>NW_027397106.1:11077167-11741639 GCF_003265705.2 Callorhinus ursinus | reverse complement strand
AGAAAGAAAGAAAGAAAGAAAGAAAGAAAGAAAGAAAGAAAGAAAGAGAAAGACTCCCAAATTCACTATAATCTTGCCAGCACTGAGTTTCCTCTCATTAAAAAACAAAACAAGCTACCAAAAAATACTTATATTACATTAAAAAAAATGCACCCCTTCTAGTCTGATTTTCTTTCACTATTAATGAGGGTGTACCTTTTTCTAGAATAGAATTTTATTTAATATCTTTATAAATAAAATGGCCAGAATTCAAACTCTTCCAATTTTACAAAAAAAAAATCCACAATTTTATAAAACATCTCTGAATTAATATTCATTCACCAAATTTGAGTGTCTACCATGATCAGTCACAGTACTAGGTGACCAAGATACTACAGTAATAACAGAAATGGTTCTTGCCTTCAGAGTTTACATTCTAGAATTGCACTATCCAACATGGTAGCCACCAGCCACTAGTGGCCATTAAACACTTGAGACGTAGCAAGTTCAAATGGAGATGTGGTGTATGTGAAAAATACATGCTACTTAGTAAGAAAAAAAAAGTGTTATCTCCCTAACATTTTCATACTGACTACATGTCCAGATGATAATATTTTGGATATGTGGGGTTAAGTAAAACATATTATTAAATGGCTAGCTTAGTATAGCACACAACTCTTGATCTCAGGGTTGTGAGTTCGAGCCCCACATTTGGTGTAGAGATTACTTAAAATCTTTAAAAAATAAATACAATAATTTTAAAAATTATTTTCAAGGGCTTTTTACTGCTTTTGTGGTTACTAGAAAACTTAAAATTATACATGTGATTGCATCATATTTCTGTTCACACTGTTCTAAAAGATTAAAAAAACTCTTTAACCAGTTAAGTGGCCCTATTAATAGATTTTAAATGCTAAAGTACAGGCAAAGAACAGGTCAGTTTTTGCTAATTTTCACAAATTCTTTTAAATCTACTCAAAAAAAATTTTTAAAGATTTTATTTATTTGGCAGAGACAGAGAGCACAAGCAGGGAGAGGGGCAGGCAGAAGGAGAAGCAGGCTCCCCACTGAGCAAGGAGCCCAACGCGGGCGGGACTTGATCTCACAACCCTGGGTTCATGACCCGCGCCAAAGGCAGACGCTTAACCAACAGAGCCACGCAGGCACCCCACTCAAAATACTTAAAAAAAAAAAAATGTAAAGGTAGAAGAACAAACCTAAAGTAACAATATTCAGACTTGCCAGTCTCGCAAAAATAGTCTTACTTATTTTACTAGTATGTATTGAATAAACTATACAGAATTTTTCAGACTTTTAATTAAAAAAATAAAATTATATTTTGCAACAACATGGATAGAGCTAGAAAGTATAATGCTGAGTGAAATAAGTCAGTCAGGGTAGGCAAATACCTTTTGGTCTCACTCATATGTGGAATTTAAGAAACAAAACAAATGAGCAAAGGAAAAAAAAAAAGAGAGACAAACCAAGCAACAGAGTATTAACTATAAAGAACAAACTGATGGCTACTGGAGGGAGGTGGGTAGGAGGCTGGGGGAAATAAGGGATGGAGATAGATGAAAAAAAAGAGAAAATAGCTTATTGTTTTCCAAGACTATATTTTTTCTATAAAATGATATAGAGGTTATCTTCATGTTTTCATAATCTAAATAAAATTCAAAGATCTTAATAAAAAATAAAACAATCTGACATTTACTTTGATGCCTGAGGTACACTGGCTTTTTGTCCACAATTTAATGCCCCTTAGAGTAAATTAAATTACACTTAACTAGCAAAATGGGCAAAGTGGTTATTTACTATGAAAACTCATTATGTAACACATTTATATTTCAGAAGTCTGTGTGCTAATCTCTACATAAGTACATTACTATAAAATATGCAGTTATAAAGAATGAGGTGTATCTAATGTATTGACAAGGAAAAATATTATGTGGAAAAAAGTCAAGTTGTGTAAATGTGCAAAGTAGGATCCAACCATAACTTTATTGTGTGTCTTATATATATATGTGTGCACAGCAAAAGATTTCATATACTTTAAGTATAATTAACAGTGTTATATTAGCTTCAGGTGTACAATATAGTGATTCAACAATTCTATACTACTCAGTGCTCACCACTGTATGTGTACTTTTAATTCCCTTTATCAATTTCACCCATCCCCCCACCCACCTCCCCTCTGGCAACTACGTTTGTTATCTGTATTTAAGAGTATGGGTTTATTTTTTCTATTTTTGTTCATTTGTTATTCCTTAAATTCTACATGAGTGAAATCATATGGTATTTTTCTGATTTATTTCACTTAGTATTATATCTTGTTCTATCCATGTTGCTGCAAATGGCAAGATCACATTCTTTTTCGTCGCTGAGCAATATTCCACCGTGTGTATATGTATACATATTTCTTCCATGTATTTATAATCTATGTATCTCTACATACCACAACTTATCCATTTCTATAGATGGACATGCTGGGTTGCTTCCATATCTTAGCTATTGTAAATAATGCTGCAATAAATATAGGGGATCTTTTCAAATTGTTTTCATCCTTTTTTTTTTTTTTTTTGTTAAATACCCAAGCGGTGGGATTACTGAATCATATGGTAATTCTATTTTTAAATTTTTGAGGGACCTCCGTACTATTTTTCACAGTGGCTGCAACAGTTTGCATTCCCACCAACAGCGTACAAGGGTTCCTTTTTCTCCACATCCTCAACACTTATTTCTTGTGTTTTTTATTTTAGCCATTCTAACAATGTATGGTGACATTTCATTATGGTCTTAACTTCCATTTTCATGATTAGTGATGTTGAGCATCTTTTCATATGTCTGTTTTGATCTGTAGGTCTTTGGAAGAAATGTCTATTCTGCTCCTCTTCCTATTATTTAATTGGATTATTTGGTTTTTTGGTGTTGAGTTACTTAAGTTCTTTTTATATTTTGGACATCAACTCCTTATCGGATATACCACTTGCAAATTATCTTCATCAGGTTGCCTTTTTGTTTTGTGATGGTTTCCTTTGCTGTGCAAAAGTTTTTTATTTTGGTATAGTCCCAGTAGTTTAATTTTGCTTTTGTTCCCCTTGTCTGAGGAGACGTATCTAGAAAAATGTTTCTATAGCTGATGTCAAAGAGATTACTGTCTATGCTTTCTTCTGGAAGTTTTATGGTTTCATGCCTCACATTTAGGTCTTTAATCCGTTTTATTTTTATGTATGGTGTAAGAAATTGGTCATTTTCCCAACACCATTTGTTGAAGAGACTGTGTTTTCCCCATTATATATTCTTGCCTCCTCTGTCATAAACTGACCATATAAATGTGGGTTTATTTCTGGGCTCTCTGTTCTGTCCTGTGGATCTATGTGTCTATTTTTGTGCCAGCGCCATACTGTTTTGATTACTACAACTTTGTCCTATGTCTTGAAATCTGAGATTGTGGTACCTCCAATTTGTTCTTCTTTCTCGAGATTACTTTAGAGTATTTGGAGTCTTTTGTGGTTCCACACAGATTTTAGGATTATGTGTTCTAGTTCTGTGAAAAATGCTGTTGGTATCTTAATAGGGATAGCATTACTTCACATATTTTTCTGTATTATTTGAATTTTTTTTTCAATGGGGACATTTTGTAACTCATAAAAGATTTAATTGAAAATATGATAAAGATTGCTAATAAGTATTTATTAATATATTTTTCATGAATTTAAAAGAACTGCTTCTTGAAAGCAGTCATCACCTCAGTAATCTTTTAAAACCCTTTATATTGTATAAATAATAAAATATGTAAAACTGCAAACTGTGAGGTCATAACAATACAGAGAACTTTCAAACAAAATTACACCTTGGCACAGAAAAGGTGCTTGTCTCTAATCTGAAATGTGATCCCCCTGGAAATTATAAGAAATACTTGGGCCCATAAATAATGTATGGCCTGTCGCCTACCCAGTAGCTATCTCCCAAGCTCCCAACCCTTCTACCTCACCAACTGTTCCCTTTCCTCTGAGCAGCCATTCTTCAAGGAGAAGCCATCTTTAAGTTTGGGGCAAATCGTCATGGTCTGAGTAAACTGTGAGTTCTATTGCCTTTGCGAAGTGACTGTTTTAGGCACAGATACTATTATGGCTATGAGAACAAGTAGAACCTTCCTCTTACAACAAAGACGTATTTCTGCCTCTGGTTGTGACTGTAATCTGGATGTTAGTGGTCACTCTGGGGCCATGTGGTGAGACCAAGCTCACATGGTGAGAATGGTAATGGAAAAATAGACAGTACTTAATTTCCTGATGACATTGTTCGGCTGCAGAAATACCCACTCCAGAAACTGCCCACTGCCTAGGCTCCTGGTTATCAAGCATCCCAACCCTAAAGATTCCAAAATTGTTTTTGATGGCTAGAATAATTCAGACACGCCATTTGAGGAAATTAAACATTTATGGAGTACATATTTATTTAGCAACAGCAATACAGTTTCTCAAGATGACTTGAACTCCCCCAATACAGAACAAAGCAATTTCCATTATTCTCAGGTTACACCCAAATCTAGAATCTTATTCCCCTTTAATAAATTTTAAGATACACAAAATACTTGGAGGAAGATATCCAAATTATCCTAAAATCATAATATTTTAAGGTAAAAAGCAGTTTAAAGGTAGTAATTTCTACATGTCACAGTATGCCAACATGCCTTCCTGCAGCTTTAGAACCATTACTACTGAAAATATTAATATATTTATGTAAAATGCCTGTGAAAAATTGAAACACCTGCAACTTTTCCAGTTTATTTTGGGAACAGGTGCAAACCACGATCTCCTTCACAGATCTTCTGTTATAACATCCATCAAAAACCACTGGTCCAGCTCTCAAATACTGATGACAATGCATATTATGCATGTGGGTTCTGCTAAGTCTTGAATGGATGACATACTCTATGGGTATACAAGCCCTGAATTATACTTTTGCATAACATTCCAATATTCCCTGAAGAGATTTTATACAAAGTTGAAAACAGCTATTTGCCATACATAGTCAAAGTCGCTTTACTTTTTAAATGGAATATAACACTTGCGTTCTCTTCATGTTTTACAAGGAGTTGCTATGGTATTATGTGTGTGAATATGCTCACAAATTCAGATTGTATATATAAACCAAACATAAGCAAAGGCTCCACATCAGTTCTTAAGTCTGATATTAAGATGCCCGACCACAGACCCTCCAAATAGCATTCACAGTATTGGCAGTTAAGAGAAATTTTCCTTTCTTTTTTTTCCCTTTTTTGAAAGGCACTTTTTTGTTTAAAAACAGAGTTTAAAGAAAATTCTAAAGAAATAATCCCATTAGACATTTGGAATTATTGGTAGAAATGAGGTGACAATACATTGTTCTCCATTTAAAAGTAAATTTGACATTTATTTTCATCAATTTTAAATTGCCTAGTCCAACATGCTATTCCATATTCTTCTCATGGTTCTCTAATTCCTAGACATTTGAATTAACATCATATTCATTTTTATTAAAAAAAAAAAAAACAGAACATTCCTCTGCCACCTCTTAGACTTAAGTTTATATAACTTAGTTTTAGAAATCTGGTTTCCGGTTCAGTAAATTAGGAAACAGCGAACACTGGAACAACTTAGCCAGACTTTAAGAGGCAAAAAAGGGTTGCTTTGGCAATGTAAAAAGGATAACTGTTACAAATCATTAATCTACTTCTATTAAATATTAAAATGCAATAAGGCAATTGTTGTTTTAAGACACTTGAAAGTACATTTAATAAATGGATAACTGGCCCCATACCTGACATATTGCACCACTACTATCCTTCTCTATTTACTCTAAGGACCAAAAAAGGTATTTAAAAAAACAACAACAGATCCATGATCTTTCTAAAATGGTTCAAAGAGGTTCTGATTACTATTAAGGTATTTATTACTTACAATACAAACTTCTGAAAAGTATCTTTTCAGGCTTTTCCCTTCAATGTGTTTCTCCTGTCTCCTCGTCTCTTAAATCCATTTATAACGGTTCCACTGAAAGTATGCGTACTGAGGAATCAATAGATGTGATTTACTGCCATGGGGGGGGCAGTGATTCCCAAATCTGGCTTCCTATCAGTATCATCTGGAAAACTGTTGTAACAGATTCCTGGGGCCCCTTCCAACCTAACTGAGCCGTCCCCTCCACCCACTATCCATGTGGTTAGTCTTGTATAATCCAACAACTGACTGGGATCCAGTCAAGAAATACAATGTTGAATCATTATCACTAAATTAGTGAGTACAGTGACTGGAACAGGACTCTAGTATTGACACATCAAACCAAAGTAGTTGTGCTGCCCGCCTCCATGAAAGCCAGTACCCTTCCTGACCCCGGAGGGCCTCACGAACTAAAAACAGAAGGCAGGCAGACAGGGGCACGGGGTGGGGGGCCTACAACTCAAAAAGTGACAGTTTCCACAGCATTTCTCTCCACCTCCACTTCTCGATTTTCCCACTCTCATTCCATCTTTTCTCTTACTCTGCCTTTTGCCATTCTCACTTTTACCCTCTTCTCTTTCCTCACCTTTCTCACTTTCTCTCTTTTCCTTCTTTTTTTTTTTTTTGAGCATTCATTTATAATCACTCCTTTCTTCTCTGCTTTCTCTTCCTTAAAATCTCCTCCTTACATAATATAAGCAAATTCTTACTGGAGATATAATACATGTCAGAAAACATTCACCCTAAGGAAACAGAATGATCTGTACAGGAGGCAAAACAGAACTTCAACACTAATGCTCGTGTGTGGCATGTATTAGCCATGTAGAATGCATGCAGATCCATTATCTCTGTGGAGTCACGTAACTTTCTGACTTATGACTTCTGAGACTCATGAGGTTGGACGAGCATATCGATTGTTACAACCTAAGGCACAGAGAAGGTGAAAGGATATGCCTGAGGTCCCCATCCAAGGAAAGAATCCAGATATAATATACAGATTGGTTTTTTGCCATTACACCAGTAACATCTTACAGGAGGCGAGATGAAAGAGCAATGAGTTAAGCGGTAATATTATTTCAGGTTCTAAAGTGTCCAAAACATAACTGGGTTACCTTATACATTATGAGCTATTCTTCACAGGGGAAAAAAAAAGTTATGTATTGCTTTAAAATGTAAATCACAATATATATTTCCTTAAGATTTCCAAGTTCTTTTAAGATGGCTATTTCATACAAATGAAGTATGACTACATTTTAAAGTCATTCCACTTTGGTAATACTGTAGCCCAGAGATAGTTCTGAGGTCAGAATTGTTCTAATACAAAGACTCAAAGAATATATAATGTAATTTATATAAACTGCATAGATATACTGTTTTATGAAAAGAAATATATTCTCTAAGTCGTTCTATAAATTTAACCTCACTAATGCTGAGAACTGCATTTCTTAAGAATTCTCATAGAAAAAGTTACCTTATCTAAAGATAAATTCAGAAAACTCATTTTACCATTGTTATGGACTTTCTGTGATATCCTAAATTTTAGGTAAATATAGTCCCTAAGTAGAAAGTTTTCACCATATCCCAATTTATGGTAAAATGCCCAATTAGGTCAGGTCTGAATAAAACCAAACGAAAACCTTCTAACTGATCCACAATGTGGAGTGTGTGACAGTGTAAATAAGCCACAACATAAAACCAGAGATATATAGTCCAGTTGGATTAAATTATGACCACACACTACATAGCCCCAACCCACTTTATTAGAGCCCATGGGGCTGCGATTCCCTGTTCACTGAGGAAATTAAACCTAAGAAACTTACTAATAATATCAATTCATATCTTGCCAATAACCCCAATTCCTCTAATATTTCAGAATCACATTTATAATCTGTGCCAAGAATTATGGTATCCTAACTTCAACCTTCAGCTTGGCAAAACGGCTCCCAGTATTTCCCAAACTAGCTGACATCAAAATTATCTGAGATGCTTATTAAAAATAGAACCATAAGATGACTTATTTTTGCACTCTAATCTACCATTGGAGACAATTAAGGAAATTTGCTTAGGAATGGATAGTAAATGAAGTCAAAGGAGGTATGATGTCACTGTAGTTACCAAAGCACTCATTGCAGTGAAATAACAGGCTATCCGGCATTTTCTTTAAGATATTTCAGCAAAGGGAAAAGGAATACATGACACAAATATGGTAAGATATTTAAGGTTTAATCTGGGCGATGAGTACCACTGTACTGTTCTCTCTACTTTTATGTAGTTTTAAAATCTCTTCATTAAAAAAACATTTGCAGCCCCTATCCTAGACACAGTGTCCAAGAAGTCTAAAGGGGAAGCCCGGGGATCCATGCTCAACAAGCTCCCCACGAGAGTCTAATCTAGACAGGCAAAGTTCTCTTTTGGGGACCATTAGAAATGATCTTATATATACTCTCCAAACTTCAAAATTCTAGGATTCTAATTCTCTACTCAGTAAACTCAATTATCAGCACAGTTCACAAGTGCTTATATTCACCGTGGCATTCTGCCAAGGACATACAGATTGTGTGCTCTAAACGCATCTGTTCAAAGAGTGCTGGGCTGGTTATCAACTTCTAATTTGCCTTTCTTTACACCTTCCTCTCTCAGTTTGCCCTGACTGAACTGCAAAAGACAGGGGACAACTGCACTGACCATGTCTTCTTGCATATGCCATGTCTTCACAGAGGACACTCTATCTTTATAAAGCTGATCACTTTTTTCACATAAGTTTTTTTTTTCTTCATTTTTCCTTCTCTACCTAAGCATTAAGATATCAAAAAAGGAAAAAGAAGAATAACCATATAGCACTTAATAAGATGAGATACATGCCACAGCACGGTACATGGTAAGTACTCAGACTCTCTAGTCATGTTAGAGAGCAGTCAAGAACACTGAGAAGTAATCTTTTTCTTATCTTCGAAATTAAAAAAAAGTCTTAAGTGATGTTCAAAAAAAGAAGATATGCACATTAACCCAATCAAAACTACTTTTTCTATACTCAGATATAACAATCTTCTTAATCCAAATCATCCATGAACGTTGTCCAACTGACTTAAAGTAAGCTCTCTACATTTGCTTCTTCAAAAGTATCTTGTAAAGCCATTCTGAGGTAGAAGAAAAAAGTTTAAATCGACCACTTTTTTCTGCTTCATTGTAACTAAAATTACTGTTCACAGGAAGTATATAGCTTATGCCTTTTGGTCCATCACATTTTCCACAATCACGTAAGTATACTAGTTAGGTTCTCACTTTATGATCAGCATACTTTTTGTCCAGAATGCCCAGTAAAGCTGAAAATTTTCATTTAAAGTGATGAAAATTTCCAAAAATATCTTTTTAACAATCTCAGATTTGAGTTTTGGCAACACAGGTTAACATAAACAAATGAAAATACTACACTTCACAAACACACACAGACTAAAACTCCAACATTTTTATGGTTTTCCCACTTTCTTATATAGCTCCATTTTAAACATGCAGCTTACTTATAATCTAATTTTAAACATGATTGTCACAGGAGTATTTTAAAACAGAGATGAAATGTATAAAGGCACACATCGATTGTCAATGATTACATCAGTTACATCACATTGCTTTAGAAACAGAACCTGTTCTGTTCCTGTAAACTTTCTGTCACACATTTAAAGTGAGGTTAGTGCTGACATAAAATTATTGCTATACTCACAGTTTGAGTGTTTTCACTGTGTATGAGGTACATTTTCTCCATCCATACACCCCTACTGTTCCTACTCACTTGAGAAGAGTCAACCAAAGTCTGTAGGCTACAAACCATTCAATATTTTCATCAATACTGGATTGACAGCAAACAACATTACAAAACATCAGAGATCAAAAATGTCTTGCTGGAGTCCAAGACTTTAACTTCTTCTTCATTACATGAATATATATACTCATTTAACTTCTTCAGGAGAAACAATTATTCTGAAGATGAATAATTCCTTCCTGAACACTTCATCCAAGACCATTCCTTCATACATGTCCTCTGATATTTTGTTGTTTTAATTCATTTGATTTAACGGTCACCAAGGATCACCTTTCCTTTGGTGGTCTATCATAACGATCTTGTATGCTTTTTGTTAGCTGTTTGATAAATATTTTGTAAATTTTTCCACAGTACGTATGGACTGTCTTTTGTAGTTCCAGTTCTAAAGGTTTTAATAAGGAACGGATGCTGTCATCTTTAAAAGAACACTAGAGAAAGAAAATAAAAAGACAAAGATATATATATATATATATATATGAAAATTCAATTATCCTCTAAACTTCCTCAATTTAATATTGATAACTTCCACTTAGTCTCACAAAAAGTACATATGCTCAACAAATATTTTCAATGAATTAAATGGATGTATGATCTCACGTTAGTCACAGTAAATCACTGAGGGCATCAGGGAGTTTTTCAGAGAAGAGGTAATGGAGGCACGGCATTTCAAGCCAAGACAAGAACGTGTGCAAGAGCAGAGAAGGCCCAGAGACAGCGACTGCTGTGAGATGATGACCAAAAGTTCTGAAGGTATGTATCTGAGAGACACTAAGGAAAGCCAAAACTCACTCCGATAATAGTGTTGAGGCTAGACTACAAAGAATTGAGAGAGGCATGCAGTGGGAGGAATGAATGCAAAATGACAGCACAGTTCAGGGTTTCCCAAAGAGCCCTAACTATACAAAGCAGCCCCATGGGTAAATGCATTTGGGAGCCACTCCACATCACACACTCTTCATGGGAACTCACACCGGCACATGAAAAACTGTAAACAGTAAAATGAAAAATACATGTGTTGAATGTTGTTTGGCCCACCAGTTCCAAAATATATTTTGACCAGAGTCCTTTTTTACTGTAAAATATACAATATCCCAAGGAATACATTTTGAAAAACACTGTAGTAGCAGGTATTATAACTTGTGATTTTAGTGCTTTCAACCAGCTATATTTTTTGATTTGGCATTTGCCACTAGGCATATTTTCAATTAGAAAGATAGATGGGGTTTAAAAATGGAATATTTTATGTGAAAGTTTAGAGTCAGTGAAAAATGCAAACTCCTGAAGGAAATGCAGAACCTGACATCTCAGAGGGCTCAAATGACCTAAGGTGATCCCCAAGGTTCACTACCATGACACTGAGGAAGAGGAAACCAAGTGCCACTTGAATCGCAATTAGTGAGTCTATGGGAAGCCATAGCCAATCTTTGGAGAACAGGATAAACTTAAAGGATAATTTGTAACATGGCTTTTATCAATGTAGAGATGTAAAGAGATGATGAACCTCAGTATCTCTTCAGAAAGAAAATATGAGCATTAACTGCATGAAACCATCACTCTTGGGATGATTTTTAAACCCAATCACATGCACTGAAGATAAACACTGTTTAGAAGATTAAAAACAAAAAGAGGAGAGGATGCTTAACTAGGAAGAATGCACTGAAAACAGTACTAACTGGCATGTAACTGGGAGAAACTAATAAAAGCTGGATTGGTCTTTTGTTTGTTTGAAAGTGCTGTATATGGATACGCCTAAAATTTATTTGGGGTTAAGAAGAGCAGCCATGTTGAAAAAGAGCAGCCTTTATCAAGGTTTATCACCTTTATCAAGTAACATCTCAATGCATACAAAAAACATCCTTAGACGACTGTGGTTGAGAGGCTAATAATAACGGGAAGACCAAACTATGACGTTTTTCTAAGCAATGAAAATAAAATGACAACATGGGTGACCAGGTAATGGTATTAAGGAGGGCACGTGTTGGGATGAGCACTGGGTGTTATATGCAACTCATGAATCGTTGAACACTACAACAAAAACTTATAATGTACTATATGTTGGCTAACTGAACATAAGGAAAAATAAAAAAAAAAATTTAAAAAAGGAAAATAAAATGACATTACAAAGGTGTTTAAAAGTTAATTTCCAGAAATATGAAGTACCTGATATTCAGTTCATTCATTTTCATGTTATTTAAATCCCAGTGTTTGTGGTTAAAAAAATTTTTTTTCATGGGGCACCTGGCTGGCTCAGTAAGAGAAGCGTGCGACTCCTGATCTTGGGGTCATGAGTTCAAGCCCCATGTTGGGTGTAGAGATTACTTAAGTAAATGAGTAATTAAAAAAAAAATTTTTTTCTTCCCTAAGTATTTTGAAGAAGATTTTTCTAAAATAAAAACAGTGCCTCGTGAATTAGAGCTCTTTTAGTCCACATATAACACAACTAATTTGACCTTTTAGAGAAAAGATGATGAATTACCAAAATTGCCACCCATATAAATAGAGCCTGAAGTCATGGCACATTCTGCCATTCACATAATCTGTAGCACTGCAGAGCTGTGCAGGACATAACTTGCATCTAGGTGTTCCCCTTCCCAGAGCCCACATGTGGCCTCACCTGACTGGAGACCTTTTTCCATTTTCCACACTGTATGCTATGCCTGACTCATTTTCACTCTTCCTTCTCTGCCTTTATTACAATATATTGTTATATAATTGTTCTACTTCATTATTATTGTTCTTAATCTCTTATGTGTCTAATTTATAAATTAAACTTTATCAGATGTCGGGAGCCATGAGCAACAAGGGGGTTAATCAGGTAGAGCAAAGGCTCCCTGATCCCTTTGAACCATGGCCACCTGACTGCCCCCATACAAAAACATGTTGTACTGGCTAGCCTGAGTTGTATATAGGCCAAGAAAACCACAGTGTTATTAATAGACCCTGAAAGATAGCACACCTGGCCCTTTAAAGGCATACCGCGTAAACAAAACAGGGAAGAAACTATGCGCTTGAGGAATCTGGCCTTGAACCAGAAACTCGGGACGGAGCCAGGAGAAGGGCAGGGAGGAACCTGTGGAATTTGTTTATGTCTTATTGTTATATAACCTAAGCCTATATAAAGTGTGTGAGAAAGAATAAAGTTGTTGCTCGCGGCACCCCCGTGGGCAGCCCTCCTGTTCCCATACTTTTACGTTTCATTCTCTTGCCCTCATCCCTGTTCGACCTTGTACGCGGGCCGTGGCAATCAGAGATATGTATGTATAGGAAAAAAACAGTATATATAGGGTTCAGTACTATCTGTAGTTTCAGACATCCACTGGGGGGCTTGGAACGTATCCCCCATAGACAAGGTGGACGAGCATAGCACAGAAGGGAAACACTCAGGACGACTCCCTTGTGGAGACAGTTATGCAAATATAAGCAGGATGTGAAGTAATTCAAAGTTAACACAGAACCACCAAGAAATGTAATTCAGAATGAAATACATGAAGCAGAAAATACCTTACAGAGCAATAAAATGTTTTGTTCCCATTTTAATCTTAATATTTTTATTCACTCAACAACTAATATTTAACAAAAATGTATGGACTGTAAAACCTGATTTGCTGGAAGACACAGACATGCATTTACATTTTAAAGATGGTTCATATCCTTTATAATTCATATTGTTCATTGCATTCAATGGCAATGACTAAGCTTCTGTCTGAAACTTGCATAAATACCCTTGTCTGAATACATTGCTTTTAAAAATTACACTTCTCATTGAATTATAGATAAGGGAAGATAAAAACACTAACCAAGAGCACCATAAAAGACTGATTATCTTCATTAAGTTGAAAAATGGAAAGATACAGCTATAGTTAATCCAGATTCAAAACAAATACAAATAATCAATTCAGTATTTGAAGTCATTTTAAAAGATTTATTTTTTAAATCAAGTGTAATTAGTCAGCTTAAAACCATTACTCAGCTTTTTAAAGGTATATATTTACCAAAGATCAAAGAAAAGATCAAATAAAATTAGTGAAATTTAATTCCTTAATAATGGAGATTTTCTTAGTGCTCAAAGGAAACAAAGAAATCATATTTTTATAAGAATGCATTTCTTTTCTATTCTGCAGTCTCAGAACCCCAAAAGTACTTTTCTTCATTTTTATCACCTTTTGACAAAACATGATAAAGCATTAATATACAAAATTGATTTCTGGAGGCATATAAGGTCTGCTACATTAAATGAACATCAACACTAAATTTTAGAATTCTTCAGTGAGCATAGCTATATCATGATAAACTGATTATACAGAAACTTTATCTGTCTAGTTTACAGGAGAAGAAACTTAGCAAATAACATACAAAATGGTAGCCTACCATGCCATTAGCACTTTGCCTACCACCAAGTTTGAGAAACACTGATTTCCAGGAAAAAACTTCAATTCCTTATCATTGCAGATCATCACCTTGATGCAGCATATCATCACCACACTGATCCCAGCCCAGCCACTGCCTACCATCACCCAGCACTCCACTCCAACTGAACGGCTCCACACCTGACCTCTCCATGGACTTTTCATGAAAAAAGTGTTTTTTTTGTGTTAAAACCCCTGAGCCTTTTTCTCAGGCAGTACTCTGCCCAGATAGACCCCGCTCCTGGAAAACTCTTCCTCATCCAAGGCCCACTTCAAAGGCCTCCTGTGAGTGAGGCACAAGGCTTCCTCAGGCTCTTCAAGGCAAACAAAGTTCTTATACTGTCTTATGGTTCCAGTACAGTCTCTGTCACAATGGATTACAGTTAAGTATTTTCATCCTCATTCCTATTTATGAGGCTGTACTAGACCAATCATTAGCAATAAAAAGAATAAGAGTCTAAAAAACAGAGGCAATCAGCTCTTCTCCTGACCCCCACACTTAAACCAAACTAGCACTCCTATTATTTACTTATGTTCTGTCTTCACGTCCCCATAAGATTAGGCACAGTCTAGCAGAACAAAGAGTACATCTGCATGAGACATAAGTGGTCACATATACTTCTCCCCAAGTATCAGTGAATTAACTGCATAGACAGGAGGATATAGCTCATTAAGCAAAATCATAAATCGAATCTTCATCTGGACTTGCCCCAAGTTTTGGTCCCCAACATATTCATGGAGACCTGGTTTATGATTCAAACTGAGACATGTAAAGTACAGTCATCTCTCCCTGTCAACCCACCTTAATCACATAAAAGAGGACTGCAAGAACAAGAAAAAAAGAAGAAGAAGATATCTGGGGCAAGGGTGGGAAAGGGGCAGTACAGTTTTCTCAAATTCAATATAAAGCAGATGCTTAAAAAAGGAAACCCCATTTACAAAGGCAACAAAAGATAAAATACCTAAGCATGAACTTAAGATATGTTCAAAATCTGAATGAAGAAATCTATGAAACATTCCTGAAAGAACAAATGGAAAGATAGTCCTTGCTCTTGATTAAGATGTCTCAACACCATCAAAACGTCAGCAGTTCCTAATATAAGAAACTAATTCGCTCCCAATAAAAATAGTTTTTTGAGTTAATGAGTTAATGTTTGTTTTTTGAGTTAAATGAGTTAATATTTGTGGAAAAATAAATATGCAATAGCTAGGAAAACACTAAGAACAGGCTCTGAAGAGGGAGTAACCCCCCAGATACTGAAACACAGTACAATGCCTTTATAACTAAAACAGTGCAGCATTAGACAAACCAGTGGAACAAAAGAGAAAATTCGGAAATTACAAATGGAACTTCAGTATGTGATAAAGTCAGTATCTCAAATCTTTGGGTTAAAGACAGACTTTTTAAATAAATGGGTGCACTTTTCGAGTGCATGTTGAACATTCTCCAGAATAGATCACATACTGGGTCACAAATCAGCCCTCAACAAGTATAAAAAGATCGAGATCATTCCATGCATATTTTCAGACCACAACACATGAAACTGAAGTCAACCAAAATAACCCAAAATAATGAAGGGAATATGTCAGATGGGCACACGAGTTTGGCAAAAGGGACTCCAATGGCCAAATTGGAAACAACTTAGGCATCAACACAAATAATACATTATAAATCATCGAAAAAAAACACCTATCAATGATTTCTTACTAATAATGTATCAGTCAATAAATGGGTAAAAGGGGATGGTTCTTCCTTACAGGAGAATGCTGAGTGCCAAAGTTGCACGGAGAAGGACAACTAGGGCTGACAATCCTCAGTCTGCAGCGACCATAGTAAAGACTGGTTTAAACAAGAACCAACAATGGATGCTCAATGTGGCATGGAAATTTTGATGAGGAGGTACTGACATGGTTTTAAAGAGTCTCCCCACAGACTGCTTACAAGAGGAAAGACAACTACACAGTGGAGAAACTGAACATTTTGAGTGAGTGATCAAAAGCAGCATCGCCAAGGAAAGGCAGGTAGACAAAGGTGACTGTGAAGGTGACACCTGAGAAGCTCACACTGCTTACACAGTACTTTGACCAGGAGGGCATACGCCGAACCTAATCATAAGGAAACATCAGACAAGGCAATATGAGGAACATTCTAATATGAACAAAAGGTAAAGAGGCTCTATTCTCCAAAAACGCCAATGTCATAAAAGACAAAAACTGAGAAACTGTTCTATATCGAAAGAGAATACACATGAAAGAACTGTATCAATATGAAATTTCCTGAGTTTGATACCTGTACTGTGTGGTTAATAAGAGAATGTCCCTGTTCTTAGTGAAAACACATTACAATCTTTAAGGAGCAAAAGAGCATGATGTGTGTAACCTACATTCAGATGGTTCAGAACAAAACCTGTCTATACTGAAAGAGAACCAATGGTAAAGCAAATAAGGTAAGATGTTAATAACTAATGAACATGAGTAAAGGATATGGGAATTCTTTGTATATTCTTGCAAATTCTCTAAGTTTGTAAGAATTTCAACATAGAAAGTTAAAAAAAAAACACATTCTTACATTTCTCAGTGCTTCATAAATGGCTCTAAATGCTGGTTGCTTATCATCATGGTAAACACCTCTGTTCCCATGAAGAATAAAGATTCCTTCTTCTTCTGCTTCCTGGCAATTGCTTCCATATATACAATGATCTGGTCGATAATTCCATTGACACGGAAAAACAAAAAGGCTTTCTATGTGAAGAAAAATAAAACAATGAAGCAAATAACCCCAATTCCATAGAATCAACATTCTGCAAAGCTTTTAGTTTAAAAACACAGCTCTTACAGGAGAAGATTTAAAACAGTGAAAAATGTTTGGCATTTAGATCCTTTCCTACAAAAACAATATTAAGAAAAGTTTAAAAAAAAGTTTTACCCAGTCTTAAACATAGTGATAATCATTAATATAAGCCAAAATCAAATAACTGCATTTCATTTTTGACTAAATATTATCTATGATTTTTTTTACAAATGCAAAGAATAAAAGAAATTTAAATGATTACCTGGATTATGAAAAAAGATGATATTCAACAGATCTTGATCCCCCCATGTGATGTTAAGTTTGTATTTTTTAAGCAATGGCATAAGTATATCTCCCCATCGCAGCCGTACAGTTGTCATGTCATTCTGTTGGTAAATACATTAAGAAGATCCTCAGGCTTCCATGTTTAATATGGCAGCACAATGATAGTTCCCCATTCTTCCCTTAGCATCACAGAGCACCAAGAAATGCAAACTTCTTCTGTTATAAAACCAAGTGACTAACGTAAACCTAAATGTGAGTAGGGCTGTCTATCTGGGAACAGTAAAGATAATAAAAGAAGGTATCTGAAGCTACAACATAGAAGTGATAAAACTAGTAAGTCAGGAAAGATTGGGAAAGAGAAAGTAGGTGATAGTTTAAAGTACAATGACTGTGTCCTCATCCTAAAATGCAGATAGTTTTAGTACCTACGTCATATGCCTAGACACAGTACCTAGGTCTATATCACAGTTATTATGGGTTCAACCTATTAACATATAAATAAAAAGTACTTAGAGAGTACCTGACACATGACACATCTCAGTGTTAGCTATTATTGTTACCAGGATCACTATCACTCAGACTGATTTGTAAATCTTTTATAACTGACATTTCAAAGAGATCAATTTGAAACTGGTAAATCAAAAACAGTGAATTTCATCAGGGGCCTTTTCAGCTTCTATAAAGTTGCCCATAGCTCATTTTTTTAAAAAACACAAAGTCAAATACCCAAGGAAACAAGAGTTGACGGAGAGCTCTAGATCTTGTGAATGTGGGTGAGAAGCAGTGGAGCTGAATACTAAGCCTTTTCAATTCATTCGACTCTTAAACTCTTCAGACTTAGCCCAATACTCCTCAAAGTACAGTTTTCAATGTGCACAACAGTGAATTTTTAAAGTCCTTCACAATATTAAGTACAGAAATTAAGAGTAACATTTAGAAACCTTTACAGCAACTCAACAGAATTTTAGGTCTATTTAATCTAATACTTTTCTAGTAACTTACATCATTTTTACAAAAGTATTAGCTCACGAAAAATTGTACATTTAAAAAACAAAATTGATCCTCCATACACAGTTTGAAAGACATTGTGATAATCTAGTCTAGGATATATAATAAACGCAATGGGTGTAAAAACAATCTATCCTCTAAGAAAGACAAAGAAAAGCCAGAATTCCTAAGGGGAAAAGATATATATTTAAACTAAATATTATCTGCTCTAACTGTATTACCCTTGTGTGAAGTTTTCAGAACACAGTAAACACAATAATTATAAAATAATCAGAAATTCCCCCCAAACAATCTGGAAGATGACTGAAAGAAGTCTTACTTAAGGAAAAAATAAGAAAATACTTTATTGAAAGGACAACTCCGAAATAAGTCATTTAGCAAGTTAACTAAATATTCTTAGCATCTGAAAAGGAAACTCTTAATTGTACAAGAACAAAGACTAGCAACTCATTCGATAGACAGGGCTGGTGGGCACCTTGTACCAGGCCATGTTCAAATCTTCATTGGATTCTTTCCATTCAAATATAATACATATAAATATATATAAATATATATACCTATTCAAAGAAAAAAATCAATGAAAGATCAAATTACAAGGTCCAGTTGCAGTCTTAGGGAAAAAAAAACAGATGTTGGCAAGGATGTGAAGAAAGGGGAACCCTTTTACACTGCTGGTGGAAATGCAAACTGATGCAGCCACTCTGGAAAACAGTATGGAGGTTCCTCAAAAAGTTAAAAATAGAACTACCCTATGATCCAGCAATTGCACTACTAGGTATTTACCCGAAGGATATAAAAAGTGATTCAAAGGGGCACATGCACCCCAATGTTTACAGCAGCAATGTCCACAACAGCCAAACTATGGAAAGAGCCCAGATGTCCATCAACAGATGAATGGGTAACGAAGATGTGGCGCGCGCGCACACACACACACACACACACACACACACACACACACACACACACAGGAATATTACTCAGCCATCAAAAAGAATGAAATCTTGCCATGTGTAAAAAATTTGGATGGAACTAGAGGGTATTATGCTAGCGAAATAAGTCAGTCAGAGAAAAACAAATACCATATGATTTAAGAAACAAAACAGATGAACATATGGGAGGGGAAAAAAAAGAAAAGAGAGGAGACAAACCATAAGAGACTCTTAACTATAGGGAAAAAACTGAGGGTTGCTGGAGGGAAGGGGGATGGGGGGGATGGAGTAACTGGGTGATGGGCAATAAGGAGGGCACTTGATGTAGTGAGCACTAGGTGTTATATGCAACTGATGAATCACTAAATTCTACCCCGAAACTAATAATACACTATATGTTAACTAAATTCAATTTAAATAAAAATTTTATTAAAAAAAGAGGCATGACATATAAAAGGAGTTCAGGTTATAGAAAAAAATTGTAAAGTAGAGAAATGGTCAAGGGGTATGGACAAACAGCCATTCACAAAGGAGGAAACAAATGGCCAAAAATTAAATGAAAATATAATTTTCCACACTAGTAGTATAGTCAGGAAAGTATAAGCTAAAATATGAGATATTTCCAGCCATATAACTACATGCTCATACTAGTACACACAAACAATAAAACCAAATCATCCATTCTCTGCTATCTCATTTACACATTAAAAATGTGACAGACTATGTACTGACATAAAAATGAGTCAATTACATATTTACTAAGTAAAAAAGGCAAACTGAAGATGTATAAAAGGCATAAAAAAGATGTAAGTGCTTATGTACATGTATATCTGTTTCAAAACACATTTTTTAATAGGTCTGAAAAATATATAGCAAAGTTTATAACATCATTGGGCAAAGAAATGAAACTGGGAAGAATGCTATATAAGGGGAGACTTTTTATTCTACATACAATGAATTATTTCAATTTTTATAAGCCTGATTTCATTTTGCAATTTATAAATTTTTTTAAGTTCATTTATTTTAAGTAATCTCTATACCCAGCGTGGAACTTGAACTCACAACTCCAACATCAAGAGTCACATGCTCCTCTGAGTCAGCCAGGTGCCCCTCGTTTTGTAATTTTTAAAAAGAAAAATGTAGTTCTAATTTACTAATTTTAGCCAACCTACCACCAAAATGTGCACATATTAAGATCAATTAATTTCGTTTCAGAATGTATGCTTTTGAAAATACTTATCATTATGAGTCTATCTTATATACAAATATAAGACTGATAGCTGGCTATTCATGGCATGTTCCAACGGTGCTAGAAACTGGGAACTCATCAATTCCCAAAGATCAGTTACTGCACTAATCTTTGAAAAGAGTTCTACCCTTGTTAGTAAGATGTTCAGATACTCTGTTCTCATAAGCTATACATATATATAAAATAGAATAAAAGTTCTCCATCACATACATTTTACAAACATGTAAAAATAACCATCATGTCTACTTCATGGATGTGGAAATGTTCTTTCCAATATTTTTTAATAACTCACTAATGGCCCAGTTTCTAAAACTTTCATCTATCCTCTGTCAGGAATTACCTACTAAGTTGCTATTTTATGTCATACCCCATTCTATTTTTTTTTTTAAAGATTTTATTTATTTGACAGAGAGAGAGACAGCAAGAGAGGGAACACAATCAGGGGGGAGTGGGAGAGGGAGAAGCAGGCCTCCCACTGAGCAGGGAGTCAGATGCAGGGCTTGATCCCAGGATCCTGGGATCATGATCTGAGCCAAAGGCAGACGCTTAACAACTGAGCCACCCAGGCGCCCCTCATGCCCCATTCTAAATATTCCCAATACAAAGTTGTACAAAACACACATCCTGCCCTCAGTAGGTGGAGAAAACAGACAAAGATTACTTTACAAAGTAATATATGGCAGGATGTGAACAGAGTACAGCAAATATACAAGAGAAGGATTCTCAAGATGCCTTATTTGGGGGCACCTGGCTGGCTTAGTCAGTAGAGCATGTGACTCTTGATCTCAGGGTTGTGGGTTTGAGCCCCACGTTGAGTACACTTAAAAAGTAAATAAAAACAACAAAAAAAATTTTTAAAGATGCCTTATTTATATTCTTTGGTTTTCCCTAATAAATAGAAAAAGGCTAAAAAATATCCAAATAGGGATTCAATACTGCAAATATAATCGTAACACAAAATACAAAGCAATAGCTTAACCACTTTATCATTATCTACCAAGCATAATGAGAAACAAAAAAGCAGAATTTTTACTATTTTAATTTTTAATGCATATAATACATTAGTTTGGAAATGAACAGTCATGAATGGTAGGGACTGGGTGACAGCAAAGCAAATTAAGAATTTAAAATATGGCCATTATCTTAAATGGGTAGTCTTACAGCTTTTCATGCAATAACTACCATGGAGCAACATTCACAGATGTGTACGGAACAATTTAGAAAGTTAGTATAAGTAATCAGTTATATCACTAGAGCCAGAAACTGTAGAATTAGTAGGAAAAAACAAGGCAATGTTTGCTACAAATACAGTCTGGAAAACAATCAGGAAAAACAAAGACAAACATATGAAAAAAGGAATCAAAAATAAATTTTATAGAAACATATTAGCAATCATAAATATAGTAATATTTGAAAACAAAGCAAATCTGTGTTGTTCCCACTGGGCAACACAGGGATGGTAGGTTGAAGTAAACTGTACCTACTGAATTAATGTATTAATGTAATTAATATATAATCATGCATCTCATAGTCTTCTTCATTAAGGCTACTACACACAGATGAAAACAAAGTTTGAGGGGCGCCTGGGTGGCTCAGTTGTTAAGCGTCTGCCTTCGGCTCAGATCATGATCCCAGGGTCCCCCACATCGGGCTCCCTGCTCAGCAGGAAGCCTGCTTCTCCCTCTCCCACTCCCCCTGCTTGTGTTCCTGCTCTCGCTGTCTCTGTCAAATAAATAAAATCTTTAAAAAAAAAAGAAAAGAAAAGAAAAGAAAACAAAGTTTGAAAGTTTAGAAATGATTTCAACGCCTGTATCTACAGCTCTAGTTGATTTTAGAACATGCCATGACAGAAAAAAGGGGGGGGGGGACGTTGAAAGTATTTAGGAGTGACATTTAAATAAGTAAAAGACAATCATAGATTTGAACTGGAGAGTTGTTAATTTTGAAATGTTTAAAAAATAATGGTGTTTACTAAATTATCTCTAAGGTTCTTTGCAATAGTAAGCTTCTCGTAATTCTATGAATTTCAAATGAAGAGTTACTGAGAAGTCATATTATTCCTTAGCAGGTAATCTTATAGCACCATCTTCTGGTATAATATTACTGTGCATAAACTAACAATCAGAATAGGAGGAACTCATGGTATTATGCCTGTTTTATTGAGTACAACTTTATGGTACATGAAATTTTAAAATTTAAGCTATATTAACAAATTAGGTAGCTGAAGAAATGTTCACTGTTAAGCAAGAGCACAGGTTACACTAGCCTCGTTAAAGCATTCAATTGTGGGAGACAAAATTGAAATGAAATCAAGGTTTCGAAAAGGTTCAGAAAATGAGAAGGCAAAAACAACAGCAAAAAAACTAAGTTTACTAGATCTACAGAAAAAGAATGATGGGTACAAACAGTACTAAGACTGAAATGTCGAAGCATGGGCATGGCTGCAAGCAGTTCTGCTGCATACACCAAAGATGAATCAAGGAAACAACTCTAAATGAGGCCAAAATTTAAATACGACACACAAAAAGGAGTAATAAATAATGGTGTGAAGTCTGGTCTACCAGAAGCCATAAGAAAAACATCTGACATGGGGCGCCTGGGTGGCTCAGTTGGTTAAGCGACTGCCTTCGGCTCAGGTCATGATCCTGGAGTCCCGGGATCGAGTCCCGCATCAGGCTCCCTGCTCAGCAGGGAGTCAGCTTCTCCCTCTGACCCTCTTCCCTCTCGTGCTCTCTATCTCTCATTCTCTCTCTCAAATAAATAAAATCTTAAAAAAAAAAAAAATCTGACATATATGCATACATACACATATACGTATTTTCTTGTATCATAAAAGACATAATATTCCTTAATGTTTAATATAGCCCCAACCAGATGGAAAGGGATAAACAGCACGTCTATATGGGTATTTCAGAAGTCACTGTATTTAGCTAACATTTAAGTGCTTACTATGTGCCATGCTCTGCACTAAGCATTATATTTTTTTCATTTTAATTCCAGTATAATTATCATACAATGTTATGTTAGTTTCAAGCATTCAATATAGTGATTCAACAATTCCATACATTACTCAGTGCTCATCATAAGTGTGCTCTTTAATCCCCATCACCTATTCCACAAATCTCCCCTCCAACCACCCCTCTGGTAATCATCAGTTTGTTCTCTATAGTCAAGAGTCTGTCTCTTGGTTTGTCTTTTTTTATTTGTTTTCTTTCTTAAATTCCATAAAGAATGAAATCACATGGTATTTGTCTTTCTCTGACTTATTTCACTTAGCATTATACTCTCTAGATTCACCCATGTTATTGCAAATGGCAAGATTTCATTCCTTTTTATGGTTAATATTCCATTGTGTGTGTGTGTGTGTGTGTGTGTATACATACACACACACACACACACACACGCATCTTCTTTATCCATTCATTTATCAATGGACACTTGGGTTGCTTGCTTCCATAATTTTATGGCTATTGTAAATAACGCTGCAATAAACATAGGGGTTCATATATCCTTTTGAATTAGTGTTTTTGTATTCTTTGGGAAAATATCCAATAGTGGAGTTACTGTATCACACCGTAATTCTATTTTTAATTTTTTTAACAACCTCATACTGTTTTCCATAGCGGCTGCACCAGTTTGTATTCCCACCAACACTAGATAAAGCTTCCTTTTTTTCCACATCCTCACCAACACTTGTTGTTTCTTGTGTTTTTGATTTTAGTCATTCTGACAGGTATGAAGTGGTATCTTTGTAGTTTTGATCTGTATTTCCCTTAGAATGAGTGATGTTGAGCATCTTTTCGTGTGTGTATTAGCCATCTGGATGTCTTTGGAATAATATCTGCAGATGTCTTCTGCCCATTTTTTATTTGAATTATTTATTTTTTGGGTGTTGAGTTGTTAAAGCTCTTTATATATTTTGGATACTAACCCTTTATTATGTATGTCATTTGCAAATACCTTCTCCCATTCAGTAGATGGTCTTTTAGTTTTGTTGATGGTTTCCTTTGCTGTGCTAAAGGTTTTTATTTTGATGTAGTCCCAATAGTTTATTTTATATTTGCTTTTGTCTTCCTTGCCTCAAGAGACTTATCTAGAAAAATGTTGCTACAGCTGATGTTAGAAATTACTGCCTGTGCTCTCTTCTAGGATTTTTATGGTTTCAGGTCTCCCATTTAGATCTTTAATCCATTTTGAGTTTATTTTTGTGTATACTGTAAGAAAATGGTCCAGTTTTCCCAGCACCATTTGTTGAAGAAATGCACTAAGTATTCTAAAAGGATCTCCTTTAAACTGACAACCTACATAAGCCCATTTATTATCTATTTTTCAGTTGAGAGAATTGACATTTAAAGTTAACCAGCTAGTGGTTAAATAAATGCACAGGTGGCAAGGTTAAACATAAAGACAGTTTGACTCCAGTGCCCACAAACTACAATGACATAAAACTCATCAACATAAAATTGGTAAACCATACAACATACTCCTCTATTCAGAATGCACAGAGAATCTAAATAGCCTGATTCTTCCACTGACTCCATAATTTGAGAGATAAGAAACATGCAAGATTTTTTTTATCTGAGAGAGGGAGAGAGGGAGAAGGCACACAGTGGGAGGGAGGGGCAGAGGGTAAGGGAGAAGCAGGCTCCCCAATGAGCAGGGAGCCCAACACAGGGCTCAATCCCAAGACCCCGAGATCATGACCCGAGCTGAAGGCAGATGCTTAACCGAATGAGCCACCCAGGCACCCCAAGAATTTTCTTTTTTTAATGTTAACTTCCAATAGCCCCAAACAGCTCACATTTATAATGTGTTAGCCACTGTTCTAATTCAATCTTTATAAAAGTCCTATGATGTAAGTAATGTTACCTACCATCCTCATCTCACATCTGAGAAAACTAAAGCCCAGAGATGTTCAAAACTCACTCAAGGTCTTAGAGTTTTAAACCTGGCCAACAGGGTCCAGAGTCTTAAGCTCTTCACATCTCTGTATCACCCCCAAGATGTTCTACAGTTACACAACTACAAAATGACAACTATTACCTAGAATAACAATCTAGAAAGATGACGTTCACTACTTAATGCATTGTTATTTTACTTCATTGTGAGGACACCTGGCTTGATCTACCACAATGGTCCAATAAACAGAATACTAAGGACACACTTTTCTTCAATTATTCTAAATAAGTGGGAAAATTCTAAGTAGTTTAATCTAGTTCTTAATAAAACAAAACTAAATTGGAAACCAAACATTTTGTGGAAGGAAAAGAGAGAACTGTTAACCAACTACCTGTATCAGTGACTTACCTTGAAATATTTCCTTCTCATTCTAGTCATGTTCATCAACATAACTCCAGAGTTTACTCCAGTTTTTCCATAATATGGATGCCTGGCAAAGCGATTATACCATCCTATTCGTGGCTCTTCATGTTCTGGCGCCATTGCAGCAATTTGTGTGGAATTAAATTTCTTTAGTAAAGACCAAATATCATCAACGGGCCGTAAAAAAAGGATATCAGTGTCGACGTATAATAGTGAGTCAACTTCTTTCAGGATTAACTATGAGAAGAGATATTTGAAACATTAATTATAATTCTATTTATTTAATATAAAACATAAAAAAGGCTTTAGTTGTAAAAGAAATACCTATGAGACAAGTTAATTATGTTAATTTTTTAAAGTAATCTTGCCTAAACTGTCATTTTTTTACAATAGTATATATAGAGATACTATGCTAATCTTTATATTAACTTTCAGAGAACAAAAGCTATAAAAACAAATCAGAACAAAAAAATAAATACTAACAATTGGAAAAATAAATAAAATAAAATAAAAGCAATATTCTCAAAGATTAGGGACATGTTTTTAGTAATGGAAAATAACATTAACTTAGCTGAATTTATATCCTGAATCTTAATTTCCTAAAATAAATACAGAAATAAACCAATAAAATGAAGATCTTCTGAATTTGTTCCCTTGGCCTGTAACACTAATGGCTGGCACCACTGTACCATTTTGGTCTCAACTAGTAAATGATTGAGCCAAAACTGGAACCCAGACCACCTAGCTCTGGAATCCATGCTCTTTTATTTTCGTGCTCACTGTCTCCCAACAAATCAAAGTAAATGTGCATATACTTAGCAAGGGTGAAGACAAGAGGTGTCTTGAAAGAAGGACTGGCTATATTATTACTTTCTGAGAGATGCTGAATGTGTCTTCTACAGGGATTTTTCAAGGAAAACTTTTTATATCTGTCTTACCCACAAAATTTAGAATCCAATTCCTGCAAATTTAAATTTACTGCATGTATCAGTGTATTAGAACTCAATTATTAGATTAACCTAAATCTTTTTAGTTAAGAATATAAAGAGAAGAGTTTGGTCCTTGTTCCGCTCCTTTTCAAAACTGTTGCCTCCTCCTTCTGGTAAGGTTAAGCCATCACCTTAATGAGAAACTACAAGGCTGCAATCACCCCATTTCCCCCACCAGCTGATTTAATATCAAGCTGGGGGGGAAAAAGTGGTTTGACTCAGAGCCTGAGTAGGTAATCTATTTCAAAGAAGAAAAACTCAGTAATTAAAAAATTACCACTTAGAAAAATAAAGCATCAATTTACTTAAATCTAGTTAAAAAGATGCAGAACTAACAGTGAAATATGAGGACAATTTGACAGGTTTCAAGTATTTTATTTGTTTCAAATTCCGTTTAGGAATTTAACCAGATTGCATCACTAAATGATCTGGGAAACTTCATTATCACAACACCCAACAATTAAACTTGTTAATAATGCAGAACAAAATGAAAGGGAAATGGTTGTAACCTTAGCCTTCTACCATCATGTATTGTTTTTTTCAGTAATATATTTGTTTATTGAACGTCATATTGTATTTGTTTAATCCCTGCCTCCCACATCAGACAATAAGCTCTATAAAAATAAGAAACCCATCTGTTCTATTCATTCCTATATAGCAGAACTTCAGTACAGATTCTCGGCAGAAAATAAGCACTCAATTTATTAAATGTGATACAACAAGGATTCAACATAAAAATTTTGTTCTAAACTTGTAAAGTCTACATGAAATATCTAAAACTTTTTGGGTTTTTTTTTCCCCTACCTTAACCCCTTATTTGTGTGCCTCTTAAAATGGAAGCAGAGACTTCTGAGAAAGATCCTAAGATCCAAATTTTTTAATTTTGACCAGTAACAAAGTTACTGGTTAGGCAGACTCAGTGATCAAAATTATAACTTTAAATCTTATTGATGACCTGGATTCAGTAAATTATATCTTAATATGGTAAGAAGTGCTTTGCTCCACTTAAGAATAACAAGTAACTGAAGTTTCTTCCCCCATAATTCATACACTTTCCACAAACTTGTGACCTTCTTAAATTCAGTATCTCTACTACTACAGATGTGGATGAAATCAACTCAAAATGAAGAGGTAACCTTGCTTCTGAATATTTTTAGATTAAAAAAAAAATGATCTGGGGTGCCTGGGTGGCTCAGCTGGTTAAGCATCTGCCTTTGGTTCAAGTCATGATCCCAGCGTTCTGGGATCAAGCCCCACACTGGGCTCCCTGTTCAGCGGGGAGTCTGCTTCTCCCTCTCCCTCTGCCTGCAGCTTCCCCTGCCTGTGCTGTCAAATAAATAAAATATTAAAAAAAAAAAATGATCAGGGTTTATCACCAGAGACCACCAGCAAAGAAAAGCTCCACTGAACAAATGGTTCCCATTTCCCTTTGAGTTCACATGCTTTAAATTTGTGTCTATGTTAAAATAGAATCTGGAAAGGGTAAGGTGGCTTGGTATAAGACAGAAATGGCTATGTAATGATACAATCTACTTCACTTCCCAAAGTATAAATGCAGTGAGTAACAAGAAGGTGATACTGCCACTGCATTTCTGCTGGCAACAGACCTGGCTCCGGTAAGATCTGATGACCTCTATGCCTTCTTAGAAATAAAAGTTTGCAGCACCTGAATAAATTAAAATGTAAGAAATAGTATTTCCACAGAAATTACTTACATTTTTCATTTTAAACAGATGTTTTCTTTTGTAGCTTTTATTTGTTCTATCGGAAGATTTTTCCTAATGTTCAAAGGGAAAATCTACACGTGTATGTTTATTTAACTCATTTACATGTAACTCTTCATTAACTCGTGTGTAAAAGCAAAATTAGAAGAAAAAAAAAAACACTAGAGAAAAAACTTACTGGCAAGAATAATCTCTGGGAAGCACATGGTTTAAAAAGCTTTTTCCACTCCGCTGCATTCTCACTTGGAAAAGTTATTGGGTATAATGAATAATTAAATGTCTGCAGAAATGACCAGCTATCAAGCTAAAAAAATATATAAAAAAAAAACCTTAGTTTAGATTATTTCACTTTTAATTTTCTCTCTAAAATCATAAACCAATAGATTATTTTAAAAAGCTATAAATTAAAGATACTATATGTTGTGCTGTACATAGTTAAGAGAAAGTCAGATTCTTCTTTCCCACCGTTTGTTTTCATTCAAAATCTTACAATCGTAGTAATATTCTAGAAAGATTCCACCATAAAGATCAGAGGCACAATGAAAGTTAACCACCACAAAATTAGAAAGCTGAAAGCCTTGCGTGTTGTTCATCTACCTCATCTTTACCTGATGTATAAATCCTATAAATCCCTAAACAAATTAAACTCAAAAAAATTAAGCACTAATTTTATTACCAAAGTATGTATAAGAGAAAATGTCTACACTCAAAGTCAGACCAATATGAAACTGGTTAGAAAATATTTGTCTATCTATGTATTTTTAATATGCATGGATATTCCTGATAATAAAATACTGATAAACACATATCAATGCCAATTTTTGAAAAATTCATTACAAAAAGCAAAGATCTGAAAATCTATAATGAACAGGTTTACTTTTCATGCATTTCAAGACACTAAATTCTTTCAAATTCAGTTTAAGACAAGTTTCCTACAGAGCATTCACAATATATAGGGGGATGGGGCACCTGGATGGCTCAGTCAGTTAAGCGTCCGACTCTTAATTTTGGCTCAGGTCATGATCTCAGGGTCATGAGATTGAGCCCCATGTTGGGCTCCGTGCTGAATGTAGAGCCTGCTTTAGATTCTCTCTCACTCTCCCTTTGGCCCTCCCCACTGGTTCACAATCACTAAATTAATTAATTAAAAGTTAAAAATTAAAAATAAATTAAAAATGTCAAAATTAAAAAATAATAAACAATTTATTAAAAACCATACATGGAGGAGAAAAACTAAGTAGCTTATGTAATAGGCTGAAGATGCTCTTTTTTTAATTATGACTGTGTTCAAGTAATTTTTAAAAACATTAATGCCTTCCAACATAGTTTAAGGGAGTATCTTTAACTCCAACATTCTGCTTTGATGTCTCTGTTAATTAGTTTAAAACACTAGCATTTTACTTTCCCTGCACGAGTTATAAATCACTTAAAGATACTTTCAATAGCAACTTCAAAAGGAAAGCTTAGTCACTTTTTTCTTAATTCTAATATTTAGTCATCTTTTTTGCAGTCAAAGCATGTTCTACTAGTATTTGATACTTTCATCAAAAGCAAAACCAAACATTCTCAGAACTGACTGTAATAGTTAAAAACCAAGTTTAAAAATACAGTATATACTGGGGTGCCTGGGTGGCTCAGTCACTTGGGCATCTGACTCTTGGTTTCAGCTTGGGTCATGATCTCATGGGTTGTGGGACTGAGCCCCTCAACAGCCTCTGCACTCAGCGGGGAGTCTGCTTGAGGATTCTCTCTCTGCCCCACACCCCCCCGATCAAGTAATTAAATAAATAAATCTTTTTTTTTAATACAGTATATATTACACAAGCAATCACTCAGTCAGATTTGAACTAAACACTGAAGCTGCATATAAGATGAAACAATAATTTCATTTTTTTATTATACTTCCAAAGGTTTCCACATTCCGTAGCAATCTGTTGCTATTCTCTGAACTGTTAAGACAAGAGTAATTCCTCAGTTAGTATTTTAGAAAACAATCCAGGCAAAGAGATCAAGATTACAAAAGCACATATCACAAATACAGACACCAGAGGTGCTTGGCTGGCTTAGTCAGTAGAGCATGCGACTCTTGATCTCGGGGTTTAAGTATGAGGCCCACGTTGGGTGTAGCGACTGCTTAAAAATAAAATCTTTTAAAAAAAAAATACAGACACTAGAGATATTTTAGAACAGTACGTAAAGCTTTATACCTCTTGGAATCAAAGATTTTGTTTGAAAACTAAAAGACTTGAGGTCACAAGTAGTATTTTTCACTCTCAATATTTTGAACTACTTTAACTTGAGAAAACACCAAATACGTATTTTTCTACATAGTTAGGCCAAGCATAAAAACCAAATCAGTTTGAAAAGTTAACTTAGTGTACATAGATAAACAGAGATAGTGGGGAGAGGGGTAATCACTATTATCATCTTTACCACTGTCTCAGAACACAAGGTAGTGAGATTTCAGGTGAATTTTCTTTTTCTTGTATATTCTTCCCTCATATCTATCTGTTCTACTCTTCTTGCATAGTAATAATTTTTTTATTGTTAGGGAGGTTACATGGCAGTCCTGATTAAAGAGTGTATTTTTAACCCTCACAAACAGCTCTAACAGTAAGGTTACATGACTAAGTTCAGGCCAATGAGATAGGGGCAAGAATATCATATGCAACTTCTGGAAAATATCCATAGAGGGTAGGAAGGGATTGCCTTCCTCACTCCTTTCTCCCTTGTGTTGGTTAAAATATGGGTGTGAGGGCTGAAGAGTGAGTAGCCATCTTGGACCATGAAGGAGAAGTCTTATGTTAAAATGGCTCAGCCACAAGACAGAAGCCAGAGTCCCTGAAGACATGGAGCTACCATATACCACAGACTGCCTACTCTTATGTGAGAGAGAAATAAACTTCTATCTTGTTTAAGCCACTGTTAGTTTGGGTTTTCTGCCAATATAGCCAAACTGATTGTAACTAATACAAAACCAAAATAAAGAACTTTCTTATCAAAACAAAAAGCCACTTCCTTCCATATTGTCAATTAAGAGCTCCCACCCCTGAAAACAGAATAAAAATCTTTGTGCACACTTTGTGGAGGCACTCCCAAGCCAAGGATGGGAATAAAATTAAGTCACAGGATTTTCCGGTCAAATCATCCTGGAGCTATAGCCAGTGAAATAAAACCTCCATGCTTGGCAAAGGACTTTAAGCGACTTACTTCTTTTCAAAAACAAACCCTCCTCTTACACCCTAGATCTGGACTCTTAAATGGAAGTGGCAGCCCAACTCTAGGAGGGCAGTTAGTTACTGAGTAAACAGTTTTGTTCAATGAAGGAATAAAACAACATTCTGTGATAGTATACCATTAAATATTCACCTCTACTGTCTTAACAAAGTCTCAAATACTTACTATGCCTTTAAAACTATCATGTAGTTGATCTTCAGCAAAAATATGGAACTGAAGAGGTCTGATGCTGAAAATGATAGCTGACTTCAACATGGTTACAGTTTCTTCCAGTCTTTCACCACAGGCAACCACAGCAAGGTGCATTCTCTGAATGGGCTGCACATTCAGACTATACCTAATAGAAAAGAAAACCACATTTTCCAACAGTTTTAGTACAGGGTAACATGTTAACAACACAATATTTTGACCATGTCCAAAAACTGAAGTTCAAAATTTCTACTTAAAAAGCAAAGAAATATCAAATTACACAATAGTACAATGTTGAGTCAATTATATATTTCTGTATCCTCAACCAACCTTTCTCGGCCAATGTTCCTCACTAGGAACCAAAAAAAAAAAATTACTACTGTCTCAATTCTCCCAAGAATAGCACACAAGTAGCACCATTCTACACAGGAGAAAAGTTAATTCATTACTCAGACTAGATGCATTAGGGCTTAATTCTCTCAAGGAACCCCCCAAATGACAAAAGGAGCATCACCGATTGAAGGTCTTCCATTCAATTATTTTTTAGCTTTTTTATTTAAAAAAAATCTCAAAAATATATGAAGTAGAGAGAATAGAATAAATCCCCATGTACCCATCTCCCAACGGCTATAAACATCCATTCAAAGGTATTCTTTCTTCACCTAAAATCCCTCTCCACATCCCCTTCTCTAACCAACAGATCATTGTGAAGCAAACCCAGCCATAAATTCATCCATAAATATTTCAGTATGATACCCAATCTTCAACCATACTAATTATAGGAAAAAGTTTCCTTCACATAACTTTTTTCACCTATAAACATTCAGTTCCATCTACCAAGTAATCAGTGAGAGGTAAAAATGTCTGAGGTGGTCTAAAACATACTAATTAAACATCAGTATGGATTTTGGAAGGAAAGATTCCCTAAACGCAAGTTATTGGCTTAGGCTATGTCAGATCCTACTTCTAATATAAAGTAGCAGTGCACAACACTGGGCCTAAGGACCCTTTCAAAATTCTTGCATCTTAATAGTGAACTAATAATAATCCACTAGCATATAAAGAACAGAATTATTTATGTGTGACTATACTGTTATTAAATAAAATAACCTATTTGTAATATTAAATTCAGATCTCACCTGTAATTATGGCATAATCATTTTGGAACTGACAGCTAAAGGAACAGAAGAATGGAAGACAACATAAAACTAGTAACACATTAAGGTATTATAAAGTACAAACATTCTAAACTAAAAACATAAAATCTGACTTTAATTCAGTTCTTGCTTACAGAGATCCTTTCTGTAAAATGTATAAGGGTTAGAAATTACATTATTTAACATTAACAGTTGTATGTATACATTACTGAGATTTGCAATAGCGGGAATGAGTGATTAATCATTTTTCTTAAATTTGAAAGTTAAAATCAACTGTAGTTATATTCCTTAACATAGGACTTTGTAATCTTGAGTATTCACGTGTACATGTGTTAAGGTGAAACAGAACTATTTTCTGAGGAAAATTTTGTTCTTGCTCATGGGTCATCCCTCAACTGACCAGGAGATCAGAAAACAAAATCATACTAAGGAATAACATTAAATGCAAACAACTGACTATATAAAACATACCTGAATGCCAAATTCATACATCTCAATGTTTTAACATTAAACATGTGTAATTATTTTATATTAATAGGATAAAAAAATCATGCTCCCGCTTTTATTGTGGATCTATCCCTTCCTATTAACAAGTCTGTTTTGGTAAGAGCCTGGAGATATAAAGTATTAAGATAGCTGTCTGAAACTGATACTTTTCTGGTCTGACCGGGCTCCTAAGGCCTTGAAAACGGGTTCACTTCTCTTACAAGGGACATTTCTCACTTATGTGAGTACTGGTAATGGTCAGCCTTCAGCAGGGGAGCTGAAAAGCTCCTGACCCCAAATATTTATCTTCTAGAAAACACATGGGTCATTTCCTCCTGATCCTTCTACTGGGAGGATAAAACTTAAACTCAATACCCTGGTAACTAACCCTTTGTTCAGGCTAAAGGGCCAAAGATTCTATAAACGAGGTTCTTTAAAACAATTGAACTGTTTTTAAGAAACCTCCCCCAGACGATTCATAAAGGTACATATTATTACACCACTTTGTTAATGGTATTAAACGAAGAAGTCACATAAGTGGTATTCTTGCAAGAAGCATTATTTACTATATCAGAAATGGTGGTGATATTTCATTCTTCATTAAGGTTAAGATTGCCATTAAAATACAATACTTTGTTTTTAAAATTTATATTAATCTGCCAGGTATTAAATTTTACGAATAGTTTGAAGTAGGAAACAATTGCCTAATTTTGCACATGTCTATCCAACTGTGCAAACATCATTTGTTTCAGAATTACCAGTTTATCCTTTCCCCACCTACCTGCTGTGCCACTTCCTTCACATAGATGGTGTTAGCAATAGCTTAAGTCTTTTTAAAGCTCTGTTCTTTTCCATTGACAGCAATTAGGAAGTAGTAGTACCTCCTCCCTTGGCAGCACCCTCTGTTTCCTTCTTTTCTGTTAAGCCCCTCAGTTTATAACACTGAAACCCTATGTGAGGGGACACTATCTACGCCCTCTGTACATACAGCAAGGTAATGTATACCCGGTTCATCTCAAAGCAGTGGAAGCCACAGTGATAAAAGTTAAAGAAAGACAAGGCAATCAAGACACACAACAATTTCACAAAGCTCTAAATTATCTCATCTTTCAGGTAAGTGCCTCCACACCAAGACTTTAGAATTGGCAATGAATGGGCTTGGATTGCTTAACTGATCATAACTAGATCCTGCCTCGAAGCTAAAGCCCAGAGATTTAAAAAGTAAGCCACAATAGTCATGTGCTGTTTTGCACAGAATTCTCCACACAAAGACAAGTATAATAAAACCTTAATAAGTGAAATGTTATTTCAGGTTAAAAAAAAAAAATCCCTCTAAAATCAATACCAGATCTGACTCCTCCCAAGCATTTTAGCAAGACTTGTTTTAGTCACATTGCCAGCACTCCTTCCACCAATTTCTGTGGAAGGAGTATTGTCAACTACCTTTTGGATATATGTCCCTTTTTAGTAAAACATTATAACAGTACAGACTCTTAACACCATAAACCGTACTTTAAAGATGTCACTGCTTACCACCCTGTCCCTAGACCCCAAGAACAGGAAATAATTGCAACCTAAAAAATTCTAAAGTAATCTTCCACCACTAGAGGAAGGAATAACTAAAACCTTCTAATAAGATACCGGGAAGCAGCCATTCAAGTAATTTTGATCCCAAAATGATATAAATCTTGGATGATATAATCTGGTCTGTAAAAATGTGCTATATTTTAATCACAGCGTGAATAAGAGGTCCCTATGGATTTAAAGAAATATTATCCAAAAGGTCATTTTTAAGTCAAACCTATTTTTCTACAGATGTATGATTAGAAGAAATTCTACAGGGCGCCTGGGTGGCTCAGTTGGTTAAGTGACTGCCTTCGGCTCAGGTCATGATCCCGGAGTCCCGGGATCGAGTCCCACATCGGGCTCCCTGCTTGACGGGGAGTCTGCTTCTCCCTCTGACCCTCTTCCCTCTCGTGCTCTCTATCTCTCATTCTCTCTCTCTCTCTCAAATAAATAAATAAATAAATAAATCTTAAAAAAAAATCTTAAAAAAAAAAAAGAAGAAGAAGAAGAAGAAATTCTACAGATAATTCAAAGATAATATCTGAGTGCTTCCATGGCTAAATATGGCATAATCTGAGCATCAACAGGAATTATGACAGTAATGAATGATAACACATAAAAGATAATGAATCCATAAGTCTAAAAAGATACTAAATAAAGGGGCTAGGGGGAAGGGGGAAACCCTTCTTTAAACACAAATATCAGCCAATAATGTAGAAGGAAAGTCAGAATTACAAAAATCACTATTCTGCAATCACCACTGTAACCAATGATTTGAACAAGAATAATGATTACTACAACCACAGAGTATCAAGGTGTTATCCCCACACATTACAAAAGGGATAAAGGTACTGTCACATGTAGAAATGTGACACCACCACCTTAACCACATGATCAAAGTTAACCAATGTTAAACTTATGACAGAGGCTTCCTGAGAGCATGCCCAAAGAAGAGCACAGTATCACCTATGCAGTATTCCTGCCCCAAGTCCGGAATCTAATAACGGAAAGATAGGCAAATCCAAATAAAGGAACATTCAGCAAAAACAAAACAAAAATATCATGTCATGAAAGATACCACGACCACCCCCCCAAAAAAAGTCCGGGGAACTGTTCTACAAGGAAGGAGACTATAAATAGATCTCACAGATGAATGCGGGGGGGGGGGGTATGTAAAGTTCATTAAAAGAAAAATAAGGAAATATGAATATATATTCTGCCAGTGTTAAATAACTAGAAGTGACAGTTTTATGATGATTATATTGGGGAATGCTTCTGTTATGAGGTGATACATGCTGAATATTTAGGCGTACATCATAATGAATGCAGCTCTCAGATGATTCAGCCAAAAACGGAAAGTGGCAAAATGTTAATAACAGGTCAATACCTAGTGAACAGCAGGTAGTGAGTGTGCTCACTATACTATTCCTATAACCTCTGCAGATTTGAAACTTACCAAAGCAAAAAGTTCAGAGGGGAAATCAGAAAAAAAAAAGTTAATACTTAGAGTATTTTAGATGATAAATTCTAATACAAACACTGTTAATAGATTTCTAAAACTTAGGAATAGATTTATTTTAAATAACATTTCTGCTATGAAGGAATCATAATAATGTGTCTTCTTTTTTTTATTTAGACAGTACAAAAAGCTTTCAGGGTGTTCTGTCAGCCTAGTGTTCTCTCTATAAAAGAAAACAATGTTTAATAATATTTAGGCCAACAATTAGCATTATAAATGAAGTATGCAAAGCCAAACCAAATTAAATTTCTGATAACAATCACCTCAACTAAAAAGTAACTGCTATGAATCATCTTTAAAAACTTGCAGTTAAACAAAATGGAAAACTATGTTCAGAAACATTAATGGCAATTTCCTTAATGTATAGCTTAAAATGTATAGCTTAATGTATAGCTTAAAAACAAAATATTTTACTATAAAAAAAAATGTTGAATTATCATACTAGGTAAAAAACTACTTTGAAGAGTTGTATAGGGGCGCCTGGGTGGCTCAATCAGTTGAGCGTCTGCCTTCGGCTCGGGGCATGATCCCAGGGTCCTGGGACTGAGCCCCTCATCGGGCTCCCTGCTCGGGGAGCCTGCTTCTCCCTCTCCCTGCCACTCCCCCTGCTTGTACTCTCTCTCTCTGTCAAATGAATGAAATCTTAAAAAATAAAAAAAACAAAAAATAAAGAGTTGTATATAATCACTTTTGAAACAAAATATAACACCTGAAAAATCTTCAGGTTCCCATCATAAAGATTAAATACTTTAAAAGCTCAAGTTGCAAAAAATTTAGTACATTAAAAGAGAATTTTTAAATAATAATATTAAAATTAAGAGACTGCTTAGAGGCACCTGGCTGGTTCAGTAGGCAGAACGTGCAACTCTTGATCTTGGGGTTATAAGTTCAAGGCCCATGTTGGGCCTAGAGCTTACTTAAAAAGAGAGAGAGAGAGAGAGATTGCTTAATGAAATAACTAAAACAAAAAAATAAAACCAGGAAGATATTTGTAATCAATGGCAAAAACAGAATATATTATCCTAAGAGATCATAAAACAAGCATTAAAAACTCAAGAGGTAAATATCAATACAGAAAATATATAAAACAAAAGCTCAACAATGATGGAAATATATTCAGCAAATAATCAACAAAATATAAATCAGTAATTATCATTTTACTCTAATAAATGCTAAATTATAACTCCCAATAATGCTAAGGTCATGATGACACCTGTATATTCACACAGTGCTGGTGCAGACTTAAATCCATATAATTTTTAGAACACAATTTAGTAATATAATTCATTCTCTTTAATGAATATTTGAACTTCTTTCATATGCTAGACACTGGGGATAAGCAAGAAAGCCACAATCCTGACCTCATACAATTTACAGTCGATTGCAAAAAGACAGAATTTCAAAAGATTTAATGGGAAAGCATGGTAACTGCTTAAATAGAAAAAAAAAGATTGTTAAGGAAGCTCACTATACAAACATCAAAAATAGTCAAAGTGTTGGGGAAAAAATCATTATTTACTGGTTGCCAAGCACCTTGCTCGGCATGGGGCTTGAATGATGAACAACACATGGTATCTCTCTGCAAAGCCAACAGTCTGGAAGATTCACAACCACAACAGATGTGTAAGTACAGTGACAAAGAGGATACTGAGAAGGGAGAAGCAGTGGGTAGGGAAGGGAAATCCTTGGATAAGAAGTGATGAGCACAATAATTAAGGGAATAGGAAGAAGAGACTATCAGGAGCAACAGTGTGAAAGGAGCTGGGTAGAAGAGTCACCGTGGACTGACATGAAGAAAGTCAATCATAAACCAGGATACAAAACACACATGAGGGAAGGTGTGAGAAGCCAGATCAGGTTTAACCATGAACTCAGGTTTAAACAACAGAGTCTGAGGCATCTGAATCAGCAAGTTAAAAAAATGACCAAAATGCAGCTGGAAACACAGTTCTTGAGCTCAGAAAAGAGCTCTGGAGTTGAGGTATCAGTTAAAAAGATTATCTGGGGTACCTGGGTGGTTCAGTCAGTTAAGTGGCTGCCTTTGGCTCAGGTCATGATCCCAGGGTCCTGGGACTGAGTCCTGTGTCGGGCTCCCTGCTGGGCAGGAAGCCTGCTTCTCCCTCTCCCGCTCCTGCTCCCCCTGCTTGTGCCCATTGTCTCCCTCTCTCTCAAATAAGTAAAATCTAAATAAATAAATAAATAAATAAATAATTATCTTGTGACTATCCAGGGAGTGGGGAGAGAAGACAGCAGGGTCCTAAGGAACATTAACATGAAGGAGTCAGGACAAGGAGAGGAGTCCAGAAGGAGAGAGATCAAGTAGCTGAGACCCTGGTCTTAAGAGCCAGAGACTGACAGAGCTGAAAGAAAGAGGAAGCGGTAACCAGTGTCAAAGGGACCAAAAAAAGTAAGACTGGGCCCCAGAAGAACAATTCAGAGGTCAGAGGTGACTTCACGGTAGGGGAGGGGGCTTAGTCAGATAGCCAGTGCTGCTCAGGCAGGTTGAGGCGGGGAGGTCTTTCGTCGTTGTTTAAGGGTGTGAAGTAAGTATATACTCTTAAAAGAAGTCTTGCTGGTGAAGAGAAACAGAGTAAACAATGAATGCTTAAAGAAAAAAAGGGCTGAGTGCAAGCTGTTGGTAGAAATTCTGTTTGGTTTTGTTTCAAGAACAGAAAAGACAGGAGAGGTGTGAGCATTCTGACAAGCTGCTGGGAGGCATTCGGTTGGTCAGGAAATGACTTAGTAAATGCAGATACGAATTACTAAAAGCCTATGCACATCAAAAGCAGTTTTTCTTTTTTATGTAATTTTATGTTCACTGTGTAAATTAATTGGGAGGAAATAATCCCCCAGATAAGCTTTGATCAAAATAAAAGTCACAAAGTATAAAGAATTCCAAATGGGAAAGCAGGGCAGGCCTGGGAAGAAAACAGTGCCAGCTAAGGGCCCACTGGGGCCTGGCAAAATGCGGACCTAAGGTTGGTAGTAACTGGGAATTTCAAAGAAGCTTTACCAGGTGGTCAGACAAGCTCTTAGAGGTAGGCAAAACTGAGGTGCTACTTGGAGTTAAGACTGCAATGCAGGGTGAGAACGATATGGCAATTGTATGGCATCCTGGCTTGTCTCCATGTTCAAACAGAGTAAATGCGAGGGATCCTACGTTCTAAGCAAGAAACTAAGTTTGAGAGATTTTACAGAATGATTTGATACATATAACAAAACCATTACAGATATATACTATGGATTTAATATTACAAGTAGAGAGTGTAACAGAGAAGTGTAACTTTTAAAATCTCAAATTTAGGAAAGTAACTAGCACAAGGGTTTATACCATTATGTATCCATCCACATGTAATTCCTTCCAAGGAATACTTGGAAGCATTAGGAAAATAATGAGTTGGAGAAGCCAAAACAGAAATAATAAGCAGAGGCTCCAGGATTCAGACTAGATCAACTTCCCTTCCCTGGGGTACTCTTGCACTCAGCAGAGGGGGAGGGAAGATTATTACTCATGTTGTAACTTACAAAAGGACCTGGGTTGTATAAATCAGGGTATACAGTTTTCAAGCTTACCCAGCCTTCAGAGTGAGTAGATTTACGTCACAAGGCTGGAGATAGCCAAGTGGTAGCTGTCAATACTCTATTCATTAGCAAACTTTTATAAGAATGAAAAATACAGAGCTCCAATTTTCCAAATTTATGAACAAGCTGAAGGATAATATTATCTTAGTTTTTAGAAGTTTGAATAATCTGATTTAATTGACTCGTATCGGAATTTCAATCACCCAATCTTTTCCATAGCAATGAGATATAATTAAAATAATGGATTTCAATGATTCCTTCCTGGTTGTTCATGGAATGTATAATGTATCAGGAATACAAGAACATAAAAATATATACTGTTAATATATATAAAGAATGTAATTCTTCCCACCTAAAATACTTTACCTCCTGTCCTTGAGCCTAATTTCCATGTTCCTCAGGCAGTCACTCCCACCAGGAAGCCTTCCCCGATGCCTTAGGATGATCCCACCTGATGACTCACTTGTTTCTCCCATCATCGCAGCTTTAACTTGTCACCCTCTATCTTTATCTCAGGTTTACTAGTGTGAAGTTCCTACAGAATGCAAGCCCCAAAAGGATGGAGCCACATTAACTAGACTCAGAGTCTGGTTCTAAGCACCTGGCACTGTGCCTAGCAAATAGAATGAGTAGAATTAAAATTTAAATTAATCATAAAGACAGTAAAAATAGGTGTCTCTCAAAGAAATTTTACTCTTAGGAAGGCATTTCAGGCTACTGCCTCAGTATCCCCTGCCACTATGCCACAGAGACAGTCTGATAGCCCATTCCTATCAACACTGCTTTCACTAAAGGCGAGAGCAGAATCCAAGGCCTTCATTACCCAGAGCCATGCACAAAGCCAAACTACTGAGCAACATACAAGCTCAATAAACAATGTCATATCAATACTTGCTCCTTCATTAAACACTTATTTTTATCCTCTCATTCCTCAACATTCAATTTCTCTGATAATAACCAACATATCCTTCCTCAATTATCCCCATCCACCTACAAAATGTTTTTTCAGCAGCTTTAAAGTAGATAAATGCCATATATATGTTTGTAAATGTCAAGGGAAGTCTATCTTTATCACCTGTTTAATACTTTATCACCCAGTTACCTAAAATTATATCATAAATGCTCCTAAGAACAATAGTTAACCTTAATAACACCTAAAAACAAGTTAGAGCATTTTATACACAGTATATACTAAAAATTGGTTATAACAACTACAAAGTAGGATAAACAGGAAACCCAATCAGAAAATGAGTTCTTTGCTTGTAAGAAAATATTAAATTACAGGAAAAGAAACATTTTTGTGTCCTATTACAGTCGAAAATTTACTACGTACTATCTAATCTTACCTACACTGATCTACCAATTAAATTTAGGTGCCTACCTAAAAGCCGCTTCCCAAAAGCAGTTCATTCCACAAACATCAGAGGGCAGCATCCAATAGGGATTCCAGTAACACAGAGAGAAATCTTTACACCTAACAGAGTAAGACAGAAATAAAGAGTCCTATGTGAGTATTTAGGTTTAAAACTAACAAGGAATTTACTTAATAACATAATAGCTTACTGTTCTATTTTACAGCAACAAAACTGCAAATCCAATTTTGCGAATTCAATAAAGCTAAGGTAACTTGAGTTTTGGAAATTTCTCCCTTTTCAAGGTACCATTATTTTTTTTTTTTGAGGTACCATTATTTTAAAAAGGACTTTAAAACCGTTAGGCAGAATATAGTACAGACTGAAAAACCATTTCCTAGTCAGGAACTCTCCAAACATATTAAAATTCCCTCCTCAGATGACACAGAAAATATGGAAATACTTCTAAAATTTTCCTTTGTGTACTACATAGATCCCCCTAGAATAAAATCCATTTCAGCCAAATAAAATAGTTGCTTATTCTGGAGCAAATTTAAAATGCCACAAATGCTGACAGAAAAGGAAGAAAGGATCTTTGAAGGCTTTTAAATTAATCTTCAATCCAAGCTAGTTGTATGGTGTTTTAAACTGGAAAAAAAAAAAAAAGCAAGCAAGCAAGCACGCTGATACCCATGGCTCAGTTTCATTATGTACATTATCTTCGTTTCGCTGTATTACACAAGCTAAAATGGAGGGATTAAGTGTAGTCTTTCCTCTTAGATTGCAGGTGGGAGCTCAGTTAACAACAGCCATAACACCTCACCTTACAAAAAGTATGCTTTTCATTGTTACTACTTTTCAAAACAATAGTTTAGTTTGAAATTCACTGCAGTGAGGCCTGGATACTAAAGCAAGTATGAAATCAGGGTGTCACTAAACTAGGTCACCTCATGTCCCCTCACCATGTAACTTTTTCTCTTGCTATAAATTCAATTATATGTTACTGTCTTAGAGCAAAAGGTCTATGAAATTTCATATTTGCAAAGATTTCTGATCATATCTCTCACACATGCCAACAGTCCAGGGCAGAGGATCTCAAACCCAGGCTGCACAGCGAAATCACCCAGAGAGCCCCGTAGGAGAACTATTAAATCAGAATCTCTGTGAACAGGGTGGGGCACAGATGGCACATTTTAAAATGGGTCCCAGGACCTGAGATGATGATACAAGAGCTGAAGGCAGATGCTTAACCAACTGAGCCACCCATGCACCCACAAATCTATCTTCTGTCTCTACAGATTTGCCTGTTACAAATACTTCACATAAATGAAATCATACAATATGTGGTCTCTCAAGTCTGACTTCCTTCAGTCTAACCCTTGAATATCAAGGTTCATCTACTGTAGTACACCTAAGTACCCTTCATTCCTTTTTACAACCAAAAAATGCATGGATATACCACATTTTGTTTAGTTATTCATCAGTTGATAGACATTTCGGTTGTTTTCCACCTTTTGGCTATTATAATGCCGCTATGAACATTTACAATTTCTCTCCAAATATGTTTTCAATTCTCTTGCATATATATCTACAAGTGAAATTGCTAAAAACTATAGTAATTAATGCAAATGAAATTGCAGGGAAAAAGTCAAGTTTTAGGTTTTCATAACCATAACTCAATGTCAAAACAGTTTTTTTTAGAAGGGATTTTTTTTTCCGTCCTTCTTTAATGGAAATGTAAAAGATATGCACTAGTGAGTACACATACCACTATTTAAAAAAAAAAATCATAAAACACTGATGTGCTGCCGGCAAGAGGTGGCATAATTTAATGTTTCTTATTTCCCAAACTTACATTCTCTCACTTATGAAAAAATGGTTTTAAAGACTGAGAGTAGAAACTCATTACGTACCAGTTAACTGTTATTACAAGCAAAGATTAGAAAAAAAAAACTAATCTGGAGACAGACAGCAACTGTATTTTCAGGCCAGAAAAAAATAAAGTTAAAAAATATTGAGAAAATAAAGGTAGTTATCCAAGTTCCGGTTATTAGTTGCTTTTGCTTTTATTCCTTAAAACTGTTGGAGGGGCAACCGGGTGGCTCAGTCGGTTAAGCGACTGCCTTTAGCTCAGGCCATGATATCCAAGCCCTGGGATGGAGCCCCATATCGGGCTCCCCGCACAGCCAGGAGTCTGCTTCTCCCTCTCCCTCTGCCCCTCCCCACCACTCCACTCCCAACTCCCACCCGACCCTGGCTCGTGCTCCATCTCTCTCTAAGTAAAATCTTAAAAAAAAAAAAGAAAAAAAACTATTGGAAATGAAATATTAGAAATATACTACATTCAAAGAGGTAATTCTATCAAATAATTTTAATGGGGCAAAACTGTAAGTTGAGCTTAGTGGGTATGTCTTCAGTAAACAGTGACATCCAAAAATCAATGAAGTCCATAAATGCAAATCTTCTTCACTGTGGAATAAATTGAAATAAAACTTTACTATGACTCATCCTCAAATTTCATATGGCATAATGTTTCTAGTTCTAGGTGGCTTGTCTACAAAGTGGTCAAGGGGTAGCACAAGGGATCTTATGGTGATAACACAGCTGTGTTTGTGGAGGTGGTTGCACGAATTTACACATGTGATAAAACTGCATGACACATACGAAAAGCATGTAAAACTGGGATATCTGAATAGTCTATGTGCTGTACAATGTCAATTTCTGGGGTTTTAATATTGCACTATATTGATATATATTCCAGTTGTATTGATATATATTCCAATATTGTACTATGCTCATATAAAATCCTACTATTGGAGGAAACAAGTGAATGATAGAAGGGTGTCTCTGAAACTTCCTGTGAATTTATGTTTATTTTAAAAATTTAAAAAATTATCAGAAACAAAATTCCCCAAAATTTCAGTACTTGAAGAACTGAGATACTTCATGCTCGGGATTAAGCAGAGCATTTAACTATATAAACTCTCCACAATAACAGTTCCCAAACTTGAAGTTTACTTAAATCTGGTAACAGAAGGTCTTTTGTACTTTTAAATTAACCTGGAAAATGTACTTTTCATCTCAAAACATCTACCACAGTCGTGAGGCTTTAGTGAAAACCATGCACAACTTACAGTCAGGGATAGGTTTAGGCATATCCCGCAAAAGAATGTGGAAGTCTGAATGAAGTGCTGCGAGCCACCGTGCAACCTCAAGGCATAGATACCTACACTGTGACTATGGCAAGAAAAACAGAGACACTCTCAACCACATTAAAGGAGACCATTCCCATGATACTGACAAATCAGCCTTACTTGAAGATCAGTACCTGGGTCACTCATTTTCAACTAAAAATTGTCTCCAGACAACTTAATTTCTAGCTCTGTCAGCTCTTCATTTCTTTTTCTTAAATCTCTAATTTCATTACTACTTAGGGCAAAAACGACTGCTTATATACAAAAGGCAACAATTACTTATCTATTTCAAAACTAAGCATCACATCGTACCCAACTCCCTCCTCCAGGAAAAAGAAAAAAAAAGAAACCGTATTAAAGATTTAAACGTTAAAAAAAAGTGGGGGGGGACCCTCCAGTAGAAAGTTTTCCTCTGCATGACAAAGATAAAAATGGTAAAGGAAAAAACTGAATACATAAAAAGTTTAAACTTCATATGGTATACACACAGGTAAGTTAATATGTGGGGACAAGTATTTTCAACAGGTATGGCACAGATAATAACTTTAATGTGTTAAAAGAGGATTTCTAAATCAAAAGTACACATTCCTTTTTTACTAGCCTAATCAGTTTCCCTCCAACAACATAGAACAAAATAATTTTAATTAAGTAATTACTAGTCAGATTTGTGCTAAGCACTTTACAACCATGTGAAGTATGATCCTCAATGAACTAAAATACAAGTGTAGGGTATTGGTTTTACATAAGATGTCTTTGCATGAACAAAGCAGAAATGAAGGTGGCTTTAGTAAGTAATCTGTTTCACTATTCACTGCCTGAACTTCTCTCTTCAAAAACGACTTCAGGAAAGAGGGAAAAAATTTCTCTACTAAAAACAGTAGTGTGAAAATAGTGGTCAAACCTTTCTCAGCTACATTAGTGGTTCTCAATCTTTGGTTGTGTAACAATAACCTGGAGCACGTATCTAAAATATAGATTCCCAGGGGCGCCTGGGTGGCTCAGATGGTTAAGCGTCTGCCTTCGGCTCAGGTCATGATCCCAGGGTCCTGGGATCGAGTCCCGCATCGGGCTCCCTGCTCAGTGCAGAGCCTGCTTCTCCCTCTCCCTCTGCCATTCCCTCTGCTGTGCTCTTCTCTCTAACTCTCTGTCAAATAAATAAATAAAACCTTTAAAAAATAATAATAATAAAATAAAATATAGATTCCCAGACCCCACTAATAGGCACCTGGTTTAAGCAGGTCTGGACTGGGGACTAAGGACAGGATTTTTTCCAGAGGGCAGAAATTGAAATAAAAATTTTTTTTTTTATTAAAATTTAAATGACTGAGGGGCCCCTGGGTGGCTCAGTCGGTTAAGCACCAGACTCTGGGATTCAGCTTGGGTCCTGATCTCAATGAGATCGAGCCCTGCGTCCCCGGATGTGCACAAGAGGGTAGTCTGCTTGGATATTCTCTCTGCCCTTTCCCCCAGCTGTATGCTCACTCTCCCCCAAATAAATAAATAAATCATTTTCTTAGGATTTTTTGAGAGAGAAGCACTAGCAGGGGGAGGGGCAGAGGGAGAGAGAGAATCCTCGGGCAGACTCCCCAGATTGCCTGCTGAGTGAGGAGCCCAACGCAGGGCTCGATCCCAGGACCCTGGGATCATTACCTGAACTGAAGGTAGATGCTTAACTGACTAAGCCACCCAGGTACCCTAAATAAGTAAATCTTAAAAAATTTTTTAATTTAAATGATTGAAACCATCACCATATTAGCCACAGTTTTACTGTGCTAGACACCATATTCAGTCATCATTCAAGCTACTTCATTTCAAATTCTCACACACAACCCAATGTCATACTCTTACCTCTAATCTAACTTTTGAGTAAATGTATTCAAAGTTCACACAGCCAAACATATGTTAAAGCTGAAGTCTGGGTCTCCAAAGCCCTACAGATGCTCAGTACATCCTACTAGTGTTCACAAGATCCAGGAGAAATGAGAACTCAACGGCCTCACCAGTGAGGTGACTTGACACAACAAACAGCATGATGGGTCCAGAAATGGTTATCACTCAAAAGCTCAGTAGTTTCCTGATTCCCCACTTCACACCACCATACAGCTACAACAGGACGAAATCTTGATAATCATCAAGAATCATTAGTGAAATGTGAGAATTCATTCTGAGTAGCTAAAGTCACAAAACAGTCTAACTCCTTCTACAGAAGTCCTGTGTTTATATTATATTGAATAACTTAGTAACAGTCTGTCCACGTGGAGCAGCTAAAGAGGGTTTCTCTATGTGGAAGAGCCACTGCCTAGCCAGCATTCTCCTCTTCAAGACACCACTCATCCCCAACACCAATCATGCTATCCTGTCCACCACAAGGATGTGCAAGTAACACAGAGCCAGAGAATCAGAGGTCACCATTCTTGACAACACTGATGGACATGTGATGCAAACAAGTCCAATGAGAGCCTTTTCCTAAAAATTTTTATTTGAGATAAGAGAAGAAACACTGCAAAGATCCCAAGAACAAAGCCGGTCTACAGTGGAAGAGAGTAAGGGAGTCCTCGTCCTTCGGGTCGCTGGAGCCGCCCGGGGAATTTTCCTTTCAATTTTGCTCCTGCCAGCGACCCATGTAAGCCTCTAAGTACATTTTGCTTAAGTCAGTTGTATTGGATTTTAATCACTGACAACTAAGGATTCTATTTACCAATTAACTAAGGTTAAGTATTACCCACATTTTACAGGTGAGAAAACGGAAGTAGAGAGGTGGTCAAGGTTTCACAGCAGAGACAGGAAGAGAACAGGTTTGTCTGACTCTAAGACCCGTGCATTTTCTAAATACCAAAATATAATGGATTCAAACAAGATACACTAATTAATAGATTTCACTGAAAAATTGTTCCTATCATTTTAGAAATTTTACTCTGAGAACTCGGAAGGATCTTTCCAAGTAATTTATTGTCATGGAATTCCATGCAACAAACGCTGTCTATAAGATTTGACAGTAAAAGGTATAACCTAGATTCCGTATTTTAAATGAATGCGAAAAATAATAGTTAAAGTTTTTCAGGTAAGACTGCTTCAAAAAAGAATGCAATGATAAATCTAGCCCTACCAAGAAAAGGAAGATGTTGCCTGCCTTATACACCTTTTTCCACTGATGAAACACTATGTAGCCCAGATTCTCATCAAAGAAGCTTCACAGAAAGAGCCCTAAAGAATCAAAAGATACAATCCTGGTCCAATTACTGATGCCTTCTGGACCCTGGTCAAATGATTTATACATAGGAAGAGAGGTTAAAGACAGGTATCTACTCCATATCCTGTGGTAGCCAAAAAAGTTCACCAAACTCTATGAGAAATCTTTAAAAATGTTATAAGTAATATCTAAAATTAAGACTCCTGATGTCTTAAGAATTCTCCTGACCTTGTCAAACTGTAGAGTAAAAATGTAACAATCTAACTTTTTCATGTTGTTCCTCTGCCCAAAGTTATTATACAAGCACATGCAGTGAAATGTACTTCACATTTTTACCAAGACTAAAACAATTTTAAAGTTAGAGTTATACCTCATTTAAAATGAGAAGTTATGCTGCTCAGAGGACCTGTAAATATACAGCTTTTTAGTTGACCTGGACACATCAAACTTAAAATTTCAGTAATAGCTCTATAAAACATTTATTAAGATGAAGTGCTGGGACACCTGGCTGGCTCAGTCAGTAGACACACGACTCTTGATTTTGGGGTTGTGAGTTCCAGCCCCACGTTGGACACAGAGATTACTTAAAAAAAAAAAAAAAAAAAAAAAAAAGGTACCGAGGTGCTTATTCTAAATAAAGTAATTCTGTTCAAATCAGCTAGCCAAGCAAATACAATTTACAAAAATCTGTCACAAAATAAAGTGTAAGTATCTGAGACAAAGCACTAAAGATGAATGTCACGCTACCAAACTGAAATCTAATACTATATCATAGTCCAATTTCATCCAATGTTTTAAAATGTGGCTTCCTTCCGATTCTACCCACTACAAAAATAATTTTCTTTTCCATAATTTTAAATGCTTCACAATCACAGCTTTTCCTGAGCCTCATTATTCAAGAGCTCATTCAGGTCTTCAGTCACCGCCTCTCCCAGGGCAGGGAAGAGTTGACAAACCTGACTGGAAGTGGTTCTGCTTTTATGAATACGGTCAGGGATTCGCCTGACTGTAATCAAATCCGGGGGTAAAAACATGACAGTCCAGCTTTCCCATGCTGCTCCTAGGCCCACACGTCCTCCCCCTTTCATTTTGAAAACGACCATCAACTCTCAGAACGTTCAAGAGCCTGCAGCTGACCTGCCCCTCCTCTCTTACCAACCCCGTACTTGCTGATACCAAAGCCGACTTCGCCTCTTACTAAGGGAGCGCTCCGAGTCATTCCCAGGGAGGTGCCCACAAATATAGGAGCTTATTTTTCAAGGAAGTGGAAAGGCTCTGATTCTGTTAAGCATTCATAATGCGCCGCATTCTTTTTAAAATCTCACGTAGATTCCAACCCTGGCAGTGATCTGTGTAAATCCACGTTAAGTCATTATGTTACTTTTTAAACACCGATTCTTAAAAGAAAGATATCCCATCCCACAAAACACGTTAGCATGTTAAGTATCGCTCATTTTTCTTAACTTGCTGTAACTTTCAGAACAAACCGATGTTTCCTAAAGAAAAATTCAAAATACGCATAAAAGTTCTGTCCAGATTTAACAGATTAATAATGAAAATTTAAGCGTTAACACACAAAAATTAGATGCCCCATTCAGGAGAGGGGGAAAAAATTGAACTAGGGCGCCAGCCTGATGTTTAAATATCTCAACTTGAACTCCATGGAAACAAGAGGGAATTCCCACTAGCCAGACAGCAAGAAAGCTTTTGTGGGGCACCTTTTACTTTCAATGAATTCTGTCAGGGGGAAAAAAAAAACTGTCGATTAAAAGTTGAAAATTAATTTCTACACGCTTTAAAGAGCGCATAAGGAATGCGTCAGAAGACAAACACAAAGACCATGGGGTGCTCTCCGACTAGGCTCACGCGCGGATGGAAGGGGAAGGAGGGAAACGAGAGAAGGGGTCAGAGACCGCGGCAAAGAAGCGGGAGGCGCGGGCCCGGCGGCGGGAGGCGCGGGGCGGACCGGCGAGCAGCCAAGCCCAGGCCGAGCCCCGCGCCCCCGCGACCGCCGCGCCCCTCGCCCCGGCCCCGGTGCCCTGACAGGGAACGGCCCGTACCTGTCTGACGGGCCGGGATGCGCTGCGGGGCCCACGCTGCCCACCCCTCTTGAGCCGCCGCGTCCGCCGCCCGTGAGCCAGGAAGCCGCCGCGGCCTGCGGCTTCCCGCCACGGCCGCCCGCTCCTTCCTCCAAGGACACGGCGAGCTGGCTGAAGGCGTAAAGGAGCGAGCAGAAGCCGCAGGCCAGGCACAGCACCACGATGCGCAGGTAACGCCGCATCGCCCCGGCCCCGCGCCTCAGCCGCCGCCGCCACCGCCACCGCCACCGCCGCCGCACCGCGCCCGCCCGGCGAACTGGAGCGTAGGGAGCCGCACAGCGCAGCCGCGGCCGCAACAAGTTCCTCCTCCGCCGCGGCCTCGAGCCCGCCCCTCCTTCCTCTTCTCCCTCCCGACCTCCTCTCCTCCCTCTCTCCCTCCTCGCCTCGCCTCACCCCGCCCAACCGCCTTCGCCTGCTAGCCGACTACCCTGCCCGGGGCCCTGACACCGCCTCCGCCGCCGGGCCCCTCCCCGGAATGCGGGCAGCTGCCGGACGCGCAGGCGCAGTGACCGCGAGAGAACTTGGCACGCCGGGGGGTCGGAAGGGAAGGCCAAAGGAACTCGGCGCAGGTAGCTCCCGGTGGCTCGGCACTGCAGAGGAGGGGTGTGGCGAAATGAACGGGGTGTTGAAGACAGGTGACCCAAATTCAAGTTATGGTTCTTCCACATGGTAGTTTGTGACGTGGAGCAACCTAAATTCTCTGAGCATGTTTCTTCATCTCTAAAACGGTGATAATATCCTCATCATAGGGTGATTGAAAGATTAAACTGCTTAACGCACGAAAAACGCCTTGCACCTGGAAGGCTTTTTTTTTATCTATTTATTATTTGAGAGAGAGAGAATGAGAGCTAGAGAGCACAAGAGGGAAGAGGGTCAGAGGGAGAAGCAGACTCTGCGGGACTCGATCCCAGGACTCCAGGATCATGACCTGAGCCGAAGGCAGTCGCTTAACCAACTGAGCCACCCAGGCGCCCTGGAAGGCATTTGATTAGGCCAGTTTTCAGTTCTGTCCTCCTCAGCAGGGACTTCCCCAGCCTCTAAGTTTCTATAATACTGTGTGAGCCATTTTCATCCAGATACTTAATTACCTCGTAATGCTGTTGAGTATGCATATCTTGCCTCCGAACGAGCTTGTTAAGGGCATGTTCAGCTGAGGTCCTCCCTATTACATCTTTTTGACCTCCTTTACAACTCATCATTTGCATGTCCATAAGAATAATATTCTCCCTAAAGGGCTTTCTCTTTAGCTTTCCATTTCTTCTCCCTCTTCATCAGCCGTATTTCCATTCCATTCATTTATTGAACATTTATAAAGCACCACTATGAGCCAAGAATTATGTGAGTACTTTGGGGTATAAAGAGACCTAGTTGGGCATGGGGTGAGACAGTAAATAAGTACATAAATAAATGGGACTAATAAATAAGTGTAAATAAGTAAATGAAGGACAATAAGTAAATAAGTGGGACTTGTAAATAAGTGCAATACCACGATACAGACATTAGGAGAGAAGCCTGTAAAGGTGTGGGCAAACACAAAAAAGAGTGATCAGTTATACTGAGGGCATCGTCAAGAGACACTTGGTAGTAAAAGAGGCACAGATTCTTCGGTGGGGTAAGGGAAGGAATTGCAGGCTGAGGGATCAATGAAACAGATTCTTGTGTTTGGGGAACTGTAAGAAGTTTGATACCACCAGCTAAGTGAATGCAAGGGAGGGTATGATGAGTGATAAGACTAGAAGTTAAAGGGGACAGATATTTGAGTGCCTTGTTTGGTATACCAAGGAGTTTGAACTTAATCTAGCAGACAGTGGTGACCAGTGAAGGGTTTAAATTAGGAAGTAACATGATCACATTTGCCTTTTACAGAGCAGGTTTTGGCCCCACTGTGGAGACTGAGACAAAGATTAAGACTGGAACCAGAAAGCAGTTACAGTGCCACAAAGTGAGGGAAAGAAGGTTTTAAACACACACACACACACACACACACACACACACACACACTTCATGAAGAAAAATCATGCTGTTAAACTTCAAATTGCATTTGGAGTTCTTTTATTTTTTTAAGGATTTCATTTATTTGAGAGAGAGAGAACACAAGCAGGGGGAGTTACAGAGGGAGAGGGAGAAGCAGGCTCCCCGCTGAGCAGGGATTGATGCAGGGCTCCACCCCAGGACCCCGAGATCATGACCGGAGCAGAGGGCAGACACCCCAACCCACTGAACCACCCAGGTGCCCTGCAGTTGGAGCTTTGAAGAGTTTGGCCATGAGAAACAAAGTGGGGAAATGCTTTGTAATTTCGCAGTAGTTCTCCATTTGGAATCCCTACACAATCCCTACCAAAAACTGCTGGCTCTGTGACCATGGGAAAGTTACTAAATAAATTTAAGCCTCAGTTTCTTCTATAAGGATTAAATTTCTTGACTTACCAGACAAAAAAATGAAAACTAGCATGCTATCAAGATGTGTAAGTATAATGAAAACATACACTTATTCATTCAATAAACATTTATTAAATATATTCTACATGCCAGACAAGGGGCTAGAGTGTACTGCCCTCAAAGGGAAGACAGGCAAGTAAAAATAATGACAATATTAAATTAATCCTTCTACTACACTTTACAATTCTTAAGAGAAATAAAGATAAACTTAACGAGGTACAAAGATGGATCGCAAAAGCATTTATAAGAATGGAAAATAGATTTTGAGAGAGAAAAATAAAGGACATGGTACCAAGAAACTGGAGTAAGAGCTAGTACTCAAATAGATCAAAGATGTTTAAAGAGATGCCTACCACAATTGTTCTCTATTTCAACAAAGAAACTAAATGTAGTAAAAACAAAGAATAATTTAATGCTCCACAGGATGTTAAAATACTGGAATGGCAGTTTTCATTCTGCAACAATTTATGGGACAAGCACATCCAGAAGAATGATTCATTTACTTGACATCAGGGTTCTAGACTATATCACATCCCTTTAGTTCCTTTTAATCCTGTAATTAAAAAGAAAATTCTGTTGAAAAAGCATATAAGGCATTCCAAAATTAGAAATGATTTTTGTATTACCCACAGTGTTACCTGATTATCTTGGAGTATAAGGAGCCATGTACATGCCCTTATGATCATTTCCAGGATTCACACATTTTTATATTTTTTTATACTTTTTTAAAAGATTTCTATATTTAAGTAATCTCTGCATCCAACATGGGGCTCAAACTCATGACCCCGAGATTAAGAGTCAGATGCTCTTCTGACTGAGCCAGCCAGGTGCCCCTGAACATTTTTATATTCTTAAAATTAATTTTAAATTATTGAAAATGATTTAAATATTTTTGATGTCATAATAGGTACTTCTGTCATTTACTGTGTGTATGTATGTACTCTTTTTTTTAAAAGATTTTATTTACTTATTTGACAGAGAGAGACACAGCGAGAGAGGGAACACAAGCAGGGGGAGTGGGAGAGGGAGAGGCAGGCTTCCCGCCAAGCAGGGAGCCCAAATGCAGGGCTCGATCCCATGACCCTGGGGTCATGACCTGAGCCGAAGGCAGACGCTTAACGACTGAGCCACCCAGGTGCCCCTATGTATGTACTCCTAAGTTTACTTTTTCATGTCTAGACCACCCTCATAATTCTCTAGTGACAGACTGGCTATATAAAAATTTTTAATCAATGTTGATCTTCCCTTCATTCTGTCAAAAAGGTTAATCTAGGTGGACAAAAAGAAATTTACAAGAAGCAATATTTGTTGTTAAATTATAAAGACCTCCTCCGTGATCTAGAAAACTCTGATTCAGGAAAATCCAAATTTCAAGAATCTTCTATTCAAAAGATTAATCTTGATTATTCTTATAGCTCCTGGTACATTTTGAATGTATACCAGACATTCCATTAATGTTTTTTTTTTTTTTTTATAAATCCTCTCTAAGTCACTCTGTAACAAATTTAGGGTCTGCTCAGCATTTCCTTCCTACTTCCGTTTACCTTTTAGGACTTCTTTTTAAAAAAAAAGAAGAAATCCTCTGGGGGAAAAGATAAATTCTTTATCTTTTCAGAGTAAAGTTCAAAATTTTTTAATATAACTTCACTTTATAAAGGTCTATGCATAATCTGATTCAATCCTTGTAACACACATATGATGTAGATGTTATTTTCTTTTAAAAAACAAGGAACTTGAAACTCAGAGGTTTGTTAACCCCATCACTAATTTTGACGATCCATAATTCAAATGGAAATCTTTAAGGATCCAACACATTTTTCTTCCATTTTACCATACTACCTCTGAACAAATAAATGCTAAACTGAGTGATGCAAATTAAAAGTAAAAGCAAAAAGAAAAAAAAAAACCTATGTTATGTGAAAACCTCTTAGACTGGTCTTGGGATTAAAACAAAATTTACAATCAGAGAAATACAAGTCAGATTAGTTGCAGAGCACAGAGAATCAGAAATTCAGACTAAAAGTGAAGACCATTCTCTCTTCCGGTTGGCTTCTAGTGAAATCTCTTCATTTCCCACAGTCCATTTCCTAGAAACCTTGTTGGACTGGAGGAAGAAGTTGGAAAAGAATACTGTCGGTATGGGGGCACTGGGTGGCTCAGTCATTAAGCGTCTGCCTTCGGCTCAGGTCATGATCCCAGGGTCCTGGGATGGAGCCCCACAACGGGCTCCCTGCTCAGCCGGAAGCCTGCTTCTCCCTCTGCCACCCGCCCCCCACCCCCCGCTTGTGTTCCCTCTCTCGCCGTGTCTCTGTCAAATAAATAAATAAAATCTTAAAAAAAAAAAAGAATACTCTCAGTTTGAACAAAAAGTATTTCAGTTTACGTGTTCATTCAGACCAGTAAATGTGAGGAAAAAGTAGAGTCAGGGATAGGATGAAAGAGAAAACGATTCTCTTCATTCTCAAATGTAGGCCACATGATTTGAAAAAGTGGCAGTGTAAGACCAATGAATGGGGACACCTTAGCTTCTATATGATCCCCAAATTTAGCTGGTATTTCCATCCACAAGGAAGGGAGAGTATAGAGGGGGTGGAGTAGGGAGGGGAGTAAGGAATATCTTATGGACCATCCCTGTACTTATCCCCCATTCAGTCTTCAGGAACCCTCCATTCCCATTAATACAATAGATTTTAATCTTTTTTTTTTAATAAAATACTGTCAGTAAAAGCTAGATTTGCAGGGAAATTTAGTCATGAGGAAAATTAGAATTAAAACACACATGCGCAAGTTCTCTAAAACCTGCCATCAATCGAGGTCATGATTACAAGAGTAAGTAACAGATCTTCTGCCTGACCCAGGTCCCCAAAGGCTGAAGGCTGAAAATAATTAAGAATTCTGATACCATCACACTTCAGAAGTCCAGTTCTCAGTTCAAAAATAAAATCAGAATTCTTACTGTTACCCGTATTCCTTTCTATAAAGAAATTACATCACTAGGCAACCCTATGTTATGTTTGGTTTCTTTTTACTTTTCTATATTTTTAATGAAGTAAAAAAAAAAAATTCTTTTCTCCTCTGAGTTAAACTGTTCTTTATCTTATCCTGTACTGGAAACAGGCTTTCTTATCTTCTTTTATTAAAGAACTACCTCTTGGGCCAAGATCATTTTGCTCTTTTGAGAACTCAGCCTACTTTCCTTTTTTAAAAATGCTTTCACTGCCATTTTGTCCCTTAGGAGTCTTCTCCCAAACTGGTTTTACACAGTATCCCAACCTCAATTCTGCTGACTCTAAAAGTAAACACAGGCTCATTTCGTTGTTGCTATTACTATAAATTAAGAGGATAGTGAAAATAATACACATGAAAAACTCTAAATTAATGAGTCTTGGTACCCAGTTTAGTTTCTGAATTCTCTTGCTGAGTTAATGGAAATAATGAAGATGAGATGGTAGCTTTCATCCAAACTCCCTACTTCCAGGTAAGCCAGCAGATCTAAACCTAGACATAAGCTCAAGACCTGCCACTTAGGAAGGCACCCATTTCACTACAACCTGTCCCAAAAAGTTCTCATTGGGGCTTAGCCTCACACATTGAAATGAAGAAATTTTCTAACTTTTTAAAAGTTAGTATTACCAAAGTTTTATAATATTTTATACTATAATACTTTATAATACTAAAATAGTATTACTAAATAGTATTACTGTTTAGCTTTACAGAAGAGATTTGAGGAACTTTATAAGAACACAAGGAAAAACATTAAGATCAGAATCTAGAAAAAATATAGATCAAGAATAAGAATATAGACATGGCAGGCAATTAAGTCCTACATAATTATTAAAAGTAAGCCTAATTTTAATCTGAGATTTCTCTCAGAAACAGAGGGCAATCAATAAATTATCTGCATTGTCTGTAACAAAAAGGCAAATTTTCTCATGTGAATTAAAGCTTTTCCTGAAATAGGTCTAAATAAAATTTCTCATTTGGATTCTGGGTAATGTTTCTTCATTATCTTCACAAAAAGGAATAGCAGACCTCATTCAGCTGATTTTTAAAAATTAGTATAGAGAAAAATCTCACATGGCTTAAAGTCTTAAACTTTGAAAATTCAAGCAGGAGTAATGAAATGAGAGCTAGTAAAACTACTACTGACACCGAACATTATCAGCTGCAACTATCAAGATGAGATCCTAACATTTTCAGTGTGGACTTGCAGTGGATACTTAGTCCAAGCTGAGTTTCCTAGAAAAAAAGGGGGTGGGGGGTTTGGCACACACTCCCTCTGCTACTTCTGTTATCTTACACGTTTTTATTGTTGCAGTGAGATGGCATTGTAATTACTTATTTACAGATCTCTCCTCTTAACATGTGAGCTCCAACCCCTAGCTCAGTGTCAAGCACACAAAATACACTCAATAAATGTTCACTGAATTGAGTACTGATATAAAGACAATCTAGATCAGGAAAATACTGAATGTGTAACAATAGTAAAATAGCTACTACTGTCTACAACTCCTACTGAAGAAAACACACAGAAAACAGACACACACACAATGATTCAGAACATGAAACACGTCCCAGAGCACTGAAACTTCTCAGAGTTCTACTTGATTTTTCCATAGAAGTACCTAGCTTATTACGGCATTTCATATACTCCAGAACTGGCCCATTCCATAAAGACAGGAATATCTACACTGGCTAAATACAAAGGCCACATTAAAAACATTCAAATTATCTAGGAGAGCGGGGATCTGCATTCAGGAAAGTAGTGTTCATATAATTCAAGGTAAAACTTCTCTATGACAGCTTCTTAAAATGAACTGGTTTTGAAGAAAATTGTTCTGAAGTTCTTACACATATTGCTGTCCTAGTAAACACAGCCAAAACTTTATGACTGAGTCATTAGGAGGAGGATGTATCACAGCACGATTTTTAAACCTTCTCAGAGACAGACATACTACATTTTGTTCTCTGCCTTCCTAGTGATTCTTCTCTACAATCATCCAGATTGTGTTCCAATACCCCATTTTCTAATTTCTGCTTTTTTTTCCTACCCCATCCCTCATTTTTTCCCCCATTCCTAGCCTTCCTTGCCTTTGATATTACTGGGGCTTATTTTCTATCACCCTCAATAGCCAGTGAGGGCATTCTTTTCCTTCTGCTTTCACAAAATGATCAGTCAAATCCTGTATTCGGTAACCTTCAGTGTCTCTTGATCCTGATCACTGACTTTTCTGCACTTCAATTTTTCTGTTCATCTTCCACACAACTGAAGGTGCCTGTGGTTGAAGGGCGGGGGTGGGGGGGTGGCAGTGCCAGTAAGTCAAAATATTATTTTATGCTTATCCTTTTCTTTATATACTCCCTTTTCTGTTTTTACTTAATGTTCAAAGTATAGAAATTCCTATCGACGGTCCAGTTCCTGAAGAGGTAATGTGCAGATCAAAAAAATAAGTAAAATAAGGGCCTCAGTGGAAACTAGAACTTCTAGACCATTTAGCATAAACATGCAGAAACTACATTCTTTTTAGGCAATAAGGATTTTGGTCTAAAAGAAAGGTAATATGCTATCAACTTAGAAAAGCTGAGATTCTCTTAATGTTTTCACTTTGTCTACTATCACTATAATTTTAGGAAAGCATGTAACAAAAATAAAACCTTTAAGTCAACTATTTCTACTGTGTAATACAAAAGGTTTTAAGAATATGTATTCTGGTATGCCTCAAATTATATCTTTGCTTTTAATTGTATCAAAATAAGGTAATAAACTCTGAAAAACATTCAAATTCTTTTTGTATGAAATTTGGTTAAAAGAACCCACTGCTAAAACCACTGTGTAAATTGATGAAACAGAACTACAAATGTACCCTAAGCCCAGGCTCTGAATCTTTTTGCATATTTTAACATTAGGTGTATTTATGCAATTTGGGTCTGTTTCCTGGTTTGGAAGTGTATTTGAGGTAGGGGGAAATGAAAGCAAGTGAATTGTGATTAATGACAGGAAAACAAAATTTCAAACCAGCCGACTCAGTTCATATGTCCTGTCTCATAGTGCATACCATTAGGTTCTTTAATTACAGAAAGCTGGCTGGTCTGGGATCAGAGCAAACATCCGATGTAGAAAATTCAGTGTATCCTACAGAACACAATTCCTTTTGGTCATCCGAGAGGGTGTGGAAACAATTTTTGTTACAAAGAATATTTTTGTAATGGGATTTTACCTATAAAGATAGTAGTAAAGGCTCATTTACTGAGCAGCCAGTGTGCGCCATGTAATTGTTAAGAATTTTATGTGGATTGACATTTAATCCTCCCAACAACCCGATCAGTTAGATTTGATTACCATTATCCCTGTTTAACAGATGGGACCGTGACCCTGAGTAATTTACTCAAGTTCACTTAGGTTCTATAACAGGGATTCAAAACACACCAGTCAGCACTCTAAATTTTCACTCTATACTATCTCCCTCCTTTTTAACAAGATGACTGTCCTCCATTCAGGTAAAATCCCATCTCTGTCAGATTTTTCTCTCCCACAGTCCATTTAAAATACATCCTGAAAGAATCTGATCATCATCCGAAGACCTAGTGCCTCCAAAACATAGTTTTGACTTAAAAATTAGATTTTCCCTATTACAATTATTACTTGAATTTTTACAATGTCTAAAATTTAAAACATTTGAAACGTGAAAAACAATAAAATATGGCAAAAATTTTTCATGTTTTAAAAGAACATAACCAGTTAGCTGGGGTTCCACTGAAAGTATCTTATAATAAAAACAAACTTTAATTTTTCATTTAACAACACTAAAGAATGAGGTATATAAATGTTTTAATCACAGACTTTTACTGTATGCAATTAACTGTATTTCACAACTAGCATCTTACAAAAAAGACAGTCCCATTGTGCCTGGAAAAAGTACTGCAATTAAACAGAAAATTACATTACCACGAGAAACCACCAAATATATCACAACTGTCAGGATGTACAGTTTTGTTTTATTTTTGTTTTGTTTTGTTTTGTTTTTCAAATGCTATCATAGTGTTTTTAAGTGATATTCTGCATCCAAGTTATGTTTTTAATTTATATTTCAGAAGTCTCCTAGAGGTGGATATATATTAAGCAAATGACTAAAAGCAGCAGGAGACCCCAGAAAAATTTAAGAAGTACTATATGTGTGGTTTCTAGGTTGGATTTTTAAATACAATATGAAACACATTATTAGTTGTGAACAAAAATGCAAAATCTGTAGTCATAAAAATATTTTATTGGTAATTTTACATAATAAGTAAGTGGGGCTGTAAATACTTTTTTTATTTCAGGATATTGATAAACACATAAACTGGCAGTTGTGTCTGAAAATAGGGCACTATGATTTTCATAAGAATCATTATATTTAATAAGAAGCCAATTAAACTGATTTAAGATTAGTTATTTCCCAGTTCTGTGCAACAGTTCCCATTTCTGTATTAATTGGATTCATACTTCTATGACCCTGCACAAGTTTGGGGCAACACAACAGTGATAAACTATTATTAAGTTAAAGCTTTTCCAAAATTGCAGCCTTTAAAATACGTCAGGTTTCTTTTGTTTTTGCCAAATGCTTATAATTATTTGAACTTCAAAGTTTTATATTATACAGAAAATACCAGTGTTCAATGACAAGAGCACTAAACCTGAATTATAAAGCTAAATAATCAATGTTTTATTGTTTACCACTCTGCTAGTAAACATTACAATAATGTATGTTTTAAAAGATAAACAAAAACAAAAACAAAGATAAAACCAGAAACATAATTCAGGAACAATAATTTAGTAAAATGTGTCAAAAACATTGGCAACGGTTCATACAAATTCTTTATTTAATAACAATTTTTCCTATTTAACCACACCAAGTACCAGCAGGTGTATTTAAGAGGATAACCATTAAGAAAATCCTGTTGCAGCAATAGTTGATTAAGTTGATCTTTGACTTGTATACATATAACTATTTGTTTCACAATTCTCAAATAATACATATTTAGGCAGCTTGCACTATGTTATAAAAATTTAAATTCGTTACATGCCAATAGTAGAGAATTCAAGAATTATGTGTTAGAATTCACTAAACTAAAAGTGAAGATAGACTTACCAATAACACTGCATAATGAATAATTCAACCACATTTTCATGGCACCTTGAACCGCGGAGACCAAAATGTGAAGTCTGAAAATGTTTGGTAGGCATAGATTGCAGTAAAGTCTAACAAATTCTAACAAATTTCTATTTTGTGTAAAATGCAAATTATGGATTGTGCATGAATGTTTGTCATGAAAATGTGGTACTTCTTGGCATAATCTGTGTATTTGCATGTTATGACAGAAGTGACTAAGAAATTGGAGAAAATAAATTTTAATGAGATTCTCCATTCAATGATGAGGCTTCTCCTCTGGGTGAAGATGACCTGGACATTCCCCTCTCTGTGTTATCAGAGCTAGAGCCACTCTGACTGTGTTGATCTGCAGAAGCAGCACTAGATGCAGGCGGTGACTTTGTTTTCTCCTTAAAGTCTGTAATAATGACTGTCAGATCTCCAACGGTAACTTCCAAATGCTGAGCACTACTCCGATCCACATTTTTCAATCTTGGCCTAAATAGAAAAGATGATAAAATTTTAAACTAGCTTTTCTCTCTACCAACTTTCTGAACATATAATGAATAAATTAGGTAGAAATAACAAAATGAATACATCTGTGTTCTAGGTTCATGTATGAACTAGCCACAAAAATATAATTAAATGCTTCAAATCGTTAACATTAATCGAACCAATCATTGATTAATCTTCTTCAACATGACAAACTGATATTCTGGAAGCAATGGTCTCTTAATTGTGCTTTTATAGCTTTATCATAATTTTGCAGATAGCTTATCAATTTTACTAAAATAAATGTTTTAGAAAAGCAATGACATAGTTGGATCAACAGAATAAGTTGATAACCATTAAGGTTGAGTTATATGAAAAGCTGTTACTCCAGAGATGGGCATCATGACTATCTGTTCTGCCTGTACCCATGAAGATTTTAACTGGTTAAAGCCCATGCAAATATCTGTTCAGTATTGTGACTATCACTCCTGGCTTTATGACCGAAAAGAATCAGCTCAAACACAAATGTCTTTGAATCTAGTAGGGAAGGAAGGGAAGGGAGAAAGGAAAGAAGGGAAGGGAAGAAAGGAAAGGAGGAAGGAAGGAAGAAAAAGAAAAGAAAGCATCCTTACATTTAAGCTTATATTGGTGGCCTCTGTATTTAATTTCTAATATACCTCTCAAACTCATAAAAACACTTTCATGATATTTTATAATAAAGGAGATGAAATCTTTTATTTCTACTTTGTATATGAATATATCAATGTTAAAAGAGAATATTAAATGGTTCATTTTATTATTAATAAGTGCCATAAAATACTCTTCAAATTTACCTGGTTTTCTTATGACTGTTCTTTTTGCTAGTTGTTTCCTTTTCACTTTTTTCTTTTTCTACTTTATCTTTTTTCTCTTTCTTTGACTGTGTAGGGGGCACAAACTGCTGAGTAACCTGCTGGGCAACCAACTGGGAGACAGGTCGAGGTTTCCTGTATGTATGTTAAAAAGAAAGGGTTTTTTTTTATTATAACTTAAGAATATATATTCCTTATGAGAACAGCTCAAATTTAAGAATAGGTATACGACATGATTTTCAAGTATAAAAATTCCTCATGTGAGATAATTTAATGTGCAATTTAACAGATTTTACACACATGCACACACACACACACACAAATTGTTGTCCTTCCTATCCAACAAAAACAGAACTATAATAACAGTAGAAGTTATAGCCCAAAATATATGGTCAACCATTAGAATATAACCATTACATCAATCAACGTGAAAATTACTTAAAAAGTATATCAAACTGAATGCTCACAGGGAAGCACACATATAAACATGAGACCTAAGAATTAAACTTGAAAATTTATACTGAAATAATGTTTAAATTTACCCTTCTCCCTCATAGAAGGAAATATGTAACCATCTGTGACAATGGCTATGTGTTCCTTCCTCTAAAATCTTTCATTTATTCGTTTAATAAATATTTGAGTGTCAAAATTTCTCACTCTTTATTGCTAAAATCCTTAAGGTTCCTTATATTGCTAGTCACAATCTCACCATGCTTTTTTGACCTTGACAATCTGCCTAGTCCTTTGAGAGTTTCCTACTTACTCACTTACTCATTTAAAAAATATTGAGAACCTACTGCAGAAATCGCACCAAGATATCTGAAATGTTGCTTGGCTTCACCCTTTGGTGCCAGTACAAGTTGTGACTCTATTGAGCCAGCGTCAAGGATCCCTCCGGCTTTATGGTAGAATTTGGGCAACTGAGGTCAAGATTCAGAGAAGACAATCTCTAAGTTCTTAAACTGAGAGAAAGAAGACTGAGGAGAAGGGGGAGAAGTGAAAAATTAAGGGAGAGTAAGATAAACATATATTTTGACAGAGGGTCTACAAAACATAGTAATTCTATTGCTTGGAAAATCCTGACCCTATTCTGGTCAGTAGAATTATTAAAGAATCTTTTTGTTGTTGTTCCACCAGAACAAGACAAAAAAATAGAAACCAATGAGAAAATACTGCACTATCTACCATTCAAAGCTATAAGGAGGAATCTTTTGAAGGAGTAAATAGGAAACACGGTATGTAAAACAGGTTTTAGTAGATGCATAATGCATTTTGTTTAGAGCCTACAGAGTCTGAAGTACAGAACAGATATCCAAGAAATATGTTTAACACAATTTAAGAAGCAGGGTTGACACAGATACCGGGTTAATGATGTAGATTAAGAGTTACACAAATGAAAGTGATATTGAAAACACAGTCATTAATGGCTGAGCTTGGTAAGGAAATAATTTTTTTTAAAGGATTAAAGCAATGGTTCCTGAACTTAAGGTACATCAGGATCACCTGGAAGACCTGTTTATAGCTTAATTAGTGATACTCCCAGGGTCTCCAATTCAGTAGGCCCTGAGGTGGGGCCTAAAAATTTGCATTTCTAACTCATTTCTGAGTTAGCTGATGCCTCTGATCTAGCCCGAACTTCACAAAGAAGCTTGCAGTGCAAATATTGGTACTACTGCCATATAAAGTTTGAGATGGAGAGTGGGGAGTGGCAAGGAAATAAAAAGCAAGGCTAAACGGATGGGAAGGAATCCAATAATGAAAAGCCAGCGAATCTGACTTACACTTAAAAGATGGGAGATCACAGAAGAAATTCAGAATTGAATTTTACAAAGATTACTGGCAGCAGTCTGAAGGGGAAAGGTACTACAGTGGCAGAGAAACTGTTAGGAAAGCTACTTTAATAGATTAGGCAGAAATAAAAAGGGCTTGAACTAAGGAAGCAGCAAGGGGGTTATTTAGGACAGGCTGAAGAAGGAGAATCAAAGGGACAAGGTAACTAATTATATACACCTTTCTCACTTCTTAACCAACAAATATTCCTCTAGAAAAACAGAAATCCTTGCCCCCATGGAGCGAACATTATGTGGGTGGAATCAAATAAAAAATGAATACAGGCTCTTAAATGTTGGTAAGTGCTATGGAAAAAAAAAAAAAAAGGAACATAGGGAGTAATGGAGAAGTTGCAATTTTATTTTTTTTGTCTGTCTCCTTTTCTACGATATAAAACTCCACAAGGAAAGGGATGGTATCAGGTTTATGCACCACTGTATAACTAGCACTTAGCATAGTACTGAAAAAATCCTAGCTACTTAGTATTTGTTGCTGCATAATAAAATCAGGTTTAACAAGGAAGAAAGATGTTTTTTAAGAGCAATGTCTCTAAGGTTACTCATTGGCCAGGATCAACCACTCACTGCACAGAAGAACACAAGTAGTAAAAAAGAGCAACAAGAATTTATCTTTCAATTATGTTGGAAAATGGAAAGAGAAAAGAAAGTTCAAAGGTGTGGCAGGATTGAGAAGAGTTGTTTAAACTAGTGCCTAGTGAACAGTGAGTCACCTAAAATTGAGAGTCACTCCAAGATATAAAATGCAATTGAGGTGTAGTCATCATTTGGTCTCCCAAGGTAATATGGATCTCTGAATGTCTTCCTTCCATAACAAATGAAGGTTTGACAACTTCCTTTATTACATTTTGTACTGTGTCACTCCCTCCATCCTAAAATTTAATGCAAATTAACAAAAATGTTAATGATTAAATTGAATTAAAATAAAATTACAAACATTAAAATAAATTTACATGCCTTTGAACCTAGAGTAGAAATCCTGATGTTTCTAGCAATCAAATTGACATAAGTTATTGAGTAGCCATTACTATCTTAAGATATGTAATTGATTTATATTATCTTTATTAGTGCTGCCTTCAAGTAAAACTGCATATTTTTCAAGGTTTTTCTGTATTATTAATGACCTCCACTTCTGTATCCATTAATGACCTGTATTCATTAATGACCTAATGCTGTTTTTCCTTTAAGATCTAACTATATCTCAATCATGGGTTCTCTGATCAAGATTTTCAGGAATATAACCCTTTGTGCTGTGGTTAGGTACAGAATATTTTCATAACATGATCAATCACTCCTTCACCCCTTCAGCACTTGTCTCCAAGTGGGTACCCATCTACTATGTGACACTGTTCCTCAACATCCCACTCCTGCTTTTATGTGAGAAAGGGATAATCCTAATTCCCCAACTTCAGGTCTCTTACAACTGTTACCAAGTCTTTTTCATATTTAACAAACATTATCTCTCCAGAATCTTCCTAGAATCATTTTCCCTTTTTATATGGCCTATCAATCTGAAAATATTAGTAGAGGACGCCTGGGTGGCTCAGTTGGTTAAGCGACTGCCTTTGGCTCAGGTCATGATCCTGGAGTCCCAGGATGGAGTCCAGCATCGGGCTCCCTGCTCAGCAGGGAGTCTGCTTCTCCCTCTGACCTTCTTCCCTCTCATGCTCTCTCTCTACCATTCTCTCTCTCTCTCAATAAATAAATAAAAATCTTTAAAAAAAAGAAAATATTAGTAGAGTGTGATTTGCTTCATAAAACCATGAGGTTGAGTAAAATATATAATTTATTTTTAAATGAGTTATGAATCTAAAATTCTTCTAAGTGTTACTCTCAGTGGTAAGAACAAACTATTCAATAAACACATACCATCCAAGTCAAAACAAACACAGAAAGAACAATTAAACTGGTCAGGTGAGAGGCTGGACTCTGAAGACAAGCTAGAAGACAAGCTAGAAGACTACCACATCAAACTGGAAATGAAGTAATAGTAGTAAAGGTCTATTCTAGTCAGGAGAATGGCATTGAAGCACTGAATGTGAGGACATTTCAGAAGGATAATATAATGAGATGTGTTCCTAAATAAGAGGGATAAAGAACTCTCCCCCAAATGGGAATAAAACTGAAAGAAATGGGAGAATTTAGAAGGACAGTGCTGTGAACTGGATGTTTGTGTTCCCTGCAAAATTCATTTGTTGAAATCCTACCCCTCCAAGGATAGTATTAGGAGGTGGGGCCTTTGAGAGGTGATTAGGTCATGTGGGTATGGCCCTCAGGAGTACTGCTCCAGAGATCCCTTAACCCTTTGCTATGTGAGAAAATATCTGTCAGTGTGGAAATGGGTCCTTAACAGACAGCTAATCTGCTGGTGCCATGATCCAGACTTGCAGCCTCCAGAACTGTGAGAAATATATGTCTGTTGTTCATAAGCCACCCCATTTATGGTATTTTTGTTATAGCAGCTCAAATGGACTAAGGCAGTTACAGGAAAGCCAAGAACAGGTCTACTCTAAATAAAAGCAACTGATAAACTTGGTGTTAATTATGTTGGATTTATATTTTTATAAAATATAAGCAACGCTGTCCTTTGAGCAAGAGTAAATATAACACAAGTAATCTAATAAGCAACCAAGTATTATTAGTGTACCTACTGTAGTTATTGATTTTGTTATTTTTCAGTCACCAACAAATCTGTAGTGGTTCTCTTTTACCTTAAGAAAAATATTATTTATTTCTGTTCTTGAGTAGTGGTATGTTGAGTAAGTGATATCTTTTTATCCTAGACTTTCCTAAATGTATAATGTTCCATTCCTTTATTCTCATTTTAATGATGGTTGATTTTCACTTAAAAGATTATGATTGTGCTCCACTGCTCTATGATTATTTGATCCGATACAACTTTGGGGAAAAAGGCACAAAATATAAATACACAAGTGTGTGTATATGTGTGTATGTATGTATGAGAGAGCGAGAAAGACTAGTTACTTTAGTAGTAAGTTCTCTGATGCTCTCTAGAGGATGAATGCACTTTAAAGATGCTTCACTGAAGGTAGGGGAAACACAGCTTACCTTTTTAACATATCATAAAGTGACTCAGTACCAGGCCCCACTGAAAAGAAAGCCCTCATATCTCTAGGGATCTTAAGATTTAAACTATGATCCCTCTTCTCCTTAATGAGAAAAATCTGGATAGTAGGAAATTTTGGAGGTGGGAGATTATTAACTCAATAAGGGGCAGGGTGTCATTTTTAAGATATGCCTTTTATGTTCAGTGATTTCTCATTCGTGGTTTTGACAATGCAACTGTAATGCCAAAGGTTCTGTAATATGGAGGACAAAAGGTCATCTAGTTAGTAAATGACCATATCCCAAATGCATTCTATTGTCCCCTTCCTATTTACATATGTCATGACTAAGCTGTTACGTGTGAAATATTGTATTCAAAAATTGGGGGATCTTCATATGTCGGTATGTATCCTTCATAAACAGCCCAAATAGACTGTGTAAAATTTTGCAGGTCTGTTGAATAAGAACAAAGTGAAATTTCAACAATAACGTAATGGTTATCACACTATTCATCAGAACAAAGTATTTTTAGGAGCTGCTTAACTTCCCATGTGGGTAGAAAACTGTTGGTACATGTTGACTTTTGGTATATGCCATTTCTAACTACATGTCTGCCTTCTATCCCCACCACCCCACAACAAAAATTCTATATCCTAAATATTTTAAGAAAAATGTCTCAAGCTTGGTCAGCCTGATCACAATTTAGCTTTGTCGAGTTGGACAAGCAAAACAAACCAGATATAAAATATTTACTAGTTCTTTTCTAAAAAAGGCAGCATTACTCACAGTTCAGAAAGAAATACTCATCTTCACATAACACTAAAATATATGGTAAAGTGAAGCAATACAATAAATCTCAATGAGTAAAAATAACTGAACTACACCTAAACTTATAACAAGTTTTTAATACACTGCTAACAAAAACCCAAAAATCTAATAACCAAGGTAGATTTTATAAGCAGTGACCTTGTTTAACAAATTTACTGCACACTTACATGAGTCAGGTATATGTAAGATGCTGGACATTCGCCGTGGTAAGACACACACAGCCCGTGCCCTCACAGAATTTACTTAGCAAAGGAGATTAAAAAAAAAAAAAAAGCAAAAGTGAACTAAAAAAGTAAGTTTTGTCAAAAGCACTAAGAAGAAAAAGAAAACAGTGTACTGTAATACAGAATGAGAACTTATTATAGATAAGGTGGAAAGAACATTTAGTTCATGTTTAAACTGTCAGTACACCAAGAAAAAGAACCATCACCATGGGGCCTTTTAAAAAATACTTTGTCATTTTATGAATAATTTACAGAAGAAATAAAGTAATAAAATTCAACCAACATTAAAATTTTTACCAAGCATTTAAAACATACTTAACCCAAACTTTTATTCTGTAATAATTTGGTTTTGAAAGTATATAGACCTGGAATAGACAAAGTTTTTTTGACCAACTCCTCAGCAGCTATTAGGCCTAATCTTAGGAACATAACTACCTTGAAATACTGATTTCATGATTTCAAACACACCTCTAATAGATTTTGGCTTATCTTCATTTCCACTTCTTCTTGCACTGGCATTACCAAAACATTTTACTTCAAAAACCTTGATGGCTCATAGTTTTTTGAAGAGAGGACCACCGTTTTCTTTCCTCCAAAATTACCAAACATTTTCATTTTTAGACTAGGTATACATACCTATCCTTCTGCATCTGCCCACTTATGAATCATAGCACATAAATTTTGATGCCAAATGTCATAAAAGATGAAAGACTACCATCACATGTTTTTATGGCAAAACACGATGGTTCAGGTTTATTGTTGTAAAATATTGCATAATAAAATCCTTTCTGTTGAATGATTACTCATGTGAGAAACCACATTTCCTTTCTGTCCTTAAAAATATAATGTTCATGTAATGTTTCTTGAATTTGGGGAAAAACTCATCTAGGAAATTATCATTTGAAGACACATCAGACAGCTCTAGCACCATGCCACCTACAGAGGGTTAACAAGCAAGAAGGGATGTAAACTACTCAGTGTGAATTTCCCGGATTTCTCCTCCAGCCCCATAGCCTGGGGAGCATTCTGCAGCCTGTTCAATGACTCTTCCCCTCCCAGGCTTTCTGAGGTAGATTTTTTTTTTAAAACAAATCAGTTTTTGAGATTATGTGATAAGGAAATAAGACACTGATGAGAGAGGTTTTGAGAACTGCAGCTTGGGAGCAAAACTATTATGTGAGGACAGAGATAAAAGAGGGAAAATGATGACTAAAAAATGTTGCTAGGGCTCTCTTTTTTCACAATGTTCAAGAAATATAAAGGATTTGCTACTTTATTTTGAAACTTAGAGAAAAAGAAATGAGCTAATCCGCAAAATAAATTAATTAGCTTTAGTGGTCTTCCTTCTGTGCATGTTCTATTTGGTGCATAGAACATATTTATATAATGTGTTATTTCGGATTTTAAATATAACGTGTTATTTCGGATTTTAATGATTAAAATATGTTTAGAGAAATATGCATCAAATATTTGTGGAGCCCCTGCAGCACCTCATGGAGAAACATGTTTCCACATTCTTCTGTAATGCTGTTGATCCTTACATGGCTGTGTTCTATCTCCCCACCAACTGTACTCTAATCCATACATGAGAAGAGATCCATATCTCACTTATTTTTGTATCCCCAACACCTAGTATAGATCTTACATGTATAGATGCTCAATGAACATCTCTTGACATTAATGATCATTAAAAATACCAGTTAGATATGATGCATAAATACAACTATTAAACAACTGTGTGACCGATTTGACTAGGTACCAACTTTCAAGAATTCATTTTCTTGAAAAAATTGCTGATGTCATCTTCTTTTGAGCCATTTACTTCTTTTTCATGAAAATGTAATGAAAGGTTTAATGTACAGGTCTGCTTTCTATAAAAATTTATTACTAAATAGAAAGATAAAAGAGTTCTTACAAAATGGTTTTCTCTACCTCCAACTACTCTGCTAATACTGGCACTATTTGACTTATCAGCAAAATTCAAATATTACTTATAGTAATGATATTCAAATTTTTTGTTATTGTTTTTGCAGCAGAATCATCTTGCTAACAAAATTTTACAAGGAATCTCAATATATTAAACAAAACCTAACTTCTGTATGAAGTTGATGTGGAGACTCTTGAACCCCCATCTGCTCAGTGCTCATCCTTGAACCTCCCAGTTATCCCTGAGGTGTGGCTGTGAGAAATACAATGCAAAACCACTGGTCCAAGTAGTCACACTATACTAATTAAATTTACACTTCAGCTTCAATGTACTCTTTCTTCTTGTCACTTGCCTAAGTGTGCTTATAGAATGCAAGGAACAATACCCTTCATCATTTCAAGAATCTGAGTATTTTGAAGACTTTTTACCCTGAGGTCTAATTTTTGGCATCAAACACTTCTGCAAAAGCCTAGAGCACATTTTTCCCTAAACTCCTGGGAAGTGGCAGCAGGAGACTTGATTCTTTGGCAGCTACTAAGAAAGTCCTTGGTAAGCACAGACAAAATAAATGACTACACAACAGCTCTAGAAAAACTAGGCTAGAGTGTTCAGCAATTAAATCTCTGACAAACCCCTCAAATCATTAAACAACATCACAGCTCCCTTAATTTGAAAGACTAAGGACACTCTCCAGAGCTACAAACAGGTCCTCCTCAACTTTTCCTTCCCCTTAGCCAAACAAATATCAAGTCCTTTCAATTTTTCTTTCACATTATTGGAACGATTCCCCCTTATCATTCCCACAACTACCACTCTCACCTGAACCAGCAGCAGCCTTCTACATTATCTACTTGATTGACTTCTTGTCTTCCCCCTCCAATCCAAGATTACTCTCCCTTACATTCATTTGTTTAACAAATATTTATTAAACAGTGTTCAAATCACTGTTCCAAGCACTGGGGATAGAACACTAACTTACTTTTACTGTGTGCTGTTTTATCATGGAGTGACCCTGATTCTTATTTCACAGAGAAAATAGAAGCTATTTCATGAAAATTTCCACAAGCTTCCATCTATGCCCATATCCTCTAACTTCCCTATCCATATTTCCAATTATGGCGATGTCTCTATTTGCCCTTCTCCAGGACACTACTCCTGCTACTGACCTACTTTATCTCCTGCTTCAGAGATACTTCCTTCTGCAAATAAGTAATTCCTGTCAACATAAAAACACCCAACAATAGCTCTTACCTTAAAAAAGGAAAAGAAGAAACTCTTCCCTAAGTCCACATCCCTTTCTAGCCACTGCCCCATTTCTCTGTTCTCTTTTCTACTATAAGCATCAAATGATTTGTCTGTACTTACTTTCCACACCTCTTTCCTCCATTCTTTCACAGGCTCATCTCTATCAGGCTCTTGTCCCTACCATTCTAACACTGTCACTTTCAAGGTCACCAACAATCACTTTACCATACACACTGCTCAACTATAGCTCTCATCTTACGCAGTCTTTTCAAGCTGCATTTTACTGAGTTTACCACTCCTTCACTTTGGGCAAAACCACTTCACAAGCCTCTAGAACACTACATAATTTTTCTCCTGCCTCACCAGCTACTCCTCCCCAGTCTCAATTATTGGTTCTTTTCCTTCTTTCACAATTTCTAAACTTCAGAGTGCATTAGGCCTCAGTCTTCACATATCCCTTCTATCTACACTAACCCTCTAGGACAGTGCTAGACAAAGGGTGGTACACTAACCAAACTGAGGTATCAGCACCAGGGAGGCTAGTACAAATGCAGATTCTCAGACCTAGCCTAGGAACCACGGGTATTTTTTATGCACACAAAATGTGAGAAATGCTATTCAAGATGACCTCATTTAGTCCCTGCTTTAAATACCAAATTAGAATTAACCAGCAATACTTTTTATAAAATAACTGCCTATCCTTTTGCTTCTAAGAACCTAAGGTAACACATAAAATACATGTTCAGATGAACCAAGTCTGTTCATCCTCATGGAACAAATAAATATAGTCTCTGAATCTGGGGGAAAAAAAAAAATAACTGCCTATAGGGGCTCCTGGGTGGCTCAGTCAGTTAAGTGTCCGTCTCTTGATTTCAGCTCAGGTCATGATCTCAGGGTCTAAGACCAAGCCATGCTCAGCAAGGAGTCCACTTGAGATTCTCTCTCTCCCTCTGCCCCTCCCTGCCTTTGCATACAAGCACTCTCTCTCTAAAGTAAATAAATAAATCTTCAAAAAAAAAAATAAAACTGCCTAGGGGAAAAAAGTTAAATTTTGTTAAATTTTATAAATAGAATAAGATTTGTAAAAGTGAACAGACACATAAGAAAAAACTAGATTTTTTAAATGAAATACTAAATTGAACATTAATCTTAATAATGAAAATAGTCCCAGAATAATCTTTTCTATGCATAAGAGTTTTTCTCAAGGACACACATACACACATACACGTGCACAGACAAAACCCCTCATGCTGAAACATGAAAAAAAATGTGATCCATTCCACTCCAAGATATTTACCCAGAGAAGGAAACACACATCCATAAAAAGACTTCTACATGGATGTTCACAGTAGCTTTATCTGTAATGGCCAAAAACTAAAAACAAACCAAATGTCCACCAGCAGATGAATAAAGAAATCATGCTATGCTCATATAATGAAATACTGCTCAGCAACAGAAAGGAATGAATTACTGATACATGCAACACAGATGAATATTAAAATAACTATGCTTAAAGAAGCCACAGAAGACTATACACTGTATGATTCCATTTATAAAATTCTAGAAAATGCAAACTAATCTATACAGAAAGCAGATAGTAGTTGCCTAGCAACTAAGGATGAGAGAGAGGTAGGCATGGGAGGGAAGAATTGAAAAGGGGTACAAAGAAATTTCTGGCGATGATGGATATGATATGTTCACTACCTTAACTGTGGTGATGGTTTCACAGGTGTATTCACATGTCAAAACTTATACTGCACACTTTAATTGTGTGCAGTATACTGTATGTCAGTGATCCCTCAATAGAAGCTGTTCTAAAAAATGTTTAACCTAACCACTTATCAAATTAAAAAATGCCTGAGTCCTACTCCCAAAATAAATCGATGCATTCAAGGTTGAAAATAAGTATCTATACAATAATACTCCAAAATTTCTCTCACCTACCCCAATATCTCCCCTACACTCTAGATTTATATAACCAACTGCCTATTTACATCTTCATTTCAAGGTCTAGTAGCAACTGAAAATAACTTAGCTTATTCAACAATACTTCTGATTCCTCCCTTTTCCTGCTCTTCCAGTCTGACAGTCTCCTGAGTAAATACACTCCATTTTTCCAGTGGCTCGGACCAAACACATAGAAGCAGTATTCATTCTCCATTTTCTCTCTCACACACATCTAATTTACCAGCAAATCCTTTCCACTCTACCTTCAAAATATATTGAGAATTGGATTTCTCACCAACCCCACTGAGGCCTCCCTTGTAACATCCTGCCTGATTCCTCAACTGCTTTGCTAAAGACTATTCTCCCACAAAGCAGCCAGGTGATCTTTCCAGATGTAAATCAAATTTTATCACTCTTCTGCTTAAAACCATTCATTGGGTTCCTCCTCCCCACCCAAAACCCAACATCTGTTACACTCTGGCAACCAGAGTATATGGCAATTGAGAATAAAATTCAGAATTCTTGCTCTAGTCTGCAACCCTACATGATTTAGTCTCTCTTTCCACCTCATCTTCCATACTCTACCCTCTGGAATCCTGTTCCTGTGTCTTAGCTTGAGCTGCCACAACAAACGCTGTAGTCTGGGTGGCTTAAACAACAGAAATTTATTTTCTCACAGTTCTGGAGGCTATCAAGTCCAAGATCAAGGTCCAGCAGGGTATGGCTTCTGGACAGTGCTCTCCTCCTGGCTTGCAGAGAGCCTCTTTCTCATTGTCCTCACATGGTAGAGAAAGAGAAAAAGAGAGAGAGAGATCGCTCTTTTCCTCTTCTTATAAGGCCACCAATGTATCATACCTTTCACCAATCCTTATGACCTCCTTTACCCTGAATTACTTCCTCAAAGCCCTATCTCCAAGCACAGTCACACTGGGGATTAGGGCTTCGATGTAATTCAACAGATTTAGGGGGATGGGGCACAATTAGTCTGTAATATCCAACCTCACTGGCCGCCCACGCTTGCGGGATTTCCCTGCTGCTACCCCCTCTATCTACTCACTCCCTCACTTCTTCCAGGTATCTGCTCAAATGCCAGTTAAGTCTTTCCTAACCTGACATAAAATGGCACTCTCCTCTCCAACTCCACTGCCCACTCTGTCCATTACTCTGTCCCTCTCACTCTGCTTTTCTTCAAAGCACTTGTTTCTACTTACATTATGTATTATTAGCTTATTGCCTGTCTTACCCTATCAAAAAAGAATATAAGCTCACTACCACCCCCATAATTGTAAACAGGGACATTTTCTTGTTGCATCTGGTTTACTGCCGTTTGCCCTGCGCCTGCAGAATAAAAAAATACCTAATGTGTTTTTAATGGATAGGTAAATGTTAAGCCCTCCCACTCAAAAATTTCCAGGGACCGGGACACCTGAGTGGCTCAGTCAGTTAAGTGTCTGCCTTCGGCTCAGGTCATGATCCCAGGGTCCTGGGATCGAGCCCCGCATCGGGCTCTCTGCTCCACGCGGAGCCTACTTCTCCCTCTGCCTCTGTCTCTCATGAATAAATAAATAAAATCTTAAAAAAAAAAATTTCCAGAGACCTTAAGTGATCCCATAGCAGTTTTTCCAACCCCACAGCAACACACAGAGTCTTATAAAAATTACAATACTCGGGACCCACTCAGACCAACCGAATAAACATCTTCAGGAGTGAAAACTGGTAATTTTCAAAGCTTCTCCGTTGTTCCTTTTGTACAGTCACTGGCCTACAGAATAAGAGCAAAGTGCTGGCTAAATGGTCAGATCTCTCCAAATCGGACTCCAGAATCTAGATCTGTCAAGTGAAGCAAGTTACTGCATTTCGCTTTATACTTTCCTAATGCACCCTGGATCCCATCTTTTCCAAATAGCATTCTTTATCTACTCTAGTCTACATTCATCTCTCCCCTCCCCGAAACCCTATAGCCCATGTAGACTGTGTCAGATAATAAGAAATATATATATAACAATATAATAAAGTATAGCTTACTTCCATTTTTAAACTACTCACTTTTTCACCCCTCCCCAAGCGCTATGCATATACTGGACACTGAATAAATACATGCTGAATGAAGAAAACTTCTTCATAAAATTATCTCCTTTTCAATTTGCACAAAACCAGAGAAAGGGTACATACTCAACTCCTTCCACTAAGAACCACTTATCAGTTATAAAATAAATAAGTCACAGGGATGAAAAGTACAGCATTGACAATAGTGTCAATAATATTGTAATAACTTTGTGTGGTGACAGGTGGTGACTACACTTATGGTAGCAAGCCTTTCCTAATGTATATAACTGCTGAATCATTATGTTATACACCTGAAACTAATGTCAATTATATTTCAATTAAATTAAAAAAAAATCAGCAGGGTTCCTAACCCTGACCACACATTGCAATCTCCTCACAAGCTTTTAAAGCAATATTCCTTGTCCTGGCCCCACCGTTAGGGGCTCTGATTTATTTAGCCTGGGTTAGAGCCCAGGTATCCCTTTTTGGCTTGGTATCCCCCCGTTTATTCTTTTTCAGTTTCCAAGGTGATTCCAATGTGCAGGGAAAGCTGAGAACCAATGACTGAAAAACACTGAATTCGGAGATTCTACTTTTTCTAAATATAGAGACTGGCAGTATTAAAAGATGTTACTTGATTTAGACTCTGCAGAAAACAGCACTCGTCTCTCTCAAGCCTTTCTTTTATGATATGGATGAACTTACATGTCTATATGTTATGATATGGTGTACCAACTGACCAAAATATGTCTATTTTTAGCTAAAACAAGTCTTATCTGGAGACTAATTTTCTCTTCTATGGTTTACTTTCCATTCTTGCAACCTTTATTTATGGAGGACTTATCAGTACAAGATATTTTTCCTAAGTTTCTCTCCATTCCTTCATTCATTTACTCATTCATAAAAATGGCAGGCAATTATTGTGTCAGGTAGACTTCTGAGTTGGTCCCCAATAATCCCTGCCTCCTGGCATTCATGCTCTTGTCTAATCCCCTCCCTGTGAGCAGGCTGGACCTAGTAAAATACTTCTAACAAACAGAATATAGCAAAATTAACTGATGCTACTTCTACTAAAAGACTCTAGCTTCCATCCTGCCCATACTCTCTTGCCTTCTTGTGAACTCCCTACAGAGGAGCTCACATGACAAAGAATAGGGGGAAGGCTCTGGTCAACAGATCAGTGAGGAACCGGGGCCTGTCACCAGCCACCTGAGTAAGACTGGAAGAAATTCCTCACCCCCAATACCTTGAGAGGACTACAGTCTGTCACAGACCCTGAAATCTGAGCACCCACCAGAGTTGCACCCAGATTCCTAACTGGCAGAAATTGTTAGGTAGTTAATGCTTGTTGTTTTAAGCAGCTAAGTTTTGAGGTAATTTGCTATGTGGCAACAGGTAACTAATATACATGCTGGCATCTACTAACATTGCAAGTAATACGATGCCATTCTTTCTTACAGAAAATCTAGTACCCATACCAGAGGATGGTTTCTTTGATACACCACTGAATCTTTATGTATCACACAGAAGTTATGGTACTGACTTAGCTCACCACCAGACTCTAACAACCATCAGATTATAGCACCTGCAGTGTGGGACAAGCTGTCCTTTGCTTGAAATTACTGAAGTAAATACTTGATTTGTCCTTCACTTACTGTCCTCCTACAGCTGTTCTAGTTGGTACTCCTTCACTCCTTTGTAGTTTATGAGCTGTCAGTTATTCCTGTTACACGGTTTACTGTGTGTTGTCTCTCCTTATTCCTTTGCTTCTTGGTCCAGTGTGGGTAAGACAATTATTTTCAAAGTCATCACCAGGCAGCAGTATTGCTTCTTTCATTTTACCTCTCCTTTACTTTTACCACCCAGACCCGTTACTTCTTGTGCTTCTAGAACAGCTTAGCATAACATTCCCAAAGCATGGTCTACGTACCACTAGTGGGCCCTTATCAATCAATCAAAGGTGACCTGGTATAATCATATATTTAAAAAGTAAGATCAATGATTTTTCACTGAAATCCTGTTATTTTATAACAATCCAAACTCATAAAAATTGTTTTAACTCATAGAAGTAGAGATGAAAATAATTCCAGAAATGCCAAAATTCAGAATAATGATATAAACACTGAGCAAGACATCAGTAGAACACAGAATGTCAATTAGAATGACTTGGGTAAATGAATTTCTAAGTGTTGTTGTGGATGAACAAGTACCTGGAAAGAAAAGTGTGAGTGAGGGGGCGCCTGGGTGGCTCAGTTGGTTAAACAACTACCTTCAGCTCAGGTCACGATCCTGGAGTCCCTGGATCGAGTCCCGCATCGGGCTCCCTGCTTGGCGGGGAGTCTGCTTCTCCCTCTGACCCTTCCCCCTCTCATGGGCTCTCTCTCTCTCTCTCTCATTCTCTCTCAAATAAATAAAATTTAAAAAAAAGTGTGAATGAGAAGCGTACTGACAAATACCTAAAAACTGTTTTTAACAAACCAGCATTTTTTTACCTCTACTGACCACAATATACTCCTTTGTGAAATAGTGGCATGAAGCATCAGAGCTGTTGAATAATTTCCAAAATTATTGGCAAACCAAGTAAGTTTTTACAAAACAAGAGCAAAATATAGGCTTCAGTGTAAAATTGATTAATTCTGTCACCAAAAAGAGAGGTCTAAAACCACAAAGGCATCATTCATAGTTGTACTCATAACAGCAAAAACATTATAAACAGAAGCTTTAAAAAAACTCCAAAGTTGATGACATGTTTGAAGAGAAAGCGGAAGGCACAAAATTCTTTTAATACATGGTATAACTGGACAATGTATAATATTAATAGCATACAATGTAGAAGAGTTAATACTATTACATGTCCATGCTAGCAGATTTTTTGCTTTACAGTTAGAACCACAAATATGAAAAAATATCAGTTGTTCTATCATTATAGACAACCTAGTTGAGAGAAAAGTGATCAAAGACTGATTTATCATTGACACTCCAAGCTACAGAAAAGTTACTGCCAGTAGAGTGAAACTATATTAAAAACTGTGAACTACAATGTCAGCCGCAAAAGACGGGTTGGGACCAGTTGACAGAACACCAGTTATTTGTGTAGTTATGAAGCTTTTATAAAAGAGGCTATAATTGATTGCCTAATCTATACGTTGCTTTAGTCCTCAATGCACAGCTGGCAATCAAAAATACACCTCCCAATTCTGATTCAATGTTATCAGAATGGTCATAATGTCTTTTCTATACAAAGAAAATATTATCTAATATACTGAGTTTTCTATCTTAATATAAACTGTTCCAGGAAAAACTGTTTATATTTCTTCAAGATACTGATAACATCTGAAATGAATGTTCCTGTGATTTTTTTTTTTTACGATTTTATTTATTTGAGGGGCACCTGGGTGGCTCAGTCATTAAGCATCTGCCTTTAGCTCAGGTCATGATCCCAGGGTCCTGGGATCGAGCCCCTGCATCAGGCTCCCTGCTCAGCGGGGAGCCTGCTTCTCCCTCTCCTACTCCCCCTGCTTGTGTTCCCTCTCTCGCTGTGTCTCTCTCTGTCAAATAAATAAATATAATCTTTAAAAAAAAAAAGACTGTATTTATTTGGGAGACAGTGAGAGCCAGAGAGATCACAGAGGGAGAGGGAGAAGCAGACTCACCGCTAAGCAGAGAGTCCGATGTGGGGCTTGATCGCAGGACCCTGAGACCATGACCCGAGCTGAAGGCAGACACTCAACTGAATGTGCCACCCAGGCACCCCTAATGTTTCTGTGATTTCTAAGATTTGCTCAAGTGGCATGTATTTCTGGGCAATATGTTTAGAATCTTGAATAGCATGAATATGTTGATTTAGGGTGCAATACAATAAATTTAATTTTTAGTTGAACAAAAAGGCAAATAGTGGGTATAGGGTTGATCACCAAGGGATTGACTTTCCTACTAAGAATAATCAGGAAGCTACTTAATAATACATTTGTCATTGCCTCAATCTGAAATATTCAAACACTCAGCATTTTAGTGAGATGAGGTTCATCAAGAGTCTGAGAACACAAGAAACAGTCTAAGAAATTATCCATAATTTTGGGGTCATATTCAGTCTGAATATCCAGAATTATCTGAGCAAGCCACTGCTTGTTACCATGTCAGCAATATATTAAGTTAGCAGAAATTAAGGGCAGGAAAAAAAAAACATACATAATGTAGAACTTAATCTATAGTTCAAGTTCATGAGCCCTAGAGAAAACCTAGTAAGCAACATCTCTTTTGCAGATATGACTTATTATAAATAATAACTATTTTTTAAAATACTTTTTATTACTTTAGAATTTTTTTAATTTACAAAAATTTGTGGTGCGCTTATATATCCTCTGTGTTCCAAGGATACTGAAAGATTTGAGATTCAATGGCATGTTTAAAAGCTTGGTTCTGAAATAAGATTGCCTGGAGTCTAATCCTACTCTGACACTTAAAAAGTCTCCTACTCTGACACTTAAAAAGTCTCATTTATCATTTATAAGCTAGCAATTATGAGAAGCAATACTGTGAGTAGAAGTTGTGAACATGAAAACACCTTAACACACTATCTTATACACAGTATTATTAAAGATTAATAATGAATTATTATTTATTTTTGAGGTTATTCAGATAATTGAGTGTATGAAAAATCTGAAAGCTAATATGTGAAGATACCACTAAAATTTGATTTAGGAATGCATTCTTTTAAGAGTTTAAGTCTTTCATATTCTGTCATTTTCAAATAAAATGGCAATGCTATACTCTAAAGTCCCAATTTGGAAAAAACTAAAAACTATTTGGCTTTTTTACTTCACCTATGTGCTGCTCAGTTCCAGAGAAGAGTTAGACAACTGGCACTAGCCTCAAAGATGGTCCTGATGAGCCTTACCTCTCTTGGCATTCAAATCCTGTATAGTCTCCTCTCACACTGAACAGTGCTGACATGTGTAACCGGAGGATACTGCAGAAATGACTAAGGGGGACTTTCGAGGCTAGGTCATAAAATTCACAGTGATTTCCATCTTTTGGATCACTCAATCTAGGGGAAGCCAACTGCTCTGTCATCAGGACACTGAAGCAGGCCTATGGAGAAGTACACATAGCAAGGAATGGAGGCCTCCTGCCAACAACAGCGAGTGTGACTACGCCATCTTGGAAGCAGATGCTGTAGCTGAGTCAAGTCTTCAGATGACTGCAGGCTTCAGTTGACATCTTAATTGCAACCTCATGATAAACCCTGAGCCAGAACTATCAAGCTAAGCTGCTCCCAAATTCTTTACTCACAGAAACTGTGAGAAATGTTTTGAGATAGTTTGTTAAACAGAAATATATAATAAATCGGTTTGCCAAAAATCCATGTGAAAAGAGTTGTTTCCGGTATGGGAAAGAGGAAGACAGATGAGACAAAGAGGGAGCAGAATGGGAATAGAGCTAAATTAAAAAGTGAATAGAATACATCAATGCGAAATGTTCAAAAATGTTTTAGGTTACCATTATTTCTAGGTTTCTAATATGATTTTACTTTTCTTCTTTGTCCTCATCTATATTTTCTACACTTTTAACAAAAATGTTTCACTTTTTGAAATAAAAAACAAATATACTTTTTAATTTTAAAAACTAAAGTATTCACTGTATAGTTTTATTATAGAATAATCTACTAAAAAATAACTGAAGGTCAACTGTTGACTATTCACTTCAAAGCCTCACCTATATATATGCAAGACACTGTGCTAAATGCAATAAGGGACTAAAAATGAAGACAACACGGTCCCGACATCATGGAGCCTCAAGCTTAGTAGGAGAAACAGACATGAGGAATCCAATAATGGCCTAGAACACAGTATATTCTCAGTAAGTAAGTGTTGAATAAATATGAGAGGTAGGAAACACTAAAAGAGCACACTTACAACTGGAAGTGTTAGAGTGGAAAAGAAAAATGTCAGAGAAGGCTTCCTGAAGAACTCATACTTAAACTGAGCCTTAAGTTGCAGAATTTCAACAGATGGGATTGAAAAGAAGGGCAATTAAGGCAGAGGGAGCACTATGAGCAGTCACAATGTCAAAAGGATGCAAGCAATTTCCAAAGCATTTTCAGAAAACCGATAGTTATAAGTAATCCAGTATAGCTGGAATACTGAGATTATAATAGGAAACAAAGCTAGAAAAGCAAGTTGGAACCAGGCTATGGAAAAGTTCTGATTTATGTATTAAGTGGTCTGAAGTCTGCATTTCATTTTGAAGGAATAGGGAGCCATCTATCACAAGTTCAATCCATAGGTTATTCTATTTTTGCATACGTTTGAAATGTTCATGAAAAATTTTAAAAAATCCATTTTTGAATCCTCACTGTTGAAAACGAAAGGGCATCAGGGTCAGACTTGAAGGACAACCATTAAGAAATTATTACAACAGGTGAGAGAGAAGTGATAAGGGTCTAAAAAGTAGGGCTTTAGGGGTTAAATGGACTATGTGAGAGAATGTGAAGAAAAACACTCACAGCTCTTATTGGATTTGGGGCTGTGGAGACAGAGGGGAGGAGAGTCAACCGTGACTTCAAGGCTTAGGCTGGATGCCTAAAACCATGATGATGCCACAATAGCACAAACATATCTCAAGTTTGCTATGTGGCCTTGTGTATGTATATATGTGAGTGTGTATATGTGTGTGCATATGTACACATATACCTATTTTCTATAATCTGATATTGAAATGTTATACACATTATATATTATAAAATTATATACAACATATATTTGTGGCAGATATAAGATTCTTAGAAATACTTTCCTGATATGTTTCTTAGAATAATATTAATATTAAATGGAATTTCATAAATATTGATTGCATATGCTACAGATAGACAGGAAAAGTAAGCAAACCCACACCATGTATCAGAGGAAAATTAACCTAGTATAAGCACCTTTTGTTGATAATTCATATACAAATGATCAGTTCAAGACCAACAAAAGAATAATGTGTATATTACAAAAGCACATTCTAAATAATAAAAGCAGCTACATTTAATATTTTTAAAACTTTTTTTACTTATTTGAGAGAGAGAGTATGTGCATGCAGGGGAGAGGGGCAGAAGGATAGAGAAACTTAAGCAGACCCCGTGCTCAGTCCAGAGTCCAGCTCAGCAGAGTCCGACACCGGGCTCGATTTCATGACCCTGAGATCAGGGCCCTAAGATCACAACCTAAGTCAAAACCAAGAGTTGGATGCTTAACCGACTACACCACCCAGGCACCCCAAGCTACATTTAATTTGAAAGTGTCAGAACACAAATCTTGATCAAACGTGCCTGTTTTATTATACAATGTCATACAATTTACTTTTGTCATTTTCTTTAGAGTTTTTTCTACTTAATTCAAAATGCCTATAATCACAGATTTCATTCTAATTTTATTTTATTTTATTTTATTTTTAAAGATTTTATTTTATTCATTCATGAGAGACAGAGAGAGGCAGAGGCAGAGGAGAAGCAGGCTCCCAAAGGAGCCGGGAGCCTTATGTGGGGCTCAACCCCAGGACCCCAGGATCACGAACTGGGCTGAAGGTAGATGCTTAACTGACTAAGCCACCCAGGCACCCTCATTCTAATTCTAAAAATATTCTTCTTGGGGCACCTGGGTGGCTCAGTCGTTAAAGTGTCTGCCTTCAGCTCGGGTCATGATCCCAGGGTCCTGGGACTGAGCCCCACATCGGGGTCCGTGCTCGGCAGGAAGCCTGCTTCTCCCTCTCCCCACTCCCCCTGCTTGTGTTCCCTCTCTAGCTGTATCTCTCTCTCTCTGTTAAATAAATAAATAAAATAAAAAATAACAAATAAATAAACGCTTCTCCCTCTCCCGCTCCCCCTGCTTCTGTTCCCTCTCTAGCTGTCTCTCTCTCTCTGTCAAATAAATAAATAAATAAAATAAAAATGTTCTTCTAGAGATAGCTCTAATTAGAAAAAAATTTTTAAAAAGCCTAATAATACCAATCACTGCTAATCTACTTCCTTTTGATTATTCTACATATTACATTTGGTACAGATGTAATATGCATATTTTATATTATTACATTTGTCACAAGTCATAAATCAACAAATGGTTATCTTTTATCTGCTAACAGAAGATTTAATTCAGTCTTCATAAAGTTCTCTAAAATTTGGATCAATGGCTATATATGAAGTTTGTGACATAATACCGTATTTCTTAGAATAAAAACAGTATTCTGAATAAACATTTGTATGTTTACTAAGATTTAGCTCTAATCAGTTAAATTATATCACAAAACAGTAAGTGAACAACTTCAGTTTGTAGAGAAGTGAACTGAATTATTTTTTAAAAATACTTTATTTATTTGAGTGAGAAAGAAAGCATGAGTGGAGGGGAGCAAGGGAGAGGGAGAAGGCTTCCTGCTGGGCAGGGAGCAGGATGGACGCAGATGGATGTGGGGCTCGATCCCAGGATCCCTTGGATCATGACCTGAGCCAAAGGCAGACGCTGAATGACTGAGCCACCCAGGTACCCCAGAACTAAATTACTTTAGAATGAATAGGTCATAAAGACATGTTCCAAAATAACTGAAAAGGGGAAGTTAAGGTTTAACAATAACAGGGAAATATAAAGAAACATGCAACAAAAAGAGGCTTACCTAAAGAAGAGAGGAAAAGACTACAGAAGGGATGGATTTCTGTTGATGAAGAGTCCTAATTTAGAAGAGACAAATGTCCCTCTATTCTCAGTATTTCTCAATCAAACATAAGTGAACTCCCAGCTTCTCTTAGGGGGAGGGGGTTGGGCAAAGTGGGTGTATTAGGCTCCCCAAATGAGATAAATAAAAAAGAAATATGAGAAGACTACTGTTATAATCTCACACAGAATATGTACTAACAAATGGAAGCTATGTGAAGAAATTTTTGTTGGACAGGCCACGAATAAACACAATTTATCAAACACTGCCCCTGAGTTTATACAGACCAACAGTGACTAAAAATTAACTCAGTTCTTTGAAATAACTGAAGTTTCCATAGAAGAGTTTTCTTTTTTTTTTTTAAAGTCTTCTTTTTTTTTTTTTAAGATTTTATTTATTTATTTGAGAGAGAGAGAGAATGAGAGACAGAAAGCACGAGAGGGAAGAGGGTCAGAGGGAGAAGCAGACTCCCTGCTGAGCAGGGAGCCCGATGTGGGACTCGATCCCGGGACTCCAGGATCATGACCTGAGCCGAAGGCAGTTGCTTAACCAACTGAGCCACCCAGGCGCCCCGAGTTTTCTTTTTTTTTAAGATTTTTATTTATTTATTGGAGAGTGAGATAGACAGAGATAGTGACAGAGATAGCGAGAGAGAGAGGAAAAAGCAGGCTTCCCGCTGAGCAGGGAGCCCAATGCGAGACTCGATCCCAGGACCCTGGGATCATGACCTGAGTTGAAGGCAGCCATTTAACCGATTGAGCCACCCAGGAATCCCCATGAAAGAGTTTTCTTAACATAGAATTTACTAAGTTATAACAGTTACCAACGATATTTAGCAATTCACTAGTAGTAGTTCGATGCAAATGGAAGATCCTGGGTGGCTCAGTTGTTAAGCGTCTGCCTTTGGCTCAGGTCATGATCCCAGGGTCATGGGATCCGGCCCCACATCGGGCTCCCTGCTCAGCGGGAAGCCTGCTTCTCCCTCTCCCACTACCCCTGCTTGTGTTCCCTCTCTCGCTGTGTCTCTCTCTGTCAAATAAATAAAAAAAAATTTTAAGAAAAAAAGATACTATTACATTAATATTCAAAGTTAGATGCAGTCAAACTGAAAATATGACACCTATGCATTTTATTGCATGTTAATTATACTTCAGTTAAAAAATGCAATGTAGCAAGATTTTGGTTATGAGTAACTGAGAATGAAGTGTTTAAATAAAATTGATTTTCTAGCTAACTAAAGCACACATTTAAAAAACCCAAACCTTTAAATTTTGTTCCTAAAATTTGTTACCTGCTTCACTGTCTTAGTAAACAGTGTAACATATAAAAGCTATGAAGGGTGTCTTACGTGTGCCAAGAATCAAACTAAGCTCTACAACCACTAACTCCTTTCATTTCAAATCCCTTTTCACATGATGAGGAAAGTAAGACTCAAAATGTTTAAGAAACCTGCCATGATCACATTCCAAGTCATATTCAACTCCCAGTTGGCCTGACTCTAAAGTCCATACTTTTTTTCCCAGCCTTATTAGCGTGCATTTGACAAACAAAAATTGTATATAATTAAGGTATAAATGTTTTCATATATGAATACACTGTAAAATGGTTGTCATAATCAAGCTAATTAACATATCCATCGACTTTTTGTTGTGGTGGTGGTGGCGAGAACATTAAAGATCTACTCTTTTAGCAAATTTCAAGTATACAATACAATATTAACTATAGTCACCATGCTGTACATTAGATTCCCCAGAACTTTTTTATCCTGCATAACTTAAACTGTGCCTTTTGACCAACATTTCCCAGTTCTCCCACTCCTCAGCAGCCACCATTCTGTTCTGCTTCTATGAGTTCAACATTTTTAGATTCCTTATATACAAGAGATCATGCAGTATTTGACTTTCAACAGCACATGCTTTCTGGGTCACAATGTTGTGTGGTTTTCACGACTCAAGAGTCACCATTCACAACTACACACAACATGTCTCATCCACATAGCCATTAAGATGTTTTGGCCATCTCCCCTTATTTGAGAGGGCAGTTCCAGAATGTTCTGTCATTCTAGTTGGTAATTCTTTGGTGTCCTGTCTCATTATCAGTTACCACTTCTTGATATATCTGCTTTTGGCAATCACATTCACAATTAAGTGATCACATTCACAACTCCCAATCCCAAGCTGCTTCTAAATTTAGTATCTACCATAACCAAAGAAGAATCGAAAGCTGCCAAGAATAAGATCTTATCAAATTGGTGACCATATTTTATAAAACAATTGTTTTATATCACTGTAAAGGACTGCAACATAGAAAACTGCATAAGACAGAACAGAGTTGTAATTTTTTTATTTTTTAAGTAGGCTCCATGTCCAACATGGGGCTTGTACTCACCATCCTGAGATCAAGAGTCATATGTTCTATCGACTGAGCCAGCCAGATGCCCTTAGAGCTGTCATTTTTAAAGCTGCATATAGCACTCCCAGAACTCATCAGGAAGAGTTCCCTAACCCCTCTGCAACCAAAGCAGCTCTGTTTTGCTTTACTAGAGTTCCAAACAAAATTCTTTGAGATTTTTTCTTAAATGTGAAAACTACTAAAATAAGCTAATCCAAAACACTTTAAGACTGTGTGGATAGAAGTTACTGGAAAATAGGTGAAAATTCAGTACAGCAAAATAGTCAGTGAACACACAGTAACTAAATGCCCAGAACAAAGCACTGGATGTTATCCAAAGGGTTAGGGGATTACTTCTATATCGTGCTTCTCTATTTAGCACATCTAGAACAAAGCTAAAAGTGGTAAGATAATATTTTTGCCTTGTTTCTATTAATTTCATTTTATTTCTAATATATCTCCATGAACTACTTTCCTGACTATGGTTTTGAGGTGCATATTTTAATTGCAAAGGTTTTATTAAAGACTTTTCAGGAGTAAATGTACAATTTTATTAACAGTATTTCAAGATCTACTGAGATGATCATATAGCTTTTCCTCCTTTATCAACTATTATGTTGAATTACAGTAAGAGCATTCTAATATATCTTTGCAGTCCTGGAATAAATTCTACCTAATCATTATATAGTGTATTTTATAATGTACTATTGGATTTCTGCATCAATATTCTTAGATAAAACTGATCTGTAGTTTTATTTTATCATGATTATCTCTATCAGGTGTTATCAATTTCATGTCTGCTCTACTGCTCTATTTTTGTGACACTAACATTTATTGAATGCTTTCTACATATCAGGCATTGCTCTAAGAACTGTATTTGCACTAACCTGTTTAATCTTCTTAGCAACTTTAGGTTGTGGTAGATTCTCTTATTTTAAAAATAGGAAGCCTCAATTCTTTCTATTTCCTCGAGGTCAGTTTGGTATCAGTGAAATCACCTGTTCCATAAAGGTTTGAAAGAAGTCATTTGTAAAACCCTCTGAGCCTGGTAGGTTTAGGGTTTCAGTCTCTTCTTGGATCAATTTTTATTATCTGCTTTTTCCTAGAAAACAATGTATTTGTGCCAACCATTCTAATTATATTAATATTATTTATAGCTATAGTTGCTTTATTTTTCATAATCCTGATTTGATTTTTGTACTTTCTCCCTTTGTTAAAAAGAAAGTTGTTAGTCTATTTTTCTTTTTATCAAAAAACCAGCTCTTTATTTTGTCTTAACTACCTTCTAATTTACTACTTCCTATCTTTATCTTTTTAGATTACCTTTTCCAGCTTTCCTTACGTTTATTTTGTTATTCTTTTATTAAATTCAGTTGAATTTTAACTCATTATTTTAACTCAGTATTTTAGTAATGAAATTTTTAGAAATAATTTTTCCTGTGTCCCATATATTATTTATGTACTTAATTTTCATTGTAATTCTTTTCTAGATAGATTACATTTGCCAGTTTGCAGTATCTTTTAGACCTTTGACCTAAGATTTTTTTTGGAGACGATTTTTACACTTTTTAATTCAAGTGTTTGAGGTTTTTGTTTTGAGGTTTGAGAAGGTTTTGTGGTTTGGTTTCTGGGTCCTGCTTTTGTTATATTAACTTAAAATTTCATTGTAGGGGGCACCTGGGTGGCTCAGTCAGTTAAGCATCTGCCTTCCCCTCAGGTCATGATCCCAGGGTCCTGGGATAGAACCCCATGTTCGGCTCCCTGTTCAGCGGGGAAACCTCCTTCTCCCTCTCCCCCTGCCTGCCACTCCCCTTGCTTGTGCTCTGTCAAATAAAAATAAATAAAATCTTTAAAAAAAATTTTTTTTAATTTCATTGTAGAGTATGTAGTTGTTAATATTTTTACTTTTTTTTCCACTTTTCTTTCTAGTACTTATTTTTTTAAATGTTCCATGGGAAATAGAAAAGGTGTTCTTTCTTTTTACAATAAGAGTATATTCACTGTTATCAGATTTATTGATTATATGATTCAGACTGTCTACATCTTATTTTTTATCTCTTTGATGTGTCAAGGACTGAAATCTAGAATATATATATATATATATATATATATATATATATATATTCTTCGGATTTAGTTTTCACTTTACATACTTCAATGCTTCATCTTTAAAAAAATAAGGATATATGGTTCTCCTTATATTAGTAACTATATCCTTGACAATTATGAAGTGCCTCTCTTCTTTCTCACACTGCTTTTTTAAAAAAGACTTTTATTTATTTATTTATTGAGGGGGGCACAAGTGCGGGGGGTTGGGAGAAGAGGGAGAAGCAGACTCCCCGCTGAGCAGGAAGCCTTCCTTGGGGCTCAATCACAGGACCCTGGGATCAGGACCTGAGCTAAAGGCAGTCACTCAACCAACTGAGCCACCCAGGCACCCCTGATGTTTACTGCTTTTAATTCAACTCTGTCTAGCAATACCATCCACTGATTAATTTTTTGTTTATATTTGCCTAATATCTTGTTTTGACTATCCATTTACTTCCAACCTTCTTAGTAATTTTGTTCTAGATGTGTTCCTAACATCCACTGTATAGTTGGGGTTTGTATTTCACCTAATCTGAGTCTTGCTGAATAGCTGGGCTTATGTCATGGGTATTTAGTGTTTTAATAAGCACATGTGGTCTTCTTATGTTTTCTTTTTTTTTCTTTCCATGCTCGTTTTTCTGTCTTCCATCTTTTGTTATACAGTTATTTCACATGTTAAACAAATGTGTACCAAGCACCTACTATGTGCCAGGCACCATGCTTAGTGTTAGGAATACAATGACAAACAAAAGTAGCTAACTAACTATATATATAATTACAAACTGTGGTTTTGTTCTTCCCTGCCCACTCCAACACCATGACCAACTGTAACAGGAGTGTAGATAAGGCTTTCAAGGAATTCTGCTCACAAGACCTGACATGCTCAGATTTAAATAATACAAAGGAGTTACCCTCTGTAGAAAGACTGGGAGAAAGATTATATCTGGCAAAAAAAAAAAAAAAAGCAAGCACTGAGTGTACAAAGGCAGCAAAGAACTTGATGTGTTGTAGAAACTGAAAGTTTGTAACACTGAAGAATATTGAGGGGGAAGAACTGCATGACATCAAGAGGTAGGCAGTCCACACCAGGTCTACGAATGGGCCAACTTAAAGAATCTGAATTTTATTCTATGAACAGTAGAGAAATAGTTTTCAGGAGAGAAGCTATTTCTATCATATTTCCATTTTAAAACTGTTGTGTAGAGAATGAGCTAAAGCATGACATACCTGGAATTGGAGAGATCAAGTAGTACACTATTAGAGTAGCCCAGACAAGAGATGATGGTGGCTTGGAGTAGTTGGCAAATGATGGAGATAAATGGATCCAAAAGATTTTAATCGAGGTAGTACTATCACTCTTCCTCCTCCCCTTTCCCCCAACTTTTGGAGTTAAATCGTCTACTTTTAGTTCTATTCAAGATTACTTTCACATACAGTATAATTTGGTTATTTTCATAATAAGGACATCCCTGTTCCTTTCCATAACCTTATTGATTCAGTAAATATTTATTAAATATGTATTGCCACCAGACAACATTCTACACATGAGAATAGAGCAAAGAAGAAAATCCTTAGCCTCATAAAGCTTACAAGTTGTGAAATAAAATAAAACTAAGCCTTCCTTATGTATGATTGTGTACTACCATAATACTCTAATTCAGTAACACTAAAACACTTTTTGGTATTATACAGTCATTCACTCAACATTTACTGAACACCATCTACATACCAGGTCCAATGCTACAAATGTACAGAAATATCCCCTCATGGAGCATACAGACGTTCTAGTAAAGATGGGCAAATGTATACATCTTATACACACATACACACACTTATATGCAAATATATGAATGTACACACACATACACATGAAATATTATTAGGTAGTAGAAGAAAAATTAAGCAGGGTATGGGAAAAGAGAACTACAAAGAAACGCTATTTTTCTACAGGGAAATCAGAGTAGCACCTCCAGTGAGGTTACTTAAACAGAGTCCTAAATGAAGTGACAGAGTAAGCCAAGGAGGTCTCTAGATATGAAAAATTCCAGGAAAGGCAAGACAAATTACAAAAGGCCCTGTAGCAGAAGGCTGGAATGTTCGAAGAACACTAAGATGACCAAAAGGTCTCAACTGCAATGAATGAGAGAGGAAATAGTAAAATCAGTTTGAAGAGGTCCCAAGGATCAGACCATGTAAGGCCTTAAGGCCTTCCTTTCACACAATGGAAAGAACTTAGAATAGTATTCTAAGTAGAATGGGATACTAAGTAGAATGCAAAGGTTCTGAAAAAGAATAACATGATCTGACTAGAGTTAAAATAAAAATTACCTGGCTGCCCTTTTAGAATAGTCAAATTCCAGAACACTGTCAATACCAAATGCTGGAGAGGATGCAGAACAACAGAAACTCTGATTCATTGCTGGTGGGAATGCAAAAAGGAATAGCCACTTTGGAAGACAGTTTGGCAGCTTCTTGCAAAACTAAACATATTTTTACCATATAATTCAGCAATCATACTCCTTGGTATTTAACCAAAAGAGCTGATATGTCCACATAAAAACCTGTATATGGATGTAGATAGCAGCTTTATCCACAATTATCAAAACTTGGAAGCAACCTAGATGTCTTTTAAAAGGTGAATGGACACATAAAACTTGGCACATCCAGACAATGGAATATTATTCAGTAATGAAAAGAAATAAGCTATCAAGCCATCAAAAGACATGGAAAAACTTTAAATGGATATTACTAAAGTGAAAGAAGCCGGTTTGAAAGGTTATATACTGTATAATTCCAACTATATGATATTCTGGAAAAGACAAAACTACAGACAGCAAGCAAAAAGATCACGGGTTGCCAGGGGTTGGGGAGAGCGAGAGATAAATAGGCAGAGCATCAAAGATTTTTAGGACAGTAAAACTATCCTATATGACACTATAATGGTGGATACATGTCAGTCATTATATATTTGTCTAAACTCACAGAATGTACAACACCAAGAATGAACCCAAATATAAACAATAGACTTTTGGGGATAATGATGCATCAATAAAGGTTTATCAGTTGTAACAAATGTACCACTCTGGTGGGGAATGATGATAATAGGGAGGGGGGCACTTAGCAAGTGTAGGGGCAAGAGGTGTATGGAAAAATCTCTGTACCTTCTGCTCAATTTAACTGTGAACTTAAAACTGCTCTTAAGAAGTGACTATAGGACACCTGGATGGCTCATTTGGTTAAGCGTCTGCCTTTGACTCAGGTCATGATCCCGGTGTCCTGGGATTGAGCCCCGCGTCGGGCTCCCTGCTCAGCGGGGAGCCTGTCTCTCCTTCTTCCTCTTCCCTCCCTCTCCTGCTTGTGCTCACTCTCTCTCTCAAATAAATAAAATCTTTAAAAAAAAGTGACTATAAATAGTATGAATGACTATCCATTTGGAAAACTGTCTGGGGGAGACTTTAAGGTAATGTCCTTATGGATTCTCAAGTCATCACATTTAGAATTTGTGGTCCACAAGGCAAAGCTTTGAGACATGAAGATCTGTAATCAAATTTTGGCTCTACTAATGAATGGCTTCTGTTCTCATGTAAGTCACTTAACCTGTATGGACTCTGCTTTCTTGGTAAAATAATTACAATAATAACTGATTCTACAAAGGGGTTTGCGAGGATCAAATTTAAATGAGCTTTGGAAACTAAAGAAAAAAAAATAAATTACTACCTGGCTGCACTGCTATTTAGACAACAGATGGTAGGAAAGCATACTAAAATCACAGCAACCAATTAGGAACTTATTATAATAGGCAAGCAGGAGATGATGGTGGCCTATAATGGGATGGCAACAGTTGAGGGTGAAAGAGGTGAAATTCTAAATATATTTTGGAGGTACAGCATGTAGGATTTATAGATGAATAGCAGGAAGTAGAAGGTAAGAGAGAAGGAAGTAGAGAGAGTGTGTGTCATCAAGAGAGGGGAAATTTGGGGAGAGAATTGTAAGTTCAATTTTGCACATATGAAGTTTGAAATTCCTAGAAGACATAAAGTGGAGTTACCTAAATAATTGCCTAATAATAATCATGCAAAGAAATGAGAGATGTTCATGCCGAACTTATTGAAAACACTCACTGTTTTAGTCACATCTTAAACATGCACATGGTGAATATCAGGATCTTCTAAACTCCAGTATTAGTTAAGATATACCAACAGGTGATTATAACAAGGCAGACATGGTTTCAACCCTTAGTTTAGTTTAGTGTGAGAAACAGAAAAAAAACAAACAAACAAGCAATTAAAATATATGCACTGTTATTATGGGAAAAGTCCAAAATGGAAGAAGAAATTTAGGTAGAGATCTAAAACATCTGGCTAGATGTCCGAGTTCTCAATAAATAAGGGAGAATATTTAGGATAGTAGAGCCTTGACTCATAAATTGACTATAATCACTAGACAAACTATTTTAGCTAGCAATCTACTAATAAGCACAAGTTACTGGCAAATAACACCTTAAGAATGATACTGTACATGGGCGCCTGGGTGGCTCAGTCGTTAAGCGTCTGCCTTGGGCTCGGGCATGATTCCAGGGTCCTGGGATCGAGCCCCACATCAGGCTCACTGCTCTGCGGGAAGCCTGCTTCTCCCTCTCCCACTCCCCCTGCTTGTGTTCCTGCTCTTGCTATCTCTGTCAAATAAATAAATAAAATCTTAAAAAAAAAAGAATGATACTGTACGTTAAATATAACAAAGTAATGTACATGAAAACCATGTCAAGTGTAAAATGAGACATTTCTAAAAAGTATTCCCAGAACCTAAGGAAGAAAAGGTAAGTAGATACTGAAATTAGCTAAAAAAAAAAAAAAAAAATCGCTTAGGATAGCCCCCCCTAAGTTGAAGCTTAGAAGATGAACAAGAGTTGGAAGAGTAAAAAGATTATTCCATACAATAGAAATTCCATAAGCAAAGACTCAGAATTAGAAATTGTTAAAAGAACTTAGAGAAAGAAGCCATTCCTACTCAAGAAATATTTACTATATATCTATTTTATGACAGGCCCTGGGAATCAAAAGTGATGAAGACACCCTCTTACAAAGTCTAGAGCAGGTTTGGAAAGCAGACTACCCAAAACAGTTGGCAAGTGCTAAGACTGGGTTAAATGCAGGCAGTTATGGAAATATATAGGATGAATACCTAGGCAGATCCTATGGGAAGAGAGAAGGCTTTCTGAAGGAAAGAAGACATGAAATTAACAGGAATTAACCAAACTTGGGGTGGGTGGTGGGAAGCAGTGGGAACACAGGATGAGAAGAAAGGCAAAATAACATTTAAGATTTGAGTGTGTACAAAGGCTAGAGACAACAGAGCACATTACTGGTAGGAGGATGGTGGATATGGCCGAGGCGCAACATTATGGGGTGAATGGCAACAGCTAGGGACAAAGAAATAAACATGAACCAAGCCATGAAAAGATTTGTAAGCCATGTTAAAGGAGTACAGACTTTACCTAAGGATGTCTCTTGGCCTTATTAAAAAGTTCCTATCAAAGAAAAGAAAGTTTAGAGTAGTGAGATATCATCAGATTACCTAGAACAGGAGTTACAAACTCAATTATCTACAGAAACTAGATAATTAATAAAAATGAGTGAGGAGGGCCAGGTAAAACAAACAGCCAGGAGACAACAGTGAGTGATGAGAACTGTGGAGAACCAAAGTCTCCCCTAAATGGGTCAAACTGTTGCAATGAACAACGAGGCTCAGGGTTGCTAGACCTTCCAATTAAAAAAAAAAAGCTGGAAATTTAAAATTTCAAGAAAAATCTCCTTAATTTTTAATAGTGGCAATTCAATTTCTTTGAAACATGATGTAGACCAACACTGAAGGGACCAAATAAAACAAAGAGTCAAATTGGTACCACCAGTCATCGGTTTCCAGTCTCTACTGAAGAAACTCAAAAACTAAGCTGAGGCCTCTGACTTGGACCTGAAGGCAGTAGAGAGCTCCTGGATATTTAAAGAGAAATAAAAGTAACCACTGCTTGAGAAGGCACAGTGTCCATCCTGGTCACTGCTGAGAAAGTACCTGGCACTTCATTGGTCTCAGCAAATACTCAGAGATGAAGCTAAACTGGCATCTTTTGAACATCAGTGTCATGGCAGTAGATAGGACAAACTATCCAATCACAGAAAAGAAAAGAAGAAAACAAATCCAGTGTTCCTTTGCTCTAATCCTAGAATCCTTTTCAGTTAGTCTTTAGTTTTGTTCAAAGTCAGCAGCTACCACATGCTGCCTAGTGTTCACTGGCTTAACAGCCTCTAACTCAGAAATCTGACCAACATACCAGTGACCACAATTAGCAACTACCAGCTTTCACCTAGGTAGAGGCAATGAAATTAAATAGGATGAATGGTCATAGTGGATGGGAAAATGAGAATATTCTATGCTTCACTTCAACACCAGACCAGGCCCTCCAATGCTAATTCCACACCATACCCTATCACACTGTTGCTAAAAGTCGACCTTAACAAATGCTGTGTTCACTGTGCTTGGCAATACCTACCAACAATAAAGGGTATTCCTGGATAGTAAGGCTGGGAAGGAAACAGAATGGGATCAAGATTCTGCTAGAAGGGAGACAGAGTAACAAAGAGGTAGGCTGAGAAAGACTGGAAATTCAAAAGAGGTGTGAAATTTAAAATAACTAAGACCAGAAAAAAGCAGGTAGCCCAAGAAACCTCAGAATCTGAGCATTTATATATTCAGAGTTCAAGTAATCTCATTACAAGAATACTGTTTGAAATAAAATATAGAAGATTCTTCTGCTGGCACTGGGACACAGAGATAACCAGTGTTAGAGGTCATAAATTCATTTACTGAGAATAATCTTCATAGATGTCACTGAACTAGGAAAGGTGAAACCAAGAGGGTATCAAAATGTCAAGTCATGGGGCGCCTGGGTGGCTCGGTTAAGCGTCTCCCTTTGGCTCAGGTCATGGTCCCTGGGTCCTGGGATCGAGCCCCACATCAGGCTCCCTGCTTGACAGGGGGCCTGCTTCTCCCTCTCCCTCTGCCGTTCCCACTGCTTGTGCTCTCCTGCTCTCTCTCTGACAAATAAATAAATAAAATCTTTAAAAAAAAAAAGTCAAGTCATATGTGTTGTACCTTAGATATGCTTTTATTTTGCAGTATGTTCATTCTCATAGTATCTACTAAGGAAGAAGTAGAGAAAAATTGATTGATTTGGAAATCTTTAAGCAATTAGCATCTTAGAGAATGGACACCCAATCCCCATAAAGTATGATGTTGGACTTCCCTCTTATAAAAAAAAAAAGTCATCATATAAGGAACACTTCTGGTTCAGACAATGACTTTAAACCAAGAAAGGAGAGGTTTGTTACCCTGCTGGGGTGGGGGAGATGACAATGGCAATAATGTATAATCCTACCTAGAGTAGCCTATGTAGAAGGTCTGAATCTGACATTCTGATAAAAAGTAGGAGCTTTTTATAGGAAGCTTATAGGAAGGATGGGGTACCTAGATGGCTCAGTCGGTTGGTTAAGCGTCCAAGTCTTGGTTTCAGCTCAGGTTATGATCTCAGAGTCATGGGATCGAGCCCCACATTAGGCTCCATGCTCAGCACAGAGTCTGCTTGAGATTCTTTCTCCCTTCTTCTCTATTCCCTGGTCCCCTGCTCGCTCTTGCTCCCTCCCTCCCTCTCTCAAATAAATAAATAAAATCTTTTAAAAATAATATATAAAGAAATTAAGTAGACCTAGGTATCAGGGAATACTACAGTAAGACCTCAATGTTCTGGTCAAATGTAGCAATGGATAGTAGGCTTCAGGTTACCAATGATCAACAGTAAAGCTGAGCACCCACACACAGGTGAAGTAATAAAAGAAAAAAAGAAATTCAAAGCACCTTTAATGAGAAGTAATAGGAGAATTATACAAAACCAAATGTTTTTTTCAGATGCTCTAAGTCTGTGCTATATAATACAGAAGCCACAAGTGGGTACTAAGGACTTGAAATGTGCTAGCCCAAACAGATGTGCTATAAATATAAAATATAGACCAGAGTCCAAAGACTCAGTATGAAAAAGATTGTAAAACATCTCAATAATGATTTGAAAGGATAATTTTTTAGATATATTGGGTTAAATAAAATACAGTATTAAAATTAATTTCACCTGTTACATTTTACTTTTTTAATTTGGCCTTGAGAAATTTTTAAATTACACATATGGCTCCCTTTTGTGGCTTGCATTATATTTCTATTGGAGTGCTATAAAAATTAGTCATGCTTAATGTGAAGCCTTCAATCAATATAACTATTTTAACATTTTCACTGAATTTAATATTGTCTCCTCCTTTAGTATTAAATTCCTCTTGGGTACATCCCGAATAAGATGATTTTAACATGAAGAACAATGACAGCTTACCAGACTGTCCAGAAAAGAGATTGAATCAAATTTCTGGGCAGAGGCTTGAGCCAGCAGGCTTGTTCCACCAAATGGTAACCAGGCTCTCTTCGTGTTATCTCTGGCAAAAGGGTTATAGAGTAAGAAAGCAGCACTATGTACACATGGAACAGGATTTGACCAATAGTTTAAATCCATCCAGCATAATAACACTTGTTTTAGGATTTTCTCAATTATAATCCAAGTGTTAAATTTACAAAGTGAAATAAACATCTTTCACTATGATTTATTCAAATTTACCCATTTTCACGAATTTTTAAGGTATTCACATTTGCCCTTTTGGGAAAGATTCTCTCCTAACAGTGACTCTAATTTGCTACCAAGGAAAACACACCTCTCTCATTAGGGTGAAAGGAAACAACAGTAACTATTTTTTATGAGATACCATGACAGATTTTAAAAGACACTAGGATTCTCATACCATAAACACTAATACCATCTGGAAACAGTCCCTGGTCCATCTGGAAACTTGAACAGAATGTGGTTTTAGGAAATTAAGAATTTCACAAATAAGAAATAGAACATAAACACTTGTACAAGACAGCACTGACTCAAAGACAGAGAATATAGGAAAACAATTGTACTATCCCAATATTAGAAGACTACTAGTTTTAAAAAAATGTACTGGACTCAGCACAATGAAAATAAAATTGGATTTTAGAGATCCAAAATTTCCTACAGATTAAAATATTCTCAAGTCAAAGTTCTTTGGCACAAAACAATTTAAGGCTTCATACACTATTCTTAGTCAAACTACCACAGCCTTTGATAATCAATGGAAGAAACAGAACCAATGGAAGATATCCCAGATGGCTAAGGAGAAATTTGTGTTCAAGTGCTAGTTAATTCGAGAGGGTAGTATGCCAGTTATTCACCAGTTATTCAATTAAGCACAAGGATTATACTAAGTTTTGGAGATACAATGGTGAACATGCTACAATCTCTGACCATTAGTTTACTCTCTGGTAGTTTTCTAAAAGAACAGGAAGTAGGACTGCCACTGACATTTCACTGCCTGTTTCCCATGCCCCAATGAGGATGTTTCCCCCTTCTCCTATTTGTATTCGGAGGAAAGGGCGGGGATGGGGGGATGGAAAAACAAAGAAAAAAAAAGATCTATATATAACATATTGAATTACAATTATTTATCTCTTTCCCTATAAAACTCTAAACTCCTTAAAGAAAGAGGATGAAACCTATTCACCACCTCCCTATTCCTAGCACCTAACCCTGTGACTGGTGTTCATTTGCTACCTTAGAACTAAACTAAATCACAGTCACTGTGCTAAGGCCACTGCTTTCATTTTCCACTATAAACCAGTATCAAGGGGCGCCTGGGTGGCTCAGTCATTAAGTGTCTGCCTTCGGCTCAGGTCATGCATGGTCCCATGGTCCTGGGATCGAGCCCCACATCGGGCTCCCTGCTCAGCTGGAAGCCTGCTTCTCCCTCTCCCACTCCCCTTGCTGGTGTTCCCTCTCTCGCTGTGTCTCTGTCAAATAAATAAATAATCTTAAAAAAAAAATAAAAAAATAAGCCAGTATCAAGAATAAATGCAGATTAAAACAATTAGATCAATCCTTCTAGTTTTTCTTTTTGTAAAAATAAGCTTATATATACATTAACTGTAGGTGTTTAAAAGCTACAAAGTAACATACATGTTTTTTAAGGAAAAACATGTAGTTCCATAAAGCTTCCTTTCACCATTATCACTAGATCTCCCCTTACCAGCCCCATCCATCCAGAGGTAACCACCATCATGAATTTGGTGTAAATGATATCACATTGTACACATCACTCTGCCTTGACTTTATCTTACATTTCTGAGCTCTCTCCCTATTTAGACACATTGAAATGCAGCATGGCATAATGGACTCCGGAGCCAGACAACTGAGATTCAAATCCTAACTTTCAATTTCCACTCTGCCATTTACCACCTTTGAAAGTAGGTAAGTTTTTTGCCTCTGTATGCTTCAGTATTTCCGTATATAAAATGGAGATAATAATTGTACTATTTCTGAGTTCTTATGAGGACTAAAATAACTGCTTATATATGCTTAAAACAATTCCTGGGCATAAACAATATAATTTTTTCTTAAAGATAAAAATAGTCACCAATGATAAAAATCTAAACATAGACTTGGTAATTCTCTGTTATATAACTATTTTATATCTTATTTATCCATGCCTACTGACGGACATTTAGATTTTTCCAAATGAATATCCCTGTACAAATCTCCCTGGGCAAATGTGCAAATTTCTCTAGACTAATAATAGCTTGAATAGTAATTTCTGGATACTAGGATATGCACCTTTCAACTGTGTAACACTTACCTGATCCTGAGCTAATGGGTGAAAAAACTGATGGCTCATAAGTTTTTAATTGCATTTCCCTGCAAATGAAACTAAGCATCTTTTCAGTTCATTAGCCATTCCAATTTCCTTTGCTCTGCTGTGAATTGCCTTAATATCCACTGTTCATTTTATTTGCATTTGTATCATCTGTCTTATTATTTTCCTCTTTATATATTCTGGACACAAATCCACTAGATATTACAGACATTACACCTATCTCTCCGTCATGCCACTCACATTTTAGTTTGGTTTATGATGTATTTTATTAAACCTAAGTTTTTCTTTCTGAAGTAGTCAAATCCTTTATCCTTGATGTCTTTATCTTCGATGGTCCATTCTTCTTTTCTTGACTTGTTAAAGAACGCCTCACACATCCTAAAGACATTCTTCTATACTTTCCTCTTTATCAAACGGTTGTTCATGCTTAGTGTAAAGTTCAAATGGAACTGACATCTGCATATAGTTTGAAGCAGAGACTTAGTTTTCCCCCCATATAGAAAACCAATTCAACAGTCCACTCTTTCTTTCCCTGCTGATAGAAAATGTCATCTCTAACTCTTACCAACTTCTCAAATATGTATGGATCCATTTCTGAACTCTCTCTTCTATTATATTAAGCTGTCTTTTCCTGTATTAAGACTATACTACTTTAAAAAAAAAAAGACTATACTACTTTAACTACCATAAATCTGTATTTTACTTTTTTTATTAAGGTGTAATTTACATAAAGTATAACTTTGATTTTTAATTAATGTATACCCAACCCAGATAAAGATATTAACATTTCTCATGCTCCAGAATGCTCCCTCCCAATCAGAACCATGCTTCCAAGATAACCACTATTCTGATCTCTAACACCATAGATTAGTTCTACCTGTTTTTGAACTTCCTGTAAATGAAATCATACGATATATAATATTTTGTTTCTCATTTCTTTTGCTGAACATAAGCATGGGAGAATCATGCCATGTTGTGTGTAGCAGTTTATTCTTTTTCACTGCTAGGTAGTACTCCATTCTAAATAACATGTTTAAAATTAGTCTTGCTGAACAACAGCACAAGCCACTCCTCACTGTTCTTGCAGAACTGTCTTGGTTATTCTTCTGGCTTTAACTTTGTATATAATCTTTGTATAAAAAAATCCTATTGGGATTTTTGTCTGAAACTATGTATAATAAATCACAGAGAAGTAATTTTTTAAGCAATATTTATACTTACCATAAATATAGTATGTTCTGTCTTTTACTCATGTCTAATTTTATGTCCTTCAATAACACTTTACCCACTTTATAGAACTTGTGTATAGGAGAAATTTATTTTCTAATTGGCTACTGCCAATTTTAATCTCAATCTTATATCTAGTGACACTGAATTCTCTTATTAATACAGTGTTAGTTTTTTAAAAAATTTTCTATGGATATGTTCATCTCATTTTTCTTCTTTTCCAATCCATTTGGATTGTAGTTCTTTTTGCTTATGAGTAAAGACATATTTGTCTGATTCTTGACCTTAATGGGACTGTTTCTAAGGTTTCACCATTAAGCATAATGTTGCTGTTTGAAAGACAGTTTGAAAGACAGCCTTTACTGAAAGAAAGAGTTCACTTGTCAGGGTTTGAGGGTTGTTTTTTTTTTTCCAAAACATTAATGGGCATTGAGTTTTATCATAAACTTTCACTAAATCTTTCAAGATTCTTCCCCTAGGGGCGCCTGGTGGCTCAGTCGGTTAAGCATCTGCCTTTGGCTCAGGTCATGATCTCCGGGTCCTGGGATCGAGCCCCACGTTGGACTCCCTGCTCAGCGGGGAGTCTGCTTCTCCCTCTGCCTGCTGCTCCCCCACTTGTTCTCTCTCCCTCTCTCTGTGTCAAACAAATAAAATCTTAAAAAGAAAGAAAGACTACTCCCCTAAAGCTTTTAAGTTACCTTGATACAATTTTCAAATACTGAACTATCCTTACGTTCTCATCCTAATCAAAATTTTTATGTCTCTGTTCATACATAAGATTGAATATATTTTCCTTTGTATATTCTTTCCAGTTTAGGTTTCCAGACTACCCTTGTCTGATAAACGGCAGTGTAGCTTTCCCTCTTTTTCTATTATCTGGGTCATTTTTGTATAAAAATAGAATTATCTGTTCACCATAAGTATATCTGAAAAAGGATTATAAATATCAAAATTAAAACTATTCCTCTGATAACACTTCACACAGTGAGGATGGGTAAAGTAAAAAAGACAGATACTGAAAGTGCTGGTGAGGATGTGGAAAATTAGAACCCTCATACGCTACTGGTGGGAAAGTAAAATGGCACAGCCACTTTGGAAAACAGTCTGGCAGTTCCTCAAAAGGTTAAACTTAGTTACATATGACCTAGTAATTTCACTCCTAGGTATATATCCAAGAGAAATGAAAATGTATGTCCACACCAAAATCTGTACATAAATGCTGACAGCAGCTATTCATAATAGGCAAAAAATGCAGAATGATCCAAATATCCATCAACTGATGAAAGGATAACCAAAATGTGGTATATGCATAAAATGAAATAATATTTGGCCATAAAAAGAAATAAAGTGCACTGATATATGGTACAACATGGTTGGACATTAAAAATATTATAAGTGAAAGAAGTGAGTCACAAAAGGCCAAATATTGAATGATTCCACTTATGTGAAATGTCTAGAATAGGCAAATCTATAGAAAACAGAGTAAATTAGTGGTTGCCTAAGTCTGGAGGGTTTGAGGAAAATTGGGACTGACTGCGAACAGGTACAGCAGTTTCTTTTTGGGATGAGAAAATATTCTAAAATATCAAAGTAATGGCTGCACAACTCTAAAAATACTAAAAACCACTGAATTGTACATTTTAAATGGATAAATAATAGAATTTGTGAATTACAGCTCAATAAAGTTTCCATTTTTATTTTTATTTTATTATTATTTTTAAATAGGCTCCACACTCTGCATGGAGCCCAACATAGGGCCTGACACCAAGACTTGAGCAGAGATCAAGAGCTGGATGTTTAACTGACTGAGCCACCCAGGCGCCCCTAAAGTTGTTATTTTTCTTTTTTAAAGATTTTATTTTATTTATTTGACAGAGAGAGACAGCGAGAGGGGGAACACAAGCAGGGGGAGTGGGAGAGAGAGAAGCAGGCTTCCCGCCCAGCAGGGAGCCCGATGCGGGGCTTGATCCCAGACCTGAGCCAAAGGCAGACCTTTAACGACTGAGCCATCCAGGTGCCCCTAAAGTTGTTATTTTTAAAAGTCTATTCCTCTTGGGGAAATTTACTACAATTTCAATTTTTTTAACAGTTTTTAAATTTCTTTAGATTTTTTCTTTACAATTTTGGAATGATTTTTTTTTCCCTAGAAAACAATCCAGTTCACCTGGTTTTTAAAATTTATATATATATATATATTATTTATATATATTAACATATATGTTATGTTATATATTATTTATACATTAATATATGTTATAATATAAATTAAAACTTAGTGATCTCTTGTGATTTTTAAATTTATAATTGTGTTTGTAGTTATATCTCATTTTAAATTTTATTATTTGCATCTTTTTTTTTTTTAAGATTTTATTTATTTATTTGACAGAGAGAGACACAGCGACAGAGGGAACACAAGCAGGGGGAGTGGGAGAAGGAGAAGCAGGCTTCCCACTGAGCAGGGAGCCCGATGCGGGGCTTGATCCCAGGACCCTGGGATCACGACCGGAGCTGAAGGCAGACACTTAACGACTGAGCCACCCAGGCGCCCCTCATCATCTGTTTTTTGAGTATGTCCAGAACTTAATCAACTAAAAAGGACCAGCTCTGATCTGAATAAACACTGCTATTGTTTTTATGTTGATTATTTTCTATTTCACCAAATTCTATTTTTATTTTTTTTCCTCCCTTCTTTCTTAGCTTTTACTTTCTTTTTTTTTAGTTTTTGAGTTGAGTATCTGGCTCATTTATTTTCTTTCAACCTAATACATGCATTTAAGGTTATAAATTCACCCCTAAGCACCACTTTTCCTGTATCCTTCAAGTTCTGATACAATGCCTTTGTTATGATTCAGTTCTAGTTATTCAACAATTTCCACTTTTTAAAAAAAATTCTTGAAAATGGTTAGTCATTTTTTCTTCAGTACTGCTTCTCCACCATTCTCTGTATTCTCTGTTCTGGAACTCCAATCAGACCTACCCTGGAACTTTTCAACCTACTTCTAAGGTGGCTCAGCTCTTCTTTCATTCTTTTCATCTCTTTATCTTGCTGTATGGTGTCCTGGAAGAGTTATCAGTTTTATCTTGAAATTAACAACTTCTCTCTTCAGCTAAGTCTAATCTTTTTTGCTCATTTATGGAGTTATTTTATAACTAGCTATATTTTTCGATTTCAATTAGTTACTTCATTTATTTCTACATATTTACTGCTTCTTGACTGCTCTTGTTCAATTATAATGCAATATGCTCTGAATAAGAAAAAGGGATATATTTTAAGCTAATATGCTTTTACGTGAAATGTACTTTGAAAGTTGTCTGCTATAAAACTCTTCTTTAATGTCAAAAAAAAAAACCCCACTTCTTAAAAGTTCTCTTGACTGCCATTCTACCAAATGTACCCCCCACTGTGCCGACCAGTATCAAGGCATAGAAAGAACAAGTTCTATTATTCCCATTTTAGAATTAGAGAAATTGAAGCACAATACAGTTCTTTTTAAAATACTTTCTCAACTTTTTTTTTGAAAAATATCAAAACCACAGAAAAGTTGAAAGTACAATGTATACCCTATATACCCTTCACCTAGATTCAAAATTGTTAACATTTGCCACATTTGCTTTATCTCTTCTTATATCTCTCTCTACACACACACATATACTGAACACACCCAAATACCCACACTTTTCTGAACCTATCATAATATTTCCTTCTAAATTTTTCAGCATGTATCTCTAAAGAATAAAGAATAAGGATATTCTTAATATACCATAGCACTATTATACCAAAGAAACACTGAAACTGGATGTGCAGAAGGAAATTCACAACAAGCACTTAAGTCATCTAAATATTCTTACTTTGGCTTGTCTAATTGGACCTGAATTGGTTCTCTGGTGACTATTTAAAAGCGACACTCAATCTGTCATTCCCTTCCTTCAGCAACCTGAAATCAGATTTTATCTACTGCTTCTTCAGACACATAATCTTAAAACCAAACACTTCTGAAAATCAAGCAATAGTCTTCTAAGATAATGAAACCTCAAAAATCAAGTACACTGAACTTCCAGTTTGTTTTCTAACACTACACAAAGTCTTAAAATGGAGCCAAACTAGTTAACTCACTCAAAACTATACATTTTATTTTAATGTCCCGTAGAAGAAATTTATATTGCACTAAACAATTATAATTTCACTATTCTAGTTTCAAAGGGAAAAAACTTTTGTTCTTAAGAAAAACTGACAATACAAACAGGATTGATAAGCCAAATGACCCCATTTTATAAATGAGAAAACTAGTAAATATATTCATGAAAAACTAAGTTTTTTCTATCAACTACGTAAAAAACTATTTTTTAATGGGTATAATTTAATCCCAGTCACTGACGTTAGGAACTAAATAAAATTAAAAACAATAAAATCCTATTTTTGTTCTCCATGATCATACAAATCAGCTTAAGAGTTTCGTATCGAAGAAACAGCAATACAACCCACAGCTAATATCTAAAGGCTAAACTGTGTCATACAGATGAAAATTATATCCATAATCACAGAAATGTTCCATCTTTAATCAAATAACAGTTAACAAGAGTGTTTACAATGTGCCACTAGGAACTGTTCTAAGTACATTCCACAAATTAATTCAATCCTCATAGTAATCTCATTTTCCACTGAGGGAACAGAGGTCCCAGGGAGGTGCTAGCGTAAGAGGAACTGTAAGGGATAGGGCCTGATCTCAGCCTTGTAGAAAAGTAGAATAAAAAGAAAGTCATGTTTTAAAAATTGGCAAAGCACAAGCCCCAAAGCATAAATATAACAAGTAAACAAGTAAGACCAAAAGAAAAGCTTCAAAGTGAAGAACTGAAGAGCCTGGGTAAACAGGATGGCACTGGGTTATGAGAGGCCCGAAGCAACCAGCAAATGGACAAAAGTTTTATAGAACAACCTGAACAGAGGACCACTACAGGCTCTTTATGTGTTAAAAGTGCCCTTTTAGAAAGGATAACCTGGTAACAAAGCAGAGTAAGTGAGAGAGAGAGAAATTAGAAGCAAGGAATTCTGTCCAATTCTAACATTCACATGCCCGTTCAATAAATTGTCAGTACCTGTGGAAGCAGAGACTCACAACAAACCAGTAAGTCCATCTATACGAACAAGGGAGTGGTAAAGACACCGTGAATTATTTTCCAAATATACCTACAATGAAGCTAAAAGGTACACTGAAAACTGTATCAGTAAGAAGTGCTAGTTGATTAATATAAAATTATTTTTTGTTGTTCAGTACTATCCCAAAAGAATGTGGCCAAATTTGGCATGAGCCTAAGTTTTATAGTATAAGTATATACTTCATGTAAAAGCAACATCACAAATAAAGGAATTTATAAAACAATTCAACACATAGCTTCCTTAAATTGCTTTAGTAGTATTACACTATTTACCAGAAGGTAATAGATACATAATTTTTATAAACAGCTATTATGTAAGTGATACTCTTTCAAATTAATGTCACACTTATTCATACACCCATTAAGAACTAGGTATTTATCATCCATACAATAAATTCCATAATCTACATCAAATTTACAAAATGAAGTTATCTCAAATAACTTTCTTCTTTGTAATTAAACAAACTCATTCTAAAGAGAAGAAATGTGAGAAAAAAAATCTCAAGTTTTTGAAAACTAGATTACTCACCAGTAACTTGAGTTATCCTATTGGGTCTTTTCCCTCACAGATCCACCTCTCTTGCCCTTCTGTCCAGCATGAGAATCTTCCTGATGGGCATCCACTGGAACTGAGGGGGCATGCAGTACAGACGTATATGTAAGAAAGTTGGGGGGAGGGGATTTGGGAATGCTAGAGACATGCTTCAGTGCACTTGCTTACCTTCCTGAAATTGGAAATTTCAACGGTTCCTTGGTCCTCGAGGCATTCACAATAACTTCAAAGAATGTGGATCTGTGGAGATTACCCAATAGGAGAACTCCAGTTACTGGTAAGTGATCCAGCTTTTTCTTCTCTAGCAGAATAAGAAGATTAATTTTATTTGAGATTATTAATACACATAGAACTACAGGGGAAAGGGGTGTAAATTCACCAGATAACTGCATATGCATGCCCCAAAGTAAACATCGAAACGTGCTAACTACAATGTCAACGGAAACTTTTGGCACTATCAGAAAAAGAAGGAAAAGAGAATATGATTTGAATGGTTTCATTTTTAAATTCCCACTATAATGGCAGCTATATTTTAATATACAAAAATATCACCTATTAGACTATTCCATTTTACTGAAACAACACCATCACTTTTTAATATTAGTACAAGGATAATTAGTCGATCAAAATCTGCCATTTCTTAACTAGCCACTGTCATTAACATTCACCAAATTTTGGTGTAGAGGCCACAGTGAATTAACAATCTATAAGACTTCAGATAAAAAAACATCAATACAATTCCCTTTTATCACTCAATAAGTCTTTAAAATAGCCATTTGTCACCTATTAAGAAACCAAGCGCACACACACATATAAATGTATGTCAGGCCACTGATAAATAATAATGCTGATTTTAATTTAAATACTTGTACAAAGTAGTACAGCCATAGTTTTGATTAACTGTTATGCTTTTTAAATATTGCCTAAAAATGGTCCTGTCATTAAAAACAACAAAAAACCCCTGACTTCTAATAAAAGGGAAAAAAAAAGGTCTCCTCAGAAGAATTTCATCTTCAAGCTCACATGAAAATATTCTATTACCTTTAACTCAATACATATTAATCAGGTACATGTTCACTTTAACGTACTACAGAAAAGATGGCTTCAAACACTAGTTCCTGTTGAAGATACAGATATGTTTCAGTAATACTCCACCCTATTACCATTATGCGGCAAATAATCATCTACTACCTTCAGGAAACATAAGGTTTTTATGGTTCTTAGTTCCATGGAAACAAATCGAAGATAATGTACAGCTTTTCCTTTGTTTAAAGATTTATTTATTTGACAGAGAGAGAGAGATCGAGCACAGGATGGGTGGTCAGAGGAAGAGGGATAGAAAGTGGGTTGCTCACAATCCTGAGATCAGGACCTGAGCTGAAACCACGAGTCCAACACTTGACCACCCAGACGCCCCAGTTTTTCCTTTGTTTTAAAAGTAAATAGGATACAGACCTGTACCCCTGAAACAAATAATACATTATATGTTAATTAAAGAAAATAAAATACAAAATAAATAAATAAATAAAAGTCGGATAAATTGGTGTATAAACTTATTCAACAAAAACAAGCTGAAAATGTAATTCTAATGAAAATCTTACCTTTCACTCGTTATGACACGTTTGTATTTACTAAAGGTTGACAGCACATGTCAAGATTTTTGCTAGATTCCTACTTAATTTAAAGATATAAATTGTCTTGGAAAAATCATATATTTTTTAAAATAAATCTGAGTTTTAAAAAATAGTAATTACTGCATTTGTTTTTAAATGACCCATTCATACAAACAGAGGCACTAAGACCTCCATTTCTAACTGTAATACAGAAATAAATATCAAAAGGGTCTTCTAATTAACTCTTCTAGATTCCTAGTTAACTTCCATTACCCGAGAGTGAACAAGTACCTATCACAAAGGTCCGACATGTTTGGATTAATAAAACAGATACAGGTGCAATAATCCAAATATTTTATCCTTTTGGTATAAGCTCGAATAAAAGATGTCACTTACTAAAAATTTCCAATTTTTATTTACAGCAAATGCAGTCTCCATTTAGACTCATGAATTTAAAACAAAATCAACTGCATTTTTAAAGTAACTCAAGAGAATTACGATATCTTGAAAATATTTTAAAGTAACCAAAAGGGTCACTTAGAGACCAACATTGAAAGCTGTTTGTTATCATGCCATAAGCTCAACTAACATGGATTTTATCAGAATAACTTAGAAAAGAAATTCCAGAAATTAGGATCCTCTATTAAAAACTATCTTGTGTGAGCTCTAATAATTACAACACTCATCCACAAAAAGGTACTCCTTAGGAATTAAGAACCCAAATGAAGCACTTCAGTAATGAAAATCTACTCCATAAAAATCAATCTGAACTTGTGAAAAAACTGCTCAGAAGAAACTGTGGTAGCTAACTTTCATTTCCAATACTACTCACTGGTTTGGACATTATATTTTGGCTAGAAGCAATTTAAATTACAACTGGTTGTGATGATTCCAGGCACTTTATTTTCTAATTTTCAATTAAGATTTAAAATTCTAATGTAAGGTATTACGGTTGTAAAAGGTTGTTCACAGTAAATCCTGGACTTGGAATCCTGTAACATCATAATAAAATTTAGTATTATACACATATTCACACATATTTAAGTGACGTTATTGATGGCTCATATGTAAACAAACATGGGGGGGATGTGTGTTTATATTTGAATTGAACTAAGTCCATTATGACTTACTGCCCTTTCAGTCCCATTATATACTACCCTCAAGGTCCCCAAATTATAAACACCATCTCATTTCCTAATTAAAATTTTCCTTTCCCTCAGTTTTATCCACTACTTCCCACTACAGCAATCCATAGAGAAACAAACAAAACCAGTACTATTTTCTCATTAACATAAATTAACTTAAAATCAAGACAGCAAAAACTACATTCATCAGTAAAATAAGGATAACAAAAGAACCCAGTTTGCAGGGCAGCAGAAGGAATTAAGATAAATAAAGCATTTGGAAACAATGCCCAGAATCTAACTATATATCAAACTGTTGACATAACCACTCAGATAAAGTTTTCAAATGATTTTATACACCTTTAGAGGAATATAGTCTAAGGACTAAAAGAAATACATAAAGAAATTCTAAACCTACAGATTTATTGTTTGTTATTAATTTTGGTACTATTATTTTGAAGCTATATTCTTTACACTGCACGATAAAGAAAATAGGTAATTTATGTTACTGATTAGAAATTACAATTTACAGCATAAAAGCAGTAAGAACATGTTAATATTAAAATTGAATTTCAAATACCACTATACATTTGTGATTTTTTAGAAATACATATAATTTGGAAATAGTTAATAAAACATTTCAGGCAGCAGTTAGTAAGTAAATCACTATCATTATCACACCAATATATAAATTATATTTGCTAATACTACAAGACAGCTAATACAATATATAAATTACATCTGCTAATACTATAAAAACAAACTGATTAATAGCATTATCACACCAACATATAAATTGTATCTGCTAATACTACAAAACCAGGCATTACATTCGATTTACTTTTACTAAAGGAAGTTACTCGACTTTAAAAGTTGCCAGAAACATTTACACAAATTGTTTTCCATGTTGTAATACCTGATTTTTATAAGCTAGAATTTTACAACTGTTGACAAATCCTAAAATGAAAATATGAGAAAAACAGTATTTATTCATGTTCTTGATTGATGTTTGATGGTAAAGATATTAATATTCAAATTGTTTGGCAGATAAAGGGGAAGGATGACAGCTAAGATCTACCACCCTAGAACCCGTTTTGGTCAGAAGAATTTCTTTTTTTTTTTTTTTTAAGATTTTATTTATTTTACAGAGAGAGAGCGAGCACGTGCACACAAGCAGAGGGAGCAGCAGAGGGAGTGGGAGAAGCAGACTCCCTGCTAAGCAGGGAACCGGCCCTGGGGCTCAATCCCAGGACCCCAGGATCATGATCTGAACTGAAGGCAGATGCTTAACTGGCTAAGCCACTCAGGTGCCCCGGACAGAATTTCTTATTTATCTATTTTATATTTTGAGTTTCCCCCATAAGCTTTCCTTCCAAGAAAGAATTCTGCTAAAAGTTTTCAACTTTAAAGGACAGTGTACTGAGCAACCTTTAAGATGGCCCACAATGATCCCTCCTCTTCCTGGTATGCAAACCCTTCGGTAATCTCCTCCTCTTGAGATGGGCTGGATTTAGTGACTCATTTCCAAGGAACAGAATTTAGCAGAGTAACAGGATATCACTCCCAAATTAGGTTATAAAAAGACTGGCTTCTGTTTTGGGGGCTTTCACTCAGATACCTTGCTTTAGAGTAAATAAGCTGCCATATTGTGAGCAGCCCCATGGAGAAGCCCAGGTGGCCAAGAAATTGATGTCTCTGGCCAACAGCCAGAGTCCTGAGGCCTACCAACAGCCATGTGAGTAACTTGGAAGCAGGTGTTCCTAAGGCCACGTGACAACCACATGAGTAAGCTTGGAAATGAATCCTCCCTCAGTTGAGCTTGAGACCCTGAGCCAGAATCACCTGATAGGCTGCTTCCGAATTTTCAACTCAAAAAAAAAAAGAATAAGATAATAAATGTTTATTATTTTCAGCCTAAACTTAATTTTGGGATAATTTGTTACACAAATAGGTAACTAATACAGAAAACTTTACAAAGTAATTAGTATTAGGCTAAAAGTGATAAATCAAATGCCAATTAGCTATCTAAATGGGAACTCGTAAAAAAATAATATCTATGAGTTGATGGATGGGGTCCCAATTTTGATTTGGTTCTTGGTTTTTAGGTCCAAAAATTCAACCTAAAGCTAAAGCAGATACAATTCAATGACAGAATTCTATCAACCAATATCACCAAACTGATTAATAAATCAGGGCATTTCTTTCCCAGTATCAACATATTCAGACAGGGCCAAAGCATTAACAAAGACTTGCATAATGCATATACTAAGTGTAAAGTAGCTGCCCTGAAACCGGTTGCTGTATCTACAAACCACTTTTTTTTACTTGAATGATGTTAAGAACTAGTTAATATAAAGAAGACTACGTTATTACGACAACCCCAGAATAAAAGTATCACTCTAGTGACCATCAAATAGCATCTCTCACTTCCTACCACCTCTTGTACTATGCTACATATTAACCAATTGTCCAGTGCTATAACGCTGTGTGGTTTTTCTTTTACATCATTTTATGTTCTACTCATTCTTCCTAAGGATACCTTAATCACATTAATTGATCTCCAATAATATTTTGATCTTCCTAATTTAACAGATACCCCAGTTCCCTTAAGAAAGCACCACATTTTATAAACCGTATCTTAAAATGGTATACTTCCATAGACAGTTAATATCATCTATTTTTTATCGCTTCTAGTCCAAGGAAACATTTTCCTGATCCTAGTCCAAAATGTCAGGAGCATTATATGTAATCCTTTATACACCAACTATAGTTAGTATCCAAGTTAACACACAAAAATAACAGCTAATGGTACTCTCAATGCCAACAATCATGCCAGCATGAAAATGAAGTCTTGGGGCGCATGGGTGGCTCAGTCGTTAAGCATCTGCCTTCGGCTCAGGTCATGATCCCAGAGTCCTGGGTTCGAGCCCCGCATCGGGCTCCCTGCTCGGGGGGAAGCCTGCTTCTCCCTCTCCCACTCCCCCTCCTTGTGTTCCCTCTCTAGCTGTCTCTCTATCAAATAAATAAAATCTTTAAAAAAAAAAAAAAGAAAATGAAATCTAACCTTTCTTTACCCTGTGATTATGTTCTTTTTCTCAACTTTTGATATTAAAATTAATCTGACCAGATTCTAAGGCCTGTATTAGTTTTCAAAGCAATTCTTAATAACCATCTCTAAAATGTATAAGTGCGTATTTTCTGTGTAAAACTGATTTTATAAAACAATGGCAAATTTTTCTAACATAAATTCCAATATAGTCTGAAGTCAACAGTGATAGTTTTCAAACTACAGACTATATTCTAAATAATAACTTTGTTTTTCAGCACTCATAAAATCTGAATCATGAATCACATCAGATCCAACATACTCCACAGATAACTATTACTTTACAAACCAAACAGTTTTATGGAAGTGCTGTGATTTGCTTGGTTAGCTGATCAAGAGAGTGCTATGATTCAGTCCTTCTAAAAACAGAAGAGCTTCTTTAAACCATACATGCTCCCCCACCCAATTATGCAATTACATTTACTTAGCACTTAAAAAATTGATACCAAGATGGACCCAATTTTTTAAATTAAGTCTGTTAATTTTTGTACCTACAATCAGGAGCTACCTGTAAAAGTACAGGCTTAATGATAGATTTTGCTAGATAATTAGAGCATTCTTCCTTGAGAAAGTTAGATTACTAACATAATTTTACTCATCTCCTGACCTACCAATATTAACTTCCTTTATTTAACCTACAGATGGAACTACTGTAACTTTCATGAAAAGCTTAGTACAAGCACTATGCAGGATTATTATCTTGTTATAACTTAAAATATAAATTTTAACACCTGTTAAACATTACACAGAATGCAAAGGAAAAATTAAGATTCTATCTGATGAAAGGTCATTTGATACGGCTCACCACATCCTCTCCTTTTGAAAATCTCTTCCCTGTTTCTGTAACATTACACTCTCCTGGGTTTCTTTCTCCTTATTTCTCTTTCTCCTCCAATTCTTTCTTTGTCTTGGTGGGATGCTTTTCTACCATCGCAAAAACGTAGTGATGTTTCTCAAGTTTCTGTCCTGGGTTCTCTCTTCTCATGCTATGCAGTCTATTCTCTCCTTGATCTGTCTTGCCTACTCCCACAGCTTCAACTGGATCATGTATGCTGATGACTACAGCAAGTATATATTTATAGCCCTGTTTTCCTTCATAAACTTAAGCCCCACATATCCAACTGTCTTACAGATCTTCCCTCTCAGATTTCCCTCAGATACCTGAAATTCAACAAATCTACAAGTGAAATATTACCTTTCCCCAAAATTGTCTATCCTATTTCCTATGTCAATGAAAAGCACATTAACCAAGCTGCTTACCTGAGCCAGAATCCTGGGATTCATCCTTGATTCTTCCCTCTCTACAACCCAACTTCCTACTTCCCAGAACCATATCCAGCCACCCATCAAATCCTATAAATTTCCTTCTATATATATCTCGAATCTATTCATTTCTTTCTCCCACTGGCATTATCCTTGTTTAGGCCACTACTGTCTCTTGTGTAGACTTTTGTAATGGCTTCCACTAAATGGTTTCTCCGCCTCTAGTTCAGATTCAACAAACAAGTAAGCATGACATAAGATGGAATAAAATGCTATTGGTTGTGGTTTAAACTATATATTATACTGATGGCAAAAGAAAACATTTTTTAAATTGCTGGAAAAGTTGAGTAAGAATGTAACTTTGGTTAATACAAGTTCTTTTGTCAAGTAAAATGGGCGTAATAAAACATACTCCATTCAACTCACAGGCTCATGAAATAAAATTATATTATATAAATGTTCCTTAAAAAACAAGAAGTGGAAAACAGCTTAAAGCAGCAATCAGATAAATGATAAAGAGCCTTTGCAATTAAGCATTATCAATACCTATGTAAGACATAGTGACAGGCACTGGGAATTTTTATTAATATTATTTAAAATTATTTATTATCATTATTAATTAGGAACTATGCTAAGTTCCCTACATCGTTTATCACACTGAATCATCATCATAAAGCCATAAGGTTATATGGCTATAAATGGCAAGGTGGGGATTTAAGCTGAAATGTGATTCCAGGACAAATGGTACTGCTCTCCAAGAGATTACAGTCCTGGGAAGGAGAAAGCAACAGACACAAAATGATGTCAATACACTATGTAATTACACTTATCACATTTTTGCATAGAATGCTTCAAGAGTAATTGAAAGGACATTCATTCTGGCCTAGAGATAAAGAAATGTTTCTTGAGAGATGATACTTGAACACTCACAAAAACCAAGAAAGAAACTGTGGAGGACTGGAGAATGTGCGGTAGAAGAAACAGCGTAATATACCAGATGGCAAAAGTGGCCTAAAAAAGATCACGACCATGCTTTCTGACAATCCAACCCTGGAAACAGATTGCTCTTTAACTATGGCAAACAGCAAAAAATGCTGTTTTTAACTATTCAATTCTTAAGTCTATATACAGCTTGCCCCACGCTTGCCCCAACAAGCTGTCCCCCAACAGCTTACCATTATTGTACTACTAAAGTGCTTTTTAGATGTTAAAACTTTTACTGGTAAGCCCCAAATGTTTATGTGACAAGCCACATCAGGTTACTAGGAAACACACACACACACACACACACACACACACACACGCACGCACACCTCTCTGCAGGCACAAATAGGGTAGGAAAGAGAAGAGGGAGGTAGGGAGAGAGGGTGGGTAGGTGAGATTATTCCTGAAGCAACTTCTGGAAATGATATCTTTTAGTAAAAAACACTTGTTCTTATGCTCTGGTTTTGTTAGAGCATACCTGAACCCACATCCTTGACAAAAGGAACTGTTATACCCCTAAATTCTATCACCACTCATGTATTTGATTATTTTAGCTAACATTTATTGAGGACTTACTATATGCCAGGCACTGTTGTCAAGTACTTTACAAGAATTATCACATTTAATCCTCACAATTCTATGCGATAGAGCTATTGTCAATTCTATTGTATAAACATAAAAACTGAGGCTCAAAAAGTTGGTTAACTTTCACAAGGTCACACGACCAGTGAGTGGTGGGTGAGACCAATATTTAAACCCAGTCAAGCTCCAGAGTCCAGTCTTCACCACTATAGTATATAACTGCAGGGAACTCTGAAATATTGACTTTTTTTTTTTTTTTTTTGCTTGCCATTATGCTGAATACACATAAAAATTTAAAACGGGGCGCCTGGGTGGCTCAGTCAGTCAAGCGTCTGCCTTCGGCTCAGGTCATGATCCCAGGGTCCTGGGATCGAGCCCCGCATCGGGCTCTCTGCTCAGCGGGAAGCCTACTTCTCCCTCTCCCACTGCCTGCTGCTCCCCCTGCTTGTGCTCACACACTCTCTCTCTCTAATAAATAAGTAAAGTCTTAAAAAATTTTTTTAAACAAACAGGCAGGTGAAAAAATAAAACTAGATAAATTTTCCTGCACCCAAAATATGAATATATAATGGAAGTCCTACACAAGTGGAAGATGGCAAGATTACAATTAAAATGTCAGCTACCAAGGAATAGTACAGAAAAATGCTACGTGATCAGAGGCATTAAGTTACAGAAAATTGGCAAGGAGGGAATACTGACCAAATGTGATAACCACATTCTTATAGATAATGGAATAGCCTTATTTTTACCAAAAAGTATAATTTGATGACATTATGAATTTAATATATTTCTCATCTATAAATTATACTGTTCATTACTCATCTAATCAATGATTATGCAGCTCTAGGTTTTACCAGTCTTGGTCTTTTAAAAAAAAGAGCAAAGTGTCTAATAAGAATGGCGAGAAGAAAGGAAAGATATAGGGAAGGAAGGAAAAAGAAAAGGCTTTTCAAGGGAGAAAGTTTCAAATCCACCCATCACTACACTAAGCTTATTATTAGCTCTTGCCTTTGAAATGTGAGGCTAAGAAGTCCAGTTACAATTAACCTAGCCTGTGCTGAACTGAAGAATTTAAGTGGTAGAAGACTAAATGGATAGAACAGGGCAGTGGTTTAAAAAAAAAAAAAAATGTTCTGATAGCAAAACACTTTTCGAAAATAAAAATTAGAAGAAATCCCAATAAATAAAGTGTATAAGAGCATAGATGATGTGGCTGAAGTGGAGTATGGGAGCATGGAACCCCACTTGCTTGCTCCTATTGAGACAGGCACTGAGACAATTTCCTAAGACTTCAGGGCTCCAATCAACACAATTAAAAACTACTGGGTTCTTCTGAGGGAAAGCTAGTTCATTTCTACCCCTTTACCTGTTGTTTGATTCTAACTGGCAAACACATCTTCTCCTTACTCCCTTATTTCCTGCAACTTGCTCTCTCACAGGTTTCCCAAAGTCAGCCCTGAATGAGCTGTATGGGTGAAGGAATGTATGGTTGTGTACAAATATCAGAAACAGGGATAAGAAGGAGGAAGTGTTAACGGAGGAGGCACTTTTGAATGTAAGAGTTCATGAGGGAAGTGTCTGTTGGTCAGAGAGGAGGCACCATAAACAGAGAGACACCCACACTGACATGCCTGTACACAAATGCACACCCACATGCACACGTACATGCAACCCTGCCTACACATGTGTGCACCCCCAAAAGAGGAAAGCCCTTTGGAAAAAGCAGTTCAAATGGAATGAGTACCTCAGAGCCTTGCCCACCTCACTATCTTATCCTGAAAAAAAAAAAAAACTAGAGCAGTGCTTCTCAAATTTTAATGTGCATACTGAATAATCTAGGGATCCTGCTGAAATTCAGGTTCTGACTCATAAATCCTTGGTGGGACCTGAGCTTCTACATTTCTTTTTTATTTTTTTAACGTTTTATTTATTTAAGTAATCTCTACACCCATCGTGGGATTTGAACTCACAACCTTGAGATCAAGAGTCACATACTCCTCCAACTGAGCCAGCTGACACCCTGAGATTCTGCATTTCCAAAAGCTCCCAAGTGATGCCTATGCCAGTGGTCTTTGGACCACACTTCAATAGCAAGGGTTTACAAAACAGTATGCCCCAACAAGTTTTGTATTATAATAGAAAAACAAAACAAAACAAAACCCAGTCAAGTACGATTGAGAACTGCTCAACTAAATAAGCTAAACAAATTCCACTGGAGAACTTCTCAGAACTTGCAATTCATTAAACTCCAAAAAGATAGGATACACCGTATTTTCCAAACTCTTGGCTTCTTTTTTGCAAAGACATTCCTTAGGACCAGTGTTTGTGAAGCACGCTGAAGCAGAGAGAGAATCAAGGCAAGATGAGGGCTATCTTGAGAAGTCAGAAAACTCCCGATTTAGAAGTCTCCTCAGCGGGAAGCCTGCTTCTCCCTCTCCCTCTGCCCCTGCTTGTGTTCCCTCTCTCGCTGTGTCTCTGTCAAATAAATAAATAAAAATAATAAATAAATAAATAAATAAATAAATAAATAAATAAATAAATAAATAAATCTTTAAAAAAAAAAAACAAACAAGAGAGGGAGACAAACCATAAGAGACTCTTAACGCTAGGGAAAAAACTGTGGGTTGCTAGAGGGGAAATGGGTGGGGGGGGATGATAGGCATTAAGGAGGGTACTTAATATAACAAGCAATACATGTTATATGCAGCTGATGAGTCACTAAACTTTACCCTGAACCTAATAATACATTATGTTAACTAAATTCGATTTAAATAAACAAACACTAATGTCCACGTGTAAAAGAAAGGAAACACATTTTAGAAGTAGCTATCTCTGGGTGGAGAGATGTTATGATGGGCATTCCTATTTTCCTTCTATTTCTTTAGTATCTTCAATGAACATGTAATACTTTTATCATCAGAATGAGAGTTACTACCTTAAGAAAAAAATAACTTTATCCCCCATGCTCAGGTTATTTATATTCACACTTGAAACAATTATTTTATTCAGATTTACAGAACAGATGAAACAAAAAAGATTTTCTAGTAAAGGAAGAACTGCTGGTGGAGTGAAGAAAATAAAGAATGCAAGCAAGGTAGGAAAAAAAAAAGGCAACCTAGAAATGACTATTAGTGAGGAGACTTTGGGCCTTGGGGAGATCAAAGATAAATAGCAAAAAAGGATGGAAAAAGATGAAAGAAGTCCAAAACAATTTTGCCTTCTCTGCAAATGTACCTAGAGCTCTACTTCTTGAGCAATCACCTTACTGTCATCAAATATTATCTACTTGCTGCTATTAGAGGTTGATCATCCCTAGTACAACCTATAAAGTATGACAGTGTGCAGAAGAACCCTGATCAGACTATAAAACATGTAAAAATGAAGTGGTTTAACTCATGTCTAAAAATTGCCAGTGGGCTGCATAAATTTTTTATCATTCATATACACACATATAGTCAAATTGGTTATTAATTATACTATTAATGACTCTTATTGTGTCACCATAAAAGAGGGAAATAATATTTACAGGGATTTTTCTTCTAAGAAATACTATATCAAAGAAGTCAGGATAACTACAGCACAATAAATGTTACTATAAAAAACATCAAAATGAAGTTTGTTAACATTTGCACTTCAAAAATATTATTTTGGGGGCTGTCATTTTGTTCTTCATTCCCTATACTGCTAGCCCAGTTTTAACATAAATTCTTGTATTAGTTGTAAGTAGTAGGTTTAATGCTAGAAATTATCAAGATGTACAGCACTAGATCTAGGTATACAAAATTTACAAGAAATCCTTAAGAAGTTACTTGCTTGCAAATTTAAATGTTACCACAGCAAGGTGATAAAAAGGGCTGGAAATCCAAATATCTGAATCCAACATTAACAAGTTATTGCCTTTTAAACAAAGTTACAATCTTTCCAAGCCTGTTTTCTTACCTGCCAGAATGATACTAGGGCTAGAGCCCTGGGTTTCAACAAAAAGACCTCACCCAGCAAACCGCTACGCTTTACCTGTCAGTTCTCAGTAAACAGCAACAAGAAAACTTAGCTGAAAATCCCAATCAAGAAGGATTTGCAAACAATGGTGGCCTCAACCTATTTCAAAAGTTTTAATATCCAACACTTTTACCCCAAACCCCTCAAGATCTCTCCTCTGAAGACAATCTTATCCATCTACTATTAAGGTTTCAAGTTATAAAAACTAGCCTGTCTCAGGAAATGACTAAACACCATGGAAGCTCTTGAAAGGTTTCTTACAGCTCTAAAATTCTTAGTAATTCTGTAATTTCCCATAATTAACAATATTGCAAATGGAGTGCCTACTGAATCTTCTAAAACAGATGATTATCACAGATCATGTAACAAAAGGTACAGATTTTAATAACCATGAAAGCCAATAAACAAAACACTGTCAGTATTAAGTAAATATTTGTTAACTAATTTATTTTTAAATTCACAATGACATATTTTACATACTTGCAATACCACTAAAATTACAAGCTATAAAAGATTATTAAGGAAAAATGTGTCTTTAAAAAAAAAACACCTGTTTCATTAAATCCTTGAATGAAAACTTGACACCCCACAAAATGCTAATCTTTCTACCAAAATATGCTGGCCTTCTAATGCCTTGAAGAGGAATAAGCAAAGAAACCTTTCACTCAAATAGAGTTTTATAAACCTCTTTATCAGAAACAAAAGGATGAAAAGATCAACTAGTAGTCAACCTGCATTTCAATCTAGGATCTAACACTAATCTGCGATTGGACGACCATCTTCCTCTCCTCCTTACAGTTTGATGAGCAAATGGAAGGATATATAGGAAAGCATTCTGAACACAGAAAATCACCACATGAATGATAAATAATTTATTCTACCCCCCCAGAAACCACAATAACAAAATTAATTTTGTAGCAATACGTTATAAATATTCTTTCAAATATATACCTTAATAGTAATGGCTACCATTTAGTGAGCCACTGTAATTAAGGCTTTACAGAAATTAACTCATTTAATTTTCTCAACAATGCTTTAAAAAAAAAAAACCTGAGTAGCACACTGAAAATGACTGCCAATATAATCAGTAAGATAGCTGAAAATTTAACATCTGTTAAATTCAGTAATGTAGTCCCATTATAAAATGTTATTCTCAAAAAAGATGGTTTCTGGGATTATTAAATATTAAATATATATACATTTAACAGTCTACCATCCTATGTAAATTTGTCACAGGCAAATAATTTTAGTTCTCTGAAATCTTACTTCAATTATATAACAATTATCTTAAAAACAGCAGTTCCTTTTTAAAATATACAAATTTATATACACATAGACCTATACAAGGAGAAAAAGAGAGGGTTTTACCTAGTGATGTGGCAGTTTCATTTGGCTTAAATTTCTTAAGAGAAAGCTAATCGATCAAATTGGAAATTGGCCATGATGTTAGAACACACTTTACCAAAAGGGCTTGACTCACAATGACTATGCCAATAACTGACTTCATTCTTAACTTGAGCACAGGACTTCTCCAAAAACTAGGAAAATTAATTCTAATGTTGGAAAATTAATTCTAAATTCCTTCTTCTTTTTACTCATTAGCATATACCATTTATCTATCTTTCCTAGAATTCAAACTCTCAAAGAGGGTGGAACTGGGTCTCAGTCCTAGTGTAATTCCTGGCATATGGTACGTTTTCATTAAGCATATGCAGAATTCTAGAATTTTGTTCACTACCATTTACTTCTGATAATTCACACAGAATTCCAACTTCTTCAAAGCTTATATATTAAAAAAATAATAACTTTTCCTTTCTAATATGTATATTCCTCTTTCAACAAACTTTTCTTGAACACCTATTATTTCCCAGGCACTTTGTCAAGCATCTTTGAAAAAGGTAACGAAAAGCTCTTATTTCCCTTAAGAAACTCACAGCATAACTAGAAAGTAAATACATACATGTAGCACAACTATAATACACTAAATGATATAATGAAGATAAGCATCACAAACTGAGGGACTATTTAGATTCTAAAAAGAATACGGCTACTCTCACAACTTTAACCAAAGAGCCACCCTCCTCCCTCTAGATAATTCGTCCTCTTAGAATACTCAGCTTCAGGGCACCTGGGTGGCTCAGTCCTTAAGCATCTGCCTTCAGCTTGGGTCATGATCCCAGAGTCCTGGGATGGAGCCCCGCACAGGGCTCCCTGCTCCGCGGGAAGCCTGCTTCTCCCTCTCTCACTCCCCCTGCTTGTGTTCCCTCTCTCACTGTGTCTCTCTCTGTCAAATAAATAAATAAATAAAAATTTTTAAAAACTTTAAAAAAAAAAAAAAAGAATACTCAAGCTTCATGAGAAAGGCACAAATCAAGCCTGAATTTATGAGGGAATGCTAAAGCTTGATGAAGATCACAATCAGAGGTATGCACAAAAGACAAAGGAAGGCATGTTTCGGATGGGTCAAGGAGAAAAGAGACGTGAACTACGTTTTGAAGAATAAGCAGTTAACTAGGTAGGCAAAACGATAACAGAACTGTAGAAAAATATCAGCAACTAATCCTGTTAGTCTGACTCTGGACAACTGGAAACAGTAAAGAAGCACAAGATGAGGGAAAATTCCAATATTTCTTTAATGTCTGCCTAATTTCTACAGTTGTATAGGCGTCTGCTAATTTATGTAACTGATTTATCTTTAAAAGTAACAAGTTCATAGGTAAAAGATTATCTCAATCATAAGGTAAAAATTAGTTCCATTTTAATTATAATTACTTTGTTCCATTAACTTTAAGCTCTGTAAATTCAAAAACAAACACAAAATTTTAATTCTAAACGATTTTTCAATTAAACAATCTCCAATATCACAAATCTATGGTATATTCTAGTTTTTGACAAGCACTCGATATCAACTATCTTTAAATATCACTCAACAGAAAACTTACAATTTAGTATATTTCATAATACACTGTACTCTTTCATGACTTCGGCAGTTTACTTTAGTCAAGAAATACTTCTCATTTTTAGCCATGCTACGCAAATTTCAATAATGTGAATAACAAGACCTACATAAGTGTTGTGAGATAATAAAAATAATAAACTCTAAAGTTATGCCATAAAAATGCTAAGGTATTCATGCACATTAGCATCCTTGAAATTGAGAGGCAAATTATATTTTTTTACTTGCACACATACAAAAACAAATATAGTAATAGAAAAAATATGTAAAAGAGATGCACTAAGTTCTTTACGTTCTCAATCTTCAAAAACAACCACATATTGTGTTATAACATTATTGTGTTATAAAAATACTATTTCCATGTTTAAAGACAAAGATATGAAGACTCAGGGTCACTCATCTCAGTTACTAGTCTAACTGTGAACACTTGCTTTGAATCAAATAATAGCATCAAAATACAAAACAAAATTGTGAAAAATTTTTAAAAAGTAATGCTAAAATATATACCTACAAATTATGGACAAAATAGCCTGCTAACACGTTCGCAATCTTAAAAGTTATTGGGGGGTGCCTGCCTGGCTCAGTCGGAAGGGCATGCGACTCTTGATCTCGGGGTCGTGAGTTCAAGCCCCATGCTGGGTGTAGAGATTACTCAAAATAAATAAGTAAACTTAAAAAAAAAAGTTATTGGAAAAGCAATGCTAGGTGTCAAAGAGCAATAGTAAAATTTAAAGGAACGTTAGCTGAAGAAGTTTAAATGCCTATAATGTTCCAAATATTTTCTAGCTTCTGGGGATGCCAAGGGTAAGAGTGCCCAGAAGGACAGATAAACATCTAGACAATATTACCACAACATGGTGATTCTCTAGGAATAATTACATATACATTTACATAGATTGAATCAATAAAACAGTTGGGGTAGGGAGGTTATAATCCCAGAAGGATTTAAGAAAGGGCCATTTGATAAAAATACTTCAGTGCTGATGCAGCATTAGATTGGTTAAGCTATGCAGCAGGAAACGAAGCTAGCTAGGAAGGCAGTTCAGAGATAGATCATATAGCCCTGAATACCATACTCAGGAGCTCAACCTTTATTCAATAAAGAGGTCTTTATTCACTGGAGATCTCGCTTTTTTTTTTCTTTTAATAAAGGGACGAACATAATCACATAGTTTCCAAAAAACATACTGAAGATAATGTTAGCAGCACTGTGGAGAAGAGACCAATTTGTCATAATTCATGAGAGAGATGACATGGGCTTCTAAAGTACGCAACATAAACTGGAAAAAGGACAGATCTGAGAGACAACCCAAAGACGGGACATGAGGGATGACGATGAGTTAGAATCAAACTTGAGACAATGATAGTTTCTGACTTAGATTCCAAAAGTTTATGCCACATACAAGTGAAGTATATAGAGAAGCCAGGTTTCAGTGGGCAGAAATTGATTTAAGAGATATACAAGAAAAACTAGGAATAAGTCGTGTTAGAGACATCAAAAAGGGAGAATTTCAATTAAAAAAAAAAAGGCTACCAACACCAAATTCTATGGAGGTAACATGGGAAGAAGAGTGAGATTAGGCCACTGAGTTTAACAAGTAGGTCACTAGGTTATCAAGGAGATCTTACTCAACGAAGTATAAATGAAAGGAAAAGAATGCCTGCTGAAGTAAATCTGTTGGATGTAGAAACCCAAGCTAGTAAAACCCTACACCAGCAGTTCATAAACTTTTTGGTCTCAGGCTCTCTGTACACTCTCAAAGTTAAAAGAACTTTAGTGTATGTAAGTCTTATCTAGCAAGAAATAAATTACTATATTAGAAATAAAAACAGCTAAAATTTAAATATATATTAGTTCATTAAAAAAATAAAAAGCACATTTTAACATAAATATTTTTATTTTAAGAAACCCTGTATTTTCCAAAACAAAAGTAATTTTGTGTGAAGAGTAGCACTTGCATACTTTTGCAAACCTCTAATATCTGGCTTAACAGAAGACATCTGGACTGTCATATCTACTTCTGCATTCAATTTGTCGCAATAGGTTGGTTCAGTTCAAGAATATGAAGAAAATCTGGACTCCCACAAATATGCAGTTGAATAGGGAAGAGTATTTTAGCAGCCTTTTCAGATAATTATATCCATAATTGTATCCATAATTATCTGAAAAGAAACAAGTAGTTACTTCTCAAAGGTTAGTTGCAATGTGAAATCTGAAACCCCATCAACAAAGTTCTCATAGTTGTCCCTTAAAATCTATTGGTTTATTTTGTACTTTAAATGGATTATCTATGCATGGTTTTGTAACATCATACATTAGTTATTAGAAAATACTGGTTCACTGAGTTATGCAAATCCTCCAAATACCAACAAATTTCATGATAAAATAGAAATTATGTTCACTGGTATCACCACCTAATTTCATCTTTCAAGTAATAGGAACTATAGTGGTTACACATTTTCAAAAAACTCTAGTTTTTACTTGAAAGCTCAATGTTTATCATTGGCAACAAATACTATCAATTGTTTTCACGTCAAGGAAAACAATTCACTGTGTTCACTTTCGAGAAAATATGTGGTACATATCCAAGTCTGAATAGCCATAGTCTGTCAGGCATTCTCTCAAGCAAAAACGATGTTCTATGAAAAAAGCAGCTAGTTCTGCCTGCAGCTCCAACAACTACACAAATGCTTTCCCTTCAATCAACCACTGTATTCTGGTATGCAGTAGAAGTGCTTTACTTGTACTTTCCAGTTCATCAGACAATATTAAAAAAGACACGAGACTTCCTAAAATTAGTAACTTTTACTGCTTCGTCAAGGGAATACATTCTTAAGTGAAACTGGTGTTATTTTTACTTCACACACATAGTAGTGAAGATTATGATAAATATAGATAACAATTTGGTACCCCTGCTTTGATTCATGCTAAGGGGCCAGTAGTTTTACCCACCCTTGCCTTTGCACCACCACTGCAGTGTCAACACAGCAAAAAAAGGCAAATAACATCTTAATGTGATTTTGAAAATAGTTTAGACCTTACAGACTCCCTAAAAGGGTCTCAAGGATCCCCAGGATTCCTCAGATCACACTTTGAAAACCACTAATCGAACCACTAATCACTTTAGGAATTTCTCTGTAAACAATGAATTCCTGTGACTACACTAACCCAAGATATGAAGACGAAAACCAACCAACCAACCTCCTAGAATAAGGAGTCTCTGAACAACAACAGCTGTGTGGTAGCTAGAAAGGCTCCTCAGACAGGTAAGGGAGGCTGGGGAACTCTGCATTTCTGAAAAACAAACTGACTTAGATGGCCCTCAATTTTTTTCTCCCATTCCTACATCAAGAGTAGGAGAATCTGAGACAAACCTCAAATTAGAAGACAGAAAGCATATATGATAACAATAATACTGAAAAGATTTTAATCAGATAATTGGCCAGGACTCTGGGATCATGACCTGAGCCAAAGGCAGATGCCCAGGAGACTGAGCCACCCAAGGCACCCCAACACTACTTTTTTTAAGTGAGAAAATTTTAACCTCTCTGACGTATACATAAAGATTTACTAATACTATTTCACGTATAGAATTTGATACAATTCAAAGTGTTTCTGATTTGACAACAAAATCATAAAATTTTACAAAGGAAACATCTATTTGCTCACCATTGTATGTCCAACACCTAGCTCAACCCTTATATAAAATAAGATGTTCAGTAAACACTGCTGAACACTGAAGTAGTTGAAATGGTTAAGAACACAGGTCGCCAGACACCTAGTACAACTAGTGTTCTTTCTTCCATGTGAAATCTTTTTCATTGTTCTCTAAAACAACATCTCTAAAAAATCTAAGTAATAAATCTATTACAACTTATCCTGAGAAAATATAACATTACCTGTTATACTTTAAATTACACCTGAAAGTCCACTATAGACTAGGTGTCTTATATGTTCTCATTTAGATCACATTTCAAAATCAAAACAAATAGCTTCATCATACTCATTTTTAAATATCTGCCATCTGAGTCAAGCAGTAATTCCCATTCCTATATGAAGTGGCAATAAGATACTATTTTAACTCAATCATCATACATTGATTGTACTACCCTTATACACACTAAATTTTCTCTGATGATTCAGAATGGTTCTTAATTTCCTAAAGTTTCTGAGGTTTATATTTGAGACACTTATTGTCTTATAAAAACTTGAGATATAAAGATGAAGGAGACTGTATAGTACCTTTGATAGTAATTTGTCACCGTAGCTTTTTCTTTTTTAAATGTTTTCTGTCAGTATGACATTTATCATTGCTTCTCTCACAAGAGCACAATGTAGAAAACTTCAGGTAACTTGAACTATCTAGTTATTTAGATTCTGGATAAAAAAAGAGATTAATCAAATTTAAACTAATTAAGGCCAGCAAGCACAAACCTGAAATTCAATCACAGAAATGGCATAAATTTAAAGAATATAACTGATAAATTTAGGAATTGAAGCTACTTCAAATCATGTTTCATTTTAAAATACGACTATGAATATGACCTCATTTCATTGCATACAGTTATTTTGCAGAAAATCGTGACCTACCAAGGATACAGCCAAAAAAAAAAAAAGGGTCTTCTGTTGATATATAAAGGATTTGAACTTGATATTCCTTAAAAACAAAATTGTCAGTAAAGACTTCGGAGGGAGATCATGGGCTCCGTCTTCTCTGGAGGTTTAAAAAAAGACAAGACTTTTCAGATGTCTGGGATGGCTGAGACTTGGCCTCACATTTGGCGACTTCCAGACAGAATCAGTTCAAAGGTCAGTTTGACCCAAGCAATTCAAGTCCCGTAGGTCAGTCACGCAAACAAGTCATTAGCAAACTGCATCTTCTGCTCTGCCGCTATCCAGTCCCTGCTTTGATAATCGCCAACCTTACCCATGAAACTACCCTAACTGCTAATTAACATGCCAATTGTACAAAATTATTTCTTCCACCTCCTGAAACGTTTGCTTCTCACTAGTATTCTGCAATCCTGTTTTTCTAACATTACCAGAGAGGGAAATATTTTGTGGTGCAGTCAATATCTGCCCTATTAACAATGACCTGTTCCATTATTCTATCCAAACATGGATTCCACTCTGAATTGCAGAAACAGTGGCAGGAAAATAACAGATAACACAGAAATCAGAGCTCTTAGGTTTAACTTAGGGCCAAAATCAAAAGAGAAGAGACAATTCAGAGAGAGGAAGGAGGAAGCTGAGAGGGTCGTAGTGTAGAACACTTACTTTTAGGAACAGAGAGTCCCTTAGACTTCTGGTGAGTTGCCCAGAGCCTCTTCAGTTTCAATCCAAATGACAATGCTTCTCTGAGTCCTCCTCAAGTAATGTTTCCACCACTAAAAATTGGATCTACAAGAGCTCAGATGTACTGGTAAAAAAATATCAGGGGCCCCCATGTGGGCCTCAAGCCTCTTTTAAACTAGGCCCACTTCTCTGTCCTGGGCCAACTCCCCTGTGCACTATATTCCTTCTTCTTCCAGGTGCCAGGTATTCAGCCTGTTTCTTCTCTTCTGAGCTGCCACCACCTACTCTATTTCTCAGGGTTCCTCTAACCCCAAGACTGGCTGTGGAGTAGGACAACAGCTTCCCCCCTTCCTTGCTGTCCCTGCAAATAAACATATAGGCTCTTCTAATTTCAGTATTTTTTCTAATGGCTACAAGAAAATAGAGAGGGAACAACAAAAAGCAACAACATCGTACCAGAGATTAAGATTATAATAATTGTCTCCACTTTAAAGTTCCTGCCTCCAAAAACCATTTTCTGAAAATTGATTGAGTGTTTTAAGAAGTACAAAGTACTAACATAGATACACAAATATATTCTAAACCAAATCCAACCTTATATAAAGATATACTCTACTTTTCAAAACACTTAAATCACGGGTCCAAAAATAGTTGCCACATTCACTTTAGCAAATAGGTGCTTTTTTTCTTTTTAGAATGGTCTATCATATTTCCTTGAATTTAGAAGATGTTTTAAAGTTTGCTTCTTAAAGGATATCATGAAAAATGCTCAATACGTTTTATCCTATGTAAATGAAAATTAATATACAAAAAGCACATTATGATCCACAAAAAGACAGGTATGTCAAAAGCAGCTAGCTTCACTAAGCAAATCTTAAAATTTAAGTAATTGCCAACCATTTGTCTCTACCTTTTAGAAAAATTTAATAAATTGCTGTAAATGGGGTTTAAAAATCTGGATATCTCATTTTTAGAAATCTAACTCCTACTGAATAAATTAATGTCAGTTTCGAGTAAGGCCTTTTTTAAAGCAACAATATATCACATCAGGATACGTACACTCGTGTGACAGCATAGTTTCTAAAAGACTTTCTAATATCAAAATACATGATATCTAAATATTAACCTATAAATCACATTATTACAATAAATTCAAAGGCTACTTTCCTATAAAGGTGAAGAAACTGTAACCAAGTGTTGGCAGATCAAGAATGTCAGACTTTGAATTTCCTCTCCAATTTTCTTTATCCACTTAACTCACTTAAGTGGTTTTTTAAAAAGAATGACCTATTATACTGTAAGCCTACAATAAAGTAAAGACTGAAAATAGGCAGAGATCATTTCATCTCATTTGTATAGTCTAAGAGATTGCCATTTAATCAAACTAAAAACATTCAGATACTTTAAGTAAAAATGTGTCCCTGTGACTGGGCTCACCTCCAACTATTTATAAAATCTTAGAGAATAAGAATAAATATACTAACCAAAACCTTGATCTGACCCTTCCAGACATCTATACTAAAAAAAGAAAAATGAAATTTAACCTATTGTGTATTCTATAATCAGATTTTTTTTTTGAGGAACGAAATTAAATTACATCTTTTGCTTCTAGAGGATTTCATGGTTTTTCTTTGATTCCTACACACTAACACAACAATGCAGCCAACATTATTATACCCGGAATGGGGAGGGGGGGCATTACACCCAGCAATACGAGTTAAAATCGCAGTAGCTAATGCCTCCCTTAAATAATTTATTCTCTCTTGGCAGCAAATAACGTTACGGCCTCTTCAATTACCCAACACCGCAAACCATCGCTTGGGTCGCGATCAATCTGACCCAATTCCTATCGCGGCCACCACCTCAGTCTCGCCTCCTCCCGCCGGGTCTGCAAGTGTCACGGGAGGGGGCGGCAGCCGCAGGGGCGTCCTCTGCGCCGCGACCCGGGCGGCCGACGGCGCGCGGGGCAGGCCCGGGACTCACCGGGTGGAGGTGCCCTTCCGCACATCGCACATCATGCACTTGAAGGCCTCGGCGCTGTTCCGGAAGGTGCAGACGCTACAGTCCCAGTAACCCTCATCCGAGGACGGCTTCGGCTGCCGCTTCGGCCTGCAGGACACAACACGGACACGACGCGGCGCGGGGTCACCAGCAGGCCGCGCCCGGCGCCCGGGCCCCGCGGCCGCCCCCGCCCCGCCCCCCGCCCCAATTCCGCGACCCCCGCCCGGCGGGCCCCCGGCGCGCCGCGCTCCGGCTCGGAGTGGGAGGGAAGTCAGGAAGGGGGAGGGCGCGGGCGCGGCCGCAGTCGCCGCCGCTCTGACACCCCGGGCTGCCGCTCCGGCCGCCGCCATCGCGGCTCCATTGTGGGGCGGCCGGCGCCGGCCCCTCACGCGGCAGCGCTCGCGCAGCAGCGGCGCCGGCGCCGCCCCCGTTCTGGCCCCGCTGCCCGGGCGGCGAGCGAGACCGCCGCCCGAAACCCGGCGCGAGGGCCCCGCCGCCTGCACAGTCCGGGCCCCGGGGGCCCGGGCGCTGTTACCTGGTCGGGCTCTTCTTGTCTCCCATGGCTTGGCTACAAATGCTCGCCGAGAGTCGCCGCCGCGGCCGCTCTGTTTGTCAATAAGGAGGATAATAAGCCGGGCGGAAGCGGGCGGGGGAGGAGGGAGGAGGGGGCGGGGAAGGCCGCACCGCCGAGCTCGGGAGCCGCCGCCGGATCCCACGCAGCCTCCAGCTGTCGGGGAAACTCCTGCCTGGGCGCACGTGACCCGCGCCGGCCAACCAGCGGCGGCGCCGGAGACTTCAAACGCGGCCAGCGCGGCCCAGCACCCGCGGCGAGTTCGCGGGCGGGCGGCGTGGGGGTGGCCGCTGCAGCCCGGGGCGCCGCCGCCGCCGCCGCCGCTTCCTCGCCCCGCTCTCCGCCCTTCCCCACCGCATCCCGGGGTGGCGGGGGTGGCCACCCGCTCCCGAGCCCCTCTGGCGGGGGATGCTCAGTCATCCCGCGGGAAGTGTGCTCCCAGGTGGGGCCGGCGCTCGGAGGTCAGCCCAGCTCGGGAGGAGTGCCCGGGCGCGGTCTCCAGGTAGATCCGCTTTCCCCGCCTCGGCGGCCCTCGGCTCTTCAGACTCAGCCCGAGGGATACCTGGGGGAAGGCGGGAACCACCTTTGAGCGCCATTGCTAGGTGCCTTAAAATACTGATTTTCTGTACGCACATCTCTGCCAAGAAGGTATTGTGGCCCTTAATTTAGAGGAAACGAAACCGAGGCTCAAGAGGTTAGGTGACTTCCTCTGTATTATATAATTAGAAGGTGACAAAGCCAGGAATTTAACCTTGGTTTTAATTCCAAATGCACTCTTTTGGCCCCTTAGAACCCTACAGTAACTGCTTTAAAAGAAAACAAAACAAAAAACTCATAAGCCCTTTTTTTTAAAAATAACGAGTTTACATATTCCGAGTGCTATCTGTTGACTAAGAAAGGAACACCTTTCTCCCAAGTCTCATTATCTCAACGTACCAGGTGCCCTCATCTCATACTAGACTCTAGCAACAACCATCCAACTGGTCTCGGAAGCTCTAGCCCCGCACTTCCCCAATCTATTCGGTGATATACAGCCAGATTAAAAATAAGAAACTGACAACCTTAGGCTACCACTCTGATCCAGTACTTTGCTAAGACTCACAGACTCCATAGCTTGGCATTCAAAGATTTCTACTTTCTCCCTACTTCCCTATCCGACTCCCCATCAGAAAAGCTGCCTCCTGACAAAGACAACAGATGAAATCATGTATTCCTTTCCCAAAACTCTTCCTTTACCCACATGGCTGGCTTCTGCATAAAATATTTTCCTCTTCTCTCAGCTTGTACTGTTTCTACCTATCTTTCTAGTTTCACAGCAAGTCCGAATTCCTGATCTTAATAACTGAAAGAATCTTAATGTACTGTAAAGGAACTAGTAAAGTCAGAATTCCCAGGTTCTCAGCCCCTTCACTGATGGACCTTGGAAATTGTGCTTAAGTTCTGTAATTCTCAACTTCATCTGCAAAATGGTATCTATAATTATTATGAGGTTGTGCAATTAATAAAAAAAAATAGCTAACATTTTTTTTTAGCATTATATGCCAGGCGCTTTGTAAAGCTCTTCACACGAATGCCTTATTTTTTTTTATTTTTTAAAAGATTTTATTTATTTATTTGACAGAGAGAGACCCAGCGAGAGAGAGAACACAAGCAGGGGGAGTGGGAGAGGGAGAAGCAGGCTTCCCGCGGAGCAGGGAGCCTGATGTGGGGCCCGATCCCAGGATCCTGGGTTCATGACCTAAGCCAAAGGCAGACGCTTAATGACTGAGCCACCCAAGTGCCCCAATGCCTTATTTTTTAAAAATTTTTTATTGTTATGTTAATCACCATACATTACATCATTAGTTTTCCATGTAGTGCTCCACGATTCATTGCCTGTGCATAACACCCAGTGCTCCACACAGAATGTGCCCTCTTTAATACCCATCACCAGGCTAACCCATCCCCCCAACCACCTCCCCTCTAGAACGCTCAGTTTGTTTTTCAGAGTCCATCATCTCTCATGGTTCGTCTCCCCCTCCAATTCCCCCCTTCATTCTTCCCCTCCTGCTATCTTCTTTTTTTTTTCTTAACATATATTGCATTATTTGTTTCAGAAGTACAGTTCTGTGATTCAACAGTCTTGCACAATTCACAGCGCTCACCGTAGCACATACCCTCCCCAATGTCTATCACCCAGCCTCCCCATCCCTCCCACCCCATCCCCACTCCAGCAACCCTCAGTTTGTTTCCTGAGATTAAGAATTCCTCATATCAGTGAGGTCATATGATACATGTCTTTCTCTGATTGACTTATTTCACTCAGCATAACACCCTCCGGTTCCATCCACGTCATTGCAAATGGCAAGATCTCATTCCTTTTGATCCCAATGCCTTATTTTTAAAGGACTCAAAGTATTATGCAAATATTCTCGTCAACAAGCCTGTCCCTTCATTTGAAAGACAAGGAATTTAGGGCCCAGGTTAAATGGTTTTTCTTTCATGAAAAGGCCAGACTTAGAGCTCAGTTACTCGTCTTTTACTAAACCATGATTTCTGATTAAATCACCCCAATTTACAGGGGTTCCTGAACTCACTGCACCATCTGTGCTTTTTGAAAGTGTCACTTATCCAGACTCTGACATCAAGTTGGAAACCTTGAGGAATATGATTGAGAAAAGCATATAAGAGATCTAAGGCCTAGTCTTCAATCTTTCAGTAATACAATGGGTAAACTTAGGTAAGTCGCTTCCAATTTTCCATCTGTAAAATAAAGGAGTTAAAACTATTATTTTAAGGTCCCCTCCAAGTCTAAGGCATTATGATGTTTTAAAAATTCCTCAACTAAATGGATAAGAAGAATGGCAAGAACTGGTCTGCTTGCAAAAGTGATGGCAACAATATATTTTTAAGTCAGAAGAAAACCAAATAACTCTAAAACTCTCCCATGATGCACATCACCGTTTCGCTAGAATACGACCCCCGCCACTGGAAAGTAAACTCCATTTCTGAATCATATAATCAAGAAGGGCAGGAACTTTTACATTTGTCTTCATCACTGTATGTCCAGCCCCTAGAATAGTCTGACACATAGTTGGTAGTCAATATTCTGAGAATGAATACATTGACTTATGTCCCAATTCTTGAGTGAGATATGTTTTCATACCAGGATTTACAGCCTGTTAAACATACTGTGTGCAGAGGATGGCCAATCAATGCTGAAATGTACAATACCACTTCCAACTGAACTTTACAACTTTGCAAAGTATGGTAGCCCTTTTAGAAGAACTAGGAACCCAGTTTCAGTGCCCTTGCACTCCCATTTTTGGTGCTTCTTTGAAAAAAAAAAAAAACCCTCCTGTAGCAGGCTTCCACGGAGAGAGTACTACAGAAGCTACTCCTCCTACTTTACCCAAAAATCATACCTTTTTCCTATAGCATTTCCTACTAATCTGGAATAGTGGCCAATGGAGAAGATAAAGATCCTTGTCACTAGAGTGACCCAGATTCTTATTTGTTCAGTGTCTTGTCAATACATTAACAGGTCACTACTTTAGACATGCAGTTCACTAGGGGCACTTGTAAAATGACACAGGCACTTTAACAATAATTTTAACAATTTAAGAATAAAGTGTTGAAATTTTCTAATGATGTACCTTTTAAAAATTAAAATAATCCCTAGGTCATTTATATAATAATACTCACTTTCATTCTGATATGCTTCCTAGGGGCGCCTGGGTGGCTCAGTCGTTAAGTGTCTGCCTTCGGCTCAGGTCATGATCCCAGGGTCCTGGGATCGAGCCCCGCATCGGGCTCCCTGCTCGGCGGGAAGCCTGCTTCTCCCTCTCCCACTCCCCCTGCTTGTGTTCCCTCTCTCGCTGTGTCTCTCTCTCTCAAATAAATAAATAAATAAATAAATAAATAAATAAATAAATAAATAAATCTGATATGCTTCCTAGAATGGCAGAGACTGAAAAATTACTGAAACTGTGCATGGGATCCTGTGTACAGGTGAACAGTAATCTACTCTCTGTTGAGGTGGATGAAGAGATTGAGAGCCTGTCTTAGATCAAGAGTCTGACCGTGGATCCCAGAGACCCCAGGCGGTTCTGATTAGCCCTGAGTTCCTAACAAGAAGGCAAACACAATAATAAAACCTGTGTATTAAACTTTTCTATATAGTTGTTTGATAATGGGAACTAATACCTGAAGACTACAATGTGAGGGAAACGGTATAACTGAGGGAGAAATGAGCTACAAATCTTCCCTGACAACTCAGAATGAAGGATAACAATAATTAACTGCGACTATAAAAACAATCATATTTTTTTTAAGATTTTATTTATTTATTTGACAGAGAGAGACACAGTGAGAGAGGGAACACAAGCAGGGGCAGTGGGAGAGGGAGAAGCAGACTTCCCGCCAAGCAAGGAGCCTGATGCGGGGCTTGATCCCAGGGCCCTGGGATCGTGACCTGAGTGGAAGGCAGACACTTAACCAACTGAGCCACCCAGGCGCCCCAAAACAATCACATTTTAAAAGATTAATTTTTTGTTTTTTGTCTAGTTGGTTGGTGTTTTGTTTTTGTAAAGCGGAGATACCTTTCCTGATTTTGTTCATTATAAAAGTTATATGTTACCATGCTATTAGTTTCTAGGTACCAAAATAAAATACCATAGACTGGGTGGTTTTAACAAAAGAAATTTATTTTCTCACAATTCTGGAAGCTACAGTGTGAAATCAAGGTGTCAGCAGGGTTGGCTTCTTCTGAGGCCTCTCTCATTGGCTTGTAGATGGCCACCACCTCTCTGTCTGTGTCTGTGTCCTAATCTCTTCTTATAAGGACACCAGTCATATTAGGTTAGGGCCTCCCCTACTGACCTAATTTTATCTTAATTACCTCTTTGAAGGTCCTATATCCAAACAGAGTCACATACTGAGATACTGGGCGATTAGGACTTCAACATGAATTTGCAGGGGGCACTGGCACAATTAAGCTCATAACACCAGCATAAAGAGGTCAGCAAAGATTTTTTAAATTAACTTTTCCAGTGTGTTATTATAACATTACTAGTACAGGTTCCCAATCCTCATCTGAAAGCCTTAAGGCTGGATATTTTTCATTAGTAAGACATTTTGGGATTTTCAAAATGCATTGTGGTACAAATGCTACATAATTACATAACCCTCCAAGTGGATTCTCAAATAGTGCCCCATAATCAAATGCATTAATATTTCTGCAAAATATATAAATATTCACACCATGTGAGAAAATAAAGTCAATAAATCATCTTACCTCAGTGCTACTCGGGTTTTACTGCTGAATGATTACAGATCAGGTAAAATATGAAAATGTTTTCAGTTTTCAGTGCCTTTTGGATTACAGGAATATGGGAAAAGGACGTGAGGACAAAATAAAATTGAAAAGATTAAGATTAAAAATGTCCACACTTTTTTTTCTTTTCTTCTTCTTTTTCTTTTTGTAAGTATACTCTTTAAGCCCTATCCTCTATTCCCCCAACCTCCCCCCATTCACCTCCCCTTTGGTAACCATCAGTTTGTTCTCTATAGTTAAGAGTGTGTTTCTTGGTTTATCTCTCACTCTTTTTCTTCTTCTTCTTTTTTTTAACATATAATGTAGTATTTGTTTCAGAGGTACAGGTCTGTGATTCATCAGTCTTACACAATTCACAGTGCTCACCATAGCACACACCCTCCCCAATCCCTCCCACCCCCCATCAGTTTGTTTCCTGGGATTAAGAATTCCTCATATCAGTGAGGTCATATGATATATGTCTTTCTCTCATTGACTCATTTCACTTAGCATAATACCCTGCTCATTTGTTTTGTTTCTTAAATTCCACATATGAGTGAGATCATATGGTATTTGTCTTTCTCTGGTCAACTTATTTCACTTAGCATAATACACTGTAGTTCCATTCATGCCATTGCAAATGGCAAGATTTCATTCTTTTTTATGGCTGAACGATATTCCATCGTATATATATATATACCACCCCTTCTTTATCCATTCATCTATTGATGAACATTTGGGCTGCTTCCATAGTTTGGCTATTGTAAATAATGCTGCAATAAACATAAGGGTGCATGTATCCCTATGAATTAGTGTTTTTGAATTTTGGGGGTAAATACCCAGTAGTACGGTTCATGGATTGTAGGGTAGTTCTTGTTTTACTTTTTTGAGGAAACTCCGTACTGTTTTCCAGAGTGGCTGCACCAGTTTGCATTCCCACCAATATGCACAAGGTCCCTTTCTCTCCACATCCTCGCCAACACCTGTTGTTTCTTGTGTTTTGTTTTTTTTTTTTAAGATTTTATTTATTTGTTTGACAGAGAGAGACAGCGAGAAAGAGAACACAAGCAGGGGGATTGGGAGAGGGAGAAGCAGGCTTCCCGCCGAGCAGGGAGCCCGATGCGGGGCCCGATCCCAGGACCCTGGGATCATGACCCGAGCTGAAGGCAGACACCTAACGCCTGAGCCACCCAGACGCCCCTGTTTCTTGTGTTTTTTATTTTAACCATTCTTAGAGGTGTGAGGTCATACCTCATTGTAGTTTTCTTTTTTTGCATTTTTTAAATTTTATTATGTTATGTTAATCACCATACATTATATCATTAGTTTTTGATGTAGTGTTCCATGATTCATTGTGTATAACACCCAGTGCTCCATTCAATATACGTGCCCTCTTTAATACCCATCACCAGGCTAACCCATCCCCCCACCCCCCTCCCCTCTAGGACTCTCAGTTTGTTTCTCAGAGTCCATAGTCTCTCATGGTTCGTTTGCATTTCCCTGGTGATGAGTGATGTTGAACCTCTTTTCATGTGTCTGTTAGCCATGTGTATGTCTTGGGGGAAGTATTTGTTCATGTTCATTTTTAAATTGGATTATTTGTTTTTTGGTGTTAAATTTTATCAGTTCTTTATATATTTTGGATACTAACCCTTTATCAGATATGTCACCTGCAAATATCTTCTCCCATTCAGTAGGTTCTCTTTAATTTTGTTGGTCGCTTCCTTCGCTGTGCAGGTTTTTATTTTGGTGTAGTCTCAGTAGTTTATTTTTGCTTTTGTTCTCTTGCCTCAGGGATCCTATCTAGAAAAATGTTGCTCTGGCTGATGTCAGACAGATCACTTCCTGTGCTCTCTTCAAGGATTTTTATTTTTATCTTTTTATTTATTTTAATTTAAATTTTAGGTATTTAATATACCGTGCAATATTGGTTTCTGGAGAAGAATTCAGTGATTCATCACATACATACAACACCCAGTGTTTACAACAAATGACTTCTTTAAAACCCATCACGTATCTAGCCCATCACTCGCCCACCTCCCTCCATCAACCCTCAGTTTGTTCTCTATCATTAAGAGTCTCTTATGGAGGGGCACCTGGGTGGCTCAGATGGTTGGGCATCTGCCTTCAGCTCAGGTCATGATCTCAGGGTCCTGGGATCGAGCCCCACATCCAGCCTGCATCAAGCTCCACTTCGAGCCCCACATCTTGGGCTCCCAGCTCAGTGGGGAGTCTACTTCTCCCTTTCCCTCTGCCGCTCCCCTTGCTTGTGCTTTTTCTGTCTCTCTCTCTTTCTCAAATGAATAAATAAACTCTTTTTTAAAAAAAGGAATTTTCATGCAATTGTGTCTTTCAGTTCTGCTCAAATCTGATATCTTATATACCATTTCCACTTGACGATAGATTGCTGCCATGCATACCCAACCTTATGACTTACTTGGTGGTCCAGATTGCACTCATTTCATAAAGAGAAGCTCAGTTAATATTGTCACTTGATGTTCCAAGGTTAGGCATTCAGTCTCTATCCAAAGCTAAATACCAGAGCAGGAACTATTTCTCAAAAGGAGAATAATTATCTGTAGAAGAGGGCATGGGTTTGCTCCAAGGTCTGCACTGTGATTTCACTTTTGTGCAAAGAATATCCGTTTACTATATAAGAGAGTGAATATATGTATAGCTATTTGAGTATTAAATATTCTTACAGATAATTTTATTTTCTTTTAAAAAATCTTTTGTTAAAAATGTGTTGTTTGATCTGCTTGTCTTCCTCAATATTCTGTTTCGGTTTTTATTATTTTCATTGTATATTCATTTTTCCATCACTTTCCTATTGTGCTTTTTTCCTTATATTTTCCTTCTTTTGTTTTCTACAGATACTGCCCTTTGAATTGATCATTTCGAAGTTTTCCTCTTTTTGTTTTCTATTTGAGACACTTCTTAGATTTTCTATACTTTGTTCTCATATCCACTTTTATCTCTGTATTTTCTTTTAATTCTATTTTATTTCTACTAGTTCTTATTAGTGCCATTTTAAATTTTTAACACATAACCCTGGGACAAGATTTTTATATTTATCCTTTTAGAGCTTATTGGATTCCAGCGGGAAAACTTGCACAGTATATAAGAATATTTAATATAGTATAGTTGGATTAGCATTTGAGAAGATCAAAATTATAAGATTAATATTGCTGAAAATCAGAGGGTCCCGAAATGAAAAATTTTGTGTTCTTTAGAGTCACTCTGCATCACTACTAGCTCTATTGAGTACCCTTACAAATCTGCATCTTTAGATATTAGGGGAGTGTGAGGAAAGCAACTCCATGTTCGTATCCTATAGCCAAGTAAGTAAATGGTGTTATATTTATTATAAAAAGGAACATGTTAATAAACTCCACAGTTGTAAAGATTTCATCCTCAATCATAAGTAATTTTATAAGCTTCTAGTACAAAATATAAATACTGTAGCTACACTTAGGACCTCTAATCAAGTCAAGTATATTTTAAACATTTTTATATTAATATGTTTGACCCAGAAAAATCTATAACATATCTGAAAAAATTTTAAGTACCCAACGTCTTTCTGCCAACTGCATAAACACAGCTGCAATGTCAAATTTCTCAGCAGTGAAAATGCTATTTTCTTGAGATACAATCTTGGAGACAGATGTTTAAGGAGAAATTCCAATCTGTTACCATATATATCTTCATAAAAAACTGATAGAACAAGCATCATATCTTGCAGTAATATAAATAAATCTCCAGGAATTCCTACAGGTATTTCTTACAGCAAACACATTACCATTTAAATAATACATTTCATTAGTATATTCTACAAGCAAATGTATCTTATATTAGTAATATACTTAAATAACATGTTTTACATGTTATATATTGCTTGGCATTTCCCAGATTAAATATATTTTTAAATTTTAATATGGATAAATTTTGGCAATAAGCAAAACAAAATTATTTGCTTAACCAATGGTTAAGTGTATTATCTATAGCCAGAATGCCTGGATTCACATCCTGGTTCTGAAACTTACTAGCTGTGTTATTTTAGGCAATTTACTTAACCTGTGCCTCAGCTTTCACACCTATGAAATCAGGCTAATAATATATGTACTTATGGCATTATTATGAGGGTCAAACACTATATGCAAAGCCCTTAGAAACAATGCTTAGCACTTACAAGTAATATCAAAGACCTTGCTATTTTTCTAAGGTTGCTCAACAGAATGACTAGAGCCAGACTCATAGTGTCTAATACCAGCTTTCTAGCTTGTTATCTCCATAACAATATTTAACCTTTCATACCTCAGTCTCCTTACCTATAAAATGAGAATAATAATACTTGCCTCATAGAATTATTGTGGGTTGATATATATAAAGTACTGTGGTGAGTACACAGTAAGATCTATACAAATGTATGCTTTTACCAGCAGCCTTTGCTTACCCTGAATGCCAGTGAAGCTTGAAAGCCCTAGGAGTTTAGTGGAATTTTTAGGTAGCCCATCCTTCCCTGACCCACTGAATACCGCTATGAGGTAATTCCTCTTGGATTCCTCCTGCCAAGGTTCTCCATGCTCTTCCAGGCAACTAGAAATTTACAGTTAATTATTTATATTTTAGATTAAAACAACAAGGAGAGAGATACAGAATTAGCTGAAGGTTGTCACATATTTGAGTTGGTTCTTGTTCTCCTACGCTGGAACTGTTTTTTATCTAAATATCTTCTGTGTCTAAATACTTATTAAAGTTTCACTTAGCTTCTCTGATCCTCAGTTTTCTCACTTGTAAAATCAAAGGATTATAATCAGAAATCCCTCGTGTCTCTTCTGGGTGTAAAATTCTGAAACTCTTAGCATTCTACCCACATGATAGATGGCATTTGGGTGTGGTATGGTTTGAGAGAGAGAGAGGATCTTAGTTGCTATTTGAAGCAAGTCCATAGCTCAAATACCACTCACTGTTGGTAGCAGCTGCCTAAACTGTGGGTCTCTACAAGTCCTGTAATTTCTTGTTATTATGGAGAAAAAACAACCAAAGTAATTTGGAATGGTTATAATGATATGTCTTTCTCTGACTAAACTGCGATATAACTCCTGAACTACTTTGAAATAACAGAATTTTATAGGTTTGAAAGCTTCTAAAATCCTTACAAACCCAAGCATAAATTTTAAGTTTAAATGAGGAAATATATATTTGTAAAAGTTCTTCACACAGTTAGTACATTTTACAAATGCAAGATGTGATCATGTATAAAATCAATCTGGTCTTAACTTATTTTAACCAAAGAACTTTGTAACAAGTCATAGTGATGGAAACCTCTGATTATTTAGCAAGTATATTGAAGTCCTTGATTCTAAACTGACATCAAAGCATTTCTACATGATCAGATGTCCAAGTAAGATTTCATGTATATGAAGTCATACCAGTTGCTAGGAGGATAAGCAGCTTTACTTTGATGGTTTTGAGTTTCCATATTTACTTTCAGCTCCTCTGCCAGAGGCACATACTTTTTTATTCCCCTCTGCCACCGTGTAAATTTCTATGATATTTTTAATAGCAAGGCATTTTTTTCCTACTGCTTTTTTATTTTTATCAGATGGTGGAATAACTAATCTGTTGGAAAAATTTGTTCATCCATTATTATGGCTCTTGGTGTATCATGTAGTGGCTAATTCTACAGTATGCTTTAAAATATGTTTTTTAAAATATGTTTCTTGATCATATATTCATTTTTTTCACTAATTACCTCAATACATCTCCAGGATTATTATTAATAGGCTTTTCATGATCATATGTAATTATTTTTAAAATTTTATATTTCACTTTAATACAGTAAAATTAATTTTTCTATGAGTTTGACTAACGCATAGAGTCACGTAAACACCCCAAAGGTCAAGATGTAGAACAGTTCCATAACCCAGAAACTTCCCTCTTGCAGCCCTTTTACAGTCAGCCCTCCAGTCTCTAACGTCTGGCAACTACCAATCTGGTCTCTACCCATAGAGTTACCTTTTCCAAAATGTCATATAAATAGAATCATATGGATGGATGGAAGTAGCCTTTTGTGTCTGGCTTCTTTCACTTAGAATAATGTGTTTGAGGGGCACCTGGGTGACTCAGTTGGTTAAGTGTCTGCCTTCGGCTCAGGTCATGATCTCAGGGTCCTGGGAGCGAGTCCTGCATCAGGCTCCCTGCTCAGCAGAGAGCCTACTTCTACTTCTGCCCTTTTCCTGCTCATGCACGTGTGTGCTCTCTCAAGCACTCTCTCTCTCTCTGAAATAAATGAATGAAAAATCTTTTAAAAAAAAGAATAATGTATTTGAGATTCATCAATGCTGTTGCTTGTGTCAACAGTTTGTTTCTTTTTGCTGCTGAGTAGAATTCCATATATATCATGGATATATCCTATCCCAATTTGATTGTCCATTCCCCAGTATAAGCATTTAAGAGTTGTTTCCAAGTTTTGATGATTATGGATAAAGCTGCTGTCAACAAGTGCATGCAGGGTTTTGTGTGAATGTAAGTGTTATTTATCTTGTCTAAATACTTAGGACTGGGATTGATAGGTTGATAGTATTTTATGTCTAAATTTGTAAGAAACTGCCAAACTTCTTTCCAAAGTCACTATGCCATTTTGCATTTTCACCAGCTATGTATGAGAGTTCTAGGTGCTCCAAATACTCATCAACACCTGGTATTGTCAGTCTTTTTTTATTATAGCTATTCTTGTGAGTATATAGCAACATCTCTTTGTGGTTTCAATTTGTGTTTCCTTTATGACAAGCAATTTTTTCATGAGCTTATTATCCATTTGTATGTCTTCTTTTTTTAATTTCAAAAAGGCATTTTAAATTACAGTATAATTAATATATAACATATTAATTTTAGATTTACAACTTAATGATTCGGTATTTGTATACACTGCAAAATGATCACCACAATAAGTATAGTTACCATCCATTATCATACAAAATTGCACATTGTTTTTGTGTTGAGAACTTTTAAGATTTACTCTCTCACGACTTTGACATATGCAATACAATATTATTGACAATAGTCACCAGGCTGTACCTTACATCCCCATCTTACTTATTTTATAACTGGAAGTTTATACCTCTTGACCATATATCTTCTTTGGTGAAGTCTGTTCAAAACTTTAGTCATTTTAAAAAAATTTGCAGGAAGCCTGGGTGGCTCAGTCGGTTAAGTGACCAGGTCTTGATTTCAGCTCAGGATGATCTCAGGATCCTCGGATTGAGCCCTGCGTTGGGCTCTGTTCTCAGTGGGGAGTCTGCTTAAGGATTCTCTCTTCCTATCCCTCTGTCCCTCCCTCTGCTTCCACTCTCTCCCTCTCTCTCTAAAATAAATAAGTAAATCTCTAAAGAAAATAAATATCAAATAAATTTGGTTGTTTTCTTATTACTAAGATTTTTTAAATTATAGTAAACATGCATAACATAATATTTAAATTTTAACCATTCTTAAGTATCTAATTCATCCATAATAAATATATGTACAATGTTGTGTAACAATCATTACTATCTATACCCAAAACTTCATCATTCCCAAGAAAAACTCTGTACCTATTAGACACTAACACTCTTCCCCCTTCTTCCCCTAGTTCCTAGTAACTTCTCTATTTTCTATCTCTATTAATTTTTCTATTCTAGGTGCCTCCTATAAGTGGAATCTTACAACATTTGTCTTTTTGTGTCTGGCTTATTTCCCTAAGCATAATTTATTTGTTTATAAATATAAATAATTATAAGCATAATTTGTAATGTTTGCAAGTCCATTCATGTTGTACCATATATAAGAATTTCATTCCTTTTTATGGCTGAATAATATTCCATTGTATCTAATTACTGAGCTCCACCTGTGTTCTGTTTATAAGCTTATTTGTATCAGATATATAATTTACAAATATTTTCTCTGGGTTTGTTGTTTCTTTTTTCATTTTCTTTGAGGTTTTTCAAAGAGGAAAAAATTAATTTTTATGAAGTCCAATGTATCAATTATTTTAAGAACTATGATTTTGATGTCATATCTAAGAACTCATTTCCTAACCTGGTGTCACAAAGATTTCCTTCTATGCATTCTTCTAATATTTTGAAGTTTTATATTTAGGTCTGTGATCCATTTTGAGCAAATTGTTATATAAAGTGTCAGGTATAAATCAAGTTTATGTTTTGCATGATCCAGTTGTTCCAGCACAATTTTTTGAAAAGACCAACCTTTCTCCATTGAATTACCTTTGCGTCATTGTCAAAAATTAATTGACCATATTTTTGAGGGTTTAATTCTGGACTGTATTATGTCTGTTGATCTATGTGTCCATCCTTTTGCCAAAACCACATTGTCATGATTATTGTAGATTTATACGAAGTCTTGAAGTCAGTGTGAGTCCTCCAACTTTTTTTCTTGTTTTGGCGACCCTAGTTCCTCTGTCTTTACATATAAATTCTAGAAACAGGACCCTAGTTCCTCTGTCTTTACATATAAATTCTAGAAACAGTTTGTTGATAGCTACAAGAAATTTTTTTTATTTTTTAGAGAGAGTGCATGCCCATGTGAGCAGGTGGGGGCAGGGCAGAGGGAGAGGGAGAGAGAATCTTTTTTTTTTTAAAGATTTTATTTATTTATTTGACAGAAAAAGAAACAGCGAGAGAGGGAATACAAGCAGGAGGAGTGGGAGAGGGAGAAGCAGGCCTCCCACTGAGCAGGGAGCCCAATGTGGGGCTCTATCCCAGGACCCTGGGATCATGACCCGAGCCGAAGGCAGACGCTTAACTGCTGAGCCACCCAGGTGCCCCAGGGAGAGAGAATTTTAAGCAGGCTCCAGGCCCAATGTGGAACCCCACCTGGGGCTTGGTCTTACAACCCTGAGATCATGACCTGAGCTGAAATCAAGAGTCGGATGCTTAACTGACTGAGCCACCCAGCTGCTCCAATATCTATAAGAAATTCTGCTGGGATTTTGATTGGGATTGAGATGAATTTATAGATCAACTTGGTGAGGATTGACATCTTAACATTTGTGATTATTTTTAGATGCAACTATCTGATTCTAAATTACTGCAACAAAGCTTTCACTTCTAAATATAATATAATATTGTCTTATTTTGGCTAATCTAATACAGATATTTAAAATGAAGTTTTTTCTGTATCAGTTGAGTTGTTTCCAGGTGATTTTATGTTGTAATAGATTATTCTCCACTATGAAGTTTTAGTAACACAAAGCTATGGTCATTTTTATTTATTATTTTAAATATATTATTATTATTAAAAGGCTGATAATTTTTCTTTGATTTTGGAACTATTTAGATCTTTATATGAGCTAAGTCTTTGTTTATTGATTGATTGTGGTAAAATATACATAACATAAAATTTACCATTTTAATAATTTTAAGTGTATAGTTTAGTGGCATTAATTATATTCACATTGTTGAGAAATCATTAGCACCATTCATCTCCAGAACTTTTTTCATCTTCTCAATTGGAAGTTATTATTTAAATTATTATTTAATGACTCCCCATGCCCCCTGTCCCCTAGCCTCTAGCAACTACCACTCCACTTTTTCTCTCTATGAATTTGACTACTCTAGGTTCATTCTATAAGTGGAATCATACAGTATTTGACCTTTTGTGACTGGCTTATTTCACTTACCATAATGTCTTCAAGGTTCACCCATATTGTTGCATATGTCAGAATTTCCTTCCTTTTAAGACTGAATAATATTCCACTGTATGTATATACCATATTTTTTTTTATCCATTCATCCACTGATGGACACTTGGATTGCCTCCACCTTTTGCTATTGTGAATAATGTGGGTATGACTATGGACGTACAAATATCTGTCTGAGTCCCTCCTTTCAATTATTTTGGGTATATCCCAGAAATGGAATTGCTGGATGGTATTCTATGTTTAATTTTTTTTTTCCCGAAACCACCATACTATTCAGCTCAAGTCTTAAAAGAATGATTTACTTATTTAACAGTGATTTTTATATGTTATTGCCAGACTTATGGGAAATATTTAAAAAACAAATTGGATTGTAGATATTAATGGACAATAGTGTGGCTGATCGGGAGAGTCAGGAGGAACCCAGTAAGAGAAAATGTAATTCAACAAATAATTTCTAACATCTCCTTGTACTTACATTAGTGCGAAAACTGCAGTACATCGTATTCACCACATCACTAATAGCTTTCTAAAATTCTAATGTTGGAGATATATTCAGAATATGGATTTAAATTCTTTAAATTTATTTCTATGCAAAAAGAAAATCTGACATTCCAAATTCCTTAGCTCTGGAAACAGCTTTGCACCAGGTTTCTAAAAAATTAAGAGTTCTTGGCAAGAGGATGGCAGAGCTGGAACTCAGGTCTGGGTTCTTCGGGCTGGGCCCCTCCCTCCGCTACCTTCGAGCCCTTTGAGAACCTTCCTCTTCACCGTCCTGTCTAGACCCAAGGGCCAGGCGGAGCTGTGAGCAACGACGACACCTCGATGGATCCAGTCCAGAAATGTAACTCAACATTGATTCCCGAATCTCCCCCGATGAGCTCTGAAGAGACCTCCAGGGAAGTCACAGCAGCCTCCCCTCCTTCCTTCTCAGAACTGCTAATGATGGGCCTCGGTGACCTCAAAACCAGTCTGGGCACCAAATACCCTGCTCCCCTGCCAGAGGGGCTGCTCCAGCAGCGGTGCAGGGATGAGAAAACCCTCCAAGAGAGGCGGTGGGAAAGGGCAGCGTCCCCTCAGAGGAAGAGAACACTTCTGGGGCACGTGAGACGGCGACACCTCGATCACGTGGCACCTTACCGGCTCGAGAGGAAGGCCAAGATCTCTTCCTGGGGGACAGAGATCCGAACAGATTCCGATGTGAATGTCGATACTGCCAGAGCCATAGACCCAGCGTCTCCCGGATGCCTGCAGAGAGGAAAGGAACCCCGCATCCTTCCTCCCGGGACACGCTGGTGCAGGGCCTCAGTGGCTTGACCCTCAGCCTGGGGACCAACCCGCCCGGCATTCTGCCCGAAGGGGTGCTCCAACAGCAGGAGAGAGAGGAGAAGCTCCAACTGGAGATGCAGCAGGAAAGCAAAAGAATGTTCCAGAGGCTCCTAAAGCAGTGGTTGAAAGAAAACTGAGGCTCTCGTCCTCACGTGACAGAGATCTGAACGGATTCAGACTTGGAGGCTGGTGTGGCCAGATCCTGAGAGTGGATTCTTTTGGGGACCGACAGTAAGCAGTCAGAGAAGTCAGAGAAGGAGCAAAAGCAGCCTGAGGACTGGACACTCGGTCCGTGTGAGCGTGGAGCCAGTCCCGGGAAGGGCCTACCCTTTCCTGCCTGGAGTTTCTGGATCACGGTGGGGCTTTCTGTGGTTCACTGCGTACCAGAGGTCCTTAACTTCTATGTTTCGGCTCCCATGATGCATGTTGTCACTTTCCCACCCCGGATCTCTGTCTCTCCTCCCTGCCTCGTTGTCAGTAAGATATAGGGTTTCTCTGTAGCATGAATGCCCTGGTGATGGCCATGTGCTGTCGTGCCGTGTCACTGACCGCCTCCCAGAATCAGCACTAGGTCTGCTGGGATGCTCGTGCGCTCAGCTGAGCTCCACTTCCGAGAATCTGACGGAAAGGGACGTGGAACTTCAACGTGGTGGTTCACCATGGTGTTCTCTGTGTAAGCTATTATGAATATGCTGAGCTAAATGTAGGTCAGCGTTTCCCTGCTTCGTGACATTGATGGTATTCCCCTTGGCGGAATTTCTGATGGGTTGTCTCCTCATGCATACCAAATAAATCTGCGTATGAAAGGAAAAAATAAAATAAAATAATAATTCTTTTAATAAGCCATTTTTTGGCTTTATCCAGAATTTATCATAACACTTTTTAAGACATTGGGGAGGGTATGTGCTAGGGTGAGCGCTGCGAATTGTGTAAGACTGATGAATCACAGACCTGTACCTCTGAAACAAATAATACATTATATGTAAAAAAAAAAAAAAAAAAGATAGTAGGAAGGGAAAAATGAAGGGGGGGATGTCGGAGGGGGAGACGAACCATGAGAGACTGTGACTCTGAGAAACAAACTGAGGGTTTTAGAGGGGAGGGGTGTGGGGGGAGGGGTTAGCCCAGTGATGGGTATTAAAGAGGGCACGTTCTGCATGGAGCACTGGGTGTTATACGCAAACAATGAATCATGGAACACTACATCAAAAACTAATGATGTAATGTATGGTGATTAACATAACATAATAAAATAAAATTTAAAAAAATTCTATGGGGAGCAAATACAAACACTACAAATAATTCAGTTGTTTATTTAGATGCTAGTATGTGTCAGTCATTGTGCTAGATGCTAGGAATTTTCAAAACAAGACACTATTCATTCAGAATCTACTACAGATATTAAAAAAAAAAAAGCACCACCAAGTGAATTGAAAAAATAATTGTCTTAGATGGAACAGTACTTATATTATTACCACATATGGAAGTGGTGCAAAGTGCCCCAAAACTTTTGTTTGTGCAGAAACTGCTTTAAGGATGTGGGTAGTATTTGCACACTGAAGAGAGTTTCAAATTTCCTTAATTGGAAATAGCCTTCAAGTCACCTTGGGCCCCAAACAGGTAGAGAGGTAAGATCCTTAGAAATGATACTTCTTCCTTTCTCCTTCCCTCTCAGTCACTCAGTAAAAGAACATTTTTAAAAACCTTATCACTCATCTAGCCAGATCTGTTTTCAGGAGCTCATAACATACATCATGCACTATTCTATTTAGGATACAAGCAAAAGCTAAAGACTGTTGACAGAGGCATAGACAGTAGCCTCATCTGGTTTGATTCCAGTTGAAGTCTTAGCCTGGGGCCACTTTTGAGCCATGAAAGCCAATTAACCCTAAAGTACTTAATGTCTATCATCCTCAGTCACTCACAACTGCAAATCACAGTCTTAGTCCTTCACCAACATTTATAGTCTACCCTATTTTAAAGTACTGCTGTCATGTTACTGCTCTATACTTTCTCCCCAGTAAATCAGTCTCCCTCTGGTGGTTTCCTGCCTACCTTAACCCTTTTTACTGCGCCTTTTGGAGTACTCTCCCCAACAACCAACCTACCAAACAAACCCTTTTCTCAAGGACATTGATTTTCCTTTCCTCTTTGAATTGGCTGCTAGAAAGCTTAGAGCCAATTCTGTGAATGAACTCCATTTCCATTTCCATGGAAGTGGAGTTCATTTTATCATCTTGTTCTTATTTCTCCTTTGCTTGATCTCTAATACTTTTTAAAACTTTGCCATATTGTTAACATCTTTGTAAAACCTCCTTAAGTACCCTTTCTTTCTTTCTTTACTTATTTATATATATATATATCTTTACTTGTTTATTTATTTATTTTTAAGTAGGCTCCATGCGCAGCACAGAGCCCAGTTGAGAGGCTTGAACTCACAACCCTAAGATCAAGACCAGAGCTGAGATCAAGAGTTGGATGCTCAACTGACTAAGCCATCCAGGTGCCCCCTCCTTAAGTACCCTTTAGAATAACATGAGATTATAATAAATAAATACTCTCATGAGATTATAAGAAATAAATAATACTCTAGTGTTCACTTATTACTATCCAAAATCTATTTCCTCTCCTTTACTAGCAGAATACCACTTTTACTGGGAATATCAGTATGTCTCAGATCAAACAGTTTTGATTTTTTCGGCTCCTTTAAAGCCAGGAATGGTCAGTTGATATGGTTTTATCTAGTGAGGTGCAAATGGAAGTCTACTTCAGTGTTTCCAGAACAGCTATTGTTTTACTGTTGAAAGGGGAAATTCGGAGCTGGCACACACACTTTGCCCTTCTCCTTCTCTTCTTCCCGTCTATAAATAGAACATGATGCCGTACATTACAGAAGCCATCTTGGTACCATGAGGTCAAAAGCCTCATGCTAAGAATGGTGTCACAGGAAGCAAGCAGGATCCTTCCCTGATGGTCTCATGAAGCCACCATACCAGCCCTGAAATGCTTATTCTTAGACTTTTTATTTCATAACATCAACAAATTCCCTATTTAGTTAATCTAGGTTGAGATCCTGTTACATACCACCAAATGCAAACCTAACTCTTACAAAGTCTATATTTTAGACAACCCCCCTCCCCCAAATAGGCCTCCCCTGGCCCTTGCCTTCAGTAGCTGCCTTCTTATCACACTATTTTGACTATAACTCCAGATTGTTCATCCTCTCACACCAAAGGAAGCAAAGGTCTGAGAGGAGGTATCGTCATTCTCCTTTTTTAAAAAAAAATCTCTTTTAACCATTATTTTTCCACTCTTGAACTTCGAGGTTTGCACCACTGATTCCACCTTTCAGTTCTCACTGTTATCATTATCTGGTCTCCTAAAACAAGTTTCCTCAATCTTATTGTCTACCCAGAACTCTATAAACATTCTAGACAATCTCAATATTGATACTCAACATCCTAATCTCGAAGTTTCTTGACTTACTCAACCACTCCAACAGCCCATACCCAAAACCTCATTTGGGAACATGTTATCTCTTTGAGCTCCTCTCTGTGTGTTTTTTTTTTTTTCAATAAAGTTATCTCTTAGAACTTCAGTGTATACATAATTTTTTAAAAAGCCTGTCTCTTAATTAGCAAATTAATCCATTTACAATGCTCATGGCTATGTTAAGTTTGGACAAATATTACCATCTTATTTTGTAGTTACCATGTACGTTGTTTTCCTGTTGTTTCATTTTATACCCATTTTGGTTTTTGCTAGGGTAATCAAGTTTTACTAATTTCATTTTTATTTTAACTGTTTAGGGGTTATGTATTCTATTTCTATTTTAGTAATAATCAATAAGATTTGTTTTACAGTTTTATTGAGGTAAAATTTATATGCCATACAATGTACCCATTGAAAGTGGATGATTTTTCAATAATATTTAGTAAATTTTTACTGTTATGCAACCATCACTACGATTCAGTTTTAGAACTCTCTCATCATCCTCTAAAATTTCATTATGTCATTCGGAGTCCATCCCCTCCCCTGCTCAGCTTCAGGCACACATTGATTTTCTTTCTATCTCTATAGTTTTGCCTTTTCTGAAAATGACATATAAATGCAATCATACACTATGCAGACTTTTATGTCTGGCTTCTTAGCATAACAATTTGAGGTTTATCCATATTGTTGCCTGTATCAACTTATTCATTCCTGTTTATCGCTGGGTAGTATTCACTGCACGGATATGCCATTTTTTGTTTATCCATTCATTAATGAGTTGATGGACATTTAGATTGTTTCTAATTGTTGGTTTTTGTGAATACTGTTGCTGTGAATGTTCATATACAGGTCTTGGTATAGACATATGTTTCAGTTCTCTTGGGTAAATATCTAGAAGTGGAATGCCTAAGTCATATGAAAAGTATGTGCTGTTGCTACCCACTGCTTGGCATAAGCCAGAAAAGGTGCGGAGAGCTAAACTCTCTGTCTACAATGTGCTCCAACCAATAATCCTGACAGTTCCACTGGGCTCTTTCTCATCCTCCTTATACAATCCTTCTGAACCTAAAGCAACTGCCATATTTTTAACAGTTGGTCCTCTTCTTTTTTCACTTTTGGGTCTGGGTTCTCCCTCAAACTGAGCTCACCTGCTTTTTACTTTCAGAAATATCTCATAATTTCAGGCCCACAAACAGCACCTTGACTTGTTTTCAACACTGCCATGAACTTATTTGTAGTGTAAATAAATACACTATGGTGTATGGTGTATCTCTGGTCCTGAGATTAGAAGTTCTGACTACGAGACAGTAGACAACAATCAGATCCCAGAGTAATATGATAAACCCACATACAGGTTTCCAAAGCAAGTGTTTGAGAATCAGTTAGAAAACCTACCTACAATGAGGATATAAACAGGTTAAGAAAGTGGAGGAGGAAGAACATTTGCGGAGAGATTTCTTTGGCGAGAGCTACTGCCACAGTGATAATTCCGCTCCTGTCCCACAAGGATCCCCTTCCTCCCTCCCCTCAAGCCTAGCCAGAGCCGACTTCAGGGGACCACTGGAGGACTTGATATGTGTTCCCTGGAGCTCAGGAAGCATGTTGTTCTGATGTCCAAGAGAAGCCTGAGGCATCGAGAGATAAGAACCAGTGGCAATTGGCGGGAAAAGTCAGCGCAGAGATGCCGAGTGATGCTTCACTTTGAGCAGTAACTACATTGCCCTCTGACACAAGCCAAAGGCAACCCTCAGGGATGAGGTGTAGGAGCTTTGGGGAGGAAAATTGGCCAAGGGTCATTTAAAAAGTGTTCTAGCGCTTCTGCAAAAGGAAAAGGGCTGTGTGAGTGAGCTGAGACTCCAGAAGGGAAGCAGCAGGGGCCACTGAGGAAAATGAAGTCATCACAGCGCATGCAGTTGGGTAAACACAACAAAAGAACCTAAAAAACACACGTAAGAGAGTCTGCTTTAAACACCTGCAAGGCCTAAATCATGTGACATCACCTAAAACAGGTATCAGTCAGATGAGAGCTTTCTGTGTCCCTTTTCCTGTCTTCTGCCTTTATGCCCCAAACTGCCAGGGGCTGCAAGCTGTGAGTAGCACACTGAGGGAGGAGAAACAGAGAGAAAAGAAACTAATGACATCTCTTCCAGGTATCAGGAAGCCTGCCTGAAGCTGGCCCTACCTGTAGGAGAAGGGAGGATTTCATTCTAAATCAATTTTAGGATTATGATTCTTATAAAGAATTGGTCACGCTAATTTCCATATTCAGACTGTGTTTTTTGTGACTTAAAGGGAACATAAGAGTGTCTATTTCCTAAGAGTCACCAAAAGAGTAATGGGGGCCTGCTGGAGGTCTCAAGGGGGCAGCAGAATCACTTCCCTCACTTCATAAGTTTAAAGGGACAGGGGTGCCTGGGTGGCTCAGTCGTTAAGCGTCTGCCTTCGGCTCAGGTCACGAGCCCAGCGTCCTGGGATCGAGTCCCGAATGGGGCTCTCTGCTCTGTGGGAAGCCTGCTTCTCCCTCTCCCACTCTCCCTGCTTGTGTTCCCTCTCTCACTGTGTCTCTCTCTGTCAAATAAATAAATAAAATCTTAAAAAAAAAAAAAAACCCTTGCAACCCACAGGTGCGGAGGAAAAAAAAATCCAATACATTTGAAAAAAAAAGTTTAAAGGGATAGTAGTCAACCACATAAAGTTAGTTCATCAATTGCAAACTTCAGGTTGGGCTTGTTAAATGATATGATTACAATTTTTATATCTGTTCTGTTATTTCTAGGGATTTAAAGTGGAGGGAGAGGCTGAAGTATTTTTATAATCCAATCGTTTCACCTCTGAAATCTTTTATTTTGGTTTCTGAAAATAACTGCATATTTTTCTTGTATTCTTACTCTTTCTTTGTGTATACTTCTAGCCACCAGTCCACCAAATTTTCTGTATTTCCCCAGCTTGGACTCAACTCTCTTTCCTTTCCAGCCAAGACATTCCAGTGCATTATTTCGATTTGCTATTCTGTTTCCAAGACGCAACTTGCTATTGTACCTCATCCTTGCACTGACCCTGCTAATCTGCCTTTTCTAGTTCTAGACATAGGCTGCTGAGCAATACTGAAGAAATCACCTAACCCCACACCCTGCAAATTCCTACTCTACAAACTCAGTTGGACTCCTAGTACTTCTTTGTAAAACATTTATATATTTCCTGTAAAACATTTATATATTTCAGCTTCCCTTTTTCACCCACTTTAGTAGCTATTATCATTTTTTTGCCATTCATTTGCCTGAATAAATTAATATTTCATAGAAAATACTGAAAAAGTTTTGTGAACAAATTCTCACCTTCTCAACTCCACCTAAAAATTTATATTTCCATCTCCTTCCCTTGTCCCTCTAGTCTCAGTTATAGATTATCGTCCCACTGGCTGAATCTATTTTGTTTACCTGTGTCCTGGGTTACTGCATATCAGTAACCAGGGGATCTTGTTAAAATGAAGATTCTGATTCAACAATTCTGGGTGGGGCCTGAGGTTGTGTATTTCCAACAACCTTCCAGGTGATGCTGATGGTGCTGGTCCACAGACCACGCTTTGAGTAGCAATGCTGTTGTTTGATATCCTCTCATCTCCTTTTGCTCTACCAATTATTCTTCTTGCTTTATTTTCACACTCTCCCTACTGACTTTTCAGCATATAAGATGCTTGAATTTCTCTGATCTTAAAAAAAGTAACTTTCCAAAATCTTTTCTTCTTAAGGCATCACTCTATCTCCTACCTAACATTCGGTATGTTGTCTATTGCCATATAACAAATTATCCTAAAGCTTAGCAGCTGAAAATAACAATTTCTGGGGGCTCAAAAACCCAGGCATGGTGTAACTAGGTCCTCTGGCTGCAATCAAGATCTGGGGTTACAGTCATCTCAAAGCTTATCTAGGGGAGGATCCATTTCTAAACTCATTTATCTGCTAACGGTGGGATTAGTTCCTTGTGCATTGTTGGACTGAGGGCCTCAGTTCCTTATTGGCTACTGACTAGAAGCCTCCATCAGTGCTTTGTCATGGGGGCCTCTCAACAGAGCATCTCACAACATGGTAGCTGGCTTCCATCAGAGTTCGTAGAGAGTGCAAGAAAGGGCGAGCAAGAGAGAATCCTGTCTTTTTGTAACCCAATCTGGGAAGTGGCATTCTATCACTTTTGCTGTATTCTATTCATTAGAAGCGAGTCACTAAGTCCAGCCTACACTCAAGGGGAGGGGACTGTACAAAGGCATGAATACCAAGTAGTCATTTTAGAAGCTGTCTACCATACCTTCACAGCTAAGCCTCTTGAAAAAGGCTACATTTGCTTTCCCCATTCTGTCAACTTTCACTCACTTTTTGAACCTTTAGCTTTTTGGTTCTCACTTTCACTGCTTACTAAAGATGCCCTAATTGTCAAATCCAGAAATCACTTCTCACTACTCACCTTTCCTGACCTTTTACTTAGCTTTCATAATACCACTCTCTCTTGATTTTATCCCTATTCCTTGAAACAAAACCTTCTCAATACCCTTTCTAGCTCCTCTTCACCTCTACATATTTTGAGTGTAGATGTTTCGTAAGTTCCTGTACCTTGTCTTCTTGCTCTGCATACAGTACTCTCATCTTCACCTACAGCTCTTTTAACCTTAAAAATAAAACTGTCCGAGGGGAGGGGGTGGGGGGAGGGGCTAGCCTGGTGATGGGTATTAAAGAGGGCACGTTCTGCGTGGAGCACTGGGTGTTATGCACAAACAATGAATCATGGAACACTACATCAAAAACTAATGATGTAATGTATGGTGATTAACATAACAATAAAAAAATTTTTTAAAAATAAAAATAAAAATAAAAAAACCTGTCCGTTATGTTACCAGCAAAAATGGGTTTAGTTGAGAAATTACAGCTTAGGACAAGCAATTCATGGCAAAAAACATAGGCAAGTCAGGAGAACAAGGAAAAGAATGCTCTTTTATAGAGGAAAGGGAGGAGTTGGGAGGGCTGTTATAAACTAAAAGCCCATTGGAGTAAACTGGAAGTTCGAAGTATAGTGGCTTTTCCTTGGCTGAGTTGTGACTGTCTCTCATTGTCTGGGCTGTTGCATGCATGGGCTTCTGCTGGGGTAGTAAGGTAGTAGCTAAAGTAGTATCCACTTGCAAGGTGTAGCTCTTCCTGTTGGGGTCTGCAATCAATGACATACGTATAGTAACTTAAAAAATTAAAACTTACATGTTGATACTCTGCATATATTTTCCATAGGGGAACCAGCCTATTTGCAAATGAATAATCCAGTATTTAAATCTGAACAAATTATAAGTGGCTCTCTTATTCACTCTGATTTCTTGCACTTTGTCCCCACTCCTTTCTTATCCTACTTTTTTCTTACTGCAATCTCAAACACAGAATGGTAGGTGTAGTGCAATGTATATAACCATAAAAGCGAAGTCTAGAAAAATCTTAATGTTTTTCATTTTCTATGTCATAATTTTTAATGGAGAGATCGCATGAAATCAGCCTATCCACTGGCATACTTTATCCCTCCCAGTCCCTTATAAGGTAACTTAAGTGGGAATATTAATGCTTTGATGCTTTTAGAAGGTGCCTGTCATAAATTATTTGACCCCTTGCCCAAACAAAAGCAAAAATTAAATCCACTGGACAACACTATCTGCAAATGAGCTGATTAGCACTGCCAAAATAGGGCAAATATTTAGTCATTAGGAGACATCTTAAATGACAATACTCTTTTTTTTTTAGATTTTTTATGTATTTATTTGAGAGAGAGAATGAGAGATAGAGAGCATGAGAGGGAAGAGGGTCAGAGGGAGAAGCAGACTCCCTGCTGAGCAGTGAGCCCGATGTGGGACTCGATCCCAGGACTCCGGGACCATGACCTGAGCTGAAGGCAGTTGCCCAACCATCTGAGCCACCCAGGCGCCCCTTAAATGACAATACTCTTAAGAGCTCTCCATTAGAACAGGTATATGTGAAGACACAGACACATGAGAAAGGCAAATGAGCAAATATGGATAATCCATCAGAAGTTCTCAATTAGAATTATCTGTGAGAGCCTGGCATGGAGGAATGCAACAGAAGAAGCTTCCATTTAAATTGTTTGTTTATCCTACTTATCTGAAGTCAGAGCCAATAATCCCAATGATCCCAAGAATGGTGATAAATGTTTTTCCACATTAGAAAGAGCCAATTGGCAGAACCTTTACAAATAGGCCAATTCCTGCTCTTAGTAACATGATACAGATAAGGCTCTGCTGAGTTAATGCTGGTGGGTCATGTGCCTTGACTTCTTTCTTATTAGCAGAGATAGATTTACACCAATTCTACTGCTTTCTGGCTCAGTGCCTTTTGCAACCACATGCATGCACTTAAGAGACAGAGAGGCGACATTAATATTTAGGGAACAAAACCAAGCTACCTGACCCATGGAAGTATGACTTTTGCATCTGTCAAATGCCAGGTTGAGAGCCCTGTGTCTTCAAAGCCAATATGGGGACATCTGTAAGGCTTTGTGTTCCAAAATAAGAGGGTCTCACAGCACATCTTTGCTGGATTCCACGGAAACTATTTCTTTCCCTCTCCCTTGATTTGGTTCTTTTAGTCCAAGCAGATCTAAATCCTAAATATCTTTTAGGTCTCTGCTTTTTCTGTTTATCTCTACTAGTGTTTTGTCATTTGGGCAACTCAGTTTCTATCCTTGACCAATATCTGACTCTGCATTTGCTTTATTTTACTAGGTCTCTTCGACCTGCTTGTGTCCTCCTCTGTATCTGGTTTAAACTTTTGGCTGCTTTTGGTTTAACTCTCCCCTAACAGTCTGTAGAGACTTCGATCCATCATGCAACACAAGATATGGAGAGCTACATTTGAACAGTGTATACTGGCTTATCAGATCCTATGACCTTCCATCTTCTAAAATGATTTTATTTGTATGCTTTTTAGTTGAAGCTGGCTGACAGCATTGGATTATGACCTATAAATAAGAATCTTGTAAATGGGATGAATAGAAAGTAACATTTTTCGCTCAGTTCCCATCCTTTGTATTTATAACATGAATGCTGAGTATCCATGGGAGAAAGTGCTTCATTTACCTTTTAGAAATCATTTGGAGTTATTATTCCCCTAAAAGGACACAGAATGATACCCTATCAATTAATAGATAGAAATCTAGGAAAGAAAAACTCAGTAGTTTTTACTTCGACTAATTAACACCATATGTTAATCTAAGTGATTTTTATAATTTTCAGATTGAGTCTCGGCTAAGAGGTAAGACTGTTCATACTATCACCAAGGAGGCTTGCACCTCTACAAGTTGCCATTTCAAATATTTTAACTCTTCCATTACTGCCAATATTCAGAATACAGAATTTTCAACTCTTAATGGATTATTTCTTTTCAGAGGCAGTGTGTTTTTTTGTGCAGATTAAATAATTTGGAACAGAGCCTAGCACATAGCATAGACATTTGCTAGTATAACTTTTTAAAATTATAGTAATGGATGAGCATCAAGATCGTGCTGGATGGTATTTAGCCAGGGATATCTGAATATGGTCTTGGAACTGTTACTCTTCTCTCTGTAATCATGTTGAGGGAGACTATCTGCATAATAGGGGCAAACCAAGACAAAATAATATTTCATTGTTAGCTAGATCTTTGGCTTCAAACCCTAACCTAACCAGAAGAACAATTCCACTTCTTTAAGTTGGAGGCCGCAAAAACCAATGGCCAAAGCAAGCCAAATGGTAAATCTTTTCTCTCTTTCCTACCTTTACCCTTAGTCACACCCTAGCCTTGAAATTTGCCATTCCAGTAATATAAAAATGATACCTGCCAGAGCTAGAAAACAAGAGACAAAGAGCAAGAGGGGAAAAAATTCTTCCCTGATCATAGAACTATATGCCCCAGACTTTCTCATGCCAGAGCAATACATTGAATGTGACTGTGTCAGTGGGGAAAAGAGAGACAAATGGAGAGCAGAGGAAGGGAAGGTGGTTTAGGTTTCTATCAGGTTTTAAGCCTGGCTTCCATGACCTCATGGGTACAAACTGGAAAGAAGAGAAAGAGCTCATTCAGTTTTGAAGCTGTGGTACTAACCCTTCTTTCATAAAGCTATCCCAGTCTTACTGGGCATGTGATAGAGGCCAGACACCAAACCACTAGCCGTGGCCACTTCAATGTTCCTCAAACCAAATCAAACCATAGAAATTCTCCCTATGGACCGAGTCAGAGGACAAAGGACTGAAACAAAGAGTGCTACCTTTGCCTGTGGGCAACAACTATCTTCCAGGATTGTGAAGATGATTGGCAGTAAGGTTTGTAATGTACACGGCTCATAGTAGGCCCTCAAATTATAGCTACTTTTCTGCATTTTGCTGTTATTATTACTAAAGAAAATCTTCTATGCTATAGAAAAACAGAAAACTGGAATTAAAAAGTACAAATTACATAGTGCTTGATATCATAATTATATCTCCCAGAACTGTAGCAAAAATTGATTGACCATTTAAGACTTAAAATCTTAACAGTCATTTTGTTTTCAGTATTCTCTGCAATTTGGTGGCTACAAGTGGTCAAATACAGTACTTGGGTATAGATTTAAGAAACTTAAAATAAGTACAGAATCTGACAGCTATGTTCCATTTAGTTTTAAATCATATTTAGAATTTGGCTGGGATGTTAGCCAAAAGAGATTTGTTATAGATTCATAAGATAAAATTATGGCATGAATCATCATCTCTTTAGCCTATTCAAGTAAAGATTTTTTTCAAAGGATATTTTAGAGTCAGATACAGTTCATAATTTGATGTATATGTTTCTGCAATTTGATTCTTTAATTTCAAAGAATACAACAAACAAGGGCATACATTATCTAAAGCTACATGTTTGGGTTTATCAGATAGGAACTAAGTGAAGGAATGCAAGAACATGTGTTTTTTGTTGTTGTTGGTGGTGGTGTTTATTTGTCTCCTATTTAAAAGGAAGAGAAATTCTATATAAAAAGAGACTTGACATTTTCAAGGCCAAACCATTATTTAGAAAACATAGAACATAGAATTACAGATACCTTTTTAAAAAGATTTTATTTATTCATTATTTGAAAGAGAAAGAGAGAGATTGAGAGAACAAGTGGGAAGAAGGGCAGAAGGAGAAGCAGACTGCCTGTGGAGCAGGGAGCCCAACCCAGAACTCAATCCCAGGATCCTGGGATCATGACCTGAGCCGAAGGCAGACGTTTAACAACTGAGCCACCCAGGAGCCCTAGAATTACAGATATCCTTGTGAGTAAGGATTTTAAAAAGCAGATATCAGAGTTTTTGACAGTATTAAGACCAATGCAGAATGTTGGAAGAGCTCATACTAAGACCATCACCTAATACTGCAGTGATAAAACATTCAAGTCCAACCTCAGAATTCCTGACATTTACTATGGAGATAAAAATGTGAGTTTTAAAAAACTAGCCTAATAAGATTGTATCAGGGAACTTGGTATTTTTTTCGTTTGCACTGGAATTTGTGGTTGGCTAAGCTTTCACAATAATCTAATTTAATCTTTAATCTTTAACATTTTCATAACCTCTAGGTAATAGCATCTGGAATTCTACTAAAGTTAATTGTAGTGCCCTTAATAGTTATTTTTAGAAAAGGTATTAGAAAAAAAAAGTAGGAAAAGAGAAAGATAAAAAAGATAAGTACAAAAAATAAAAAAAGGTAAGGCCCAACCAAATCATGAAATTTAAGATGTGTTATTTAGACTGTGCATAAATTTAAGCACCTTCTAATATTATAGCCATAAAACATGTAGATTCCTTAACTTCTCTGTAACTTGTTTCTTCCTCTATAAAATGGGCATACTTCCTTTCAATTCTTGGGAGGATTAAATTAGAAAATACATTTAAAGTGCTTAGAATAGTACTTAGCATGTAATAAGCATTCAGCATAGGATATATATTATCAGTAACAGTAGTTGCAAATAGGAAATGATGGCTTAATGTATAGTTACATAAGAATAAACAAAGAGCATATTTTTTTAGAATGTATCTGTCTAAAATTTGGAGAAAACATTTTAAATTTCCTAATCAATAAAAAATTCTGAAAAATACCCAATGCAAAATTAATATTTAGTGAGCATTCAGTAATACACCAGAGAATCACTGTCCATTAAGCATAGGAAGAAAAACTACCTTAAAATGTTATACATAATACATAAAGTAGTGCTTTTTACCATCAAACATTTTATTGTCTAAAACTTTTTCCCCAAATTCAGAGGTTCCCTAGAAAACCTTCCATTGTAGATTATTAGTATGATAAAACCCCACTATAACACAGCTTGTTAGTACCTAGATTTGTATACTTGTGTCAGATCATTTCCACTGAAAATTATATCTTGTCCTAAAACAACATCTCATTAATTTATTCTTTGTTTAAGCTATGGGTCAAATAATGTTTTTCTGAAAAACAAATATAGTATTAGACTAAAAAAGGCATTAATTTTTCTCACCAACATCAGGATTTTTACATATTTGTGTTTAATAAGGCAAGTAATTTCCAACATACTATAGCAGTATAACTGGCATAATTGTTTTTATAGATTTGTATAAATTCAGAGTGACTGATCACTAATTCTAGGGGATAATGTCACAAAATTTGGTCTTAAAAAAATAAAACCACAATTTTCAGTCTTCTGCATATTTTATGTACATTGTTTTCTCAGAATGAATTCCAACTGTATTAATATACATTCAGCTCCGTTTTTCATCTCCTCTTTGTAGGGTAAAATGATGCTTTTATGTCCGAGAAAGAATAAAAGAGTGGCAGGAAAAGGGATAGAAAAACAGAGTCTCCAAAAACTCTGGGGATTAATAAGAAAAAAGTGGGAGAAGGATGGCATGAAACAGAGAGTTGGAAGAGAAGCAATGAGTCTACCCTAGTGCTGATCCTAATCTGTTCCTACATCTGACTCTAGACGTTGGAATTGTCTTTGGGGCTGCAGCTATCAGAAGACTTAAGTGGGTTGGATAGCCAGGACAACTCACTTGTATGAATATCAGCAGACAAGTTGATGCTGGTTGTCTGCTGGGAGTTCAGCTAAAGCTTTTGATGAGTGCCTACACATTCCCCACGTGGCTCATTTTTTAATGGCTGGGCTCCCAGTGGGAGCATCTTGAGTGCTGAGTGTCCCTAGAGCAAGCATTTCAAAAGGCCCAGATGGAAGCCACAGAACTTCTTATGATCTAACCTTGGAAATCCCACAACATCATTTCCAGTGCATTCTGTTGGCCAAGGAAATCACCAAAGTTATCTCAGATTCAGAGATTCTCATAGGAAGTATTACAGAATTTGTGGCAATCTTAATGAACCACAAATTTGAAGAAAAATTCTAGAAATGAAAATCATTATGAACAAAAAATTTTTTTTTAAGATTTTTATTTATTTGACAGAAAGAGACACAGTGAGAGAGGGAACACAAGCAGGGGGAGTGGGAGAGGGAGAAGCAGACTTCCCGTGGAGCAGGGAGCCCGATGTGGGGCTTGCTCGATCCCAGGGATCATGACCTGAGCCGAAGGCAGATGCTTAACGACTGAGCCACCCAGGCACCCCATTATGAACAAAGTTAAGAACTCAGTACATGGATTTCACAGAAATTTGGACAAGTTTTTAAAAAAACAGTGATCTGCAAGAGAGAATAGCAAGGCAAATAACCAGAACATAAAATCCAAAGATAATAAAAGATACATTAAAAAGACACTAGAAACCAGAAGATAATAGGATAATTTTTTTCAACAAGCCCAAAGAAAACAACTACCAACTTAAAATTCTGTATCTAGTGACGACATTCTTCAGAAATGTTTCACTCAGGGTGCCTGGGTGGCTCAGCTGGTTAAGCATTAGACTCTTGGTTTCTGCTCAAGTCATGAGCTCAGGGTCCTGGGATGGAGCCCAGCCTCAGGCTCCCTGCTCAGCAGGGAGTCAGCTTCCCTTCTCTCTTTGCCCCTCCCCCTGCTCACGCACGCTCTATCTCTCAAATAAGTAAAAATATCTTTAAAAAAGAAGAAATATTTCACTCAAACAAAAATGACGATAACTCATCACCAGCAGACCCATATTAAAGGAAATACTAAAGGGTGTTCTCTAGGGAAAAAAAGAAAATGGTTCTATATAGGAGTTCCCAGATGCAAGAAGGAATGAAGAGCACAAAAATAGTAAAGGTATGGGTAAATCTGTATCAACAGATGGATTGTATAAAATAATAATAATTTTTTGGGTATTCAAAATATATAGAAATTGAAACACATAATAACACTATAAACTAATAGAGGAAGTTAAATAGAGTTAAGGTATTCTGGAAAGAAAGTAAAGTACTAATTATTATTAGAATTTGACAAGTCATTAATGTATTTGGAGTTTGGATATAAAACAGGTATAAACCCTGATATTTATTGTATATTGATTTTCAACCAAGATGACAAGACAATTCAAAGAGGAAAAGGATATATATATATATATATATACACACACACACACACACACATATATATTTTAACAAATAGTGCTGGAACAATTAGACTTTTTTCTCATATCATACACAAAAACAAACTCAAAATGGATCATAGACATAAATGTAAGTGCTAGAATTATGAAAATCCTTAAAGAAAACATAGGTGTATGGGCACCTGGCTGGCTCAGTTGTTGGAGCACGTGACTCTTGATCTCAGGGTTGTGAGTTCAAACCCCATGTTGAGTGTGGGAATTACTTAAAAAAAAAAAGAAAACAGGAGTAAATAGATATACATCAAAAGCATAAGCAATAGAAGAAAAAAATTGATAAATTGAACTTCACCAAAATTAAAAATTTTTGCCCTTCAAAAGACATAGTAAGACAGTGAAAAGACAAGCCAGAAATTGGAAAAAAAAATTTAAGATTTTATTTATTTGAGAGAGAGCCAGAGAGAGAGCACGAGTGGAAGGGTTGAGGGTAGAGAGAGCAGGAGACTCCCTACTAAGTAGGGAGCCCAACATGGGGCTCGATCCCAGGACCCCAGGATCATGACCTGAGCTGAAGACAGACACTTAACTGAGCCATCTAAGTGCCCCTGGCAATTTTTTAAATCACATATCTAATAAGGGATTGTACCCATAACAACTCAATGATAAGGCAAATGATGGGGAAAAGATTTGAATAGACATTTCAACCAAAAAAGACATATGAATGGTCAATAAGTACAGAAAAGATGCTCAATATCATTAGGTATTAGGCAAATGCAAATTAACATCATAATGCAATAACACTTCACACTTGCAAAAATGGCTATAATAAAAAATACAATAACAAGGGTTGGTGAGGATGTATGGAAACTAGAACCCTCATACATTGCTAGAAGGAATGTAAAAGGGTGCAGCCACTTTGGAAAATAGTTTGGCAGTTACTTAAAATGTTAAATATAGCTTTACCCTATAACTCAGCAACTCTTCCCTTAGGTATTTACCCACCAAAATTGAAAATATATGTCAACATATGGGGCACCTGGGTGACTGAGTCAGTTGAGTGCCCCGCTCTTGATTTCTGCTCAGGTTGTGATCTCATAGGTTGTGATCTCATGAGCTCAGGAGGCAGTCTGCTTGAGATTCTCTCTCCCTCTCCTTCTGCCCCTCCCCCTGCTCTCTCTCTCTCTTTTTCTCTCTCTCAAATAAATAAAATAAGTCTTTTTTAAAAAAGAAAAATATATATGTCAACATAAAGACTTGTACACAAATGGTCATAGAAGCATTATGCATAATAGCTAAAAAAGTGGAAATAATTCAAATGTCCATCATCTGGCACATGGATAAACTAAATGTGGTGCAGACACAAAATTGACTACTGTTTGGAATAAAAGGGAATGAAGTACTAATATACTATTACAATATGGATGAACCTCAAAAACATCCTGAGTGAAAGAAGCCAGACACAAGAGACCACATTCTATATGATCCATTTATATGAAATTTTTAGAAAAGTCAAAACTATATATAGAGAAAGCAGGTCAGTGATTGCCTGGAACAGGGTATGGGAAAGGGAGTAGCTGCAAATTGGCCACAAAACTTCTTTTTGGGTGATTGAAATGTCCTAAAATTAAACTGTGGTGATGGTTTCACAACTCTGTAGAATTATTAAAAAGTAATTTAAATGTACACTTGAAATGAGTGCATTTTATGGTATATAAATTATCTCAATAAAGCCATTGAAAATTTTTAAGTAAATAACATATTTTGTAATCAGAGAATGTGCTCTAAAACAGTAGCAAAATAATGCATATTTTCCAAACTAAAAGAGGAGGGAAATAGAATAATAAAAATACTTAACCAAAAAAAAGGCAAGAAAGGCGACAAAGAGGAACATAAAATAAATGAGACAAATATAAGCACATTATAAGATGGTAGATTTAAACTCAGATATATAAATAGTAACCCAGCAAATACAGATGGACTGTCTGCTATTTATCAGCTCCAAATTCACCCTTGTTTTTACTCTGTGAAAATGGTTCTGGGCCTTTTAAATACTTTTCCTTTGCCAGATGGCCCTGAAGCTTTGTCAGTAGAGGGCGCTAGGAGACATCACAGGAAAAATGGGTTTTACTTCCTGGTCCCACTGTGCTCACTCTTCAGGTTCCTGCAGCATGAGCAGCTTCCCGCAGCATGAGCAGCTTCCCAGCATCCAGCTCCGGCGGAGCATGTGGCTTTCCCAGCCTCCGATATTCGCCCTTTCTCCAGCACGAGGTTCCTGCAGTGCACGGCGGCGGGCAGCAGCGGGCACCCAGCGACTTTCCATTTCTTGGGTGGCTTTGTAGCAGAGTGCCTCATGTAAGATGCCAGCCCAGGAGCAGCTTTCCCCAGGACCCTAGAGTGAAGATTCCTGGTAAGTTCCCTAGGGCAGATTTCCAGAAAGCCCCACCCATGTGGCACCATGGAGAATTTCCGATCTCTCAGCCCAGAGGTGGTGAGGGTGGGAGGTGTACTTTTCCTTTAATGCTCTATCTCATCTGTAGAGTAGTGGCTGTTCCTTATATCTGCTTTATTCATTATAATTCTCTTTGCTTCTTACTGGGTAATCCCTCATTACCCATTATTATAATTAACAATGTAATTTATATTACATTTTCCCTACAAATTACCATGTGGTTTCTCTCTCTTAAGTGGACCTACACTGATACATGTACTAAATGCTCTAATTAAAAGACAAACATTTTCAAATTTAATGAAAAAATGAGCAACTATATTTTGCATACAAGAGCCATAGCTAAAACCTAAGGGTACAGAAAGATTGAAAGTAAAAATATGGAAAAGTATGTACTACAAAATGACTGACCAAAGAAAAGCTGACATAGTTACTAAGGCAAAAATAATTACCAGAGGTAAAGAGGAGCACCTCATAACGATAAAAGATTTAATTCATAGGAAGGTATAAAAAAATTATAAATTTCTGTGGTGACTAATAACAGCCTCAAAAAAATATGGATAGAACTACAAGAATAAATAGATAAATCCATAATCCCAGTGGGAGATTGTAACACTCCTGTGTCAGTATTTAATAGAATAAGTAGGAAAGAAAATAAGAAAATCAGGTCATAGATTTGAACAAAATAATTAACAAACTTGATTTTATTGCATGCAGCATCTGCAGAATCCATATTTTTCAGAGATAAAAAGAACATTTGTAAACACTATTTGTTGTACAATGGAGTCTAAACACGTTTCAAAGGATTGAGATCATATATGGTATGTTTTCTGATCAAAATGAAATTAAGCTAGAAACAATATAAAAGAAAATATACATTTGGAAATTTACAAATACATTACCAAATAACCCATGGATCAAAGATGAAATCACAGTAGAGATTAGATAAGATTCTGAACTGAATGATAATAAAAATACAGCTTCTTAAAATTTGTGTAGTGTAGCCAACTGGTGGTTAGAGGTTACTTTCTAGGCTAAAAATGTATATATAAGGAAATGAGAAAAGTTGATTATCAGTGATCTAAACATTCATTTCAGGAAGTTAGAAAAAGTACGGCAAAATAAACTCCAAAAGGTCAAAGTAGAAAATAATAAAGACAAGGGTAGAGATTAATAAAATAAATAACAAACATACAGTTGAAAAGATCAACAGAGCTAAAATTAGATTGATACTTCTTTGGTGAGACTGATAGATAAAAAAGGGGAGAAGGCACAAGTAATCATTTGTTCCAAGCTATTTAAAAGTAGCTTTAAATTTTAATAGAGGCTATTATGAACAACTTTATGCCAGTTTTAGAAAAAGTGCTGAAATTCCTAGAAAAATGCAATTTATCTATTATGATACAGGAAAACTAGAGAACCAAAATAGTCTCACAGCCATTAAACAAATTACCACAAAAAACACCTTCAAGCCCAGATGGCTTCACTATCTACTTTCATGCAACATTTAAGAAATAATGACAATTTAAAAAATGTACATATGAGGCCAACATAACCTTGATACCAAAACCCTACAAAGATATAATGAGAAATGAAAATTACAAGGATGTTAGGAGACGTAAAAACCCCTCAGAATATAGATGAAGAAATCCTAAACAAAATATTCTCAAACCAAATACATCAGTACCTAAACAACATAATACTTCATATTAGTCTGCTCAAGCTCCCATCACAAAATACCACAGACTGGGTGGCTTAAACAACAGAAACTTATTTTTCTCACAATTCTGGAGGCTGGAAAGTCCAAGATGGAGGTCCCAGCAGGGTTTGGGTTCTGGTGAGAGCCCTCCTGGCTTTAGACAGCCACCGTGTCCTCATATGGCCTTTTTCCCGAGTGCCCACGGAGAAAGAGCATGAGCTCTCTGGTGTCTTTTCTTATAAGGATGCTAATTCTATGGGATCAGGGCCCCTCCCTTATGCCCTCATTAACCCTAATTACCTCCTTAGAGCCCCATCTCCAAATACAGCCACACTGTGGGGAAGGATTTTAACATGCGAATTTTGAGGGTACACAAACATACACCATGACCAAGTGGGATTTATTCAAGGAATGCAATGTAATTCACACATTATCAAATAAAAGAAAAAAATAACATAGGATCCCTTAATAAATCAATAAATGCAGAAAAATAGCATCTGATATAATTCAATAGACATTAGTTGATGAAACTGAACATATCTTAGAAAACTAGGACTAGAAGGGAATTTGGCAGATTATGCTCAAAAGTGACAGAACACATCATATTTAATGATGAAGTTGTGAAAACTTTCCTTTTGATGTCAGGAATATGACAATAATGTCTGCTCTTACCACTTCTATCAGAGTTGTAGTAGAGGCTCTAGCTAGGGCAGTAAGGCAAGAAAAAGCAATAAAAAGTATAAGAATTAGAAAGTATGTTGGTTACTAAGCTATCGTTTTTGAGTTTGAAATATGCTTTGGGACTCTGCAAACCCATATGTCTTTTAGCAGCTGACTCCCTATTGGCTCTGCATAGAGGAGGCCCTGATGGGGCCCAGGAGTGGAACTGCTGGGTCATATGGTAATTCTGTGTGTGTGTGTGATTCTGAGTCATCTTGTCGTCACCTGGTAAATAGTTTTTACATGTAGAAAACTGTAATTTGAAAGAAATCTTTGGATTCTTATTTTCAGTATTATTAGAGATAAAGAGAGGTTAATTTTTTAAAAAAGAATCCTATCTCTTCTTTTAAAAATACACACATACGTATCAGCCATAAGTTCCTGAATCGTGTTTTGCTGCAAGGGATAATTCACACTTGTTGGGACTCATCTGTTCAATCCAGTAGGCCACCGAGGGAACAGTGGACAGATGTGTTAGTCCGGGCTTACAGTACTGTGTGTGTGACCTTATCTCTTTGATTTCTGTAAACTCAAAACAGTTCTAAATTAAAATAAGACTATAAGAGGAATTTTCTGTTTGGGTATGAACTCTTTCTTTGCACTTGGCTCGATTCTCAGTCTCCAGCTTCTAGCTATGAAGTTAATACTCTACTTCTGACTGTATCTTCTCTTCTGTGGGAACTTTGAATGCAGACTTCTTCCTGTAACTCCTACCTGAATACAAAATCATGATCATGCTACTCCGCTACGTACCCTGATCACATTTCTGCCTACGTACTCTGAATTATTGGGCACTATGAACAGCATTTAGCATAGTGTTTTCCATTTCTTTCTTGGGAAATGAGAGGGACGTTGGGTACGGACTAAGCTGATAAGGCTACTTTAGTTTATTTAGCTAATTGATTCTATTTGAGGAGGTATCATATCATGTTAAATGTGAGGATTGTAACTAAAGAGATGGTGACCAGGGTGCTGGTGGGAGGTGTTTATATTTAGTTCCTAAGAAAGTACAACGATCATGTAGAAAAAATTAATGAATCCAAATGAAATAGAATGGATTTTTTGGGTTATACACAGCCCCGCTGATATAATAATGGTTTCCCATTCCCACCCAGAACAAAGGCATGATCTAACAATGGAGAGACTGTTTAAATTTTACTGTTAGAAAAACCTTTATGGTCATGCTAATAGTCTTATTTTAATTTAGAACTTTTTTGAGTTTACAGAAATCAAAGTGATAGTAATAGGTAACAGCTATGCTCTGACAGCTTCTTGAAGATACTATTATTTTTAATTATTTTTTTTAGTAAGATCCATGCCCAGTGTGGGGCTTGAACTCACAACTCTAAGATCATCACATGCTTCACTGACTGAGTCAGTCAGGTGCCCCTGAAGATATTATTATTCTATAGTGATCTTATACAAGGTTATTAAACACAGTTTCCTATTCTTTCCAGTTGAAAAAAAAAAGTAAAAATTGTGTTAGGATCCATTTTGGTAAATGCATCCAGAACAAAACAACAAAAGACCCTATGAAATCTGAACAATATTTTTTATCCAGCTTGTTTAAGGAGTTTATTCTTGAGTGTTTTGCTTTTTACCTTGAATGTCCAAAAATTAATACTGGCCTGTTTTTGGTGAGAAAGGGCTGTGGCTAGCATTAGCAATTTCGCTCACCTTTTTCTCATCAGTTTAATTCAATTTAAAAATAAAAAGACGGGTGCAATTTAATCTGTTTCATCACATATCTAGTAATTTTAAATTGTATGCTGACCTCATGGATGATAAATTGAGGAGACTGAGTTCTGATATCTTGCTCTGAAGAATGCTGAGCTTTGTTCTAGCAGACACTTACATTACTGGAGAATCATTCTTATCTCCTAGAGTCTTGATTATAGGCTTGTTGAGTGTGAATCTATTTAGTTTTGTCCTAGGACATATTATTTTCCAGGAACTTGGTCTTTACTAAGAAGGCATGAATAGTCCTTCTGGGATTTCAACAGAGAGCTCCAGGTGTTCACTAAGCTCCTGTAACATGTAGGATGTCAGTTAAGGATCTAAATCATTTGGTATGTGGACATCCAATTGCCCCAGCATCATTTGTAGAAAAGACTACTCTTTCCCCTGTTTGAATGCCATGGGACCTTTGTTGAAAATCAACTGACCATGGGGCATCTGGGTGGTTCAGTAGGTGGGCATCCAACTCTAGATTTTGGCTCAGGTCATGATCTCAATGTTGTGGGATCAAGCCCTGTGTTGGGCTACATGCTCAGCGAGAAGCCTGCTTGAGATTCCCTCTCTCCCTCTGCCCCTCCCCCCTGCTCTCTCACTCTCTCCAAAATAAAAAAATAATAAATCCAAAATAAATAAATAAATAAATAAATCTTTAAAAAACATCAGTTGACCATAACTGGAATAGTTTATTTCTGGAGTCAAAATTCTCTTCTGTTTTTTTCCATGCCTATCCTTATGCCAGAACCATACTCTCTTAATTATTCTAGTTTTATATTAATTTTTGAAATCAGGTGGCATAAGTCCCTTGATCTTCTTTTCAAAGTTGTATTGGCTATTCTAGGTTCTTTGTATTTTCATACATATTTTAGGATCAGCTTGTTAATTTCATAAAGAAGCCTACTAGAATATTGATAGGGATTGCATTGAATTTATCATCAATTTAGGAAGCATTGCCATCTTAATAATATTGAATCCATGAATGTATGAACATGCGATGTCTTCCCACTTATTTAAATCTTTTAAGTTTCTCTTTGTAATGTTTTGTGCTTTCCAGTGTACAAAATCTTGCCCTTCTTTTGGTGAATTTATTCCTAAGCATTTTGTTCTTTCTGATGATATTGTGAATAGAATGGTTTTCTTATTTTCATTTTCATATTGTTTCTTGCTAGAGGAATGCAGTTAATTTTTGTCCTTGAATCCTGTGATTTTGTTGAACTCATTTATTAGTTTTAATAATTTTTTGTGTCTTAGGATTTCTATATATATGATCATGTCCTCTACAACTAAAAAAATTTTACTTCTTCTTTTCCAATTTGGAGGCTTTTTATTTCTTTTTCTTGCCAGGTTGCACTGGCTAGAATATCTAATACAATGTTGAAGACAAAAAAGGAAAGATCTTTGCCTTATTCCCAGTATTAAAGGTAAAACCTTCAGTATTTCATCATTAAGTATAATGTTAGTTGAACATTTTTTATAGATGCCCTTAATCAGATTAAGGAAGTTACCTTTTATTCCAGGTTTGCTGAGAATTTTTATCATGAATGGGTACTGGATATTGTTAAAATAAATATTTTTATGTGTGCATTGAGATGATTATGTAGTTTTTGCCCTTTATTCTAATAAAATGATATATTAATTTTTGTATGTTAACCAACATATACTGGAATAAATCACATTTGGTCATGGTGTAAAATTTTTCAAAAATGTTTTTAATTCCAGTATAATTAACATACAGTATTATATTAGTTTCAGGTGTACAATATAGTGATTCAAAATTCTATACATTACTCAGTGCTCATCATGATAAGTGACACCTTGATTTTAGTCTAGTGAGATGCATAACCTTTTAGCAAAGAGTTGAACTTCTATCCTACAGAACTGTAAGATAATAAATTTGTGTTGTATTATGCTACTAAATTTGAGGTAATTTGTTATAGCAGCGATAGAAAATGAATACTTAGACTATTAATATTTTCTCTTTCTTCTTGAGTTAGTTTTGATAACTGTGACTTTCAAGGAATTTGTCCATTTCATCTAATTTGTCTAATTTGTTGGCATAAAGTTGTTCACAGTATTCTTTAACAATCCTTTTAGTTTCTATAAGGTCAGTAGAGGTTTCCTTTATTTCTTTCATGATCTGGGGAATTTGTGTATTCTTTCTCATTCACTGCCTCTGTCTTGGTAAGTATGTTTAAAGGTTTCTCAATTTTGTTAGTCTTCCTTTGATCTCATTGCTTTTTTCTACTCTTTTTTTTCTAAATTTTGAAAAATTTCAGTGTGAAATTTGATATTTTATTAACATCCAAATTCCACTCAGTGTCATCTTTGAATTGTGACATGGCACTACAAATAAGTTTCTAAGAATTTTTTTTTCTGTAGGCATATTAAAAAAACTGCCACATACTTAGGCATATATGAAGTCTCATAAATAAGGTAGCAGAATGGCACAAATGCATAAGCTCTCTGACTTTCCTTTAGTTATGTTATAAACCCAGTTAATACAATTTTTCAACAGCTCAGAATTTGATGTTTCACAAAAGCTGATGAAATGTTTAACTTTACTATGAATCACATATTTGTTTTACTCATATTTTAATATTCTGTAAGTTTCATGCATTTAAATTAAATTTAAAGTCCTTTTAAAAATAATAACAGAAATATGGAAGAATACATAAATTTGTGTAGAGCTTGATGAATTTATTTTTCTTTCCTTTTTTTTAGTGGAATTTTTTTTATTATGTTAATCACCATACATTACATCATTAGTTTTTGATGTAATGTTGCATGATTCATTGTTTGTGTATAACACCCAGTGCTCCACGCAGAACATGCCCTCTTTAATACCCATCACCAGGCTAACCCATTCCCCCACCCCCCTCCCCTCTAGAACCCTCAGTTTTTTCCTCAGAGTCCATCGTCTCTCATGGCACATCTCCCCCTTCTACTTCCCCTGCTTCATTTTTCCCTTCCTGCTATCTTCTTCTTCTTCTTCTTCTTCTTCTTCTTCTTCTTCTTCTTCTTCTTCTTTTTTTAACATATATTGCATTATTTGTTTCAGAGGTACAGGTCTGTGATTCAACAGTCTTAACACAATTCACAGCACTCACCATAGCACATACCCTACCCAATGTCTATTTCATTGGTTTCTATTCTGTTATTTATTATTTCTTTTTCACTGCTTTCTTTGGGTTTATTCTCCACCCCCCCTCCCCGGTTTCTTTCTTTCTTTCTTTTTTTAAAGATTTTAATTAATTATTTATTTATTTGAGAGAGAGAGAGAGAGCACGAGCAGTGGTGGGGGCAGAGGGAGAGGGAGAAGCACACTCCCTGGCTAGCGTGGAACCCAACTCGGGAGTCAATCCTAGGACCCTGGGATCAAGAACTGAGTGGAAGGCAGCCACTCATCCAACTGAGCCACCCCGGTGCATCATCCCCTCTGGTTTCTTAAGTGGAAACATAGGTTGTTGATTTGACACCTTTCATATTTTCTAATATTTGTGTTTAAATCCTGAAAGCCCTGATTTAGCTACATCCCATAAATTTTGAAATCATTTTTTTATTATAATTCAGGTCAAAATATTTTTCAATTTTCTTGATTTCTTCTTTGACCCATGGGTTATATAGAAGTGTATTGTTTAATTCCCAAATTTTTGTGGATTTCTCAAATTGAGAAATCTGTTGTTGATTTCTAACTTAATACCATTACGATTGAAGAATATACTTTGCATGTTTCTCTCCTTTTAAATTCATTAAAACTTGTTTTGTAGCCTAACATTCTATTCATCTGGCAGAATGATGCATGTGTGCTTGTAAAGATTGTGTATTCTGCTGTTTTGTATGGAATGTTCTATTGATATCAGTTAGGTCAAGTTAGATGATAGCACTGATTCTTCTATATCCTTGTTGATTATTTCTCCAGTTGCACTATCATTTTTGAGAGTGAGTTATTGAAGTATCCAAGATTTTTGTTGAATTGTCTATTTCTTCCTTCAATTCTGTCAGTTTTTGCTTTATGTATTAGGGACTTTGTTGTTAGATATATGTATGTTCACAGTTTTGTCTTCCTGACAAATCAACCCTTTTATCATTATAAAATGTCCCTCTTTATATCCAGTAATATTTTTTATTCAAGAGTCTATTTTATCTGTATTAGTATAGTCACTTTTGCTCTTTTGGTTACCAGTTGCATTATATGTATTTTTCATTCTTTTACTTTCAGTCTATTTGGGTCTTTGAATTAAAAGTTTGTCTCTTGCAGACAGTATAGATTTGCATCTTGTTTTTTATCTAGTCTGACAGCCTCTGAATTTTGAAGTGTTTAATCCATTCACATTTAATATCATTATCAATATAGTTGGATTTATATCTGCCAGTTTGCTATTTGTTTTCTGTATTACTCGTGTTATTTTTGGTTCCTCTGTTCTTCCTTTACTGCCTTTGTTGATACTAAATAGGTATTTTCTAGTATACCATTTTAATCCTTTCTTGATTTTTTTAAGTCATATTTTTGGTGTGCCTGGGTGGCTCAGTGGGTTAAGTGCCTGACTTTTGATTTCAGCTCAGGTCATGATCTTAGGGTCATGGGATCGAGCCCCACATCGGGCTCCATGCTCCATGCAGAATCTGTTTGAGATTCTCTCTCACCCTCTCCCTCTGCCCCTCCCCCTCCCCTTCTCTCTCTCTCTCTCTCTCTCAAATAAATAAAATCTTTTTTAAAAAATTAAAAATTAGGGGCACCCGGGTGGCTTAGACCTTAAGCATCTGCCTTCGGCTCAGGTCATGATCCCAGAGTCCTGGGATCGAGACCCGCATTGGGCTCCCTGCTTGGCAGGAGGCCTGCTTCTCCCTCTCCCACTCCCCCTGCTTGTGTTCCCTTTTTCGCTGTGTCTCTCTCTGTCAAACAAAGAAATAAAATCTTTTAAAAAATTAAAAATTAAAAAAAGTATTAAAAAATCATATTTTAGTGATTGATTTAGAGATTTCAAATGCATCTTATTTTATCACAACCAATTTCAGATTAGTGCTTACTCAATTCCAGTAAAGTAGAGCTATGTCACTCTGATATTTGTGCTATTGTCATAGGTAATATAACTCTATAGTGTAAACCCAGCATACAGTGTTATAATTATTGCTTCATACAATGGTATGTCTTTTAAAGAAGAGAAGGAAGGAAAAAATATACAGTCTTTTTTTTTAACTGAAAATTTACCATTCCTGGCACTTTATTTCTTCCTGTAGACTTGAGTTACCATCTATGTCATTTCCTTTTTCCAATATATTTACATTTTCTCCACCTTCCTTTGTGCTATTATTGTCATATATATTATATGCTAATATGTTATAAATCCAACAACAGTTTTATAATTATTGTTTCATGCATTTGTTTTTAAATCATTCAAGATGAAAAAAGGGATATATATATTTGTACTGCTTCTTATCATTACCTACATAATAACTTTAGTCATGATCTTTATTTGTATGGATTCAAGATACAATCTGGTATCATTTCCTTTCAGCATGAAGAAATTCCTTTAATATTTCTTTTTTAGTTTTTTTATTTTTAGTAATATTTCTTAACAAATTTATTGAGAAAAGATTTACATGACATAAAACTCACCCATTATTATATGCAATTCAGTGCTTTCTAGTATATTCACAGATATGTGCAATCATCATCACAGTCAGTTTTAGGACATTTTTTGTCACCTCAAAAAGAAACCCTATACCTGTATGAGAGCTAGCATCTGTCATATCTTTCTCTTTCCCACCCAAGCCCTAAACAACCACTTATCTATTTTTGGCCTCTGTAGATTTCCCTATTCTGGACTTAAATGTGAATGGAATCATGTCGTATCATTCTTCTGTGGCTGGTTTCTTTCACCTAGCATAATGCTTCCAGGTTCATGCATATTGTAGCATGTATCAGTACTTCATTCCTCTTTATGCATGAATAGTATTCCATTGTATGGGTATATGTAAAATGTTTATGTATATATGTATATATAAACATTTTATTTATCCATTCATCCCTTGATGCACATTTGGCTCTTATAAATAATGCTGTGATAAACACTGATATACAAATTTCTGTGTGCACATATGCTTTGATTTCTTTTGGGTATGTATTTAGGAGTGGAATTGCTATGTCACATAGTAACTCTACATTTAATTGTTTAAAGAACTGCTGGACTATTTTTCAGAGTGGTTGCTGCATCATTTTACATTCTCATCAGCAGTTTATGAGCGTTCAAATTTCTCCACATCCTTACCAATAATGATTTCATTTTGCTTGTGATTTTGTGGGTCAGAAATTTAGGACGGCCTTAAATGAGCAGTGCTTGCTTTTGTTTTCTCATGTAGTTACAGTCAGATGTCAACTGGGGCTGCATGCAGTCTTCTGAAGGCTAATCTGTACTGATATTCAGGATGGTTCACTCATATGATGTTGGCTGATTGCTAGCTATCAACTAACTGAAAGCTAAACTAGTGTTGACCAGAGCATCTGCATTTGGCCTTTTCAGCAGGATGGTCTTACATAGTATCTAGCTTCCCCCGGAGTCCATTTATTTTTACAAACATTTTAATGACTATATACTTTTATATCGATAAGTTGTGCTTATTTTTTTTTAAAGATTCATTTATTTATTTTAGAGAGAGAGAGCAGAGGTGGGATGGGCAGAGGTAGAGGGAGAGAAAATCTCCAGCAGACTCTGTGTTGAGCATGGAGCCCGATACGGGGTCTCGATCCCACGACCCCAAAATCACAACTTGAGCTGAAACCAAGAGTTGGTCACGCAACCAACTGCGTCACTGAGGCACCCCTGTAATTATTTATTTTAGTCCAGCTTTTTCTTTTCTAATAATCTTGGTCTTTTGTTACATATACATGTTTGTCTATTTGTCTTTAATAATTTTAGTTATCTTTATTTAGTATATATGATAATATTTTTATCTGTGTTTCTGGAAGTTTAATCCTGCTCTTAATTTTGTCCATTGACTTTTGCACATGTGGATTGTTTGTTTGCATGTTTTGTAATTAATAGATTTGTGAGCTCATCTTCAGTCTACTTTTAACTTTAAGGATCCCGTGCAGTTTAAGTTGAAGGCATGTTCACCTACAGCCAGTTACCACTTGCTTTTGTCAAGTGCTTCAGGGACATTACTGTTTGGTGACTGTGGTTATGCCCAGGAACATTTGATGAACACTCTCATTTTTTTTCCACAGTAGCATTTTGGGTTTTTTGTTTTGCTTTGTTTGGTCTTTTTTGGTAATAGGGTTTCTGGAGTCAAGATTCCACAACTAATTTTTAAATGATTAATGGTTTAAAAATTATGTAAAAGTATTTAATGATTTAAAGGATTAAAGGATTTAATGATTTAAAAAATCATAAAAATGTAAGTGATAGGTCTAGATGTATTTGAACAAATTTCCTCACACAGAGAAATTTCATTTTAATATTCATTATAAATTTAAAACTGTGAAGTTATTCTTACTGCAATAAGTATATATCCTGGAACATAGCAAAAGTATAACATCTTAATAATTGCTATAATTTATGGAGTGTCAATTATGTGTTACAGTCTTTGTTAAGTTCTTTATATTATTTGTCTCTCTATGAAACTAGAAAGGTATATATCCATTATTATCTCTTCTAAATGGGGACACTGAGGCTCAGAGAAGGGTAGATTTGGGACTCAGAGATCTTTCTGTTTGACTTCAAAGCCTAGACCTTAACAGAAAAATGTTAGATCCTTTACTTGTTATTCTTCAAATGCTATGTTGAAAATAGATATTTCCAGGGTAGCTGTGAGGCTTTCTTCATTATAGTTACTTAAGGACTCAGGGCAACATCTTGAACATTGCTAATACTGTGCGAGAAGAAAAATGGGAACTTTAGAGTATCTTGCACCAACAATTAAATGCTCTGGTTCAGAAATAACACACATCATTTCTGCTCACAAGTCCCTGAAGAGTACTGGTCACTTTTCCCACCCATTCACAAGTGGGCCTGGAATCACAATCCTACTAATTGCCTAGGATGCAGAGATACTTAGTGAGGTAAGTATTTAGTGAGTACAAAATTGACTATCAACTTCATCTAATAGCTGGCAACCTCCAAGTTTATAATATGGTTTCAACAGTTCCTGACATCACATCCAGAGAAATAGCACTTAGAAAAAGAAGAAAAACCACCACTGTTCAAAGAAAAATTTCCCAGAAGTTTCCAACACATTTTCTTTACTTAGTATTGGCTAGAACTGTATCATTTGTCCATTCGTAACCAATTACTGGCAAGAAGAATGAAATTTTTATGATTGGCTCAGCCCAATTGGGATCTGCCTTCTAGAGCCAGGGAATGGGTTACTTTTCCCCAGAGCTTCTGGCCATCTGAGGTTTGTGTAAGTGTTGAAAAAGGTATTTCTCTGGCACTTTTTAGTAAATCAAATCCACAAAGGAAAAATACTTCAATACTATCAATAACTCAGGTATTAAAACCAAAAGGGGAAGTGGAGAAATGGATGTAGGCAGGAAACCAACTTGATTGGCTGCAAAGGGCAGACCAGGAGAGCTAGAAGTGTCAATAAGAAACATTATATAATGCACTAAGGGTAAGTGTCAATAACTTACTAGATCCTATCCCAAAACAATGGATATGTCTATCTATTTATAAATTTTGTTTATTATTGAAGAATGTTCATTTGCCACAAAGGCCTATTTACAACTTTATCTGACTTACTATACAACCTCTAAACTAGCTAACATTTGTTGAGAATTTACTATGTGCCAGGCATATTGCTACATGGATTACATAATTTAATCCTTACGGTAATCCTATGAGTTGGGTAATTATCAGTTCTCTCATTTCACAGATTAAAAACCTGAGGTTCAGTTCTTGTATGTAATTTGACTAAGGTCACACAATTAAGTCACCAACCAGATGTTAAATCAAAGCAATTTGGTTTGTGTTCTTAATCTACGTTATTATGCTTCCTCTACTGATAATATTTATTCATTTAATTAAGAAGAGTTTATTGCATTCCTACTTGGTAAACACACCTGGCCCTGTCCTAGGCTTTGGGGATTCAGCAGTGAGTAAAACAAATCCATGCCCTCATGCATTTACATTCTAGTAGGGGAGATAGATAAATAAGTAAATTATAAAGGTTATTAGAAGGTGATAAATGACTTGGAGAATAATAAAATGCCTGTGTGTGTGTGTGTGTGTGTGTGTGTGTGTGTGTGTGTGTGTAGCAATTTAAAAATCATAAGGTGACATTTAAGTGAAATCTTGGAAGAGAAGAGGGAGCATGTCCTATAGCAGTCAGGAGAAAGAATCGTCAAGCTAACAGAGCAGCTATTCACAAAGGTCCTGAAGTGGGTTCTTGGCTGGCTGGCTGCCTGCCTGCCTGGTGAGTTTGAGAGAACGTAAGGAGACCCGTGTGGCAGCGGCAGAGTAACCTAGGATGTGAATTGTCAGTGATGAAGTGCCAGAGATAGCCCTTCTTTTGAGGTCTCATATTTAGGTTATTGCAGGAATTTTAGCTTTTGTTTTGTGGAAGATAAAAAGACAGGGGAGACTTTTGAGTGGAGGGTTACATCTAGCTTAGTTTTAAAAGGATCATTCTGTATTTTGTGTTTTTGTTTTTTTTAGTATAGTTGACACACAGTGTCACAGTAGTTCCAGGTGTACAACTTAGTGATTTGACACGTTGATACATTTATGCCATGTTCCCCACAGGTTTAGCTGGCATCTGTCCCATCACATCACTATTACAGTATCATTGAATGTATTCCTTATGCTGTGCTTTTTATTCCCAGGAGATTCATTTCATAACTGGAGGCCTGTATCTACCTCTCCCCTTCACTCATTTTGCCCACCCCACATCCTCCCCACTCCTCTGGCAACCATCAGTTCTCTGTATTTATAGTTCTGATTCTGCTTTTTGTTTGCTTATTTTTTAGAATCCATCTATGAGTGGAATCAGATAGTATTTGTCTTTCTCAGTCTGATTAATTTCACTTAGCATAATACCCTCTAGATCCATCCATGTTGTCTCAGAAAGCACAATCTCACTCCTTTTTATGACTGTGTAATATCCCATTGTATACATATACCACACTTTTCTTCTCCATTTGTCTACAGATGGGCCCTTAGGTTGCTTCCTTGTCTTGGCTATTGTAAATAATGTTGCAATAAATACTTTTCAAGTTAGTGTTTTTGTTTTCCCTGGGTAAATACCCAATAGTGGAGTTACTGGATCATATGGTATTTATATTTTATTTAAATTTATTTTTAATTTTTTAAAGTAAACTCTACACCCAACATGGGGCTTGAAATCATGACACTGAGATCAAGAGATCAAGAGTTGCATGATCTACTGACTAAGCCAGCCAGGTGCCCCATGGTATTTCTATTTTTAATTTTTTGAGGAACCTCCATACTGTTTTCCCCAGTGGCTGTACCAATTTACATTCCCACTAGCATTACACAAGAGTTCTTTTTTCTCCACATCCTTGCCAACACTTATCGTTTCTTGTGTTGTTGGTTTTAGCAATTCTAACAGGTGTCAGGTGATATCTCATTGTGGTTTTGATTTGCATTTCCCTGATGATGAGTGATGTTGAGCATCTTTTCATGTGTCTGTTGGCCATCTGGATGTCTTCTTTGGAGATATGTCTATTCAGGCCCTCTATTTTTTTATTGTATTTTTTGTTTTTTCAGTGTTCTTTATATATGTTGGATATTAACCCCTTATTAGATATATCATTTGCAAATATCTTCTCCCATTCAGTAGGTTGTCTTTTTGTTTTGTTAATGATTTCCTTCACTGTGCAAAAGGCTTTTTATTTTGATGTAGTCCCAATAGTTTATTTTTGCTTTTGTCTCCCTTGCCTCAGGAGACATATCTGGAAAAATGTTGCTATGGTCAATGTTAGAGAAATTATTGCCTGTGCTCTCATCTAGGATTTTCATGGCTTCAGGTCTCACATTTAATTCTTTAATCCATTTTGAATTTATGTTTGTATATGGTGTAAGAAAGTGGTTCAGTTTCATTCTTTTACATGTAGCTGTCCAGTTTTCCCAGCACCATTTTTTGAAAAAACTGTCTTTTCTTCACTGTATATTCTTGCCTCCTTTGCCATAGATTAATTTATCATATAATGTGAGTTTATATATGGGCTTTCTATCCTGTTCCATTGATCTATGTGTCTGTTTTTATGCCAGTACCATACTGTTTTGATTATTATAGCTTTGTAGTATACCTTGAAATCTGGAGTTGGGCTACCTCCGGCTTCATTCCTTTTTCCACAATTTCTTTGGCTACTCAGGGTCTTTTGTGGTACATACAAATTTTAGGATTATTTGTTCTAGTTCTGTGAAAAATGCCATTGGTATTTTGATAGGGATTGCATTGAACCTGTAGATTGCTTTGGGTAATATGGACATTTTATCAGTATTCTTCCAATCCATGAGTATGGGACATCTTTCCATTTGTTTTTGTCATCTTCAGTTTCTTTCCACAGTGTTTTATTTTTCAGAGTATAGGTCTTTCACAGCCTTGGTTAAATTTATTACTAAGTATTTTATTATTTTTGGTACAATTGTAAATGGTGTTTATTCAACTTCTCCTTTGGCAATATCATTGCTAGTGTATGGAAACACTCCTGATTTCTGATTTGGTATCCTGCCACTTTTCTGAATTCGTTTATTACTTCTACTAGTTTTTTGATGGAGTCTAGGATTTTCTATGTATAGCATTATGTAGTCTGCAAACTGCTATTTACTTAGGATGTTATATATGAACCTCATAGTAATCACAAACCCAAAATCTATGATAAATACACAAAAAATAAAGCCAAACATAACACTATAGATACTTATTGATCACAAAGAGAGCAAGAGAAGAACAAAGGAACAAAGCAGAACAACAAAACAACCAGAAAACGACTTTTAAAACTGGCAGTAACTACATACCTGTCAATAATTATTTTAAATGTAAATGGCCTAAATGCTCCAATCAAAAGACATGGAGGAAAAAAAAAAGACACAGAGTGGTGGAAAGAAGAAAAAAACAAGACCCATCTATATGCTGCCTACAAGAGACTCACCTGAGACCTAACAGTGCATACAGCCTGAAAGTGAAGGGATGGAAAAACATTCATCATGCTAAATGAAAGCAAAAAAAGAAAAAAAAAAAAGCCAAGGTAGCAATAATTATATGAGACAAAATAAAATTTAAGACAAAGACTATAACGAGACAAAGAAGGGCATTACATAATGATAAAGGGACCAATCCAATAAGATGATATAACAGTTGTAAATATCTACATACCCAACACTGGAGCACCTAAATACATAATATTAACAGACATAAAATGTAAATTGATGTTAATACAATAATAGTAGGGGACTTTAACACTCCACTTGTATCAATGGATAGATTATCCAGACAGAAAATTAATAAGGAAATAATGTCACATAATGTGTGACAATAATGACACAATGGACTAGATGAACATAACAGATGTATACAGAACATTCCATCTAAAAACAACAGAACACACATTCATTTCAAGTACACATGGTACATTCTCCAGAATAGACCAACACATTAGGCCATAAAACAAACCTCAATAAATTTAAGATTGAAATCATACCATGAGTTTTTTCTGGCCACAATGTTGTGAAATTAGAAATAAATCACATAAAAATAAAACTAGAGAAAACACAAACACCTGGAGACTAAACAACATGATAGTAAACAACCAATGGGTTAATGAAGCAACGAAGAAATAAAAAAATACAGGGAGACAAATGAAAATGAAAACACAATGGTCCAAAATCTCTGGGACACAGTGAAAGCAGTTCTGAGAGGGAAGTATAGAGCAATATAGGCATCCCTGAAGAAACAAGAAAAAATTCAAGTAAACAATCTAACCGTACACCTGAAGGAAATAGAAAAAGAACAAACAAAACTCAAGGTGAGTAGAAAAAAGGAAATAATAAAAATCAGAGCAGACAGGACAACCTGTAAGAAATGGATAAATTCCTAGAAACATGCAATCTTCCAAAACTGAACCAGGAAGAAGTAGGAAATTTGAACAGACTGATAATAGGTAATGAAATTGAACTGGTAATCAAAAAACAAAACAAGACAAAGTGAAACAAGTCCAGCATCAGATGGCTTCACAGGTCTCCAAAAATTTAAAAAAGAGTTAATACCTATCTTTCTCAAAGTGTTCCAAAAAATAGAAAAGACAGGAAAGCTTTCGAATACATTCTACTGGGCCAGCATTACCCTGATACCAAAAAGTAGAAAAGACACCACAAGAAAAGAAAACTACAGGCCAATATTCCTGATGAATATTGATGCAAAAATCCTCAACAAAATATTAGTAAACAGCCAACAACAATACATTAAAAAGAGCATTCACCATGATCAGGTGGGATTAATTTCTGGGATACAAGGGTGGGTCAGTATTTACACCACATCAATAAAATGAAGGATGAAAATCATATGACCATCTAATAGATGCAGAAAAAGCATTTGACAAGATTTGACAGCCATTCATGATAAAAACTCTCAACAAGATGGGGATAGAGGGAACATACCTCAACATAATATAGGCCATATATGAAAAATTCACAGCTAACATCGTACTCAGTGTTGAAAAACTGAGATCTTTTCCCCTAAGATCAGGAACAAGACAAGGACGCACTTTTATTCAACATAGTACTGGAAGTCCTAGCCACAGCAGTCAGACAGGAAAAAGAAAGAGGCATCAGTGTTGGTAAAGAAGTTCAACTGTCACTATTTTCAGACAACAGGATCATTCTGTTAAAGATACAGCTGACAATGTATGAGCTGGATGTGGGGTATAAGAAAAAGAGAAGTATCAACGGTAATTCCAGGATTTTTGGCCTGAGCTGAAGAATTGAGTCAACATTAGTAGAGATGAGAACTGCTTTAGAGGTAGCTGATTTGGAAGATTAGGAGCTCAGTTTTGGGCAGGTAAGTTTGAGATCTTATGAGACTTGCAAGTGAAGATTATTTTAAAAATTTAAAGGAGGCATTTGGGCATAATACATTTGATCTTTTAAACTTTAGCTTTAAAATTTGCTGGTTCTTCCAAAGAATACTTCCAATCTCAGAAGAATTGTTAAGTTCTAAAGAAATTATTATTCATTTGTTAATAATATGGAATTTAATCCACTTTCTCCTAATTGATAAGGCAGTAATATAGTTTAGTACTTTTTAAGAGAAGTGTCATAGTAGTTTATAGAGGGAGCCAGTTTGCCTGGACTTAAATCCTTGTTGTGTTTACTGACTGTGTGCTAAATATGTGATACAAATTGTCTTTCAGATAATTTGCTAAAAGCCTGTTTTGTTTAACTTGAGTATACTCATAAAGCCCTAACCAAACTATACCATTTTCTTTTTTTTTTTTTTTTTTAAGATTTTATTTGTGAGAGAGAGAGCAAGAGAGGGAGCACAAGCAGGGGGAGGGGCAGAGGGAGAGAGAGAAGCAGACTCCCCGATGATCAGGGAGCCCAACGAAGCGGGGCTGGATCCCAGGACCATGGGATCACAGGATCATGACCTGAGCTGAAGGCAGTTGCTTAACCGACGGAGCCATCCAGACACCCCCAAAGTATACCATCTCCTCATAAAAGGTTATGTGTTTCACATAAAGCCATGTATCTGGAAAGAGGTACTAATGAAAAACGCCAACACTTCTGGAAAGAAATCTAAGACTACATTCTTTAAAAGCTGTTTTTTTTCTGGTCTGCTTATTCTAGGTACCACATCTTAACTGAAATTAATGGGTTCTATCTATAATAGATATGGATCCTTAAGTTTCTTAAAATTTGAAGCTTATAAAAGGAATTTCAAAAATAATCGACAATGGCTGAACATATTCTGTGGACTTGAAGAGTTCAGTCTGACTGTAGTTGCCTATATTGTTACTCTAACTAACAGTGCTTATCAAACTGCTTTCCAAGGAGGCTTTACCCTCTTTCCATATGTTTTGCAAATAGTCTGTGAAAATTGCTTGTTACAGGAAATGGCTTCTTTTTGTTTGTTGCTGCATTTCTATTTCCTCTGTGCATCCTGCTCAGCTGTTTCAGTATTCTGTTTTTGACAGAGATGAAAGGAGAGCTTAAGATTCTTTTGACAGAATAAGTAATTTCCACATTGATTCCAAACTGAAAATAGATACCACATTGCATAGGAATACCCTCAGTCTATGTGGATTGAGTGGGACTGACTTGACTTCTCATCTTCAGGAATGGGGACTGTGAACCAGGTCTGGCCAATCACAGCTTTTCTTGGGACTTTTGCTGGAACCATTGGGGAAGAAGGTTCTTATTATTAGGATTCCTAGCTTTAGAGATACTGGTGGTCATCTTTGCTATAACATAAAGAAAGCTTGTTGGAAAATAAGTAGTGCGGAGGAAAGCAGTGGTAAGAGACAAAGAAAAATAGATTTCTAATTACATTTTTAACCCTTTCACCCATTTCTTAAGCCGAAATAATTTTTAACCCCTTCATCCATTTCTTAAGCTGGTATTTCAGTTATGTGATCCAATGACCCTTCCTCTCATTTTATTTTTTGTAAAAAATTTTATTTGAGTGAGAAAGAGAGAAAGCATAGGGGTGGGGGTCAGAGGGAGAAGCAGACTCCTGGCTGAGCAAGGAGCCTGATGTGGGACTTGATCCTGGGACTCCAGGCCTGAGCCAAAGGCAGATGCTTAACCAAATGAGCCACCTAGCCACTCCTTTCCTCTCATTTTAAAATCATGCTTTCACTATATAAAGGATTCAATCTAAATTACTGATCTACCTGTGGTATATTCTTCTTTACAAAAAATTTTAAGTAACCTCTATGCCAAACCTGGGGCTTGAACTCATGATCTGGAGATCAAGAGTTGCATGTTCTACCAACTGAGCCAGCCAGGTGTGCTCCTGTGGTATATTCTTCTGTGTAAAGCTTTTAAGTATTTCTCCAGATATGGTAGCCAAGGTTTTACTATTTAAACATTTTAATGCCTAAATATTTCATGATACTGTTGTGTACCACATATACACACACTTATAAAATATAAAGACATGAATTAACATTTAATTATATGGGACATACATCAATATGTCCTATTACATCTGGCCATAACTGATTTTTGTGATAATCCAAAAATTATAATTGGCAGTTTTAATACAGGCATCTAGTCAAAACAATTGAGTTTATAAATGATTACAGAAGGAAAAAAACAAAATATCTAGTAAGATGGGCATTTTTTTAAAAGATTTTATTTATTTGAGGGAGAGAGAATGAGAGAGAGAGAGAGAGAGCATGTGAAAGGGAGGAGGGTCAGAGGGAGAAGCAGACTCCCCGCTGAGCAGGGAGCCTGATGGGGGACTCGATCCCGGGACTCCAGGATCATGACCTGAGCTGAAGGCAGTCGCTTAACCAACTGAGCCACCCAGGCGCTATGTACATATGAAAAGAAACAACTAAAAAAGTTAGTTACTTCTGGGGAATGGAACTTGGTGCCAAAGGTGCACCAAATTAAGCCTTTGAAAGCTACTTTACTTTATGTTTTGTGGGTAATTATGATGTATCCAGGTTGGGATAAAGCTAAAAGAAATAAGATGGCAAAACACCTACATTTAAAAACAAAATTCTCCTGAAAATTTTATTAACATTTAATAACAATAAATCAGTCAGCATTTTCCATAGTCTTCACAAAGTTTTTGTCTTAAAGATGAGATTTACTTCAAATGTCTTCATGTAAACCAATCAGTCATGAATAAACTTTTATAGTGAGCTTCTCAAACATATTGTTTTAATACCGGTCTTTTTTCTTGGGATGACAACAGCAATACTATGATAGTATTAAGATTTCTTTTTAATTCAAATGAACTGTTTTCAAGATTAATGGTTACTAGCAAATCTTGATTTTTATTACTCTGCTAAGGCAAGATAGAAACATGATACTTTAAAATTATTTTCAATTTCCTATGAACCTAGTTTATAGTAAAAAATTATTTGGTACTAAGTGTTCTTTATGCTCAAATTCTAAAAGTAATCTTTAATCCCAACTGAACTTGGTACCCCAAGATTTAAAAAAATTTTTAATGATATTTACATAATAAATACAATTTTAATCACTCAGTTCTTCCTCATCACTGAAGTACGTGCTTTTCTTTATCCTTGGGCGTCTTGAGTCATCTGATGTTGAGGGACCCCCTGAACTGGGTTTCCATTTTTTCTGTTCTTCTTCAATTTTGGCTTGCTGTAATGTGATTCAGAAAACAAAACAAAACAAAACAAAACCAGGAAGTCTGTTGAACATTATTTACAGTGTATTAATTCAAAACATGGCAAAAACACACCATAAATGCCAACACTCCCCACCCTCCAGCCCATGCAGACAATTCTACTTTATCAGGAGACCCCACCTGCCCCCCCAAGTTATGTCTCAGTTTCACTTTGTTAATCAAAATTATTCTAGGCAACTTCTACTTATTAACAGGTACATGAAATGAAGCTTATTTGCCATCTTTGCTGGAAATGGGAATGTTATATAAAATACATTAGTTAACTAAAAGGAAAAATTAATTAATGTATTTGAATTTATCAACTACAAACATATTAAAATAAAGTAACTTTTTTAGAAAATTAGGAGATTGTATGGCCTTCCTAAAAAATGTTTCATATATTTATATTAGGACTTTTAAATGGTCAAAAATAGTTTTTGGTTTTGTTTTGAAGTGAAGTTTCAGTTAGAACATATCTTTTGGGTTTAATAAAATCTTCTCTGTTTGGCTAAACTCACCTTAATAAAATATTTCTGATCAATTCCATAATGAAATCATTTTAAAATATTAAAAATGTTGTAGGGCCCTTTAAATCTAGAAAGAACCAAGGGGAGTTTTTCTATTACACTGCTCTAAAGACCTTAGAGAAATAGCCTGTTTCCTAAAGAGTAAAGGGGAGAGAGGAAGATTGCCATGAGATGATCAATAAAGTAAGCAAGGGATACAAGGCAGCGATAACATTATTAAAAGAACTGTTAATACCTGGAAAGCTATGGCCTGACTAAGACTGTCAAGAGCGGGATCTTCCCCTTCATCTTCACTTTCTTCCACTTCTTCACTAAATTATTAAAAAAAAATCAGAATGTACTCAAGCAAGAGTATAAAGATAGAAACAATACAAGAATGTATTTAGTAAGAGTAGATATACACACATTTCTTCTTCTGGTTCAGGAATTTTCTTTTTTTTCTTTTTCTCTTTCTTCTTTGGAGGTTCCCGTTCTCCAAGCATATTTTTAGGACAGGCATAACTTAAGTGTCCACTTTCCTTTTGTTTCACATTAAGAAGGAAAGGAAAAAAGCTGTATTTGCTGTGTTATTAACAGAAACTTGTTTGGTACTCTACAACTGGAAGTTTTAGAACTTAAAAAAGAATACTGTCACACTGGGAATATACATGAAGAAATTAACAAAACCTATTACTTTAATATTTAAAAGAAAGAGATTATGATATTATAACCCCCAATAAGCTACTTTACCAATAAGAGAATATTTTAGTAGTTTTACTAAGAACAAAAGAAGTATTCTTCCTTCAAACATTTCAAATCTCAAGATTCAGAGTATAAAACAATTTGAAATTTAAATGCACCACCTACCTTAAATGTAAAAATTTAAAGTTATTATTTGATAAAATGGGATGAAACCTTCCTGTTAACTTCTAAGATGCTGCTTAACATATTAAAAACAAATTTCTAAAATAAATAATTAATCTTTTTTAAAAGGGGAGGGCGCTTGGGTGGCACAGTCAGTTAAGCATCCAACTCTTGGTTTTGGCTTAGGTCGTGATCTCAGTGTCATGAGATCAAGCCCTGCATTGGGCTCCAGGCTCAGCATGAAGTCTGCTTAAGACACTCTTTCCCTCTGCCCTCCCCCTCCTTCCTGCCCACTGCTCTCTTTCTCTCAAATAATCTTTAAAAAAAAAGTAAAATTTAAAGTCTTCCTCACTTTTCCTATTAATTTCATTTTCCTCCCTTCATATCTAGATTTTACCTGCACTGTCCAATTATGTGAGCCACTAACCATTAATTCTCTTGTGACTACTGAGAACCTGTCTGAATTGATATGCGCTGTAAGGGTAAAATACATCCTGGAATCTGAAGACAATAAGAAAAAAAGAATGTAAAATACCTTAATTTTTGAAAATATTACATATTCAAATTATAATATTTTAGATATATATTGGGTTATGAAAATAAAATATATTATTAATTTTTGCTGTTGCTTTTTTTAATGTGGCTATTACACAAATCAGAATTACATTTATGGCTGGAGTAACGTTATAATGAGCCATAACATGGTTCAGTTGTAAAACATGAGACAATGAACTAAACTCTGAATAGTAGCTCACTAAATACACTGAAGGATAATATGTAAGAGTAAGGGTGTGGGGAGAGACTGAACCAGGATCAAAACAATACAACAGAAAAATAATCGTGCTTTTCAAGTATATTTTAGAAAGCATCAAACAGATTGTGTACTTTATATATCTGGGGACATGGTTGAACCCAAGAGATGTTACTGTTAATGAACTGCGAAGTGAATGCAACTGCTTTTGGAATAATGTCAACATATATAAAAATGGTTTCATAATGAAGTAACTTAAGGGAAACCAGGCTAAATAAATGCAAACATATTTTGGGGAGGGGGAAATTTAAGAAATATAAAATGTACAAAGTATAACAAATTTATGGATCCATAAACTAAAAAGGCAGATTAACAGATTCATCCAGGATTTCTCAGATAATGTTATTTACTATGAATATGAGGATACATAGTAATCTATCTGACCATAACTACTCCTCCCTTCCATCCTTTTTTTTTTTTTTTTTTTAACAAAACTCAGGGCTCTGGAACACAGTTTCTAAAACATTGAGGTGTTAGAATCACAGGAAATGACAAAATGTACCATTCATCTATCTGTTTATCTATATGTTTTTTCAGCGAGGAAGGGGCAGAGTGTGGCAGTGAAGGAAATGAGTCCAACCCATTTCTTTGTATCTTCCACTGATTTTATAGCCAGGAATATACCTCTCAGTAATCCTCTCCCCAGCTCCCCATTACTACCTCTAGACCCTAATTTTTAGATATACTTTTTAGGCATTTTGGAAACTGACAACGAGTCCCAGACTGATACTCTCTTGGTACCATCATTATTATGGGCCTCGTGCAAAACTGTTTTGTGGCTATGTATTTTTCCTAATTACCAAAAGTTTAAATGGGTAATGATAAACTATAAGAACTAGGTAAGAAAGTTTGGAGATAGTTCAGTTACAAACACTAGCAGTATTAATAGAAAAAAAAATAGATTTTAAAACACATTATCCCAAATAGGATAGGTTGATCATATGATAATGTTTATACTAAACTGTGATGCTTAAACATTGGCAAGCTATTATAGGCAAAAACAGTATCCCACTAACCCAAAAGTTTATGGGTCACTAAATCTTTCAAGACAATAAGTAATTAGTCTGGTGCTTTTTTTTTAATAGTTTATTTATTTATTTATTTGAGAGACAGCGAGCGAGAGAGTACAAGCAGGGGGAGCAGCAGAGGGAGAAAGAGCACAAGCAGGTGGGTGGCAGGCAGAGGGAGAAGCAGACTCCCCACTGAGCAAGGAGCCTGATGTGGGACCCCATCCCAGGGCCTTGAGATCATGACCTGAGCTGAAGGCAGACACTCAACCAACTGAGCCACCCAGACGTCCCTACGAAGTGTTTTTTTTTTTTTTTTTTTACATAGCAAGAGCAGGGGTGCCTGGATGACTCAGTCTGTTGAGTGTCTGACTCTTGATTTTGGTTTAGGTCCTTCGCACCCCCCACAGCTTGTGTGCTCTCTTAAAAAACCCCCAAACCCAAATACCTTTCTAGTTTCTTTTTCTTTCTTTTTAAGATTTTATTTATTTATTTTAGAGAGAGAGACACAGCGAGAGAGGTAACACAAGCAGGGGGAGTGGGAGAGGGAGAAGCAGGCTCCCTGCTGCCACATGCGGGGCTCAATCCCAGGGCCCAGGGATCACAACTTGAGCTGAAGGCAGACACTTAACTGACTGAGCCACCTAGACACCCCAGTCTGGTGCTTTTTAATTTAACAGTTATCAAAGATTTAGAAACTGGAGAAAATACCACTCTATATTACCTAACTCAGGTTATCTTTACATACATTTCAGTTGCATTTACTAAGATGAGTAGAGAGTCCCAAAGTAAAACAACTTTTATAACCTGCTTTTAGCCAGCCAGAAGTTTTAGAGAGCACAAATAAAGCCCTGATGTGAAAAATACCTTCAAATAAACTATGGAATATTACATTAAGTTTTAGGTATACTCACCCCACATTCATAACACTTAGATTTATCAAAGTAGTTTCGTCTTCGGATGAACTCGGCTGCTCTTCCATTGTCGATGGCAATGCTTGCTTTTATCACTCTACCAAATAACTAAACCAGAGAAAAATGTAAATGCAGAAGGATGTATTTCACTGAAACCTAAAACTACAGTTATTTGATTCCATTTCCTTAAATTTTCAATTCCATTTTATTTTAGGTTACTTTATCAATCGCCTGGTCGGGTATGACAAATAACATCCTATAGAATAGATTTTTATTCCTTAGATTCTGCCAGTGTTTTGGGGATGAATATAATTTTGACCTCTTTTCTATAGGTTAAATACCCTCAAAATCTACTGGTATCCATGACTTGATCATCCACTGTATCCCCACATTTTTGGCCTGGATGAGCAAAGGCTTTTGGATTAAAAATCTTGTTGGGAATGAATGGCCTTACCTGTTTGTTGTTTATTGCCCTGGTACAGTTTTGTGCAGAGTCTTTATCCAAAAATAAAATAAATGCAACCCCTTTACTCTTCCTGGTATCTTTATCTTTCATTATAGTAACCCTTAAAGTATAAACAAATAGCCAGTTAAAAATAATGAGGCAGCAATAAATAAAACAGATTATTAATAAATACTTGGAAAACTCATGGGTTAGCAAAACATTTACAGAATAAGAGAAATCAATATGGTTGACAAATCAACTGTTTCTTCAAAGTCATGGGATATCAAGAAGAATGAAGAGGAGAAAATGTGATACTAATTTAACAAAAGTGAGCACAGTTATGATAGGAGTACCTGAAAAGTCAAACATTTGAGGGATCAAGTAAAGAGATTACAGAGATTACAGAGACAACAAAATCTTGAAGAGTAAGCGTAATTCCTTTTCCACTAATGCCCTCACTCTGCAGAAATAAAACAAAACAAAAATGAGGTATTCTTTTCAACACAAAAAGTAAAATGATTTACTTATTTTTTCCTAGGCTTTAGAATCTAATTATATTCTCTTTTTAAAGTTTTAAATTCCAGTTAGTTAACATACAGTGTAATATTAGTTTCAGGCGTACAATTTAGTGATTCAACCTTCCATACAACACCTAGTGCTCATCACAGCAAGTACACTCCTTAATCCCCTATCACCTAAAGAATCTCCAGTTCTGTGGTTCTTAGTCATACCATCCAAGGTACCTAAGTGATAGGGATGGTGCTAAGATCACAGAGCCTGTTCTTTCTCCTGATCCTTTATACATCCCTAGTCCTTGTGATCCTTGCTCATCATATGTCATTAAATGTAGTTTAAAAATCAGTGTTCGGGGCGCCTGGGTGGCTCAGTCGTTAAGCGTCTGCCTTTGGCTCAGGTCATGATCCCAGGGTCCTGGGATCGAGCCCCGCGTTGAGTTCCCTGCTCAGTGGGAAGCCTGCTTCTCCCTCTCTCACTCCCCCTGCTTGTGTTCCTGCTCCCGCTATGTCTCTGTCAAATAAATAAATATTTAAAAAAAAAATCAGTGTTCAACAGGGATCTTCAGAGAAATGGCTGATTCCAAGGATGGATAGGGTAGGTACAAGATCTTAAAAAATGTGCTTAAAGAGGAAGGGAGTACTTAAAAAAACAAAATCATGGGGAATAGCTCAGGAGTAGAAAAGCCAGCTTAAGGAGCTCTCATTGGCCAAATCTAGGACAATTTGAGTACCAAAGTAATTAAGTATAGTAATGAATTATAAACCACAGAAAAAAGTAGGAATTTTTAAGTGTGTATTAATAATAAATAAATGGGGGGAAGTTGGTTTTTGTTTACAGCAGAATGTCAAGGAAGTACTAGAGTTGGAAAATCACCATTTGCAACAATAATAGTAAAAAGTGGATCGGGCAAGAAGATGATTTGTTGAACAAATATCTAAAATGAAATTTTGGGGCATCTGGGTGGCTCAGTTGGTTAGGCATTCAGCTCCTGATTTGGCTCAGGGTCATGAGATCGGGCCAGCGTTGGGCTCTGTGCTGGAAGTGGAGCTTGCTTAAGATTCTCTCTTCCTCTCCCTCTGCCCCCTCCCTCTTCTCACTCTCTAAAAATAAATAAATCTTTAAAATAAAATAAAAAATGAAATTTTTATGTGGAACAAGATATTTACATGGTCTTAAGAGTGTTTCTCACCAACTGTATTAGTAGCAAAGGGAAAAAAAAGTATTTATACAGTGGAGAAATTGGTCAACGCCTTGACTGGGCCATCAAAATTACTATCACTAATGAGGGACACATGGACACTATATAAATCCAGATGTGAAACACTCAGAATACAACATCATCTATAAAGTTACCAGCCAAGAGTATATAAAACTCCAATGTAATCATGAGGCAATATTAGGAAAACACAAAATGAGGGGTGGAAAAAAGATGAGAGAGAGCTATATTCTTTATAAATCTTCCAGATTAAAGGAGGTTAAGAAAATAGGACAGTTAAAATCAACACCTAACTCTAGACTATACTGGGGGGGAAAATTCTATGTGGGACATTATCAGGTCAACTGACAAAATTGGAACATGGATGATTGATTCAATAAAAGTATTTTATCAGTATAAATTTATGAATTTGGGAACCATACCATGATTATGTAACATATAACCCTATTTTTAGGAAATACATACTTGGGAACTTAGGCGTAAGGGCAATGATGTAACTTACCCTCAAATAACTCACAAAAACAAATTGTGTGTGTACCTACATACATATATACACGTGCATATAGACAGACAGACAGACAGACAGACACACACACACACACACACACACACACACACACACACGAGGGGAGAGAGAGGGCAAATGATAAAGTAAATGGGTAAAATGTTACAATAGGTGAATCTGGGTAGAGGATACTTTGATGTTCTTTCTACTATTTTTGCAACTTTTTTTAAATTTGCAATTATTTTCAAGTAGTATAAAAAAAGACAATGTTCAAGACAAAGCATAATAATTTTCTAAAACCTGAATTAACAGGAAAAGACAAGAGGCGCAAATAAATAAATAAATGGATATTTTATTTAACATTTTATTTCACATATTAAAATTTATTCTAAATGGATTGGGTTTAGGTACTTAAATAGTCACTGGAATGAAACTGGTAAAAAGATGCCACTATATTAAGAAAAGGGGTATCTTTTTCATTCCAAAAGGAAACATAAGTTGAAATAGTTTAGGGGAAAATGGACAAAATGGTTTAGTTTCTCAGACAAGTACATTTGTTTATTCATGGGGCTTAGAAGAAGCACCTGACAACACTTGTTTAGAGTCACCACAGTTATTGAGGATACGGAAGTTTTCGACCAATTTTGAAAGAAACAGAAACTAGTTACTTTACTTTTTGGAATTTTCATGTATTTGTGAAGGTCAGTTAAAGTCATTAATCGTTTTTTTCTAAAGTACTATTTCAGAAGTGTTAGCTTTCGAAGTCATCCTCAGTTAATAATGTCTCTCATCTGTCCCCTCTTCTTCATTCCCACAGCTTTTCTTGTCCACAATGGCACTGCTGTTTCAACAGTGTATTATTCTTACTAGTTCCCTTGATGTTAATGCTCTCATATGCCACTGAGAGCATTTCTACTTAAGGAATAAATAAAATCATGTCATTCTTATGCTCAAAAATCTTTGGTTCTTCGATTTGCCTATGGTTTGGTCTTGAATCAATATCCTTTATGATTTGGCTCCCACTTCCCTCATCTTTCACTACTTCTCACTCACAAACTATGAGGGCTAGCAACAACAAACTACTCAATGTTCATGGAGCATGGCCTGTACTTCTCCAAATTGATACCTGTATTCACATGGCTTCTGCCTCCTTTCAACTCTCAATCTTTGCCCATCAAAACTTGACTCATTCTTCAGAGCTCAGAACATGTCAGTTCTCTAATCTCTTTAACTGGAAATAATTTCTCTTTCTGCTAGTCTCTACTGAAGTCTGTTTATGTAAGAACAATGCCTCTTCTGACCTATTTTAATATAAACTCCTTTAAGGTTATATCTGTAATCTCTATTATGCCTAGCTCAGTATGTTAAAACAAAAAGACAGATACAAATGGGAAACTGGTTTCTCAAGAGTGCATCTATGTGTTTATTCATGTAGTCAGTCAGTCACTCCATCCAGACACTTAAGCACTGGTTAATTAAAGGCCCTAGGACAAGGTTTTTTACCTTCAGGAGAAAAGCTTAGAGTCTAGAGGTAAAGAGACCTATAAACCAATTACAATATACTACTTTGACAGAGATACCTTCTATGGTAACAGAAAAAAATAATTACACCAAATATTCTATTCCCAAGTTTCTGGCAGGAGATGTACTCATTTAAGGCCCTAATATGAAACAGACACTATCCTGGGAAACCTGGGTGTCATCCATAACACCCCTTTCTCACTCACCCAAACCTTACATACCAAGTACATCATTAAATATTACCCATTTTATAGCCTAATGATCATCTGACCATCTCTCAAATCTGTCCAGTCTCTACCTCTCCACCTATACCGCCTTAGTGCACATTACTCCCCTCGGCTATGGTTACAGCTTTTTGACGGGTCTGCTAGCATCTACTCTTGTTTCCTGCCAATCTAATCTCTACATTGAAGCCAGAATAAGCTTCTAAAAATTCAAATTATGTTCTTCCTTCATTTAAAATTCTGTACCAGTGAATTCCTGGTATTCTTAGGATGAAAACCAAATATCTTGTAACACGGCCAAGAAGCAAGATTAGGAACCTGCTGCCAGCTCTAGACCCTTTTTGTGCTTTCTCCCTCTTGCGCACTCATCTCTAGTTATACTGGCCTTTTTTTTAAATTTAATTTAATTTAATTTATTTATTTGACAGAGAGAACGCAAGTAGGCAGAGAGGCAGGCAGAGGGAGAGGGAGAAGCAGGCTCCCCGCTGAGCAGGGAGCCCGATGTGGGGCTCGATCCCAGGACTCCAGGATCATGACCTGAGCTGAATGCAGATGCTTAACTAACTGTGCCACCCAGGTGCCCCTGGCCTTCTGTTTCTTGGTGTCACTTTATTTTCTCTTGCTTGCTCCATGGCTTCTGCACAAGGTAGTCCCTCTACCTAAAACGTTCTTCCCATTCTTTCTGCCTACTTAACTCTTACTCAGCCTTAAGGTTTCAATTCAAAGTATACTGACTTAGGTAAACCTACCCCATCCAGACTAGATCATGTCTTCTCTATGTATAGGTGCTTATAACTCCGTCTGACTTCATAGCATTCTCATGATTTATAATTTTATGTTTGTATAGCAATTCATTCAGAGATTCTGACAGATGGGAAAAACCAAGAAAAGGTAAGGGTATGGTTGAGGGAGCAGGCTCTGAAATCAAACTGTTAAATTTCAAATCTTGTCTCCACCACTAACTAGCAATATGTTTAAGTTTATTGTGTGCTTCAGTTTTGTTATTTATATTAGGATAATAACAGTATTTTACCTTAAAAGGTAGTTGTGAGAATTTAATGAATACATGTCAGAAGATTAGAAAAACGCCTAGCATATTTATGTGCTCATTGTCACATATCATCATTATTAGTGATTTGACTGGTATTAATGACTATTCAAAATTCTGAAGATCCATGGGGCACCTGGGTGGCTCAGTTGGTTAAGTGTCTGCCTTCAGCTCAGGTCTGCCTTTAGCTCAGGTCATGATATATGGGTCCTGGGATCGAGCCCCACATGGGGCTCCCTGCTCAGCAGGGAGTCTGCTTCTCCTTCTTCCTCTGCCTATTCCCCCCTCCTGCTCCTGCTGTCTCTCTCTAATAAATAAAAATCTAAAAAAAAATTCTGAAGACAAAAATTTACCTAGAAGCATTTTTGATGATTTTCTTACCATTTATCCAAAGCTAGAAAAAACTGGCCAAAATACATTCTAAATTTTCGGGATTTTAAACACAATTTCACACTTACATCAGAATATATATTGGTGATAAGATGGGTTAGAATGATAATACCCTGCTTTTACTTTTTTCCCCCATAATGTAGGTACATGTTTGATTTAAAATAGTGAATTAAATATAAGAAGTTCCTTTTATCCTTTAGTAACTCTCAGCCCCAAATGATATTATCATCCCTACCATTTCTGTATGTTTCCAGTCTTTCCAATGATCTCTAAACTTTCTATGAAAGCGGAGAATATGTTTTCTATTTATTTATCAGTCTCATAAGCACTTTGCATGTCATATGTATCGAAGTATTTGTTTTTTTACATTCTACTTATTTGACAAGTGAAATCCACTTCTGGTATACTTGATAACACACCTTCCAATAACCAAAATATGTATTTAATCAGAGCCTTTATGTCTTATATAACAGAATCGAGTTTTCGTTCTTAGTAGTATGATTAAGAAATTGTTGTTTAAATAAATTATGATATATAAAGGAATATCATGAGATCATTAGCTACAAGGGTATATCTTTCAACTACATGGTAAGATGTTTATAGTATAATGTCAAGTTTTAAAAAAAAGACAACAAAATTGCATGTATAGAATTAAGTCTTTAAAAAAAATTGTCTCTACAATGTTTATATACTCAGAAAAATGAACAAAATATACATAAAAACAGTATTTTTCTATTATATCAAACATCCGTTTTATTGAAAAATAATAAATCTTAAAAAATGGAAAAGTAAATTCAGATAAACTTTTTAAATGAGGTTTCAAAATTTGATGTGAATACTTACTTTACAACTTTGCCATACTTGGAAAATATCTGAAACAAAAGACCACATAATAATTTACAATTTAATTTTAAATCATAAGAAACATTAGATTTTCAGGTTGTATTAACTGATCATGTTCTTTGTTAAAGCTTGTGAAAAATTTCAGCCTTTATTCTATAAAGTAGGCCCTAGGAGATATATGTTTTTTAGTGATTAGAATAATATTCATATTTTTGTTATTGGAGTCACAGATATCTGCCCCAATTTCTAAATTTCTAACAAAAGAGTGCAGAGAAAAAAACCCCACTCTTTATGTGTGGTAGATTGAAGGCATACACATTGCATAGCTGCTGTGTTTTTGTGGTATATCCATGGCAATTATCAACCCCACCATAGCCCCAGAGAAACCATGTGCTTCAAATATCAATGTTGTGGAATATCATTCCTAGCCAACCCCATTAAGCAATCACTGTTTCAGAAGACAGATCCTTAGACTGCTTATAAAACAAAAAAAGCTTCTGTAATAAAAATCCATTCCCATCAGTCTCCCTCCTGCCCACTCTTAATATGTTGGTGGTTCTTTACAGTTGGCCCTATCTTCCCATTTACTTCCACATCTTCAAGCTAGGCAATCTCCTCTATTTGTTTCAGCCACTACATATATACTAATAGTTCCTATTTATTATGTCTTAGGTCTTTCAGAAATATTAATATACACAATAGAGTTTTATGATTAAGTTGTGTAATGCTGGAATGTAGTATAACTGGATTGCAGTGTTAGAAACACTGAATCTTGAAGACCAAAACAGTCTTCTGTGTAACACTCTCTAATGGCTTCTCATTTCACTCAGAGTCCTTACCATTATTTATGTAGGCCCTACCGGCATCCCTGCATAGGCTTACCTTTCTCTAACTGCCCTTCCTCCCTCTCCATTTGATTTACTCTGTGCCTGACATGCTTTTTTTTCTTTAAAGATTTTTATTTATTTATTTGAGAGAGAAAGAGAGATAGAGAGCACGAGAGGGAAGAGGGTCAGAGGGAGAAGCAGACTCCCTGCTGAGCAGGGAGCCCGATGTGGGACTCGATCCCAGGATTCCAGGATCATGACCTGAGCCAAAGGCAGTTGCTTAGCCACTGAGCCACCCAGGCGCCCCGTGTGCCTGACATGGTCTCCCCCCAGACATCTACACAGCTGTCTCTTACTTCCTTTAGGTCTTTATTCAAAAGTTACTTTCTCAATAAGGGCTTTAGACCGCTCATGTAAAACGTTACCTCCATTCCCAACCTTTTTTTTTTTTTTTTAAGATTTTATTTATTTATTTGACAGAGAGAGACACAGCGAGAGAGGGAACACAAGCAGGGGGAGTGGGAGAGGGAGAAGCAGGCTTCCCGCCAAGCAGGGAGCCCGATGAGAGGCTTGATCCCAGGACCCCGGGATCATGACCTGAGCCGAAGACAGACGCTTAACGACTGAGCCACCCAGGCGCCCCATCCCAACCTGACATTTAATAACCTTCTTTATTTTTTCTCCTTAGCACCTGACATCTTAGCATTAATTTAGTATCCAAAAAATAATATCATTTGACTTTTTTATATTTCACTTTGCTTTATCTTACTATGTTATGAGTGCCAAGATAGATTTTCATCTGTGTTCATTGATGTATTCTTAGTACCTGTAAGAGTGCTCAGCGTATGGTAAGTGTTCAATAAATACAGACATATCTCTATTTTGATACAAGGAAAGAAGCTAAAGTGCATTTTCTCCTTTGTTCTTTGAGACTCAGGCTAAGTAATTAATCAAATACAAATAATTAATCAAATACTATGTAACTAATCAAATACAAATCACCTACGCAGCATCTCTGTACTTAACATCTACCCAAAGAAGCAGAGAGAAGAGGGCACACTTGGAAGAAAGGATTCATGTCATTCCTTCCAGTTCCTCTTAACCACTCATCTGCAGGACAGGGACAGCAGGAAATTTTGTTCTCTGTAAGGTGAAGAGGTGAAAGAAGATGTTGGATTCCACCCCAACCCCATCCTGAACTGAAAAACAACATTAAACTGTTAGGTTTCTGCCATATGTATAAACTAAAATATCCTTTTAGAATTTGAGGGTTAGTAAAGGGATCTGTTTGCTTTCATTAGCCCTTTCCTCCAAAACCTCTACCCCACCAGTTTCAAAAAACCAAGTAAGCAAGCACGAAAAACCAGCCTATCACAAGTTGCTACCACTTCATTATGCTAGCTGTGTCTTCTGTGTTTATAAAGAACTTGTTATTTTCTATGAAAGCACTGTAAACTCTCTTTGGGAAATTACAAGATTGTCAATTGTTTTACTTATGTTTGCAATAGAGGTCTTTGCTATTGATGGTTCAAGTGCATTGTAATGTAGTTATTAAGAATTTTGCCGAAAACTGTTTGCTTAAGCTACATCTGTACCTCAGATAGAGAGTTCAGTAGACAATTGTACTAAAAGTTACTTACCCGGTATAAGTCATTGTTGGTCAGGGAAAAGGGCAAGTTGGATACATACACTGTGCTTTTACTTGGGGCCAATCCACCACTCATCTCTATAAAGGAAAACAAACCCAGAAGCAATCTAAACCAGGTATTCTTCATTCTAAGCAGAACCAATGTATACAATCGTTGATTTAATTATGCCACATTTAATACACCTTCCTCACTTTTTAGGAATAAAAACAATTACTGCAGTTGGATGAATTAAGGAATTTCTTTTCCCCAGATATTACTGAAAAAGAGCTTTCTGGTCTTTCTTTCAAGTAGAGTCTTTAACTGTTATAGTGCTGGATTATGGTATGAAGGCAGAATGAGTTTAAACAGATAAATAAAAAATTGAGGCTTCACTTAACCGTCCCTCAAGCTAACGGCAAAAAAGTGCTTTTGCAAAGGCTTAATACCTTGCCTACCACATCATAAAGAGCCCGCTAGCTCAGAAAGAACTGTAGCCGCTCATTTTCACGAATGCTTTGGTTTGGGGTACTTTTTCAGTTGTCTTAATATTTTTCTTTGCAGTAGTGTTAAGAGAAAATTTTAGCCTCAACTTTTGATGATATAAAGTTCTTTCAAATCACTAATTTTGCATATTACTCGTAAATAATGAAAGGGTATATTTTACTATACGAATAAGTTTCCGTGCCTTGAAAGATACTGATTTGCGTATGTATTTTTAGCTTACACATGTAATTTGTAGTTAATTTTTATAGCGTATTTTACAAAGCAGACTATCCGTGAAAATTATATCGTACTCAACAAGGTTCAAATTTCCATTTAAAAAGCTTGTGTGGTGTGTATTTGAGAAGGGGGGGTAGGGGCCATCACAAATGGCAAAATATTGACCGTAGGACATGCCAATTCGCGGAGTAATAGGAAAACTGCTTGATGCTTGAGATGTTTCTTGGGAATTTACTAGACAAGTTCAGGAACTCCACATCTAAAAGTTTCCCATTTGAAACTATGCGTTACCGTTCTGGGGAGAACTGCGAGGGCGGGCAACGGTAAATAGCCCGGAATAAAAAGGGTGACCGGGGAGAGGGGCAAATCGTTTTCGCGGCCGGGTCTGGGGAGGGGCTTGCTGGGAGAAAGGCCGCAGCTGAGGAAGCGTTTACCTTTAGGTGGGGCGGACCTGGGAGACTAGAGCACTAGCCCTCGACTCAGCTGGGCCTCAACCCGGACTCTTCCTCGTCACCCGCTGGGGCCTTGGCATCACGGGTCCTGGGAGTGGTCAGGCGCCGGAGACTACAAGGCAGCGACAGCAACGCCTCTTCCTGGCTGTAGCTAGACCCAGGCTCCGGAGGCGGGCCCAGAGGCGGGCGCTTTTGCTGACGTCTTTAAGCGCGCCGGAACTGCCTGCTTAGGAGAGGAGCGACGAACCGACGACTACATTTACGGGGTCTCCCGGCGGCCCAGAGTCGGTGAGCGCATTTTACCTTTCCACGAGGTGGACAGGGCCGGGCTCGGGGGCTGCTACGCCCGAGTCGAGTGTGTGGGCGGGAGAGCGGGTGTTTTCCGTGGCGGGACTTGGAGTCTCCCGTTGCATTTGATTCGTGCAGTAATTCTGCCCTTGCGGTGGAGGGTGTAGAGACGCAGTGGAGTTTGGAATAAAGGAAACTGTTGAGTCTGAGACACAGGTTTGCTTCTCTTTAGCGCCTTATTATGCAGAAAGAAGACTGAACTAGGTAACTTCAATGACCCAAGATAAGTTAGGAAGTCGGTAAATTTAAAGAATGCGTTCGATGTACCAGTTCAGTATCAGTTACTTAGAGAGCTATAAAAAAAGTGTAAAACAGGCCTTTTTCTGGCGGATATCTGAGTCTAGTTGAGACAAGGTCAACTCGGATTCACAGAATGACTCATCTTGAGTTGGTATGGACAAATGTTGGACTACTTGGCGCCTTTTTCCGTCCTGTAAATCTATAATGGGCACACACTGCTTTTTCTCTTAAGAGGAGGTGAACGGGCCCATCATTCCTACAGACAAATCAGAAACGAATACAGGGTAGTTTATACTTCTACCCACCAGCACACACAGACCAGGCCTCTAACCATTCCTTGGGAGCGTGCGTGCCAGCAGCCTGGAATCCAGAGCCTCTCCTGGAGTCTGCACAATCAATCCAGAGTGAAGCCGGTGTCTTCTAGAGAGAAGGAAGTGCATCCAGGGCGCAGCTGAATTTTGAGAGGCCCGAATGCCTCCACATCCACCAGGGGACCGCTGCGACTAATTCTCTTGGCAAACTTGTGGCCAGCCAAAGCTACCATGCTTCACATCCCCGTTATTTTTGGTTACCGCCCAAGATGTAAGCCCCTTTGGTCTTATATGCTACACTCTCATCCCCATGCTGCTTTGTACTTCCTCTCCCTTGATTTAGGCTATCACTGTTTTTCCCTCCTTTTCTTACACATTTCACCCCTCAACACAACAGCTAAGCTCGCTGAAACCTCTATTCCCTGCTAACAAACTCTTACATGTTCTTCCGCTTGATGGAAAGCTTCTTTCATCTCCTGACCATAACCAGCACTTGGCTTTTTGCCTCCTGCCCTTTCAGTTGAGTCCTTTCTCTGACACCTGCATTTGAGGTTAAGTTGATGGCTCTGCCTGTATTGAACTGATTTCACTTCCTCAGAATATTTTTCCTCCCCCCCATCTCCAGGGTCTTTGTAGTTTTCTTTTCTCTCTGTGGCATTTGATTTCTCTGGCCTTTCTTCTGCCTCTTGTGGATAATCCCTACACCTGCTAAGGGTTTCACTTTACCTGTGACTTTCTTTGAGGGATATTTTGTAACTTTCCCCAGAGAGAGTTAGATACCCTTGCCATACGCTAAGTGCCCTCTGCTTTCTTCATCATAGCACTTACCACATGTGTGCCTATTAATTGCTTGTCTCTTTGCCTTCCCTGAGCTAGGCTGTGGGGGAGGGACTGTTATTTTCTTGTTTGTTTTTGTAATTCCAGTGCCCATAGGCAGTCAGGTATTTCTTTGATTGAAACTGCTGCAAATTCAGTCTCAGAAGTTGGGCAGTTGACATGTCATCTGACTTTAAGATGTTAAGAACCTTTGGAAAGGGATCTGCTGCTACTTAGCTTCAGCTGATTGTTGCTTTATGAGAATATGATTCCAGTGTTGCCGGAGTGTGTAGGTTTTTCAATAATTGGAAATACGGTTTTGGAAAGTGATATCTCCCAGTTTTTAAATGTTGTTGATGGAATAACGTTTTATTACAAACAAAACAAAACCAGAGAAACCCTGGGCCAAACACATGTCACATGCAGCCTATCAGTTACCAGTTTGGAATCCATTTTAGTGTGGTAGGGCTTAGAATTGGGCTTTGTGGAGAATGCTAGATTTTGAGCTTGGTCTTCACGGATGGTTCGAAGTTGAATGAGAGAATGGAAAGAGGTACTGTAGTTTGAGAAATATATCAAACAACTCCAGGTGGTGTGTGTGTTACTTTGTGGCACAGTGAGGAGGCTGGCATGCGTGATCTTTTTGGAGAGAACAGGAGTTTAGGTGAGATGAGAGAGGGCAGAGGAGTTTGGATTTGTTACAGTTAATTGATGTGAAACAATTTAGATTCTTGATAAGGGAAACTTCAGATATGGATGATGTATTTGCAAAGTTAACTGAGTATCCTTTTTTAAAGGTAGGATGGAGAGGAGAGCTGAGCCTGGAAGGAGGTTGAGCAGTTAAGATTGTAAGCTTTATCCAGATGTGAAGGAAGATTTAGATTTGTAAACATATATAAGCAAACATCTGGTATTTTTATAATTTCAATTACTTGATCACTTACATTGAACAATCAAGAATCTCCTAAGTATTTAATAAAGTATAGTGGGGCTTATATAAGAGGAATCCTTAAAGCACGAAAAATCAAGTAATTTGTGAAACTAGCAGAGAATGCAGTACTTTAAGTTATTAGTCAGTAGTCTCCTTTCCTTAAGCCTTATTCTCCTTTAATCTGTCTTGTATACTGCCAGGTTAATTTTCTGGAATGACATTTTCCCCAACACCTTATTTCTAGACTTAAAAGCCTGCAGTGAGCTTCTCCTCTAGTTGCTTACTTTGTATTAGGGTTTAATGCACTTGAATGTGTTCTGTCTTTGCCTGTTACCTTTGTGAAACAATGTGATATGATGAAAAGGGCGTGGGATTTAAAGTCATGCAGACCTGAATGATTCTAGGCTTTGGCTCTGGGATTGAGTTTTTCAGAGCCTCTGTGCTTTATCTGAAATAGGAGAGGTGATATCTACTAAAGGGGAAGAAAGGAAAACTTGTCGAATTCCTATGCAGGCTTACTTTCCATTCCTTTGCAATGCAAATCTTCCGTTCTGATCAGTTCCAACTTTCTCAGACACATCTTCCATAATTCTTTTACCTTTTTTTTTTTTTTTGGATTCCACTATCATTCATCCACATTTAAGCAATCTCTCAAGACTCTATTTAAATTTTCTTGGCTTTCTTAACTACCATTTCCTGAGGGAGATAAATATCTCCCTCAGCACGGAACAGTGATTAATCTTAGTAGATATTTTGCTCTATTTTGACCATGTTAATTGACATCAGTGTTAGTTTTTTTTTCATAGGCCTTCACTAATTATATTCTAAAATTCATTTTTAATTTAGTTGTCTGGAATTTTAAACATTTTCTAATAAATATTAGTAATATCTAGTTTCTGGGTTGAAGTCAGTCCTTAAAAGCTTCTTCAATTTAGGATGTCTGGAATATGTTTACCTTGCTTTAAGGTCAGTGGATCTCATACTGAGATGAGCTTAAGTTTTTTTTTTTTTTAAGATTTTATTTATTTGAGAGAGAGCATGAACAGGGCAAGGGACAGAGGAAAAGTGTGCTAAGCTGTTGGGGAAGTGGTCGGGGTGAAGCTGGAAAGGCAAAAGCAAGGTCATAAATAAGCCTTTTTTTAAGGTTAGGGTTGAATCTTCATTCTTCAGTATATGGGGAATTACTGAGAGATTTTTAAATCAGGTGTCTTATCAGAATGAACTTTCTGGCTACAATTTATAGGGTGAGGGAGAATCAGGGAGACAAGTGTTTTACTGCTGGGGAGTCCAATAGCTAGACGAGGAGCATCCAATATTTATGCAATGAGGCAATAGAAATAACTGGATTTAATGAATAGTTAGATATGAAAAGTTTCAAGTCTTGGATGATTCAGGTTTCTGAATTGGGCTGTTGGGTACATGGTGTTGTCATTGCCTAAAATGGGGAAGACAGAAGATGAAGCAGGTTTCTGAGAAGTGTGAAGAACTTTTGGCATGTCGGGTTGCAGATGTTTGTGATACATTCTCTTGAACAGAGTCAGGATGGAAGTGGAGATGTGGGAATCATTTATCTAGAGGAGGCATATTACCAGCATTATTAAATTAACTCCCGAACACTGAGCAAATACGTTGTGCAAGTTGTTCTAGGTGCTTATTATTAATGAAGAACATAGAGATCACTGTTTTCATATAGTTCGTATTCTTAGCAAGGGACCAATAATATGCATCAAATATAAGTTATATAGTGTCTTAGATGATTAGTGCTATGAAAAGAATAGGAAGCTTTAGGGAGATTAGATAAATGACATTAGGAAGGTAATAATGAAGGACGAAGAAGTTAGCCATGCAGATTGCTGGAGAAAAACATTCTAGGTGGGGAATTGCCAGTGCAAATGCCTAATGCTCATCTAGAATATAAGGTCATATGTGACTTTTCTGTTCACTAGCCATAGTTCATTATCAAAATAGTTACTGATGAAAATAGAGTTAAAGAAGTGGGTTTGGAGAGGAGGAAAAGCTATTTTATTGAGTGTTGTTTTTTTTTAAGATTTTATTTATTTATTGAGAGAGAGCACAAGTAGGAGGAGGGGTAGAGGGAGAAGCAGACTCCTTGCTGAGCAGGGAGCCCGATGCAATGTGGGGCTCCACCCCAGGATCCTGGGATCATGACCTGAGCAGAAGGCAGATGCTTCTTAACTGACTAAGCCACCCAGGCGCCCTGTTTTTTTTTTTGTTGTTGTTGTTATTTTTTAAATTCTGAGTGTACTTAATATTGGAAGCTGAAAAGAGCAGTGTGCACAATTATTTTATAGTCTAAGCTACTACTATAACCAGTTTGGATAAGGTGAAAAATAGATCTACCTATTGCCTTGCTTGTGGATTCAAAGTGTGAATGGTTTGACAGAAGGATATTGCCTGTGAGTTTCTGTTTTCTCAATTTCTAGGCTACTCTCACTGAGAATTCCAGTTCTCCGTATTCTCTTAGTCCTCAAGTAAGTCAACCTAATAATGGTTGGCTCTCTCGAGTGCTCAAAAAAAGGCTTATTTCTTTCTGGATTTAATATACCATGGTGGTATATTAAACATACTCTCTAATGAATATGGCATAAGAGAATTAGCAAACTTCTAAATGAAGCTTACATTCTCTATACTGAATTCTAATCCTGTTCTCTGCCTAATTGTGATATAGAGGGTCCTTCCATTTTTCAGTTCTACAGTTTTCATATCCTGTTGGATCAGAGAACTTTACTGGAGTACTTCTGGACTCCACTATGGGAGATTAGTGATTACACAGTAACATGATCACTTCAATGAGAGAGTATCTTTGCTTAAATTTAGCTGATTGGCTTCTAGTTGTGGGATGGGGCAATTTCCTAAATCTGGATAATGTCATAAACAACATGTGCTACTAATCAGAAGGTTGCTGAATAGATTATCTTTTCCCCTTTCTGTTGTTTTAATTCAAGATCCACCTTAGGACTTACCTTCTTTATAGTCCAATATTCTTTCTTTTCTTTTGTATGTAATCAAACTGTGTCTTCTGTTTTGTTTTACTAACAGTACAAGGTTGTATAGGGAATATTTATACTCTTTCCCTAATTATATAGATTTCTTAAGGATGAAGGATGTTTAATAATTTGACATGGGTCTCAGCAGTGCGGGTTTTTTTTTTTTTTAAGATTTTATTTACTTATTGACAGAGAGAGACACAGCGAGAGAGGGAACACAAGCAGGGGGAGTGTGAAAGGGAGACGCAGGCTTCCCGCTGAGCAGGGAGCCTGATGCAGGGCCTATCCCAGGACTCTGGAGATCACGACCTGAGCCTAAGGCAGCCGCTTGACAACTGAGCCACCCAGGCGCCCCTGTGCGGGATTTTTGTTGTTTGTTTTTTGCGGGGGGGGGGGATATTTTATCCCGGTGGATGCTAATTATTTTGCTCCAGCAAGCTCTGTTTAGTCTTACTAAAATATCAGTATCTTTTTTGGGGTTTTTTGTTTTTTGGGTTTTTTCTGGTTGGTTTTGTGGGCAGGGGGATGGACTAAATGGGTGATAGGTATTAAGGAGGGAACTTGCTGTGATGAGCACCAGGTACCATATGTAAGTGATAAATCACAAAATCCTACACTGAAACCAACATTGTACTGTATGTTAACTAACTTGAATTTAAATAAAAACGTGGATTAAGTGAAAAGAATAATCAAGAAAAAAATGAGTGCCCTATGAGCAATACCACTAGTGCGTATATATTTTTAGTCTTTTATTGTCTTCTACTATTTTTATATTCTTTATTCTGAAAATACATAGTAATTTTTTAAAGTTGTTATTTATTTAAAGATTTTATTTATTTGACAAAGAACGTGTGTGCATGAGCAGGGGGAGGGCAGAGGGAGCTGGTGGTTTAGCTGGATCTGGGACCCTGGGATCATGACCTGAGCTGAAGGCAGACGCTTAACTAACTGAGCCACCCAGGAGCCCCTTGGGAGAAAGTTTTAAAAAGTTTTCTGTTGTGGGAGGTACAGGCTTCGAGTTCTGGAATAAAGTCACAGGAGTAAAAAGTACAGCATAGAGAATATAGTCAATGATGATTCTAACAGTGATGTATGGTGACAGATGGTAGCTACACTTGTGAGTATAGACAGCATAATATATATTTACTCTGCCATACACCTGAAACTAATGTAATGGGTGTCAACTATACTAAAAAAAATCAGAAAAACAAAAAGTTCTCCATCAAATTTTTACCTAGTTAGTTTAATAATCTTTGATGAGTTGATGATTCTTGCCTTGATTTTGAGATGACTTGAATGTGGGACCATTTATTGCCGACATAAAATTGTAAGGATTTCCAGACTAAGGATGCTAGAATTTTTTCAATATGTGAGATAGTTTATCTTAATATTCTAGGTAAAAATTACTTTAAACATCTTATGCAATTCTTTCAGAGATTAAGGATAAGAGAGATGCCCTGCGCAGCCCTCAACTGGCAAAATTAGGACGAGAATTCTTTAATATAATTCGGTTGTTCTTATGAAACTTGGGTGGCCTCTGGTGGTCAAAAGAATATCTTCTGTTTTAAAGATGTGTTTGAAAGGAGTTTGGCTTATTAATGGTCATAATTTTTTTTATTTTGAGAGTTTTATTTATACAAATAATGAAGGGTTATTTTTCTCCATCGGTTGGTTTATACAGACACAAAATCTTATGTCTGTATTTTTCCCCCCCCTCCTACAGGAGATTGTTGAAAACTTTAAATTTGATTCCTGAAAGGACTCAAGTAAGTAGTTTAGTAGTTATTCTTACATTTTTTTCTGTGTGTGGGAAGCCAGTAATTTTAATATTGTAGCGTTATATCTAGTTAAGAAACTATATAGTATTTCCTTAGAACTCTTGTAGTTTTCTTAAATACAAAGTCTTATTTTTACTTGTTTTCCTTTAGCTCAATTTATATTCATAATTTTTGCCATCACTTGAGACGTTATGCTTATTTTTTCAAGTTTTACTTGTTTAAGTAATCTCTATGCCTCACATGGGGCTCAAACTTAAAACCCTGAGATCAAAGGTCACACGCTCCTCCCACCGAGACAGGCAGGCACCCTGACACATTATGCTTATTGAATGATTTCCGGGACCTTTAAATATAGTTACTTATTTTTGTTAGAGGTAATAGGAGGTATAGAACATTATGCAGTGAAAATATTCACCTTCCTATACCCAGGCACCCAGTGGCAGGCACTGTTACATTTCTCCTGCTTATACTCCCAGAAGTAGTCTGTGCATATGGATATGTATTCATATCCTATCTTTTTATTTTCCCATAGTGGCAGCATATTCAATATATTAATCTACCCTTTGTTGTTGTTTTTTTTAAATCAGTGTATCTTGGCATTCCTTCAATATTATATGTGATGTTACTTTTCTTTGAAATGGCTTGCATAATATTCCTTTATTTGAATGTACAGCATTTTATTTAATCTGTCCTCCTAACCAACATTTTAGGTTGCTTTCAATCTTTACTATGTACCTGTTCAAGTATACAGAGAAGTAGAATTTCCAGGCCAAACATATGTCTAACATTTAATAGATAATTGCCCATTTTTCCCAGTCTGTACCAAATTATACTCGTTTCATTAATATATGAGAGTATTACTTTTCTTACTCTCATCAGAGCAGTTTGAGTTTTGCAGAGCTTTGGGTGAAAATGAGTACCCCATTATAGTTTTAGTTTTCATCTGCCTTATTTTGAAGAAAGTTGAGCATCTTTTCAAAAGATTGAGTCATTGTATTTCCTTTTTTTGTGAACTATCATCATTTGTCCATTTTTTTTTTCTGTGATTTGATTGCAGTTGGTTGCTGTTATTTCTCTGTATTGTTTCTCAAGTAGGATAAACAAGTCAGTAAAAATTTGGTGAGTTCAGTAAAAGTGGTATCAGAGGAGTAATTTTGATAATTTCTTTTTTTTCTTTCAAGCTTCCATCAATTCTTGTACATAAAAGACTGGTTACTTTGAAATAACATTCTCTCTCTCTTTTTTTTTTTTTTTTTTTAAAGATTTTACTTAGAGCATGCAGAGTAGGGGGAGGGCAGAGGGGCAGAGGGAGAGGACCCTGAGATCATGACCTGAGCTGAAGGCAGGTATTTAACCAAATGAGCCACCCAGGGGCCCCTGAAAAATATTCTTGATGATGTCTGATTATGGACTTGGAATTTAGGTTGATTTATGTATAATGTTAAAAGCTAATTTGTAACTTAAATTAAGATTTTTCTAGTCATCTTTGAGTTAGTTCATTTTATTGCATCTGTTTGTATTAGAAAATATTGTAGGTCTGTTTTTACAGAGGAAATTAAGATTGTACTGTGGATAGTGTCAAAAAATATTGCCCTCATCTTCCAGCCTTTGTTTTTTTTCTTAGCTTAAACCATTAGAATGCTATACTGCCAAAATGGAATGTCATCTCCCCCTGCCCCCGCTCTTAGTGCTATTACATTGTAAAGAGCCACCAAAAATCTTTTGACATGTATCTTCCTTGAGAAATTTTCCTTTTCCACAAATCTGCAGACTCTGTGTCTCGACTTGTTGCCTATTTTCTATGTACTACAAAGGTCCTGACTTAGTACTTGTCCCATTTTTCACTTCTCACTTGTGATTATCCTTCTGTGTATCAGGATGGTTCATAGTTCTTGGGTCAGAACCTGCTTCACTTTCTCCTGGTTCTGTTCTGTTAACTATTTCTCATCTACTCTGGTGGTGGTTGTGCTGCTGCCTGTGGACTGCCTGCCTGTTTTTGTAAATACAATTTTTTTTGGAACACGGCCACACCCCTACATTTATATGTATTGCTTATGGCTGCTTTCATATTATAACAGTAGAATTGAGTAGTTGTGACAGAGACCTGTGACCTGCAAGGCTGAAAATATTAGTCTGGTCCTTTATAAAAAAGTTTGCCAACCCCTGAAGGAAATGACCTTCAGGCTATTTCCTGCACCCTCTGCTCATCATCTCTTGTTTGTCTTGCTTACCTTGTCTTTTGCCTGTTCACTTATTGTTTTCATCTGGACTCTATAATGAACTGCATTAGCTCTCTATCCAGAACACGTCAGCTCCTAAAGTAGGAAGCTGCTTTCTGTATCCCAAACATGAAAAATGCTGACATAACTTTTAATTTCAAATTTTACGAGAGTGCCTTTGCATTAAAATAAATTTATAGCATTAAAAGCAAAATCGAGAGTGATTTATTTCAGGGTTTGTTGAGTGTGTGTTTATAGGATTGTTTATTTAACACTTTTCAGTTAAAACCAATTCATTGAACACATAGACGAGATAAAGCTCTAGGAATGCAGCAACACTAGAAACTAGTGTTATAGAAACCATCCACCAGGAAATAGGAGCAGCATTGCTGATCAGCATTGTAAATTATTCATGAAAATTAATCTTTTCTAATTTTTTCTATAAGAATGAAAAAATATTTGTGGTCTTATGGATCTTTTTACCACAGTTTTTGGGAACAAGCTCTTTGGAGCTTTAAATAGACTTTGAAATGGAATGTGGGGCTTTCTATTATATTTTTTTAAAAAGAACATTTCCGAATTGTTTGGAAGAAGAATTGCCTTAATCATTTTTTTTTTCCTTTTGGTCACTTACATGCCAACAAATATTTTCCAGAGATACTTAAAAAAATGTAACTACTCTTTTAAAAATCTTCTCTGTTGTTTCTAATAACATAAAAACCATAATTCTTTGGTTTCTTTTTGTTTAGTGGCTTACAGAAGAGATGAAATGTGGTCTGAAGGACGATATGACTATGAAAGACTTCCAAGAGAACGAGTACCTCCTCGAAATCACCCCAGTGTAAGTTGCTACTGATGTAGAATAATTCAAAACCTAGTATCTAAGTGAATTTGGTACACCGAAGCTAGGCCTAGCAAAATCTTTAAGTGCCAAAAATTGACCAGTCTAAGTTGAAATATAGACAGATTAAGCTTATATTTTAAAAATTAAAAGTTTGAAATAAAAGGCAACGTTTATGTGGATAATCTATATTTCATATTTCTTATTTAAATTTCTAAAAATGGAGGATTTTTATATTGAATTTCTGAAGAAAATTTGAGGCTTTATAAAGTTGGACTGTCAGTTAATGAAGGAGTATTTAAGCACCTGCTCCTACTATTGGCTGTCACCTATTTTTGTGTTCCTAAAAATGTTTGCAAATTGGATATGTGAAATTATGAAGTAGGGGCAGATCAGGGGCAGGCAGGCAGCTTTTAGTATACTGTCCTACTTACTTGTCTCCCTGTTGCTTTGGGAATTGGAAATTTTTAATTAGGGCTTTTCTCAAGGAGCTTGCTATTTTGCTTATTATTGTATTCCCAGCACCATCTAGTATGTGGCACATAGTAAGAGTTTTGTGTTTATTGAGTGAATATATGCACTTTCTCCCCAAAATCCTCTGCAGAGACCCAAGGGAAAGTTTGGGGAGGGTCAAGAAGCTGTCAATCTTAAACTTTTACACAGGCCCTTTCTAAGCACCAGGGGATTTGGGTTGTGGTCATACTATGTGGATATATTATAGATTCATCATACACCATCAAAGGGTACAAATATTTATTTGTATGTTGGTTTTTGTTTTTTTTTTTACCTCTATATTCTGAGTAAGTCCTACGACCCACTTAGATGGATAATATACTTTCAACATTGTCTTTTGGCCTGGGTTACAGCTTAAACTGGAGTTGATCTAAAATGATAAAAGATGGGTTTTTTGGTTTTTGGCTTAGAGGAAGTGAAGGTGCATCTATCTTGGTAGTCCCACATTCGGGTTCATCCTGACACCAGCTGCCTCCACCATGCTGCCTAAGTTCCAAGATCCCAACCCCAACAAGATCCAAGTCATATACCTGGGGTGCATTGATGGGGAAGTTGGTGCTATGTTTGCCCTGGACCCCAAGATTGGCCTCCTGAGTCTTTCTCCAGTAGAGGTTGGTGATGACCTCACCAAAGCAACTGATGATTGGAAGGATCTGAGGATTACAGTGAAACTGACCATTCAGAAAGACAGGCCCAGATTGAAGTGGTATTTTCTGCCTCTGCCCTGATTGTCAAAGCCCTCAAGGAACCGCCAAGAGACTGAAAGAAGCAGAAAAACTTTAAGCACAGTCAAAATATCACTTATGATGATATTATCAACATTGCTCGATAGATGCATCACTGATCTTTAGCCAGAGAATTCTCTGGAACCATTAAGGAGATCCTGGGGACTGCCCAATCTGTGGGCTGCAATGTTGATGGCTGCCATCCTCATGACATCATAGATGACATCAATAGTAGTGCAATGGAATGTCCAGCTAGTTAAGAACTACAAAGGAAATAATAAAGAATCATTTGACAACCAGAAAAAAAAAAAAAACAAAGAGGCCTACCATATTTCAGAACGGGTAGACTTAATTATTACTATAGGTCATTTCTTTCCAGGTTTTATTTATAGATTGTATACTTATTATAGACTGTAGTTTCTAATTGAACTTTGAGTTAAATTCTTTTCCATTTGATAAAATTATAGTTTACCTAGAAAAACAAAACAGTGATATAGATAAACATGATGTGGGAGTAATGCAGGGATGGAAAAAGGGATGACTTTAGAAAAAAAATTCTTAGGAGCCCTACCTTTCTAATGATATATCCTGTAGGAATTTGTATTTCAAGGATACTTTTAAAGAATTTTCTCTGTGGTTATGCCACCAACTGGATATATAGTTGGATTTGTTTTAGTTTGTTTTCAATTTTGGGGAATTGCCTTTTTTTTTCCCCTTTTCTAATTAGGTTTTTTTCCTTAATGTAACACATGACTCCAAATTATAAAATAAGATACATTTAGAGAGGGGATGACTTTTAAGTGGTAACTTACTATAATTACGTATTTAACTAGTTCCTGCTTACTGTAAGTGAGGGCTTTTATATATAAACTTCTTAATCTTCAAAACAATTCTGAGTGTTGAATGGTACAACATTTATAGACCTCAGTAGAATGTTGTAGAAGCCGTAGAATGTAGGCAGAGATTTATATACAGAAATGTAATTTCAGATAACAATGGGAAATATTCATGATCAAATCATGGAAAAAGTTACATCACACCATTTATTACACCATGCTCCATTATTTATGCATGCTGTGTTGTGTCATAGAACACACCGCAGTGGAAGCTGGCTCAAAGAGTTAAGATTGGAGGCAGCTGGGGAGGAGTGAATTTTAAGATGGGAATACTTAGTTGTCCTAAAGACATAAGAAGGGCCCTTCAGATCTCGAGGTCATTGTGTGAGAATGGATTTGAGAAAGTTCATACCTAATAGCCTTTGTTTTCTCTGAAGGGGTAGCAAGATCATTCCCTGAAAGTACAGGTGGTAGAGGGCGACTTGAGGCCAGCCTTGAATTGGGAGTAGCCATTGTTGGTATCTCCTCACTAGAGATGTTTAAAAAGACTGGCTGAGGGGCAGTGGGCTTGTGCACTGTAGTATTATAGGGGCACCAGTCTGCAGGAATGTGTGCTTTATTACCTAAGTGGCCCAGTTTAGGAGTGGAGAAAGCAAGTTGTTGTATTGATTTAAGATTGCATGATGAGTGGTGGACTCAGGAAGATAAGGATATTGAAGGTTCTGACTCAGAATTACTGAGGTAAGATATTATGTGTTACAGGCTGATTCAGAAAGGAGGTAAGGCTGTGAGAGGGACAGTGGGTTGAAAGAAGTGAGCAAGGCTCAGTGAGGCTGAAGACCAGAGCGTGGTAGAAGGATAGGCAATTGGTATTTTGAAGTGCAGAGTTTCCAAGAGAGGACAGTTCTGGGTAATTAAAAGTCCAGTCGATGATGGTAGGGATAGAGGGTGGGTGAATGTTACTGGAGTTGAGATCAGGAAAACTTGGAGGCTAGATTTTGGATCAGTGATTTAGATTAGAGGCTCTCAGTCCTCACTGTACATTGAAGTCACCCAGAGAGCTCTTAAATACGAATATCTGGGCCCCATCCAGATAATTAAGTCCTAATCTTTGCAGCTAAGATCTAAACATCAGCGTTGTGTAAAGTTTATCAGGTGACTTATGCAGAGTTAGGAAATGCGGATCGTAGATGAACACTGAAGTTGCTGATGATGACAGGAGTTGAGGTAAAATGACAGGAGATGGAAGTTCTCAGTGGATGAGGATATTTTAGTAAAATCTAAACCCACACATTTTCATTTGTATATCATTTATGTGTGTGTAATTGTGAAACAGAGGCTTCTTTATAAAATAATTTCATCAGCAGGAAGCAGATATATTTTATATAAGTGCATTTAAAATCATAGTAGAGTTACTTAACTGTCTCTAAATTCCCAAAGGTAAATCTGACTTTGCTAAATTCTCTGGCTACTTGGTTCCTCCTATACGGGGAGGAGCCTAGATTGCCTTTCTGCTGAGAGCACGGAACCTGCCCAGACCTTGCATGGCTTCATTCCTCTCCTTTAAATTTTTTATTGTTATGTTAATCACCATACATTACATCATTAGTTTTTTGATGTAGTGTTCCACGATTCATTGTGCATAACACCCAGTGCTCCACTCAGAATGTGCCCTCTTTAATACCCATCACCAGGCTAACCCATCCCCCCACCCCCCTCCCCTCTAGAACCCTCAGTTTGTTTTTCACAGTCCATCCTCTCATGGTTCATCTCCCCCTCTGATTTCCCCCCTTCATTCTTCCCCTCCTGCTATCTTCTTCTTCTTCTTTTTTTTTTTCTTAACATATGTTGCATTGTTTGTTTCAGAGGTACAGATCTGTGATTCAACAGTCTTGCACATTTCACAGCACTCACCATAGAACATACTCTCTCCAGTGTCTATCACCCAGCCACCCCATCCCTCCCACCCCATCCCCACTCCAGCAACCCTCAGTTTGTTTCCTGAGATTAAGAATTCCTCATAGCAGTGAGGTCATATGATACATGTCTTTCTCTGATTGACTTATTTCACTCAGCATAACACTTTCCAGTTCCATCCACGTCGTTGCAAATGGCAAGATCTCATTCCTTTTGATGGCTGCATAACATTCCATTGTATATATATACCACATCTTCTTTATCCATTCATCTGTCGATGGACATCTTGGCTCTTTCCACAGTTTGGCTATTGTGGACATTGCTGCTGTAAACATCGGGGTGCATGTACCCCTTCGGATCCCTACATTTGTATCTTTGGGGTAAATACCCAGGAGTGCAATTGCCGGATCGTATGGTAGCTCTATTTTCAACTGTTTGAGGAAACTCCATACTGTTTTCCAGAGGGGTTGCACCAGCTTGCATTCCCACCAACAGTGTAGGAGGGTTCCCCTTTCTCCGCATCCCCGCCAACATCTGTTGTTTCCTGACTTGTTAATTGTAGTCATTCTGACTGGTATGAGGTGGCATCTCATTGAGGTTTTAATTTGGATTTCCTGATGCCGAGCGATGTTGAGCACTTTTTCATGTGTCTGTTGGCCATTTGGATGTGTTCTTTGGAAAAATGTCTGTTCATATCTTCTGCCCATTTCTTGATTGGATTATTTGTTCTTTGGGTGTTGAGTTTGATAAGTTCTTTATAGATTTTGGATACTAGCCCTTTATCTGATAGGTCATTTGCAAATATCTTCTCCCATTCTGTTGGTTGTCTTTTGGTTTTGTTAACCGTTTCTTTTGCTGTGCAAAAGCTTTTTATCTTGATGAAATCTCAATAGTTCATTATTCCCCTTGCTTCCCTTGCCTTTGGCGATGCTTCTAGGAAGAAGTTGCTGCGGCTGAGGTTGAAGAGGTTGCTGCCTGTGTTCTCCCTTAGGATTTTGATGGACTCCTGTCTCACGTTTAGGTCTTTCAACCATTTGGAGTCTATTTTTGTGTGTGGTGTAAGGAAATGGTCCAGTTTCATTCCTCTGTATGTGGCTGTCTAATTTTCCCAACACCATTTGTGGAAGAGACTGTCTTTTTTCCATTGGACATTCTTTCCTGCTTTGTCGAAGGTTAGTTGACCATAGAGTTGAGAGTCCATTTCTGGGCTCTCTATTCTGTTCCATTGATCTATGTGTCTGTTGTTGTGCCAGTACCATACTGTCCTGATGATTACAGCTTTGTCATAGAGCTGGAAGTCCGGAATTGTGATGCCGCCAGCTTTGCTTTTCTTTTTCAACATTCCTCTCGCTATTCGAGGTCTTTTCTGGTTCCATACAAATTTTAGGATTATTTGTTCCCTTTCTTTGAAAAAAGTGGATGGTATTTTGATAGGGATTGCATTGAATGTGTAGATTGCTCTAGGTAGCATTGACATCTTCATAGTATTTGTTCTTCCAGTCCATGGAAATGGAACGTTTTTCCATTTATTTGTGTCTTCCTCCATTTCTTTCATGAGTATTTTATAGTTTTCTGAGTACAGACCCTTTGCCTCTTTGGTTAGATTTATTCCTAGGTATCTTATGGTTTTGGGTGCAATTGTAAATGGGATTGACTCCTTAATTTGTCTCTCTTCTGTCTTGTTGTTGGTGTATAGGAATGCCACTGATTTCTGTGCATTGATTTTATATCATGCCACTTTACTGAATTCCTGTATGAGTTCTAGCAGTTTTGGGGTGGAGTCTTTTGGGTTTTCCACATAAAGTATCATTTCATCTGCAAACAGTGAGAGGTTGACTTCTTTGCTGATTTGGATGCCTTTTATTCCTTTTTGTTGTCTGATTGCTGTCGCTAGGACTTCTAATACTATGTTGAATAGCAGTGGTGATAATGGACATCCCTGCTGAGTTCCTGACCTTAGGGGGAAAGCTCTCAGTTTTTCCCCATTGAGAATGATATTCACTGTGGGTTTTTCATAGATGGCTTTTATGATATTGAGGTATGTACCCTCTATCCCTACACTCTGAAGAGTTTTGATCAAGAAAGGATGCTGGACTTTGTCAAATGCTTTTTCTGCATCTATTGAGAGGATCATATGATTCTTGTTCTTTCTTTTGTTAATGTATCACGTTGATTGATTTGCAGATGTTGAACCAACCTTGCAGCCCGGGGATAAATCCCACTTGGTTGTGGTGAATAACCCTTTTAATGTACTGTTGGATCCTATTGGCTAGTATTTTGGTGAGAATTTTTGCATCCATGTTCATCAAGGTTATTGGTCTGTAATTCTCCTTTTTGATGGGGTATTTGGTTTGGGGATCAAGGTAATGCTGGCCTCATAAAACGAGTTTGGAAGTTTTCCTTCCATTTCTATTTTTTGGAACAGTTTCAGAAGAATAGGTATTAGTTTTTCTTTAAATGTTTGGTAGAATTCCCCTGGGAAGCCATCTGGCCCTGGGCTTTTGTTTGTTGGGAGTTTTTTGATGACTGCTTCAATTTCCCTAGTGGTTATAGGTCTGTTCATGTTTTCTATTTCTTCCTGGTTCAGTTTTGGTAGTTGATACATTTCTAGGAATGCATCCATTTCTTCCAGGTTACCTAATTTGCTGGCATAGAGTTGCTCATAATATGTTCTTATAATTGTTTGTATTTCTTTGGTGTTGGTTGTGATCTCTCGTCTTTCATGATTTTGTTGATTTGGGTCATTTCTCTTTTCTTTTTGATAAGTCTGGCCAGGGGTTTATCAGTTTTGTTAATTCTTTCAAAGAACCAGCTCCTAGTTTCATTGATCTGTTTTACTTACTGTTCTTTTGGTTTCTCTTTCATTGATTTCTGCTCTGATCTTTATTATTTCTCTTCTCCTGCTGGGTTTAGGCTTTATTTGCTGTTCTTTCTCCAGCTCGTTTAGGTGTAGGGTTAGGTTGTGTATGAGATCTTTCTTGTTTCTTGAGAAAGGCTTGTATTGCTATATACTTTCCTCTTAGGACTGCCTTTGCTGTATCCCAAAGATTTTGAACAGTTGTGTTTTCATTTTCATTGGTTTCCATGAATTTTTTAAATTCTTTAATTTCCTGGTTGACCCATTCATTCTTTAGTAGGATGCTCTTTAGCCTCCATGTATTTGAGTTCTTTCCGACTTTCCTCTTGTGATTGCGTTCTAGTTTCAAAGCACTGTGGTCTGAAAATAGGCAGGGAATAATCCCAGTCTTTTGGTACCGGTTGAGTCTTGATTTTTGACCTGGGATGTGATCTATTCTGGAGAATGTTCCATGGGCAGTAGAGAAGAATGTGTATTCTGTTGCTTTGGGATGGAATGTTCTGAATATGTCTGTGAAGTCCATTTGGTCCAGGGTGTCAGTTAAAGTCTTTATTTCCTTGTTGATCTTTTGCTTAGATGATCCATTTCAGTGAGGGGGTGTTAAAGTCCCCTACTATTATTATATCGTTGTCAATGTGTTTCTTTGCTTTTGTTATTAATTGCGTTATATAATTGGCTGCTCCCATGTTAGGGGAATAGATATTTACAACTGTTAGATCTTCTTGTTGGATACACCCTTTAAGTAGGATGTAGTGTCCTTCCTCATCTCTTATTACAGACTTTGGTTTAAAATCTAATTTGTCTGATGTAAGGATTGCCACCCCAGCTTTCTTTTGATGTTCATTAGCCTGGTAAATTGTTTTCCACCCCCTCACTTTCTTTTTTTTTTTTTTTTTAAAGATATATTTATTTATTTTGAGAGAGTGAGAATGAGAGAGAGAGAGAGAGTACATGAGAGCAGGGAGGGTTAGAGGGAGAAGCAGTCCCCTTGCCGAGCAGGGAGCCCGATGTGGGACTCGATCCCGGGACTCCAGGATCATGACCTGAGCCGAAGGCAGTTGCTTAACTAACTGAGCCACCCAGGCGCCCTCCAACCCCTCACTTTCAATCTGGAGGTGTCTTTGGGTCTAAAATGAGTCTCTTGCAGACAGTATATCGATAGGTCTTGTTCTTTTATCCAATCTGATAGCCTGTGTCTTTTGATTGGGGCATATAGCCTATTTACATTCAGGGTAACTATTGAAAGATATGAATTTAGTGCCATTATATTGCCTGTAAGGTGACTGTTACTGTATATTGTCTCTATTCCTTTCTAGTCGATATTATTTTTAGGCTCCCTCTTTGCTTAGAGGATCCCTTTCAATATTCTTGTAGGGATGGTTTCGTGTTTGCAGATTCCTTTAGTTTTTGTTTGTTCTGGAAGCTTTTTATGTCTCCTTCTATTTTCATTGACAGCCTAGCTGGATATAGTATTCTTGGCTGCATATTTTTCTCGTTTAGTGCTCTGAAGTTATCATGCCATTCCTTTCTGGCCTGCCAGGTCTCTGTGGATAGGTCTGTTGCCAATCTAATGTTTCTACCATTATAGGTTCCATATCTCTTCTCCCGAGCTACTTTCAGGTTTTTCTCTTTGTCTCTGAGTCTCGTAAGTTTTACTATTAGAGGTCAGGGTGTTGACCTATTTTTATTGATTTTGAGAGGGGTTCTCTGTGCTTCCTGGATTTTGATGCCTATTTCCTTCCCCCCATTAGGGTAGTTCTCTGTTATAAATTGCTCCAATATACTTTCTGCCCCTCTCTCTCTTTCTTCTTCTTCTGGGATCCCATTTACTCTAATGTTGTTTCATCTTATGGTATCACTTATTTCTCAAATTCTGCCCTCGTGATCCAGTAGTTGTTTATCACTCTTTTTCTCAGCTTATTTTCCATCATTTGGTCTTCTATATCGCTGATTCTCTCTTCTGCCTCATTTATCCTAGCAGTTAGTGCCCCCATTTTTTATTGCACCTCATTAATAGCCTTTTTGATTTCGACTTGGTTAAATTTTAGTTCTTTTATTTCTCCAGAAAGGGTTTCTCTAATAACTTCCATGCTTTTTTCAAGCCCAGCTAGTATCTTTAAAATCATGATTCTGAACTGTAGGTCCAACATTGTACTAATGTCTGTATTAAGTAGGTCCCTGGCAGACGGTACTACCTATTGTTCTTTTTGTTGAGGTGATTTTTTCCGTCTTGTCTTCTTGTCCAGAGGAGAATAGATGAATGAGAGAACAAAGTGCTAACAGGGCAACAATGCCCCCAGAAAATATACTCTAAACAAATCAGAAAGGACCTGAAAGCAGGGGAAAAGAAAGGGAAAGGAATAAAAAAGAAAAAGAAGAAAAGAAAAAAGAAAAAGATACAAACAAAACAAAAAAAACAGAATATGATCAGATATGATCAGGCTGGTGCGTAGATCAGTGCCACACACTAGATTTTGGCTGTATTTGGTCTGTTAGGAGAAAGTGGATCCCAAAATTTTAAAGAATTATATATGTTCAAAATAAGGGTTGATACGATGAAGGGATGGAATATGACTGTAAAGATGAAAATTATAAAAAAATTTTATAAAAGGAATTGATAAGATAAGAAGGTGTTTGAGAAAATAAAGAAGAGGATTTAAAAAAAAGGAAAGAAAAAAAAGAGAGAATGTGATCAGGCAGGAGACTAGAACAAAGCCATACACTAGAGATTTAGGGTATATTTTAATCTGTTAGAAGAAACTGTATCTCAGAATTTTAAAGAGAACAACTTATATATATATGCCAAAAATAAGGGTGACTACTATGAAGGGATAGAATATGACTCTAAAAATGAAAAATAATGTTTTTTTAAAAGGGATTGATAAGATGTTGGTTGAAAAAGGGAAAAAGAAAAAGTCAAAAAAAAAGACAGTTACAAAAAAATTAAGTTTGAAAGACTAAAGAATCATGGTAAAAAAAAGCCATGAATTCTATGTGCAGTATTCCCCTAGCTCTGGACTTCTGCTGTTCTCATTGATCAGTGAACTTGGTCTTGGCTGACTGTTCTTGCTCATCTTCTGGGGGAGGCGCCTGTTCCCGTGATTCCCAAATGCCTTTTCCGGAGGCGGAATTGCCCCGCCCTTGCCAGTCCTGGCTAAGTAATCTGCTCAGGTTTGCTCTCCGGAGCTTTTGTTCCTTGCAAGCTCCCGGTACAGCTTTGGAGGATGAGAGCGAAAATGGTGGCCTCCCAATCTCCGCCCCGGAGGAGCGGAGACCTCGGGGCCCTGCTCCCAGCGTGCCCCCAGAGAAAAGCAGTCAATCACTCCTGTCTCCCCGGTCTCCGGCCACACTCTGTGCTCGCCCGGCCTGTGACCCAGCATTGTATCTCTGGCACCCGACTCAGTGTGGAGTCTCCAAACCCAGCAGATCCCTGCAGTGCGCTCCCGCGCCACTCCTCCCAGGGGAGAAAGTGGAGTCTCCCTGGATCTCCCACTTGTTGGGTCCCCGCTGGAGGAGCAGTGGCCTGTGTCACCGATCACAGTTTATGGCCACCCCGAGCTGAGAGCCCGCACCTCGGCTCCGTCTCTGCAGCTGGCCTCCCTGCTCGGATACCTGGGAGCTCTGCCGCACTCAGGCACCCCCGGTCTTCCTGTGACCCCGAGGGTCCTGAGACCACACTGTCCCGCGAGGGTTCCACCCCCCGCTTAGCCACTGGAGCGACGTCCCTCAGCGGAGCCGGCTTCTAAAAGTTCTGATTTTGTGCTCCGCGGCTCTAGCACTTGCCAGAAACGGCTGCCGGAGGCCCCTCCCCCGCCATCTATCCTCCCGAATATTGCCTCGGATTCACTTCTCCGCAAGTCCTACCTTCCAGAAAGTGGTCGCTTTTCTGTTCAGAGAGTTGTTGCTATTCTTTTCTTTGATCTCCTGTTGAGTTCATAGGTGTTCAAAATGGTTTGATCCCTATCCAGCTGAATTCCTGAGACCAGACCAAATCCAGGTTTCCTACTCCTTCGCCATCTTGCTTTGCCCCCTACCGTTCCTCTCCTTTTTAAGAAAAAATTTAATTCTATTAGATTGGTCCCTTCATCCCCCCAATAAGCCTTCCTTAGTTGATAAATCCTTCTCTTTTCCCACATCCCCTTCCTGAATACTCACTTTTATTGGTGAATGTGGCCTTATTTTGCTTAGAAATTTAAAGCCCTCCCCTCAATTATGCGCCTTTGATGACTCTTGGAAATTATCTCTTTGCTTTCTACGTTACACCTACATTTTAAATAAAGCAAAGTTAAACTTTTTGGTGCCATTGTTCCTTTTAACAGTCTGGTGAAGCCTATGGATCCCTTTTCAGAGAAGGGTTTTTAAAACTATAAAATACACCAAATTAAAGGAGACCACTTAAATTTGAATATAATTATCAAACTATTAATAAATTTGTAATGTAGTAATATGTACTTCTTTGGTAGAGCATTAAATATTAAGAGCTAATGATGGGAGTTTCATTACTATATTTTCAAAGTGATGAGAATAAATGGTATTTTGAGATACTGCAACAGCTATAATGTGATATGAAAATATCTATGATTTCTGTTAGTGACAAAGCCACAGATATAATTCTAATGTCGTTTGTTGCTGCATTTGGGTGAAAAAAGTAATTTTATATTCACATCTGATTTCAAGGACCTCCTGAATCCTTGGGTTAGAAAACTGATAAATGACACTAGAACTAGAAATGTAAATCAGTGAATTTATAATTTCTGAATTTGGAGCTAATAAAAATATAATTTCTTTAACATTTAAAAATATTTGCTTACAAAGCAGATCATATAATGTTATTTTAAAAACCATATTGGTATATCATATTGACTTGTATAAGATTCTCACAAGCAACATTATTCATAACAGCTCTAAGCTGGCAACAATCCACATGTGTAACAGTAGAGTAGATAAATTAATTGTGCAATGTACACAGCAATTAGAATGAATGGACCTGAGTGGACCATTGCAAAAGCAGCAACATGTATGAACCTCACAAACATCATACTGAAAGAAAGAAGCCAAATACAAGAGTATATCCTGTATTTCCTGCATATTGTATAAAGTTTCAGAATAGGCATAACTCACCAGGGAAGTGGTTACTTTTAGGAGTGCGGAGCAGTGTCTGGGAGAGAGCACAGGAAGGCTTTTGCCATACTAGGGATGTTCAGTTTTTTGATCTGGTGGTAGTTATACAGTGTAATTACCTTGTGAAAATTAATCCAAGAGTCATTTATGACTTTACACTTTTTGTATGTATTTCTTACTTCAATAAAAACTTAGCTTTGGAAAAGGCAGATTATTGTTCTAAATAGAAAACTAGTTAATCCTTTAAAAAGTGAGCACTCACTATCATTAGGGCCTGGGATAGAGCAAGATAATGTTCTATTCTGTATATCTGGATTCTGTTCTCTAACAGAAAAGCAATTTTACTGCATTTCTCTTTTCTTATTGCTCCCATTTACTCACTATTATATTCAACTATTAACATTTTTTAAAAGATTTATTTATTATTTTTTAAAGATTTATTTATTTTAAAGAGAGCATAAGTGGGGAAGAGAGAATTTTTTTTTTTTAATTTTATTTATTTGGGAGAGTGAGAGAAAGTAAGAGAGAGAGAGAACACGAGCGGGGTGAGGGGCAGAGGGAGAAGCAGACTCAGCAGCCCGATGAAGGGCTCTATCCCGGGACCCTGGGATCATGACCTGAGCCAAAGGCAGACAGTCAACCGACTGAGCCACCCTGGTGCCCCTCAACTGTTAACATTTTATGAAAACTTTATCATGTATTTATCCATCTATCTGTCCTTTATCCATCTACTTAATCCATCTAATTTTTTGATGTATTTCAAAGTAAACTGGACAAGTGTGCTTTTCATTAACTACATAGGTATGCATATCATAAAAGTGCAGTGTTTTTTTTATAGCTTTTTCTAAATGTGAAAATTACACACATGAAATACAAAGTCTTAAGTGTTCATCTGCTGAATTTTGATTTTGTGTAGAGCTGCCCTAGGAGGTGTTTAAACTTCTTGGCTGACAGAATTGCAAGAACTTAACTTACTTTTTATTGTCATTATTTCCAGAGAGGAAAGAGGAGTTCTTGGCTGCATTCTGTAACAATGTCCTGATTTTCTGGGGCAGTTCCAGTTTCACATATTTGATCCATTATTCCCCAACGCCATTGAAATGCAAAACCATTTTCTTTGAAAATTCAGTGAGTGAATTAAATGAATAAGTGCTATTATAGAAATGCATGTCACAAAATATGAGGAAGCAGAGTTAGGGAACCTTAGGCTTTCGAAAGCAGAAGTCCACCAGTCTGTGTAGTAGATTTTTTTAGTTATGTGTGGTTTGTGTGGTACTTTTCTAATAAAAAGCATGTGATGCCAAAGGTAACATAAAATTGATAGAGCAAAGCAGAATGTGTGTTATGAATGTAGTGCCTACTATGTGCCAAGTGCTGTTCCAGGTGCTGGGAATAGAGCAGTGAATTAAGACCAAGGTTTCTGTGCCCATGAAGCTTGCATTCATACTAAGTTGATTATTTTAGGGAGTAATGGCATTAACTATTTACATGTGCTATCGTACTTAGTTACTTTGCTGATAGGTTAGTGAGTTTTAATAGTTTTTCATTTATTATAACAAAAGTTAAAGATATAAAAGTAGACAAAATAACAAAATAAACTTCCCAAAGTGGCAATTATCAACTCATGGTCCATCTTGTTTTGTCTGTGCCTCCCCCAGTTTCTTTTCTCTCAGATTATTTTGAAGTAAATCCAAGATACCCTATCTCTTTCTTTCTTTCTCTTTCTTTCTTTCTTTCTTTCTTTCTTTCTTTCTTTCTTTCTTTCCTTCTTTTTTTTCTTTTCCTTCTTTTCCTTTTCCTTCTTTTCTTTCTTTTCTTTCTTTTCTTTCTTTAAGATTTTATTTATTTGAAAGAGAGATAGAGAGCACAGATAGAGTGGCAGGCAGAGGGAGAGGGAGAAGTAGGCTTTCCGCTGAGCAGGGATCCCGATGCCAGGCTCTATCCCAGGACCCCAGGATCATGACCTGAGCCAAAGGCAGACGCTTAACCGAGTGAGCCACTCAGGCGCCCCCAAGATACCCTATTTCAAGTGCCAATAAGTATTTTAGTATATGTCTCTAAGTGATAAGGATGCTTAACAGGAGGAGCTTATATGTTAAAATTTCTCCTTTAAATAAAACGTTTTTCTGTTAGAATTTGTGCCAAGTATATTTTAATGGCACTGGAAAAGAAATGTTTTTAAAGAAGTGTGCTAATCCTCGTAATTTGCCCCCAGTTAGGAGTGAGACTAAACATTAGTGTGGAAAATTTGACATTTAAATATTGAATGAAACAAAATGGTGCTTTTACTTTCTGAAATGAAAGTATTTCTCTTAAGAGGTAGTTCTACTAAATTGGAATTTATAGCAAATTAAGAAATAATTGCTTAATTTTGTAACAGAACATCACCATCTTAGATTTAAAAATTGCAGAACTAATTTGGTATGTATCTTAACCTGATGAGATTTTCATTAGCATAAGCAAACTGAACAATCCTTATTTCAGAAGCTCAGTAGGCCTAATGGTAGTAATTGTTTCACCCCTGAGATAGTGACCTATGAGAAAGTGTAAATTTCATTGACCTATAACTTCTCAAAGTATTTAAATTTATATGCAAGTTGTTGCTTTCTATATTCTTCCGGAACAGATCAGTGATTAAGTAAAATAGGCTTAAATTTTTTTTTTAATGAGCTACATGTACTTTTTTATTTCGGTCTGACTGATCATAAAACATTAATACTAATTTTGGAGGAGCAGATCTGATAGAGTTCATGCATATTTTTGGAAATTCTAGTAACAGCCATGGAAAATTGATACATAGTGTAAATATGTAACAGTTGTATTAAGTTGGTAACAGTCTGATCTTAATGGGATACTGTACATATTTTTCATAATGAGCAGAAGCAATGAAAATTGATTTCATTGAGGTGAATTCAAATTTTATGTCCAAACTCAAGATCTGAAATATCTGCATTTTAAATAATAGAAATGTTTTGATTCTATTGAGTTCATTTTTAAGTTAATTAAAAATGATCCTGTTATCTTTAAAAATCTTTTAAGATATTCTTTAGAAGTCATAATTTTTATTTCTGGTTTGTATATAATGGTGCTATTGTTTTCCAAGGTATTTCTAAAATGGAGGCTCCAACCATATCAGTACCTGAAGCCTTGTGTCCTTCTGTTAGCATTTAGAAAGGAAAATTATGTTTATAGCTCAATGTAAATTTGTACGAGAATTCAGGTGTTTCCAATCAGGTCTGGCATTGTAGGTAATATAAAATACTGTTTGAACTTTTTATAAACAAAGCTTTTGAAAAAAATTCTGAAATCTTTCCCTCCTATCATGGATTTAATTGGAAAGAAAAATCCTTGAATGGTATACCTGGATAAGATAGGAACTTTCTGATAATATAGTCTTGCTTTATCACAGACTCCTATAATCATCTTCATTTCCTTAAATCTTTTCATATAACTAGGGAGTTTTCTTTAAAAATAGATACCTATAGGGGCGCCTGGGTGGCTCAGATGGTTAAGCGTCTGCCTCCAGCTCAGGTCATGATCTCAGGGTCCTGGGATCGAGTCCTACATCGGGCTCCTTCCTTAGCAAGGAGCCTGCTTCTCCCTCTGCCTGCCACTCCCCCTGCTTGTACTCTCCCTCCCTCTCTCTCTGGCAAATAAATAAATAAAATCTTTAAAAAAAAAAAGGGAATAGATGCCTATAGAGGTGAGATGGTATAAGGTACTTATATTTGAATATTTTCAAAACAAAGGAAATGTCTGTTTGAGCTTCATTGCTAGATACAGAACTGTCATTAGGAGTTTCTGTTGCTGATTAACAACTTTGGAATGATTGTTTTCATTTATTGTTTGGAAAAAACGATTTGTTAAATCTATGACCAAATGTGATTTGAGTTTTATTCTTTGAAAGTTTTGCCATATGCATTTTACAATCTTAAAATCACTTTGAACAAAGGAAAAGGTTGCTTTGTAAAGTAATCTCTATTTATAAAAATGTTTAGACATGCATGCTTACCCCACTATCCCTCCAAATAAATGTATACAAATAAACAAGGATATTGTAGGATGGAATTTTATGGTTTCTTGGAATTGGAGAAATAAGTGATTCTGATTTTATGAATAACAAAGAGATTTTGATTTAGAAAATGATATAAATTATAAAGTTGCTAATTTTGGTTTAATGTTGAATTTTTTTAGAGGCTCAGTGGTTGTTTAGGTTTAATTGAAATCTCTATTGAAAGACAGTTTTACAAGACAGAGTCAGTGGGTTCATTTCTCTATTATATTTTATGTCAACATAACAAAATATGTGTTATAATTTAATATCTCAAATACTGAAGAAAGAAACCACCTTATAGGAAAAAATTAGGTAGATCCTTTTAGCTCTCAAATAGATATAACTATTGATTTTATTTTTTTCTCAGCACATTAATAAATTTGCTACCCATTGGGAAATTTGAATAGGACACAGTAATTTAATAATTGAATAGTTGTAGTTATTAACGCTAAGAAGTAATTTAAGGAAATAGATACTTTGAGGAATTGTGTTTCACCTAGACTTGAAAAAGGTAATCCAAACAGCAAATATTTTTGAGCACTTAGTGTGTCCTACACATTGTACTAAATGCTTTACAGTGTTTTTCATTTAGTCTTCACAGCAACTCCTGAGGTAGGTATTAGTATTAATCTATTGTACAGATAATGAAACTGAGACATAAAGATGGTATAGTAATGCCCTGAATGTTGGGCTTTATTTTTTTATTTTGTCCAGTCAGTTAACTTAAATTGATCGTGTCTTATACTTTGATAGCATTCTCATTTCTTTCACGTATATTTCATCTGATATTGGTAGAAAGACATACCGTGAATGCTCAAGCCCAGGTTATTTACAAATACATGTTCTGTAGCTCTCTAGTTCTTACTGTTGATAATCATCTTTTTGTCCAGTTATTTTACAGCAGCTACTAACCCAAGAGAGGTATTCTCCTCTGTCCAATTTCCCAACCCCACAAAAAAATCCACTTAGTTGCTAAAACTTTAAAATATTAACAACATACTACTTGGAAAATCAGTTCAAATTTTTTATCAGGTTTTATTTTGCTTCCAGACCTGTGAAATCAAAGGCTCTCTTCTCTCCAGTGCTTCTGGAGAAATAGCAGAATGTTTCCTCTTGATGGTTCTAGCTCAGTATCACCTCCCTGTTTGCTGTTCCTTATGTGTGAAGATTTTGTATTTCTTCAAAACAGTATAGTTCAAACACAGTAGACTAAAGATGTGTGCTATCTTAAATGGTTTTGTTTCTAAAATTCTTAGGCAGTTCGGATTAGAGCTACTGTAACATTCTCTCTGTAGTTTATTTTTTATTAAAACAATAACATTCTATTTTTTCTTTTATTTATGATTGGTTTTTAGCATTGCAGCTTGTTATTTTAAATACCTGGCTTTCTTCATTGAACAGTTTTATTTCCTTTAATCCATGTGAAAACCTTGCTATTAGTTATATTCATGTTATTTCATTAATGCATTTTTGTTTGTTTATACATTTACTCTATTTGATTAAGGATAAGAACTCCTGTACTTTTTAAAAACCTTTCCAAAACCAAATAGAGAAATTAGTGATTTTTATATATTTCTTTTTGTCTGTTTTAGGATGGCTACCATAGAGTAGTTAATATTGTGCCAAAGAAACCATCACTGCTAGACAGACCTGGTGAAGGAAGCTACAGTAGATATTACAGTCATGTTGATTACCAAGAATATGACGAGGGCCGCAGTTTTTCTCATGATCGAAGAAGTGGTCCACCTCACAGAGGAGTATGTAAATTTCCCCCGTGTACTAATTGTTATTTTTTATAAGTTTAAAAATCATGTAATTTTTGAAATTTATGTGACTGGCCATGAAGGCAGTTGAATAAACACTTCCTGCTTGATGCTCTATTGAGTTGCCTGCTAGAGCTGTCAAATGGGAACTGGTAGTGGAGAATCTTGGGACAAAGTGGGTAAGCCACTCTGGGTAGCTCTATCTAAGTGACATTAATTCCAACTAGCCTGTGTTTTTATCCCCGAAATTGGCAAGAATTTGCAGAAGCAGATAAAGATAATCTACATTGCCTTGGTACTCAGTAAGTGATGAGCAGCAGGTGGTTACCATCTCTTATTGGATGTATCCACTTATAATTACTTTGATTATTTTCATCGTGATGAGATGCTGTGGGTGAGGTTGGGTTACAGTTGAGCTTCAGTCTCATTTTTGTTATACTTATTAAAGTTTACTTAGTAACTCAAAGTAGAAAGCTCTCAAAACACTGCCTGTCCTATATAAAATAGACACTTTTTAAATGTTAGCTTCTATTATTACCATTATTGTTGCTGTTGTATTTTGTTTTTCTTGATCATCTTTAATAATCTAGAAGTATGTATTTAATGTTGGCAATAATCTGTCATTGAACTTGATTACAACTATTCCTTGATGCAATTCCTTTGACTTAGCTTGTGTGTTTATATCACTCCTCTGCTAGACTGTTTACTTATATTTTCTCCTTTCCCCTTCTCTACTATATAATATTGCAATTAACGGTACATATTCAAACATTGTTTATATTAAAATTTGACCTCACATGGGCTGTTGGAATTACTTTCCATACTTTACCCTCAAAGAAATGGAGGTAAGGTGATTTACCCAGGGTTGGGTGTGTATGGAAGTCCAGTTCTCTTACTACTGCATCATGGTGATCCTTGACAATTCTAAAGTAGTAATGAGACTATTCAGTGTTTTCTTGTCATTTTAAAGTTTGGGGTGCATAGCTTCCTTCTCATAGAATGGATTTTTGTTTTGTTCAATTTTTAAATATCTTGCTCTTCCTTTAGGGGGAGGAATTTGGTGTTGAAAAGTAAACATTGTACATTATCACTATTGGCAGAAATACTGGATTTTGCCTTCGGAGCTATTATTCCAGGTAGTTTGAGGAACAAAAAAAATTGGCCTTTACATAAAGTTGTTATCCCTCTTAGGAAAACCAAAGGTGGCCATTTAATGTGGATAGGGAATTTTGGATTCATTGGATCAATTTGTATTTGAATCCTCATGAATATGATTTTTCCCCTAAAACCTTGTAGCATCAACATTAGTTTTTTGTTACAAGTTGTGTTTATTCATACTTTATACAACATTTTCTCTTTATATTCACTTCAAACAAAATAAGTCCCTTTGATATCCTTAGGACTCTTGTGACACTAATTTATCTTGAGTTCAGTTATATAAAGAAAACTACTTATTTGATCTAATATCTTATAGCTGTTGAGTTTTTTCCTTTTGTTTGTTTATATTTATTGTTGGGGAGGAAAATGATGAATACATTACTCTTATGTTAGAGTATATGATGCTAAAGAGGAAGATGAAGACAGTATTTATTTTACCTGAATTAGTATTTCTGATTGTGAATAATTAACATTGTTGTATTGTTAATTCTTGTTTTATATTCTATATATAATTTTAAAGCAATTGGGCATGAATTACTATGTTTTTTTTATGTACCTTTTCAAATGTATCTGTTTTAGAGGACAAAATATGCTTTTTTTCATTAATTTTAAACTTAGTGTCACATCTTGCTCTAATAGCTTATCGGTAGGTGATAGCTTCTTATTATATTGTTTCCAATTATAGGTTTAAATGAGAATCAAGATGAGAAAAGAAAACTTGAACAAGAAAAGTGGGAAAGTAAATTTTTTTTTTTTAAAGATTTTATTTATTTATTTGACAGAGAGACACAGCAAGAGAGGGAATACAGGCAGGGGGAGTGGCAGAGGGAGAAGCAGGCTTCCCGCTGAGCAGGGAGCCTGATGCGGGGGCTCCATCCCAGGACCCTGGGATCATGACCTGAGCTGAAGGCAGACGCCTAACGACTGAGCCAACCAGGCACCCCAGGGAAAGTAAATTCTTCATTGGGCTTGAATTTGAAAATTGGTGATAGAACTTGACAGAACGAAAATAAAATGAAAAGTCGAGAAATGTGTGCTTGATTAAACTTAAATTGGGCCTTTGTTCTTCTAATGGTCCTTAGCTGTTGTGATGTTCGCATGTTTTTGGCAATGAGGCTGTTAGGGCCTACCAAAGAAATAGCTTCAGCATTTTCATAGAGCTAAATCGTACCACAGGTTCTCGGTCTACTAAATTACTTGTTGAAATGGATGACTTGCTATATCTTTTTTCCCCCTTTTTTATGCCTTTGAAGCTCAGAGAAATTTAGAAAGGTGTTTTTGTCCTCATATAATTTTGGTCTTAGAGATGTTTCCAGTAGTACTGATATATCCTACTCGACCAAAATAATGTAAACAAGTATCTAAATAACTTTTTTATTTTACAGGATGAATCTGGCTATAGGTGGACAAGAGATGATCATTCTGCAAGTCGACAGCCTGAGTACAGGTAAAATGATGAACATAGTACCATAACTACTTTGATACTTGATTCACTGAGATGTCTGCTGTTGAAATCTAATCTCAAGGCTCGTAGATGAAATATTTATTAGGAATTTATAATTTTGAGAGCAACAAACATTTTTATGACTAATATAACAGCACTAATAGCATTCTGTATCTTTTGGCATTTTGAAAACTGATAATAAAAAAATATTGTTTGGTATATTCTCATCAAATTAATTATTAAATTATTCCTAACGTGTAATGTGGATTATAAGGTATCTGCTTAATTAGAAGGTTAAGGCTTTTTTTCCCCTTCAGAATATTTGAGTCATTACAGAGTGTTCCTTATTAACATATTTTGGAAGAACTTCAGTCATTGTTAGCCTTGGTTGCTTACAGAGGCATCTGATAGAATAGTTAGGGGGAAAAAAAGATAGACATATTTAATCGTTTGTTTTATTTTTATTTTTTAGGTTATTTATTAGAGCGAACAAGCGCGGGGGAGGGTTTGAGGGAGAAGGAGAGGGAGAAGCAGACTCCCCGCTGAGCAGGGAGCCCGATGCTAGGCTTGATCTCAGAACCTTGGGATCATGATCTGAACCATCCAGGCACCCCTCAAGTTTGTTTGTTTGTTTGTTTGTTTGTTTTAATGACTTTATAAAGGAAATAGTAGAAGTTATAAAAGGAGCTTTTTAAAGATCTCCTGTGGAGGCGCCTGGGTGGCTCAGTCGGTTAAGCTTCTGACTCTTGATTTTGGCTCAGGTCATGATCTCAGGGTTGTGATATTGAGCCTCACGGAGAATCAGGCTCTGTGCTCAGCGGGGAGTCTGCTTGGGATTCTTTCTTTTTCCCTCTTCCTCTACCACTCCCACTCCCCCTCCTCCTCTAAAGAAAATATTTCTTACAACTCTCAGAGAATAACCTATATACAAGGGAAAGTAGTCAACTGCTACAACTCTCTCGGTGCCAGAAGTAGACAACAGGATTCAGTGGATCAGAGCAAGGCAGCTGATTCCGCACAGCACCTCAGTCATCAGGGACGTCAGTGTGGTAGTCCCGGTTCCCTGCCCCCAAGTCCCATAGGGTGATGTGATGGGCAGAGATGGTGGCTGGGCATACAGTAGGATGCACTGCAGCTGAAGAACACAGGGTCAAGAGCTTGCTACTTTTTTGTAGTAAGCAGGAAGCAAGCAGGCCAGTCCTTCTTTCATTAAGAGTGAGCAGTCACACAGTAGTTATGCTGTGGTCACCTTGACCTATTTAATTGTCTGTATGACCAGCTACAGAAACTGTTCAATGTCAGTGGTTGGCAAGGTCTTACAATTTGGAATACACAGCAGGGATGTGCAGGGATGCACTCATGGAGGACTGCCTTCCCAAAAGAAGTAATAGAGAAAAGAGATGCTGAAAAATACTTTTTTTTTTCAAGATTTTATTTATTTATTTGACACAGAGAGAGTGAGAAAGAGAGCATAAGCAGGGGGTAGTGGCAGGCAGGCAGAGGGAGAGGGAGAAGCAGGCTCTCTGCTGAGCAAGGAGCCTGATGCAGGACTTGATCCCAGGACCCTGGGATCATGACCTGAGCCAAAGGCAGCCGTTTAACCAACTGAGCCACCCAGGCACCCCTGAAAAATACTTTAATAAAATTTAATTACTGTGTTAAACATAACACAGTAAGTTTTAGACAGCTAGGAATAGAAGAGAATTTCCTTTATCTGATAAATGGGTCTTTGCTATACTAAATGGCAGAGTTAGAAGCATTTACTTTAAAATCAGAACAAAGCAAAGATGCCTGTTATCACTGCTTCTATTCATCCTGGTAATGGAGGTCTCAGCCTCTACAGTAAGACAAGAAAAATAAAGTAGTAAGGGATAGAATGAAAGAAAGCTATTTACAGATGATAAATTATGTAGAAAATCCAAGAGAGTCTATAGACTTATTTGAACTGTTTAGTTCTAATAAAAATAAAAAGTTTTTTTAATAAAAAAATAAAAGTTTAGTATAATGAAATCAGCTGTTAGCATAAGTTAGAAAATTAATTTAAAAATATTTTCTATAGCATAAAAACTAAAGGAGTAATGGGAATAAATCTAAAGTGTGTGAGACTTATGTAGATGGAATTGCAAGTCATTTTTTTTTAAAGATTTATTTATTTACTTGAAAGAGAGAGAATGAGAGAGAGAGAGCACATGAGAGGGGGGAGGGTCAGAGGGAGAAGCAGACGCCCTGCTGAGCAGGGAGCCCGATGTGGGACTCGATCCCAGGACTCCAGGATCATGACCTGAGCCGAAGGCAGTCGCTTAACCAACTGAGCCATCCATGCACCCTTGCAAGTCATTTCTAAGGGACATTTAAAAAGACCTGAGTAAAAGGAGCAACATATATGTGATATCCTTGGCTGGGAAGAGACAGTATCATGAAGATGTCAATTCTCACATTCACGTGTTCATTCAGTTTGGTTCCAGTCTAAATTCTAGGATTTTTCTCTATGGAAGTTGGCAAGCTGTTCCTAAAATTACGATGAAGGAGTAAAGGGCCAAATGGCAAAAGTAGCCTTGAAAAAGATGGGAAGACTCAATATACTCTCTATCAAAACTTACCAAACTATAGTAATGTAAATGGTGAAAAAGGTAGGGAGTCTAGAAACAAACCTAGATATACCCAGGAGTTTGGGATATAGTAACAGTGGCACTACAAATCAAATGGGGGAAAGAACGAACTTCTCAGTAAAGTGTTGGAATAAATGGCTATCTATTTGAGAAAAAAAGTGACCTGGTGTATCAAAATATCTGGTATAATAAAGACCTAAATATGAAAAGCATAAATGTAAGAAAACTCTTGATTAGATCAGCCAGTGGTTTATATTCACTCCAAAGGAACAGTTCTCAGGTTGATTTTAATTTATTTCAATTTTTAAAATAATAGTTTGTTTCTATCTTTGTTCTCCCTTCCTATCTTTTTTTAGCACTTTATTATTTTCCTGTGTGTGTATATAATTTTACATAAATGAAATAAAATCACATGGGACTCCCTGTTTCCCACATTCATGTTAACAGCTGGGTGTATATTCTGCTATATTTTTCTCTATATTCATAAACATTTGGGGTATTTGTTGTTAATGAGATATTGTACTGTAAATTGCTTTTCTCATTCAGTGGCTTGTGGAAATCCCTCCCAGTTATTTGGTTTAACTTTTACTTGAATCTTTTTAATGGCTAAGTTACATTCCATCATGTGGATATACCAAATAATTTAGCTGTTCACCTATTGATGAATATCCACTTTGTTTCCAGTACAAAACGGTGTTGTAATAAGTCTGAGTATATGATGTCATTATGAAACAGTACTTTAGTTTCTATGGGATAGATTGCCAAAAGTGGAATTTATGGGTCACAGGACAGTTTAATAGATATTTTCAGTTTGTCTTCTAAAAGGCTTGTAACACTTACATTTCAATTTTTGAAAAAAATCTAACATTTTAATTTGGATATTTTGTTTATTTTTCTTTCCATCTTATTTGAGTATAAGTAGAGTTTTGAAATTTCTTTTAAGAATTGCTATAACTGTATCCCATAGATTCTTATAGATAGCAACTTTTTATTTTTTAAGTAGGCTCCATGCCCAGTGTGGAGCCCACCGTGGGGCTCAAACTCATGACCCTGAGGTCAAGAGTCAGACATTGAACTGACTGAGCCACCCAGGCGCCCCTGATAGATGACAATTTTATACTGATTCCAACACAGTGTATTTTAGTTACTCTGTGATCACAGAGCGGTGTCTGTACTCGTACTCTGCTTGGTTTTTTTGGTGTAGAGTTCATTCTGTATGGTATATTCACTCATTTGATAAATATTTATTGGGTGACTGGTACATGTCCGTTATTCTTCTAGCATCTGGGGATAAAAAGGTTCTGCTCTCATTAGCCTACATTTTAGTATGAATTGTACATCATAAACATAAAAAACAAAACATTTTTTATGAAGAAAAATGAAATGGTAGTGGTGTAGAAGGGGCTTCTTCCACATTGTCTATACCTACACTTGATGTCTGGGTGTCCTCATGACATTTCGGGTATTCGGTTATCACAGAAGCTAATGCTTTTCCAGGCTAGCCTCTTTCTGGCTGTAGTTTGTTCCCTATTACGTGATCTCACTGAAGACTTTGTGAATAGAAAATAACTGTTTTAGGGGGGAAAAAGTCATCGCATTGTAACCCATGCAGAGAATACTTGTATATATTGGTAAGCGAATAAGGTTCTGAGTATTTAGGAAAACCATGCCAACTAGTGTTTTTGTTTTTATTGGAGTGTACATGATAACTCTTTATATTGTGGAAAGAAAACATTAGACTATTTAAAACATTTTATTTGATAGTTTTTAAATTTATAGAAAAGTGGTGAGAATAATATAAAAAACTAGAGACCCCAGTAATGTCTCCCACAATGCCCCGATAATGTGTTTTATGGCAAAAAGATCTGCTCTGAATTCGTAGATCATATTTTTATAGACTTCCTTAATCTGGAACAGTTCTTCAGTCCATTCCTTGATTTTTGTGGCTCGCTGTTTTAGGCAAGATGAACACAGGGCAAACATTTTGTAGACTTTCTCAATTTAGGTTTGTCTGATGTTCATGATTAGATTTCAGTTATGCATTTGTGCCAGTACAATCCCTGAAGTGATGCTGTATTCTTTTTATTGCATCCTATTAGCTTGCACGTGTTGTTGATTTGTTCCCTTATTGGTGCTGTTGACTTTTATCGCTTGACTAAGATGGGGTCTGCAAAATTTCTTCTCTGTGAAGTTGACCTCTTCCTTTGCCTGACATTAGTGTTTTGTTGGGGAGATGCTTTGAAACTGTGCAAGTATGCCATTCTTCATCCCATTTTCATCCACTAGTTCTAGTATTCATTGGTGTTTCTTGCCTGAATTATCAATATAATTGTTTGTAATGGTGATTTTGTAATTAGACTGTTCTTTCTGTATTTATTATGCATAGTGTTACCTGTTATCCATTGTGAGAAAGAGCTTTCTCTTCTCTCCACCTTCCCCTTTAAGAAAAAACAAACAAAACTTTGTTTATATCAGTATGGACTCATGGATTCCTATTTCCAATGTGTTAAAATCTGTTGCTATCATTATTAGGATGCTGAAATTTGGTCAGTGAGAATCCCTTCAAGTTAGCTTCTGTGTTTTTTCAAAAACTACTTTGTTGTAGAGGCATATGTATAACATAAAATATGCCATTGTAACCATTTTTAAGTGCACAATTCATTAGCATTAATTACGTTCACAGTGTGGGGTAAGATGGTTACACTAACAAACACTATTTTCAAAACTTTTTTTCATCATCCCAAACAAAAACTATACCTGTTAAGCAATCATTCCTCATGCCTCCTTACTCCCACCACCATTCTACTTTTTATCTTTAAGAATTTGCCTGTTCTTGGTATTCATATAACTGGAATCATACAATACTGTCCTTTTATGTTTGGCTTCTTTCACTTAGCATGATGTTTTCAACATCATGGTGTAACAGAACATCATTCCTTTTAATGGTGAATAATATTCCATTTTATATATTTACCACATTTTATTCATTTATCTTCTCTCAGATATTTGGGTTGTGTCTACCTTTTGGCTATCATGAAGAATGCTGCAGTGAACATTGACAAATAAGTATCTCTTTTGAGTCCCTGTTTTCAATTCTTTTGGGTGCATACCTAGGAGTAGAATTGCTGGGTCATATGGTAATTCTATGTTTAGCTTTTTGAGGAACTGCCAAACTGTTTTCTGTAGTGGCTGTACCATTTTGCATTCTCACCAGTGTACAAGATTCCCAGTTTCTTCACCTACTCACCACCACTTGTTATATTCCTTTTATTATTGTGTGTGTATGTGTATGTGGGGGTGTTCTGTTAAGTGCTTTTAAAAATTCAAACCTAGATTACAGTCATTTCAGGTTCTAGTTATTTTGTAAATATAATATAGCAAGTTATGGCCTAAAATGTTCACAGGCACTATCTGTGTAATGAAATGATTGATTCATTTACTCAGTGTGTACTTTTTTTTTTAAAGATTTTATTTATTTGACAGAGAGAGAGACAGCGAGAGAGGGAACACAAGTAGGGGGAGAGGGAGAGGGAGAAGCAGAAGCAGGCTTCCCACTGAGCAGGGAGCCAGATGTGGGACTCGATCCCAGGACCCTGAGATCATGACCTGAGCCGAAGGCAGATGCTTAAGGACTGAGCCACCCAGGTGCCCCACTCAGTGTATATTTTTTTTTAAACTACTACATGGTGTTGTGAGAATGAAAGCGAATAAGAGCCACCAGAAGGAGGTTATGTTCTTTGTCGTCAAAGTAGAATGGGCTGGGTTGTACTTACTGGGGTAAGTTCTGACACTGAAGGAATTCAGAAGAATGATGATAAGATGATGAGGAAAGACTGAGGGGGAGGGATCATTCAAGTTGAACTCTGAAGGCTAGTTAGCATTTCTGTCAGAAGAGATGGATAGAGCTAGAGGAAGACTAGTTAAGTGGCTGGGACATAGCAAGCAAGTACATAGTATGTACGTGATGAGGCCATTTTGGCCGAAGCACAGGTGCTAGTGGACATCTGAGTTGCTGGAGTCTGGCAGACAGAGAGGGAATAAAATTGCATAGAGGTCAGGCCTGGAGATGAATTTGGAGGAATGATTGGTATAAAAGTGATCTTTGAATTGGGCTTCGGGTGCTTTACAGGCAGGAGGGGATGGATGACTCTTACTTCAGGAATGACATCAGCTTGCATAGAATATGTAGAGCAAAGTAAGAGGCAGCAGAGAGCAGCTAGAGGGCTGGTGTGGCACAGCTCTTCTATGTTTCCTCTTTAAGACCTGAGGTGAAGGGAGGGCAGGTGGAGAATTTGAGATGATGCTTGGGTGAATAATGGAGGGAAAGGGTCTTCCCTAGAAACTCAGGCATCTTGGAAACTCAGTGCTAAACTGCAGCTCAAGGAAATCTTGTTGAAACATATTCCTTTAAGACCTTTAAAAAAAGGAATGTAAGCTAATTTTAGCTAAATCTATTATGTGTGTGTGAAAATGAATGCTACTTTGGAAATTCAGTGCATGCAGTACCTCTTTTCATTTAAATAAATACTCCCTGTATTTTCTTTTAAATGGTTTTACGAAGATTTTCAGTGGAGCCCTGTACATATTAACAATTCCAGCATTTCCTGTGATCTTTTCCATCATTTATTTATCTCATGTGATAGGTGTAAATCACCTTGTGCCATCTACTTGACTCTGGAGAGGTTGTTCATTTGTGGCAATTCATTTACTGTGCTCTGATAAATCGTATTAATATGGGTATGTTTTATAATGTTAGAGGCTTTTCTGGAGGCTTTGTGTGAATTTTTTTGAGGCGTAATCAACTTGTTGTCCGTACCTTTTTTATTGTTTTCGTTGTTTCCAGAGGCTTTATGTGGATTTTTTTTTTTTTGAGGTATAATTGACATATGACCTTATATTATTCTTATCCTTTCTGTTGTTGTTGTTATTATTGTCGTCTTGGTAAGTGTGAAGTGGCATCTCATTATGGATTGATTTACATTTCCCTAACAGTTAGTGATGAGCAACATTTCATGGGCTTATTGGTCATTTGTATATCTTCTTTGAAGAGTTATCTACTCATTTTTTTTTTTGGTCCATCTTAAAATTAGTTTGTCTTTTTGTTGAGTTTTAGGAGTTCTTTATATATTCTGGATATTAAATCCTTATCAGATATATGGCTTGCACATATTCTGTTCTTTTGATAATGTCCTTCAGTGTTCAAAATTTTAATTTTAATAAAGTCTGATTCTCTATTTTTTCTTCTGTTGCTAATGTTTTTGGTGTCATATCTAAGAATCCATTGCTAAATCAGTGTTGTTTTGTTATATAACTTGTCCACATCATTCTTTGATCACTTTCTTACCTTTGGATGCAGGATTTTCCAGATTATTCTAATGTTTTTTCCTGCCTCAGGCCTAAAGTCTAAGCTGTTTCTCCAAGGAGCACAGATTCTTAGTGGAAAGTCCAAGATCTGGACATTAGTGCGCACACGCACACACACACACACTCTCTTCTCTTTTACATCTGTGTTTATACGTTATTTACATATATTGACGACCATGAGTTTGTGGCAGTATCCTTTCCTCTTTCCCATACCATATTTTACCCCCTCTTTTGTCAGCGAAAAACCTGGCTCCCAGTTGTTGGAAGAGACAGTCCTCCGTGGGTCTCTTGCACTCCTACACATCTTGCCAAGATATGCCAAGACAAGGCCCTGACCACTTTTTATCCATGCTGTTTCTCAGTGGAGTTTGTAGTGAGCATTCTTGAAAGATAAGGTAGTTCTTCCTCTATTTCAAATAGCAGGCTTGCTTATTGCTTGGTGTAAAAATAGTGGCTTCCCCAAGTTTTCCTTAGTTGTGAACCCACTATGTGTGTAGCATCGATCTTGGCCTATATCACATCATTTCTGTGGGACTTGGAAACAGGCTTGTGCAGATAAGCCAATGCTATGTTGCTTGCTGTATAAAATCCTTTGTCTCAGGAATCTTGTGTCTTCTACCAGTATCCATGAGACAGTAACAGTCTAACTTATTAGCTTGTCAGTAGGGTAAAAATCTGATCCCAGACTTGAAACCAGTATCCTCAATATTTTTACTCACGTTCTTTACATAGTTAGTCTTCTGACTTCTTGGGTCTTCCTTCTTGCTCCGTCCAGCACTTTACTTTTGCAGATTGCCATCACTGGCTGCTACTGGGCCACCTGGCTTCACACCATCTTCCACAGGTCTGTTACTAGCTGTGGAACTTTGGGGTTATAATTTACCTAATCTTTTTCTCTTTCTGTTTTATGTGTTTCATACTACAGCACCTTATGTATTTTGTAAATCCATCATATATATATTAGTGGTTCATATCAAATAAGTATGGAGTCATTGGAAGCAACTGGATTAAATAACAGCTAAGAGAGGAAAAAATGTATTGTTTTCTTTTTTTTTTTTTTTTAAGGTTTTATGTATTTGTTAGAGAGAGAGGGCACAAGCAGGGGAAGTGTCAGGCAGAGGGAAAAGTAGGAGAAGCAGGCTCCACTGAGCAGGAAGCCTGATGTGGGACTCAATCCCAGGACCCCAGGATCATGACCTGAGCCGAAGGCAGACGTTTAACTGACTGAGCCACCGAGGCATCCCGAATGTATTGTTTTCTATCTCCTCCCACACTCCCACCCTCTCGAGCCACCGAGGCATCCTGAATGTATTGTTTTCTGTCTCCTCCCACACTCCCACCCTCCCTCTGAAAGTTAGCACTTTTTTCTTTAATAGAGCCGCATACCTGATAATTTATCCACATTTCAAGCATATCATCATCTGTTCATCTTGGTTCTGTATATACAGTGATCTTATTATCTCTTTGTTCGAAACACACTTGTAGATAAAATTCAGAATATATTAGGATCTACTTCATTTTGTATTCAAGGAACATGTTATACTTTACCAAGGGTTATTAATTTAGACTGAATGAGGTAGTTTTTAACAGTCATTTTTTCCCTGTAGTTATGAGGTCTTAGAATAAACTTTAGGGTGGAACTGATGTAAAGTATTAAATAGTATTTAGAAATATAGAACAAGAGTATCACTACATGGTCAGCATACTTTATTTTTAAATGCTGAGGGTTTTTTTTCTGTATTCGCATATGGAAAATTTTGATTAAGTAGTTTAGTATTTTTATACCTATTGATTTTTTTATGCAAAGTTTTTTTTTATTTTAAAGATTTCATTTATTTGAGAGAGAGCACAAGAGAGAGCTAGAGAGAGGATGAGCAGGAGAAGGGACAGAGGGAGAAGCAGACTCCCCGCCAAGCAGGGAGCCAGACGTGGGGCTTGATCCTAGGACCCTGGGACCACGACCTGAGCAGAAGGCAGCCGCTTAACCGACTGAGCCACCCAGGCATCCCTAAAGCAAAGGTTTTTGTTTATTTGTTTGTTTGTTTTAAGATTTTATTTATTTGACACAGAGAGCACAAGTAGGCAGAGTGGCAGGCAGAGGGAGAGGGAGAAACAGGCCCCCCACTGAGCAGGGGGCCCGATGTGGGGCTCGATCCCAGGACTCTGGGATCATGACCTGAGCTGAAGGCAGTTGCCCAACCGACTGAGCCTCCCAGGTGGCCCTAAAGCAAAGGTTTAATTTTGAATTTTATTATAGTGATTTTTATCTTCTTAGGTGATATACTATTTGACAGAGAAAAATACTATAAAACGTCTTTGGTTTATTAGTTCAGTGGTACAAATATTTATTGAGTGTTTACTTTGTATAGGCTACTGTGCTTATATTACTAGCTCATCTAGTGAGTGAAGTAGATGCACAAGAAGATAGCCGAATATGATACATGCTGAAGTTGCATAAAATGCTGTAGGAAGACAGAAGCATTTACCCTCTTCTGGGGGGTTTTATTGAAGATTTCCTGTAGGAGCAGATAACATGAATAAAACCTGAAGGAAAAATAAGGGTTGACCAGAAGAAGGGTAATAGTGAACATATTCCTTCAAAAGGAGGAACATGAGCAAAGCTGTATAAAGCATGATGTGTAGAGGTATTAATGGATGCGTATATGTGACCTAGGGAATTGTGAATTAAATTATAACAAATCTGAATAAATAGTTTTAAAAATATAGTTTTAGTATGTTAGCAATGGGGAGCTCCTGAAAAAGTTTAACCTGGTAGATAGGCTAACCCAATTGGAATGTAGTTTCTTTTGTCTTCAATGTAGAGGATGACTTTTTAAAGATTTTTTCATTTATTTTTAGAGAGAGAGAGAGCAGGGGGAGAGGGAGAGAGAGAATCCCATGCAGACTCCCTGCTGAGCTCGGAGCACGATGCCACTTGGGTCTTGATCTTGTGACCCTGAGATCATGATGTGAGCCTAAATCAAGAGTGAGATGCTTAGCTGACGGAGTCACCCAGGCACTCCTAGAGGATGATTTTCTTTAAAGGTTTTATTTATTTATTTGACAGAAACACAGCGAGAGAGGGAACACAAGCAGGGGGAGTGGGAGAGGGAGAAGCAGGCTTCCCGCAGAGCAGGGAGCCCGATGTGGGGCTCGATCCCAGGCCCCTGGGATCATGACCTGAGCCGAAGGCAGATGCTTAAGGACTCAGCCACCCAGGCGCCCCTAGAGGATCATTTTTTAAAGGTGACACTGGAGATAGAAGAAGAAATCATGAATACCTGAATTAGAGAGGGGAGGTTGGAATGGAGAAAAAGGGTTAAATTTGATAAATGCTTAGGAAGCAAAAAATCAGCAAGATATGGGAATAAAGATATGGGAATTATCTGGATTTTTGGTTTTGTTTACTATGTGTATAATAATAACCATTATCTGAGTTTGGCATATAGGAGGAATGGTTTCAAGGGAGGAGCTGCATTCAAAAGTGAGATTGTCCAAGGAGAGGATGTAGTTAGACAAGAGCAGTGAACTGAGGTCAGAACCCTTGGCCTTTATGGAAGTGATGGAAAATAAAACTTTTTAAACAATATTTGGGGTCACCAATGGCTGATGCAACTGAGTACTCCTGTAATATAAAGATTAAAATATCTTGTGTTTGACTGTGTCAGGATGAATGAGATATGAGGTGGTAAATTCAACATGAGTGGATATGTTTTTTAAAAATAGATGGAAAGTAGGCAATGCTATATGTTGAAAATACAGGAGACTTACAAGTATCCATGAGGTGAATGAAGGTTGAGGACACTGGCTAAAGGAAGATCATCTAAAACCTTTTTTTTTTTTTAAAGGTGATCAGTGACTTGAGCATATTCATAGGTTGAAGTGAAAAGAGAAAAGTTCAAGATACAAGGCAGAAAAGGGAAGACAAGATAAATGAGGACCAGGATGAAAGATCATTGATTTGAGGGGCTTTTAACAGAGGGAAAATTCATATACTGGGACAGGAAGGATGGGGCAGATGAAGGCAGACTGGGGGAGAAGGGATTTGGGGTGGCAGTTGAAGTAGTTCATGCCAGAATACTGTTGTATTTTTTTAGGAAATGAGGTAGCTCGTTGAGAAGAAAAGTTTTGGTGCTAGGTTAGAGGACTTTGGGAGGATTATCCGGATATTAGAATTGCTGCTGAGGTGAATAGGAGATTGAGTTCACTAATGATAAGTAAAAATATTACTAGTGGAATTGAAGGCGCAGTGGAAATTAGAGACCATGTGTCTGTAGTACGTTCAATCTGTAGGCTTATGACAATCAACTATAACAGTGAATAAATAAAAGATTTTGGGATTAATTCAGGTTTGGGGTTGGCTAAGACGATGTATCAGAATTGCCAGGATGGGAAGTTGTTGGTATTCACAGTGCTTCAGATACTGTTAATTGAAGCTGGAAAGGCAGTAAATAAGTGAGGCTAGGACAGGGTTCGTGGCTTGCTAGAAAATAAAGGAGTCTTGTAGGCATCTATGAGATGGAATTATTATAGGAGTGAGAAAACTGAAGGATAAGACGTGATAAGAATACAGTATTGGATTCTGAAGAAGAGCACTTCTGGGTAATAAGTGGCAAGGTTTAGGATTTAAGTGTGTGACTAAGGTATTGTGAAGAGGTAGGAGGTAGTTGAGGACTTGCTATACCATTGCACAGATGATCCACATGAATTTTGAGTTACCCATGATGTGGATAGGATGTGTTACAGTGCATACTGCATCCTTGGGTTTAGGAAATGTGGGAAAATTATCAGAAGGTTGGTAATACGGGCAATGTGGGGCTGTAGTGGAATAGCATAGACTTAAAGAGTTTGTTGGGCTCTTTTTCCCTTTTCTTAGAGGATGGGGGATTTAGACCATAATCCTTTGTGTCGTATACTTCAGGACCTTGAAGCAGTCATCAGTGCATGCTTAGTACTCATGAGTTTTAGGGGAGGTATTTGTGTTCAAATACCAGCTTTCACTTAAGGAAGTTAGAAGGATTGGCTGATGAAGAGGCTGAGGTTGTAAAAGCATTTACAAGATCAACTCAAATTACTGTATTTTGTTATTTGTATATACACAAATACCATTATTAAGCATAAAGTACTTGTAACACAGGAAAGCAGTTAACATATGCGTGTATCTGTGGTAGTAATGCCCCCCTTTGTTCGTGGCAATAACTCATGTACCCTTCGGTGGAATGTAAACAAATGCTGAGGGGCAGATTGGAGCAGCTGTTACTTGGTGCAAAGCTGATGTTTGCTATTTGGGAATGTAAGCATACTGTGGCCTACTTCAAAAGAAGAAACCCGGATTTTTAAAATGTTAAATTTCTTGAGTTTTCAGTGTTTACAACTAAGTAAAACCAGAGTTTGCAGTCTCTGGAGTAAGGCAACAGTCTGGGACTCTGAAATGAAGAGCATGTAATAGCAGCTTGTCTAAGATGGTGGTTTCCAACCTTCGCTATGCTCTCAATTAGGTGGAGAGCTTTTTTTTTTTTAAGAAGTTTCTGGTCCTCACATTTGGAGATTTGATTTACTTGGCCTGGGCATCAGTATTTTTCAAAAGCTCATCAGATGTCCTAATGTGAAGCTAGACTTGAGAACCACTGGTCTAATAGGTAGTATGGAGTGACAACAGTCACCAAACCATAGGTTCATGTTAACAATGACTTCTCGGCACCTTTTCTCATTTATGGTAACTTCATTTGTCTTTATCCTTGACAGCATTTACTTCCTTTGCTTATGGTTTTTTTGTTGGTGGTGGTGGTGGTGGTTTTTTTTAAGATTTTCTTTATTTTTGAGAGAGCGAGCGAGCACGAGTGTGCAGAGGGAGAGGCAGACTCCCCACTGAGCAGGGAGCCCAATGTGGGACGCTGTCCCAGGACCCCGGGATCATGACCTGAGCCAAAGGCAGACACTTAACCGACTGAGCCACCCAGGCACCCTTTGCTTATGTTTTTATAACTTGTGTTTATAAGAATCACTTAGAAGCTCCTTAAAAATGAAAATTTCCAGGCTTCATCTCAAGAGATTCTGATTCAGTAAGTGGAGACTTGGAATCTGTATTTTCACAAGCCCCCCAGATGATTGTGATGCAGAAGGTTTGGAGAATGAAGTTTGAGAAACACTGCCCTATACTGTCTGATGCTGGTGACAGATAAATCTGTATCTATAGCCTTGGCTTCTTGCTGAGCGCTACATTTCTACATCCAACCATCTTTTAGACACATCTTCATTTGGGAATCCCAAACTTTTCACTGAAATGAAATAAATCTGTTTTGAGAACACTTCTACCTGTTGTCCACACATCTTAGGCACATAGGTGGACTACATTTCCAGGTCTTCATTCCTGCTAACTGTGGCCACATGGCTAATTTATCTCCAGTGTAATGTGAATAGGAGTTCTACTTCTACATGTATTCTTCCACACACATTTACCTTTTCCCATCTTGCATGATGGGCCCTGGAATGGAATGACAGCAGACATGTGACCTTGGAAGCCACATGTTGAAATAGAGTGGTCAAGCGTGGGTTCTTGGGTGATTGTGTGGAGCAGAATCTCTCACCCTGGAATGCCTGCCCTTGACTATTTTGTACAGATGAACTTCTTATGTGTAATGAATCAAGATTACATTTTTTGGTATTTATGTTATAACATTTTAGGCATATCTTGACCTCAGTAAGAATCAGCACTCTTTTAGGTGTTAGAGATCAAACTATGGATAACACAGATAAGATCTATACTCTAGCTGGGAGATCTTAGTCCATATCTCGTGCCTAGAATGCTTTTGATACAAAGTTGTTGTTTTGTAGAAAGAGCCCAGACCTTGGGTTACCAAACTTCCCAATTTTGCTGCAAGATAATTGTTTGGTTTTTTGGGGTAGTATAGAATAAAAGATAGTGTGGGAAATTCCTTATCTTAAATCATAGTGCCCCTGGTACTCTTGTTTCCACATTTAAGAAAAGACATTTGAGGTCTGTGTTTAACTTATTTTTAAGTTCGTGCTATAAGTTACCAAGCCACTTTGTCAAAATTATTTTTTTTTTTTAAGATTTTATTCATTTGACAGAGAGAGTGAGTGGGCGATTGCACAAGCAGGGGGAGCAGCAGGGAGAGAGAGCAGCAGGCTCCCCACTGAGCAGAGAGCCTGATGCAGGGCTCAATCCCAGGACTGATCATGACCTGAGCCGAAGGCAGACACTTAACCGACTGGGCCACCCAGGTGCCCCAATATGATTCTTGAAATCTTAATTCCTTTTTAGAGTTTCTGTTGACTAGAAATGAAGTAACTAATATTTTATGTGGAATATTTGTGCGTGTTGGATGTGGGAAGGAAAGAAAAATGAGGTCCTAATAAGTAAAATGCTTTCTTTTCCCCTACCCCCCGCTATTCTTCCCCTCTACTTTACTGAATTTTACCCTTGACCAGTAAGTATATCCACGGAAACTGAGGGATCCATCACAGCTTGTCTGGTCTGACTGGTGTGAGGGGCTGGAATTACCTCAGGGATGTATATTAATAAGGGGAGACTCATGAGCTTCATATATCTACTTTTGAAACCAGCATTCAAGGTAATTAAGTGTAGATGGTCCCAGGAACACATTTTGAGAAACAGTGCTTTATAGGGCATTAGTTCTTCCCATCTTCCATTCTTCTGGTGACTTTGCCTTCTCTACATGCTCAGCATTATGGCTGAAATGTTTGTGATATAGTCGAAGACACTGTCTTAACTATCAGGTACTTTTTTTGGTAATAAAAACATCAGTTAAACATGTGGGGGTTTTGTAGTTTTTTGTTTTTTTTTGTCTTCATGGTAAGTATTCTAGTTGTACTGTTAGTTATATATGTTCAAAGACTCTTTTGTATTTACCTTATAATTTATTGTATTGAATCTTTTATATGTATTGATATCCTCATTTTCAACATAGCTGGAAACCCTATATATAGTTTTGAAGGTTTTTGATGTGAAGTTTTCTTTGCATGGTAATACAGTGCAAAATTTTTACCCTGTGATGTATGGAATGACATTAAAAAATATGCCCAAGTTTCCAGTATCCTGCTCTATTCAGCATGCTTCAGGGCTATTGTTAAAACAAAACCCAAAATTCTTTCTTAAAATCAAGATGATTACTTGCACAAAGAAAATTATACTGGTTGATATCGATGGAATTTTATAGCTAATTATGAGTGTTAGGACTAATACATGTTTAAAAAAATAGTATGAATAAAGTTGTGATATTTCTATCAACCAGTTTTTCCTCTTTAATTTTTTTGAGTAAATTAATGATAACCTAGGGATTCATGTTTTGTATTTTAAGTACTCAATGACAATTGTATATATGGCTTTGTTTTAATTTGTACAGTTCTTCAGGAAACAGTACTGTATTTTAATGTCTAGCTTAAATTTATTTTACCTCTGTAACTTTAAATACTTAGATTTTCTTGTTAAAAATGAGATTTTACATTTGAAGTAATTTTAATGAATCTTAACTAATTGTCAGGAAAACGGAAACCTCTAAATATGTCAGAGGGTTTGAGTCATTAGCAATCTAGGGTCATCTGAAAGAATTTAGGTCCTATGAAGCCAGGCTAGTTCATTTCCAGTTTACCCTGCTGTTATTATGTAGCCCATTAAGCTTTCAGCCTTCTTCCTTGGTAAGATCTGGACTCTGTTTTTATACCCTAATCCTGTGATGCCATCAAAATCATTTTTCATCCTCTGAGATGCTGCTTCTGAAATTGGCAGATATATAAAGAGAAAAGCAGCTCAATAAAAATAGGTCCAGATCTCTGAGCTTCCTGCTTGTCTTGCATCTTGGTTCCATACTTCTTTATTATAGTCTTAGCTCTTTGATGATTCTCAGCAGTTTACTTTAAAAAAAAAAAAAAAAGTCCAGTTTTCCTAGATTTTCTCTTGCAGTTGAGATAGTTGGAATTACTCAGTTCCCAATTTTTGGATGTAGAAGTGGTTTTGGGCGTGGTAGTCGTGTTTTGTTGAAGTAAATCTATGAATAAATCTATAAAATAAAAAGAAATCTATAGATAAATCTTTGTTTAGGTGTAAGGTTAAGATATAAGGTTGTTCCGTTTGCCCTTGCTGTACTGTCTTAATTAAAAAGAAAAAACTCAGCCTTTGAATATCTATTTTAACCTAGATTTATCATAAATTATAGTGGAAGACAAAAATTTAAGAAAATTCGGACTCATTTGTTTCATAAAACTAACATAATGTGTTCTAGTACCTTTCAGTATCTAAAGAGTACCCACCATTATTCATGGTAGCTATTGTGTACCTTTGTTTGTGATAGAAAGAAAATTAAATGAAAAGTAATAAACATTAAAATGCCCATCTTATTTATGAATTCATGAGTTGTTTCAATAATTGCTTTTTTTCCCCTCAAACACTGAAACTCATGGTTGACGTTTGAAACCAAGTGCAAACTACCTTAAGCAGGTGTTATACCACGAAAACAAAGGAAACCAAATATTTTGCAGCCTTTTGTGACATTAGATTGAGCCTAGCAAAAGCCAGATTTGTACAGACATATATAGAGGAGAGAAAAAGGAAACTTGTTAATGAAGATAAGAAAGGCATTCTGACAGTCAGAAAAGTATGATACTTCCATCTCTATCTAGTATTTGCTCTCTGTGTGGACTTTCGAAGTTTAACCCTGTTTTGTGAACTAGAGTAGTGTTTTCCATTTTTAGGACCATTGAATCCCTAGCAATTTCCAGGCCAATCCAAATTGTTTATTATTCATGAGGAAGCTTACGTGTCTGTTTATCCTTGTTTTCACTACTGGATGAGATCATTTGCCTATTTGTTTGGGAAAACTTAAAAGAACAGGTTATCTTAAATACATATTTAGGGATGTGATACCTGGTTTTGTTTTGTCTCCCATTATCTTCATATCCTTCACCATTTTTTTATTGGTATGTTCATGTTATTCAACAGTTTTTTCAGCATGCATTAAATTATGAAACATTAGTATTTAAGGCTTTGCCATTGGTATTAGGATTTACCCCCTTAGTTGGAAATTTGCTTTAAATCCAATTGTAATTTATAACTTTAGAGCCCTTTTTAGCATGTAGTTTAAAGCTTGGTATTTTGATACAAAATAGGCTTATAATTATTTAGTATTTTTTCTCTTGAGGGGTCTTTCCCTTCTGTCCCTTCCAAACATTTAGCTTTTTAACCAACCCGAATTTATCATGATATGAGTTATAAGAAGAGAATTGATCATTCTTCTCCCTAAATTGTCTCAGAGTTAGGTAAAATGTTTAAAACTTGAGGATCCATGTGTTTGGGTTAAAAGGTTAACCCAAAGTTTAAAAAGGTTAAAAAATGAGATCACGGACAACAACATGACAAAAGCCTGAAACTATAATAATAGATACCATTCATTGCAAAGTTGCTGTGTTCAGAGAAGTTAGGAAAATGAAGCTCAGAGAGGTTGAGCAAATTAAGGTCAAAAGGCCATATATATGCAGATGAACTAACTTTTGAATCTGCATCTGCCGGTAAGAATGCTCTTAGAAGTGCCACTGTAAATAAATATGTTTAACTTTATTAAACTTCATGTTTCCCAAAGTTATTTACCCGTAGAACACCCTCTTTGGATTTTGTGGTGAGATGAAAAATACCAACATCTTGTGGATTAGTATCTTTTGGAATGTATTTTGAGAAAAGCATTTTATTATGAAGTCAGGTCTCTGGTAAAAAAGAAGGTATAAATCAGCTAAAACATATCCCTCTATCATTCTGTAATTGCTTTCCAAAATATAGCTTCTGAAGTGCAGAATTTTAAGAGATGGGCAAGGGATAGGATGGAAAAAAATCTCCATGTATTTCTTTGTATTCTGTGAGAAATATGAATCTCTAAGTAGTAACCTCTTTATTCTCTATTAGATTGAAAACTTTCAGGAGGTATTTAACTGTTTAGATCAAGGGTCAGTAAACTACAGTCCATTGGTCAAATCTGACCAGTTGTCTTTTTTGGTAAGTTTATTGGAACACAGCCAGGCACATTTGTTTACCTATTGTCTATGGCTGCTGTTGTGCTCTGGTGGAATGTTGTTGAAAGCTGTGGTGGAGACCGTATGGCTCACAAAGTCTCAGTATTATTTGCCTCTTTACAGCAAATGTTTGTTGACCCCCAGTGTAATGAGTGGTCTTTCTGCCTCCTTTTCACTTTATATGTGCTTCATGTCTTTGTACTCTGTGAACTCCATAGCTGAAGTTCTTGACATTGAATTATCTGCATTTCATCCTCTGTAAAGTAAATTCCTTGGGAAGTCAACTTGAAGTGTTGTTCTAGAGGTTTTATTATTAGTAGGTTTTAAACTCCTGCCAATATACAAGATTCCGTAGTTTTGCTTTTCTGAAGGATAAAACTATCAAGCAGTTCACATTGGCATACTTAGTTGTTTTTTGCTGCAAACCATTATTGATTTGATAGAAATCATAGTAATGCTGTCAGTAGAAGTAGCTAACATCTATTGAGTGTTGTGTACCAGGCTCTGTTCTAAGCACTTTACATATATTTTCTCATTTACTCCTTGCAACAACTCTGTGAGGTAGGTAGTACTGTTCCCACTTTATAGATGAGGAAATTAAGGCACAGGGAGGTTAAGTAACTTGCTTAAGTTCATGAAGATAATAGTTACTTTGGATGGGTCTTTCAGTACTTAGGCGGCTAGTTCATGAAGGCCTTTACATGCCCTGACCCCCTTTCTTTTCTCTAGTAGGTGATGCTTCTGTTAAGCCCTGTATACAGGGTTAGTATTTGAAACTTTGGTGCTCTATAATTCTGTGAACTCTAAGAAGGCCCTCTGATTCATCATTATGCCCTTCCCTTTAACATACGATACTTTCACAGGGCAGTTAGTCTGATCACTATAAACATACATCAGATCTCTTCGCAACCTTGTTGTGAGGTTCCATTTCTTTTATCCTATCTCTGCTCGTATATCACTTTCTCAGAAAGGTTCTCCCTGAGCATATTATCTAAAATAGCCTCCTTCACATCCACCTTACTTTATATTACTTGTCACTCAGAAATGTTTTATTTATAGGCTCCTTTCCGCATTAGAATATAAGCCTGGGGCAAGGACTTTATCTTTTCACTTCAAAATAGAGTTGATATATTTTCTACCATTCTTTGTTTATCCCTTTTCCATACCTGGAACCTAACTGCCCTCCCAACTCACTTGCCTCCAAATTCCTTGATTCATCAGATGAGTTCTGGGCATGCTTCTGACAGGCCACTGTTCCATTGTTATCTTTGAACGTCCCCATTTTCCCCCCCTGTCCTTACCTCTGTACTCTCTGATAAATTTTTTCTTACTTGATGATTATAATTTCTGGCTCACAGTCCTCTCTATCCCTCTCCCTCCTGATTTGATGATACTTTTTTTTCTTTTTTGGTCAAAGAGAGTTTAAAATGAAGCTAAAACTTTTTTTGCATGAGAAAGATTGAATTAAACCTTACACAGAAGTAAAAGGTTAATAAAACATTAAAAGGAGAGATTTCCTGTTAATTGGAAGAAACTGTATGATTTTTGTTAATAAAGAAGACAAAGTTGTATCTGCTTTCTTAACACTAAATTAAGGTGGACAGCCCATTCCCTGGTCAAATGACTCCTAAGTCACTAAATGCAGAGATCTCTTCCAGCCTATGTAGTATATGATATTAACTTTCCTTTACCTTTTAAGACTTCTCTTCCTTTGCTTTTTAGTAAATGCTTTTTAAAGTGTTCACTCTTCTGATTACTTTTATTTTTGTTCACATTAATATCCTTTAAAACTTTTTTGCTTTTTCTTGAAACTTGGAATACTTTCCCTACCATGTAAATCTGTGCTGTCTAATATGGGAGCTGGTAGCCAAAGTTCCATTGGAGATATGGCCAGTTCAGACTGAGATATTCTGTTAGTATATAATACACACTGGGATTTTCAAGATTTAAGGTGAAAAAGAGAGAATGTAAATATCTCATTAAATTTTATTTTTATTTTTTAGATTTTTTTTTTTTTAAGATTTGGGGGTCCTATTCCATACAGCCTTCCACCCTTTATGGACCCCTCCCCACTCTTTCTCTTCCCTCCTGGAACAACCCAGATTCCTTGTTTCCTAAGGGCTTGTCAGTCCTTTTTTTAAAATTTATTTGTAATTTAAATTCAATTAATTAGCATATAATGTATTATTGGTTTCAGAGGTAGAGGTCCATGATTCATCAGTGTTATATAACACCCAGTGGTTATTACATCATGTGCTCACCTTAATGTCCATCGCCCAGTTACCTCATCCCCCCCTCCTCCCTCCCCTTTAGCAACCCCAGTTTGTTTCCTATGATTAAGAGTCTCTTATGGTTTGTCTCCCTCTCTGCTTTCATCTTACATGTTGATAATATTTTATATATATTGGGTTAAATAAAAAGTATTGCTAAAATCAGTTTCACCTGTTTCTCTTTATTTTTTTATTTTTTAAAGATTTTATTTACTTGAGAGAGAGAGCATGAGTGGCAGGGGGGCGGCACCCTGCGGGGAGGGGCAGAGGGAGAAGGAGAAGCAGGTTCCCCTCTGGGCAGGGAGCCCAACCTGGGGCTTGATTCCAGGACCCTGGGATCATGACCTGAGATGCTTAACTGACTGAGCCACCCAGGCGCCCGTTTCTCTTTTTAAATATAGCTGTTACATCTGTAGCTTGATTATATTTCTGTTCAACAAGGTTGATATAAATTTTATCTTTTTTTAAAGATCCTCCAGATCACTTTTCCATCTAATACAAATTTCTCTTCTGAATTGCAGTACCAGCCTTCTCAGCCTTCTGGAACATTTACTCCCCCGGGCTTGCGCCCCACCCCCCCCAACATACTAAGCTTCTTTAGAACCAGGGTAATTCCCCATAGTGCCTTTCATATATTGGAATATAGAGATAAAAGAGATAGAAATATTAAAAATATGTATACACACTAACATGAATAAATGACATGGCTAGTATTACCACTTTATCAAAGGGATACTTAAAGTAGATGATGCTGGTTGTGATGTTTTTGCTCCATCTGATGAGAAATATGAGGGATTGATGTGAAGGGGAGGAGAGACCTTACTCTACTCTGAGATATTAAAAATCTGACATGTACTTCCCCCAAGTATATTCAGTCACCCCAGGCTACTCGGTTCTGAACTATGCTGTTGTGATTTTACCGCCATCTGGCGTCAGGATTAGGAAACTGTAGTTCAGTACTTTGTCTACTCCCCCACCCTGCCTCCTGCTGGACAAAGTAGACAGTCTTTCCTGGGCATGTGGGCCTGCTGCTCTTCTTACCCAGATAAGTTATCAGTAAGAGCTCATTTAATTTCAGTGTAGGGAATCTCCTTAGAGCAGTCTTTCTTTGGCTTCCCTGATAACTTACTTACTGGTTTCCCTCATGTTTCTGTGGCTCTTCTCTTTCATTCTCAGCCCATTTCTCTTCCGGTGTAATTTTTTTAGTCCTAGATTCTGGGCCCTACCCGAGGCTTTAAGTACTGCCTACTTATAGAACAATTTATAGTTAATAGCCAAAAAATCCCTTCTAATCTTGTCACTGATGTGTCTAGTTGCCTACTAACTGGCTGTTACGTGAGCATCTCAAACTTAACATGTTCAAATCTAAGTGTGGCTCTTGTACCAAACCCCAGTTTCTCAAATCTCTTTTTCTCATTTCAGTAATTCATCATGCCAGAATTCTTGGAATCATCTTGGCATCCCCTGTCTCTTAACACTCATTAGTCAGACATTCACCATGTCCCATTGAGTCTATAAAGATGCACTCTTGTATGTGTTAAAGTGCTCCCCTGCTCTGGCCTTATCTAAGCTACCACCGTCTCTTGTCTGCATGAGTAAGCTCCTAATTAGTCTCCCTGTGTACACGCTTGACTACATTTGCATGTTTTATGTTAATTTGTTTAAAATCCGCCTCTTCTAGCATGAGTTTCATGACGGGGGAGTGACTGCATGCATTTGGTTTATCATTGGGTCCTTGGCCCCTGGTACAGGTCCTGAGACCTGTGTAATACATATGTAGCCACTAGGCTCTCAGTGATGTCGATACGGCTTCTGTAGTTTTGCTGATTGAGATTGAATGCATTAGAATTTCTTGAATGCTTTATTTTGGCATTAGTATTTTGTCTGAGTTCATTTATCCTAAATGAGTTTTAGCTGTTTTCTACTTTGGTCTAGAGAATTGTAATTGTATCTGTAAGGAAAATATATTTTGGGTATTAATCTGCTAATAACTATTTATATATTAGGGACTGCTGATCAATATGCTGAAATTTTCTGAACATTTGAAATTTCATGTCATTGGTTTGTCTCTTAGCATTCTTCTTTCTGAAATGCAATGTTCCTTAATTTTAATATGGAAATACACTTGCTAAATCTTCAGTTAAAACCTGTTTGATGCCAAGTGTTCCTTTAAATGGAGGCTCAGATCTTGATAGTTTCATTTAGTAATTTTGGTTTGCTTTGATGTTTTAAAGTTAGTTTTGCTTTATAAAGTTTTACTCTTAGGACTTTCTACATTGAATTGATGATATTGCTTAATACGGAAATTTAATTTGTAAAAGTAGAGGTGATTAAAAGCTGGTGGTTAGAGATAAGCAACAATCTGTACACTAAGGATGCAAACTCGAGAGCAAGGACTTAATAGGTATATACCAGCGTTTCTCAGCCTTGGCATTACTAACATTTTGGGTCAGATAGTTTTTGTTGTGTGCTTGTATCGGACTTGCCCTAGGCATTGTAGGATTTTAGTGACATCCCTGGTCCTCCCCACCAGTGGCAACCCTTCCTCTCCAGTTATGACAACAAAAATGTCTGTAGAGATTGCCAGATTGGAACATGGGAAGCAAAATCACAGCAGTTGAATACCAGTAGTGTGTACTATACTTGGAAGTGGATAAGAGATCATGATATGTCTCACTTGGGAAATCTTTGGTGTTCTCTAGATGTCTTTGAGAGTATGGTAGCTATGTAGAATATTGTTAATGGCAAACAGAAGTAGAGACTGTATGACTACGTTTTTCACATCATAACATTTCTGTGTTTGCTTAGAATAAAGTCACTTGATCTTAACTACCTGGTTCTATCCCCAAACTGAAAAAATGTATGCATTCTAAATCATACATCACTGATAAAGTTTCATTTTGTGGACTGACATTAGAAGTTAGGTGATGGGGTGCCTGGGTGGCTCAGTCAGTTAAGCATCTGACTCTTGGTTTCAGCTCAGGTCATGATCTTGTGGTTGTGAGATTGAGCCCCACATTGGGCTCTGCGCTCAGTGCAGAGTCTGCTTTAGATATTCTCTCCTTCTCCCTTTGCTTCTGCCCCCTCTTGTGTACTCTCTCTTGATCTTAAAAAAAAAAAGAAAGAAAGAAAAATTAGGTGGTGGTTAAAAAAAGGGGGGGGGTAGAACCAAGATTACAATGTAAAGAGTAGCTTATAATCAAAGCTTTTGCCATTTGTATTGTGTATGTAAGTTACAGGGTATAATTTGCTTTTTTTTTTTTTTCTTCAAAGGGACATGAGAGATGGCTTTAGAAGAAAAAGTTTCTATTCTTCCCATTACACGAGAGACCGGTCTCCTCATAAAAGAGACGCTCCTTTTTTCAGAGAATCACCTGTAGGTCGGAAGGATTCTCCACACAGCAGGTCTGGCTCCAGTGTCAGTAGTAGAAGCTACTCTCCAGAAAGAAGCAAAACGTACTCTTTCCATCAATCTCAACATAGAAGTATGTATTTTTAAAACCTCTTTTACAACCTCCACTAATGAGAATGTACTGATTCAGATTGCCTTATAGGTATTGTAAGATATATTTTTAACCTTTTATTTTGAAAATTTTGAAACTTATAGAAAAGTTGAAAGAAGAATATGATGAATACCACACACACACACACACACATATTTTTTGGAACCATTTCAAGTTGCAGTCCACACTGACATTTCACTTCTAATTCTTCAGCACAGAAGAGGTGTGTTTATAATCATGTTGGAAAGTTATATACTTTTGTATTTTCTGCTAGTTCCTGTGCTAGTCCATCCTCTTTAATCTTCTGTCACTAGAAGATATCTATCTGTATATATATTTGATAGTATATTTTTCATGAAAAATATCGGTGATTTCCCCTAAATATAAGGTATAAAACCTTATAGATTTTAGAGCTAAAAACCTACCTTAGGTTCATTTTTTTTTCCAACTTCCAATTTGTTTTTTTTTTTTTAATTTGGAATACCTAGATGTTCACAGCATTCTGTGCAATCATAGCATGTCATTCTGGCTTAGTATGTACTGGAATAAATAAATGAAGCAACTTATTTTCTAGATAATATTTTAGCTTTCTGGACTCCACTACCTGCAGTTGAGCTCATTCACAAACATCTCCTCATGCCTTCTTTGATAGAAGAATTAATATGTCATAAATGAGTTAAGATGGCATGAGCAGGTTAAGGTGAGAGAGATTCTCACTCTGCTAGTTAGAAGAACATGTGATGGAAGAAATCAACATTTGGGCTCATCTTTTATTTCAGATTTCTACAAGTATCTTCTAGGTAGAGGGAATTATAAGCCAAGATACAGACAACAGAAAAGTCAAGTGTATTTCTTTTTCTTTACTTTTTAACTTTCTTCCTATTAACTGTTTTTTTTTTTTCTTTTTCAAATAATAAGAGTTTTAGTTTTAGTTTAATAGCATTTGCTTCCTGCATGTTGGGAGTGATGGAAGATCACTTCAAATCATCAGATTGTCTCCATTGGAGCTGTTGCTGGATTCCAGTATTTAACAGACATTTATCAATTTTTTGCTGTTTTCAGAGCTAGGTAGACTGGGGCTTCCAAAAAACATATTTTTGGCTACAAGTGTATGAATGGTCATACAGGAGTTAAGCATGTCATTTGAGGTAGATTTAAAACAAAATCATTTACATATGCCTAATTGCTTAAAATAAGCATATAGTTCCAGGTAACTGAAAGCTTTTTATGGAGTTCAGGGTCTACAGTTTGGTATTTTCTCCTTTGTTTCACTTCCTTCTTTCCCTCCCTCTCCCCTTTCAAGAGGATAAATAACATCTGAGGTTTTTTTTTTTAAGATTTTATTTATTTATTTGACAGAGAGAGCCAGCGAGAGAGGGAACACAAGCAGGAGGAGTGGGAGAGGGAGAAGCAGGCTTCCCGCAGAGCAGGGAGCCCGATGTGGGGCTCGATCCCCAGACCCTGGGATCATGACCTGAGCTGAAGGCAGACACTTAACGACTGAGCCACTCAGGCGCCCCAACATCTGAGTTCTAATGCACACTCACATGCACAGATATAAATATTAGCTAGACACCTTCTAAGAAGATACTTTTTTTTGGATGTATATGACTTAATTCAAGTCTAATGATTTGATTAAGAGGAGGAAAGTATCTTTGGAAACGGATTATGAAGGCTTTTGAGCAAAACATGAGTAAAATGGGAGCTTAAGATTCTTATTCGACAGCTTGTAGTGAACCTGTTACATAAGATAGTTGTTAGTGAATTCATCTTATTCTTTCCGTTTCTCCTCTGAACTAGATTTTGAGGGAGGCAATTTTTTGTCTACTTTCAGCCTGGTAGTTAGTGGTCAAAACTTTAAACTCTTGTGATGAAATGTGGGGGAACCATGTGCTGCTCCTGTCTTAGGGTCTCCAGCAGACTTTCCCTTTTGAGGCCTAATACCTTTACTATCTGGAGTGATGAAAAGGTAATAAAGAAAGCTGGGAGACTAAAATATGGTGCAAATTGAGTGAAATAGAACATACAACTTTGGTAATTCCTTTATGCTTATATTTTTAAGTCTCTGATCTTCTCAAGTAAAGTTCTTCAATCAAAAAAAGTTTGTTTGGGAAAACTCTTTACAAGTTACTTGAGTTGATTCCTTAACTGTTTGGGCTGAGCTATTAAAATGTTTTTCTATACTCCTTTCATGTAAATAGTTTTCAGAATAGTTACATAAAATCATCTTGCAAAAAATTAATGGAGAAGTCTTATTTTAAACAATAATTGGAAAAAGTAATTGTTATGTTACGCATTCGTGATACCAGTTCTTGCTTTTAATCTAAATGTGACAGATAATGATGGCACCTTGCTTTTCTTCAAAAAAGAACTGAGAAACAGGGTCCTTAAATTATCAGTTATTTAAACTGGGTTAATTAGCAACAATGTGTTAATTTAGTTTTTTAAATGTAAATTGAAATTTTGTCAAAGATTTTAAATGTTTCTATAAATAACAGGTAAAAATAATTTTCCTACTCTCCTTATGCCCTCATTTTGCTAAGTTTGACTTTTAATTTTTTGCTTTTGTTCACACTTTTCAGTGTAATTTTAATAATCACTAGTAGTGGGGCGCCTGGGTGGCTCAGTCATTAAGCGTCCGCCTTCTGCTCGGGCCCCGCATCGGGCTCCCTGCTCAGCGGGGAGCCTGCTTCTCCCTCTCCCACTCCCCCTGCTTGTGTTCCCTCTCTAGCTGTGTCCCTCTCTGTCAAAATAAATAAATAAAATATTTAAAAAAAGAAAAAAATCACTAGTAGTTTGGCCATGGTAACCATTGAAGGACTAATTCTTCATAATTCTTCTGTGTATTTAATATATCTCTTATGTGATTAATTATAAGCCACAAAATGATTTTTACTACTTTTTTATCTCAACTACTTATTTCCCATTTTGTGCTTACACACACATACACATGTCTACATGTGTATTTTATTAAATTTCTTCTATTTAGCCTTTTGAGTTAATCCTGTGAACCTTGTACTGCTTTAGACTAGTTATCCTCCTAAATCAAAATGTTATTTTCATTCTGTGCTTTCTAAGAATTTTCTTCCTTTAGCTTAATTGGATTAACATGTTCATAATTGGCACTATAGTGGTCACTATAATATTATTTTTTGTTCCTTTTTGTTGTCTATATTTACACACTAAGTCCTAGTTAACCTCATTGCTTTTCCCTTTATTATGATGCCATTCTAGTTAAAATTGTTGTATGTATATCTTGTCTTTTTCTACTTGAAGTTTATTTTTATTCCTGTTAATCTAACTAAATATCTCCCCATTTGTGAACTCTCTCTCAGATATTTATTTCCTTTTTTCTCCTTTTTCTCAGTTAAATCCCATTCTCCTATCTTACTCTTTTGTTTAGGATAATAGCACTAATAGTGACACCAGAAATCACTAAGTTCAGTCTCCCATACCCTGAGGTTCTTTGTTAAAATACTTCCTGTGATAAATTTACTATATCACAGTCCAGTCCTTCTGTCCTTGTATAGTTCATTTTTTATAAAACAATTAAAATCTTTTCCTGTAACATCTATGTAATACTAGTTATTTGTCTTAGAGCCATAAAAATGTTTCATCTTTTATGTATTTGAAGAGTACCATCATGATCTTCTCGGTTTTTTCCCCCCTTGGTTTAAATATATTTAGTTCCTTCAGCTATTCCTTTTATTTGACATGTTTTCAGAACTTTGCTTCCTTAATTTTCTTTCTGTTCCTTTTAAATTGTGATGCAGAAGTGAACTTTTATTTTATCAACCGCACTGTATCACTGGCCCTTATTGAAACTGTAGACAATTGAAACCTAAGCCATTTTCATATATATTACTATTAAACAAAATGCCCTTCAGCCTGTACTTTTTTTTTAGATGCAATTGCTTGAGTGTAGTTTATATATTAAAAGAAATCTAAGAATGCTAAATATCATCTAATTAACTTTGACTTATTACCCTCTTCTATAGAGGTCTTAAAATTTCATTTAGTGATCTTATATACTTGCAGCAGATAAAAACAGCTCTGTTTCATCAGTGAAGGAAATATGCTTTGTTTTGTATTAGTCCTTAATAATTATCTTGAGTAGCATACAGCCAGATATAGAAACCTCTAGAGACCTCTGTCTGTAGACCTCAGCCATTTATCTGCATTGTTTTCAACCAGTTGTGATCCCCCGTCTTGTCTTCCTTTTTTCTTGAGGATTTCATGGAAGACTTTGTTAGGTGCTTTCTTGAAACTCTTAAGTTAGAAAGCATTTTCTCTATTAAAACAGTGACATGGGGCGCCTGGGTGGCTCAGTCGTTAAGTGTCTGCCTTCGGCTCAGGTCATCATCCCAGGGTCCTGGGATCAAGTCCCGCATAGGACTCCCTGCTCCACGGGAAGCCTGCTTCTCCCTCTCCCACTCTCCCTGCTTGTGTTCCCTCTCTCGCTGGGTCTCTCTCTGTCAAATAAATAAATAAATCTTTAAAAACAAAAACAAACAAAACAGTGACATAAGGTTGCCTTGCATTGTTTTGTAAATCCATTCTGTCATGATTATTTAAATACATAGAAACTACCTCTTTGTTAATTCCTTTTAAACATTTGCCTATGGATTAATGTCAAATTAATCATTATGCTTATACGTTAGTTAAGCTGTGTGACATTTTGGTAGATTTTTAAAAATATTACTACAGAAGATTTGCAAGTTTATTGTTTTGGTTGGTCTGTATCTGTTTTTCTATAGTTCTGACTTTGGGCCCAGCATCCCTTTATTTTCTTGATATCAGCAGCCATTATTAAATATATTTATTTAATTCTATATAAGTCTATTTATATAGAAGATAATGTTAAAGAAGGATTATTATTAGTGTTTAGTCCTTTTTTGAAGGCACATCTACTAAAATAACTGAAAATGTACAAGAATTAAAAATACATTTTGAGAAGAGTATATTTGGAAGATAGACTCCATTATTTAACTTCAGTGTAATGGAAAAAGGACATATCTTAAAGACCTTTAATTGTGAATATATTTGGAAGTCCACATGACCTTTTGGATTATAGCTGAAATTCCAATAAAATTAGTGGTTTAATTCTACCATTAAAAAGAAGGTTTCTTTGGTGCAGGTTTGGAGTGGCGTGGTAATAGAAGTCAGATCATGGATATTTTAGGCAGTAGGAAGGGAGGATAAACCCATTCTCTCAGTGACTGAATAGTAGAGCGTTTCTTGGTTTGAAAGTCACTGTATTTGTGTTCAGTACTCATAAGGTCTGTTATTTCTCATAAATGGTTTGCCAAGCAAGATGAATCCAGTCTTCGCCCTCTGAGTCTATGATCTGGTTAGGGAGACAAACCAGACATTCCATAGGAATAGATATGTTAGGTGATACCTGAATGGTGAGTAGAAGTTGGTGGAAGGATGTAAGTGGAATAGGATTATTGGGATGAGCTGTGTCATGTGAAGAAATCCTGAGCTATAATCTAGTATTTTCCTAGTAGATCTTGGACTGTAATGGATCCAGTTTAATGTGCTGAAATTGATTCTGCAGTATATTGTTCTTACTTAAGAATCTGTTGTTTACTCACAAGAGAGCTTTGGCTTTGAGTTTCCTGGGTGAATCTGAGGAGTACAGTTATGGCTTTTCTGGCATCAGAATAATTGAGGTTCTAAAACCGTAATCAATTAATGATGTTTCCATATGTGTAGGCATTTATAGCATCCCTATTTGGGGACTTAGTATGATCTGTCAGTACCACACATTCAGAATATGTACAGTTAGTATAATGTTTTATTTATATTTTTAAAAGCAAGCCCATGTGGTTTTACCCTGATGTATTAAAAGGAGAGTTCTGTTTAGAAGTTTACTTTCAAATATTCATAGTTAATACGCCTTTACGTCAACTTGTTACATCTCTAACCTCCTAAAGATGATTGTGGAGAAGAGGTGGCACAAGCTTTTTGTACCCCTTTATCTGGTTTCTTTTTTTGTTGTTTTTTTGCTGTCTGTACCACAAGAGCATTTCTCTTGTGTCCTTTCCATCTTCCCTTTCATACCTTTTTTTTTTTAGTTGAGCATTTGTTCATTTATTTTTTCTTTTTTTTTAATTTTATTATGTTACGTTAATCACCATACATTACATCAATAGTTTTTGATGTACTGTTCCATGATTCATTGTTTGTGCATAACACCCAGTGCTCCATGCAGTACGTGCCCTCTTTAATACCCGTCACCAGGCTAACCCATCCCCCCACCCCCCTCCCCTCTAGAACCCTCCGCCTGTTTCTCAGAATCCATAGTCTCTCATGGTTCATCTCCCCCTCTGATTTCCCCCCCTTCATTTTTCCCTTCCTGCTATCTTCTTCTTCTTCTTCTTCTTCTTTTTTTAAACATATAATGTATTATTTGTTTCAGAGGTACAGGTCTGTGATTCAGCAGTCTTGCACAATTCACAGCGCTCACCATAGCACGTACCCTCCCCAGTGTCTTTCATACCTTCCTGACCAGTAGGTCTCTGGGAAATCATGTTCTTCCTAACCAAGAGCCCCAAATTTGCATATCTTTAGCCATGATCCAAAAAAATAAATGCTTTCTTTAGCATCTTTGTAGCCACCACATCTTCATTTGTTCATATCTTAATTTCTCTTTCAAAGCTTCAGCTATCAAAGGAGATGTGAATGTCTTACCTGTGCTGTGAAGTTTGTTTACTGATCACACTTTCATTCAGAAGTAGCTGTTTCGTCCCTGTATGTTAGGTACTGTACCAAGAATTGAAAGTTTGCAAGACACGGTCCCTAACTCACTCATCTCAAATAGTGATTTTTTTTCTTTTAAGATTTTATTTATTTGACAGAGAGAGACAGCAAGAGAGGGAACACAAGCAGGGGGAGTGGGAGAGGGAGAAGCAGGCTTCCCACGGAGCAGGGACCCTGACGCAGGGCTCGATCCCAGGGCCCTGGGATCATGACCTGAGCCGAAGGCAGACGCTTAACGACTGAGCCACCCAGGTGCCCCTCTAATGATGATTTTAATATTTTTTCTTGTAGTGTCCTTTGTTCTTACATGGGTTATCAGTAATAACTAACACTTGATAGGCTTGGATTAGTCTAGTTCTTTTCATCATTCCTCAGGAAAACAGGAAGAAGGTATATTTCTGAAATTTTATTTTATACAGAGAGTTGTCAGATATGGTTGATATGCATATCAGCTGTTCTATTCAGAGTCACCAAATATTAAATTCTTATAGTACTTCTGAATGTTTGTTGGAAAATTAAGCTGCTTGTCCAGCTTTGACTTCACCTCCATGGAAAGAACTTTTTACCTGATCTATGGAACCAGTGTTCCTCTTCATCTTCTTCCTCCCCATTTATTCTTGTACTCACTAGTACGTTGACTTGGATTTCAGTTTTAATACTGCCACCTTCAGAATTTTCCTTTCCTGGTTTCTCTCTTTCATCCTAATTTGGGGTTCATTTTCATTAGCGTGTTACAGCAAAGGTGTTGAGCCCTTTTGTCCTGCTCTCAAGCAGGGTGTTAGTGTCTGCTTAGTAAGAACACGTGTGAGGTGAATTTGAAGTAATGGCTAAGTAGCTAAGGAGTAGCACCCTGTCAGTTAAAAGTATAAAGGTGTGAGTGAAAGTAGATTTAAGAGAAATTTGTATTCATAGTGTTGGTTGGAGCCATGTAGGAATAGCAAGCGAGGTTAAAAATGAGGTTAGGAGAAACACACATTTAGGGAACAATAACCAACAAAGAAGAAAGAGAAAGGTATAGTTAGGAACATGTAGGAGGACAAACAAAGAATTAAAAAGGCATGAAAACCAGATGGCAGAATGTTAAGAAAAAAATTTTATTTTTTATTTTTTAAAAATAATCTATGCCCAATATGGGGCTTGAACCCATGACCCCAAGATCAAGAGTTGTATGCTCCACTGACTAAGCCAGCCATGTGCCCCAAGAAAAAATTGTTTTTAAATCATTGAAATGCTATAATAGAGGACACTTTTAATTAGTTTTAATATAAACAGATCATTGGAAACGCTGAGATGAAAAGTTTAAGCATAACAGGGTTGTTTCTGTTATCTCTTGTGTTAAAAAACAAAAACCCCTAAAACTTAGAGGGTTAATATAAGCACTTATTTATGAATCTGCAATTTGAGCTGGGTTCAGCTGCATGGTTTTATTGGTCTTTTAGGATATTATTAAATAGCCCAACGCCTGTTTTTTATGGGTAGGAATCTGTAGTTAAATGTGGTAATTCCTGCAATGTCACTGAAATTTGGTATTGAAATCAATAAACAGCGCCAGTGGTGTGTTGGTGAACTGACTCTTCAGGGGAACAACACATGATTTGTGGCATTTGCCACGGAGTGAATACTACCATAATGACTGATATCAGGTTTTACTGATGTGGAGTCCCTGAACTTGGAGTTTGGAAGAGATGCGGACAAGCCACTCTCATCAACTATTATGAGCCATCCCCGGATTCTAGACACTCTTGTAAAATACCAGTGTTCTCATTTCTTGATCTACAAAGAATGGGAGACAAGTTACAAAATAAACACGTAATGAAACAGGATTAAGTAAATGGGTGAAGAATTTTTTGTAAAAGAAATAAACGTGAAAATAAAGAATAAATGCCAATGTGAAAGCTCTGAGCAGTTGCTGAGATCAATAAGGATTTGGCTAAAATAAAGAGGTGAAGTATTCAGTAATAGATAAAAACAGATCAGCTGCTCAGGAGGAACAAAAATTTTCCTGATAACAGAGAGATCAGTTACCCAGGGGAGAAGGATATTACATCTTTAACAACATTCTTGCGGAAGTAGGATGATAATATTTGCATGTTTCTTGAAATATATTTTTTCTTGAAATATTTTTTTAATGCAGGGTGGGTGCTAACAGTGCCAAAACAGTTCTCAGGGGGGAAAAAGTAGAATTGGCAATTTGGGATCTATAATATAAAAATTTGAAGTGTTAAGGAGTTTTCATCTTATTGGAAAGATACCTGTTAGTATATTTAATCTACTTAAAAAGTTAAGTACCCCTGTATCACTGAGTTTGCAGGTAAGGAAGCTAACAAAATATTCACAAGATTGCAAATATGGGATAATTAGGGATTCTAGCAAGACAGTAGTTGTGGATTTGTTTATAAAGAAAAACCTTAGTTTGTATAAAAAGTAGCAAGATTTATTAATGGACCACTTTTGAGAGCAAATCAGAATGACTCCTTGCAGATAGCTACTGTAAGCCTAGGGAACAGATATGATACACCGTGAAAACTTTGCCAGTATTCTTTTTGATTTCTAGTGGTGATTCATCTTTCTCTCTTGATTTTGTGTGTGTGTGTGTGTGTGTGTGTGTGTGTGTGTGTGTGTGTGTGATTCTTGAACCAATCCTTTGCCAACCTCATGAAGATTAGAATAGGTGCTTAAAGTGATGAGTAAGACCTGATCTTTATTTTCAGTTTTTGGTGTCTTATTATATAATCCTTTTCTCATTCCTTTCTGTTCATGTTATCTACGGTTAGCCTAATCTTAACACTTCATTGTTGTTGGACCCAATTAGCTTCTAATCTTAAAAACAGAAATTTTCTCCTGTTCTGTTATTACTCTTTAGTGTTGGTTGTTCAGGCATCCCAATTTGAAGGCAGGGTAGGAAAGAGTTTAGGGTCACCAGCAAATGCTCAGAAGTTCCTGTTCTCATCACTCCTACTTCTGGGTTCTTCTCTTGTCATTCCTGGGCACAGAGGTGCTGGTGTTAATTCCTCCTTGCCCACCTTTCCCTAGAGTCCATCCGTGCTGGTGCCTCCTACAAACGGCAGAATGAAGGAAATCCAGAAAGAGGTGAGTTTTGAGTTAGATTTTGATTTGGGATTGTGAAGGGGTGGGGGACTTGAATTGATAGAGGTTTCAGAAATGGGAAAAGTGTATAACTGCCCAATTAGTCTTTAGTTGGAAGCAGAATTTAATAGTAGTAGATACAGATAGTAGGATTGTGAATTGCTTGTCTGGTCAGGAATAGCCACCTCAAAGGAGATTGAGATTTGTAGAATAAACAAATCACTGACAGAACTGGACAACAGTAAGATCAGGTATTTCTTTTTACCTTTTCTGTGGTCTTCTGCCATCTGTAGCATCCTTTTTCTTTGTCCTTTGCTTCTTGCCTGTCCCTTCCCTTCATGCAACAGGTATATATGAATATATGTGGATATATGATACACCACCTGCTCTATCCTTCAGGATTCTTTTGCTTCTGCACACTGAGAAATCTGCTTAAATTAGCCCTAATGCAGCTAAAATCAGGAAAGATCCTAAGACTACAGGAAAGATCCTATTATACTTGACATACCTGTAGTGCTGATGTGTTTGTTAAGATTTTGCTAAGTAAGAGATTAACAGCTGCTTGTTCTGTGTCTAGCTGCTATGTGTCAAAATTGAGCCTATAATTATGCCTTTAATTAGCATAGTTCGATGTGCTGATTGGTTGAGCTCCTCACCTTCTTTCAAGGAATTGCTTATCTGAATAGAATGGGGAGGTCCCTGTATCCTAAAGGTAGAAAAATAATTTATCTTTTCACCTAATTTTTGAGTATTTATTCTCTTCTTAAAGGACTTGAGCAGGGTAGGCCCTGGGTATTAAAGCTATGATAGAAATAAGCTATGATACTTGCACCTCTAGGAGCTTCTGGTGCAGTGGAATAGACTGACACTGTCACATTATGATGAGGAATTTGCCGTATGTAATAGAAATAAAGTAGGAATGATGAAATCATGTTCTTAGTCATTTTGGGATGTAGTATTGGTTGGTATCTTTTGATTTTTAAGGTCTACAAGAACTTTTAAACTACCGAGTGTGAAAGCCTCTTAATGCCACAAGTTAAAAGATTCTAGGGTTATGATTTTTTATGAGACTGTTGGAGTTTCTGAGGTAGAATACTGTGCCTAGAGCAGGAGTTCTCAGTCTTGGTACTGTTGACAATTGAGGTTAGATGATTCTTTGTTGGGGGAGGCTGTCCTGTGCATTTGTAGGGTGTTTTAGCAGCATCCTAGCCTCGACTTACTGTGTGCCGATGGCACTCTCCCGCTTGTGACAATGAAAAGTATCTTCACACATTGCCTGATATCCCTGGGGAGGTGGTGAGGGGAGCGTCTGCAGAAAGGCTTTCCAGGGCTGCAGGACATTGGATAGAGCTGATATTTACTACTGCCCTACATGGTCAGGAGCCTTGAGGCTCTAGGCTCCTACTTGGCAGTCTTGACCATAGCAGGAAGAGCTTAAGAGGCTTTTTGACCGAAGCTGGCTTTGCTTCAGTTTCAAGGTCGTTTTGTGTCTGCTTTTGCCCTTGACTGCTTTCTTGGCCATAACCCACTGGCTAGTCTTGACCAGCTTCTGTGTCAATCCAAACTTGGTGCCACCTTCTCCTTTTCTCTGTAATTTAATTTTGTCAGTTTTTTTTAAATTTTATTTATTTATTTATTTTTAGCAATTAAGAGCAGAGAATTTATATTTGACACATACAGATAAATGAAGTGTTTTTCTATCAGTAATAGCTCACAGTTATTGTTATGATTATATTTAACTAAAACAATATTCTGTGTTGAACTGACTAATGTTTAAATCTATTTTCTGGCTTAAGTTTCTGTAAAAACAGTGGTGTGTGTGTGTATATATATATATATATATATGTATTATATATATATAGCATTACATTAGTGTCTGTAGTGACTAAAGATAAAGGTTAGTGACAATCTCACACAAATTTGTTTTTAACCATTTAACAAATAAACGGGTACTTATTCAAACCAGGCATTAGGATAGTGCTCTAAATTACAGTTTTCTAGTTTTTATTTTTTAAACTAAATATTTCAGGAATATCTGCTAGATTTCCTACATGCCCCTCACTTTGAGCTACTGTTTAATTAGCTAGTTTTCTTTGTGGTATTTATATAATAACTACTTTTTATTGTTAATTTTTATTGATAATTAAAAATTAGCTTTTAGGAACTTGGAGGAGGAAGTATTTATGATTTTAGTCTTTTCCTGTTCTTGAGGTCTTCTCAGTGGTTCTGTGTTTGCTAACAACTAGCATTAATGTGGCCTAGATTGCTATATATGGTGTCCATTGGTTCTAGGATAGTTGAAAATTTTTATGGTACCTTGCCTCTGAGAGAGGTAGGTTTAGATATTAAAGGATTTAATTTAATAATGAAGACCTCAGTACTAAAATAAGTATATGACACCCCCTCATTTATTTAATTACAAAATGACTCTAATTGAAAACAAATGAGCTAGAAAATTGCATTTTATATTTTCTTGTATAGGTAAAGAGAGACCTGTTCAGTCTTTGAAAACATCAAGAGACACTTCACCCTCAAGTTCTTCAGCAGTTCCTCCATCAAAGGTTTGTTATATCTTTAAAATTAAAGAGGAATCACAAAGTAAAGGAGATGGTCTGTGTGGTACAGATGCTTTTATTCTTTACTGTTAAACCTAATGAGGGTAATTTCTTGCATTTAAAAACTTGAATCATGAGGTGCCTGGGTGGCTCAGTCGGTAAAGCGTCCAACTCATGATTTTAGCTCAGGTCATGATCTCATGGGTTGTGAGATCGAGCCCTGAGTAGGGCTCTGTGCTCAGGGGGTTGTGGGCTTGAAGATCCTCTCCCTCTGCCCCTCCCACCACTCATGCGCGTGTGCTCTCTCTCAAATAAATAAATCTTTAAAGAAACCAAGACTGGGGGAGGAGTCCAAGATGGCAGAGGAGCAGGAGTCCTTAGTTTTGTCTGGTCCCAGGAATTCAGCCAGATAGCTATCAAATCATTCTGAAGACTTGCGAGCTCAACCAGAGATCTAAGAAAAGAATAGCTGCAACTCTACAAATAGAAAAGCAGCCACTTTCTGCAAGGTAGAAGGAGTGGAGAAGTGAATCCGAGGTGATATATGGGGGGATAAACCACGGGGGGAAGGCGCCTCCATAAGCCGGCACCAGAAAGTGATAGAGCAGTGGAGCACAAAATCAAAACTTCTAGAAGTCTGCTCCAGTGAGAGATGTCCTTGCCTGAAAGGCACTAAGGTGGTGAAGCAGGACAGAGTTCTAGCGGGGACAGTGTGGTTTCAGGATGGCCAGGGTCATAATAAGACTGGGGGTGTCTGAGTGTGGTAGAGCTCCCAGACATCAGAGTGGTGAAGCCCGCTGCAGTCAGTGAGCCCAGGAGTGGGCTCTCAGCTCTGAGTTGCCATAAATCATGAACTGTAGCACAGTCAGGTGACTGCTGTCTGAGCTGGGGCCCAGCGAGTAGCAGAACCCCCTTCCTTCCCTGGTAGGAGTGGCACGGGTGGGCACTGCAGGAGTCTGCAAGGTTTGGAGACTCGAAACGGGGTCGCATGCCTGAGATAGAAACGCTAGGTCACAGGCCGGGTGAGCAAGGAGTGTGGATGGAATCCAGGGAGATAGGGGTGATTGACTGCTTTTCTGAGGCTTCACTGAAGAGTGGGGCTCCAAGCTTTTGGCTCTGGGGCTGGAGATTGGGAGGCTGCCATTTTCATTCTCATCCTCTAAAGCTGCATGGAAAGCCTTCAGGGAATAAAAGCCACATAGGGCAATCCAGAGCTACTTAACTTAGTCTGGCCCCCTGTCAAGGGTGGTGCAGTTCCACCCCGGGCAAAGACACCTGAGAATCAGGGCAACAGGCCCCACCCCCAGAAGATCAGCAAGAATATCTGGCTAAGACCAAGTTTACTGATCACACAGAACTGCAAAACTCCAGCGCTAGGGGAAAATAGTATATACAATTCATGGTTTTTTCCCCATGGTTCTTTAGTCTTTCAATTTATATATATTATTTTCTCTTTCCTTTTTCAACTCATTTCCTATTTTATCAACTCTTTTTTAGAAGTCTTTTTTAATTTTCATTTTCACAGTTACATTCTGTCCTTTCATTGTCTTTAATTTTATTTTTGTCTATACATAAGTTTTTCTTTCTTTACAATTTTGGGATGCAGTTTATTCTAACAAACAGACCAAATGTCTGATCATACTCTCTCTTTTTTCTTCTTCTTTTTTTTTCTGTTAAAATCCTTTTAAATTTTCATCTTTACAGTAAAATTCTATCCTTTCAATGTGTTTAATTTTATTTTCATACACACACACACACACACACACACACACACACACACACACGTTTTTCTTTACAATTTTGGGATGTACTTTCTTCTAACAAACAGACCAAAATACACCCAGGATATAGTGTATTGCTCTGTTCTGTTCACCTGTCTGTTTATGTTCCTTCTTTTTTCTTTTTTGTTTTTTTGTCTTTTAATTTTCATTTGTACAGTTACATTCTATTCTTTCATTGTATTTAATTTTATTTTTATACCTAGGTAAGTTTTTCTTTCTTTACAATTTTGGGATCTAGTTTTCTTTATTTTATTTTAAGGTTTAATTTATTTGAGAGAGAGACCACAGAGGAGAGGAAGAAGCAGGCTCCCTGCTGAGCAGGGAGCTCGACACAGGGCTTGATTCCAGGACTCTGGGATCATGACCTGAGCCAAAGGCAGCCACTTAACCAACTGAGCCACCCGGGCACCCTGAGGGATCTAGTTTTCTAACAAAAATACACACAGGATCTAGTGTGTTGCTCTGTTCTGTTCACCTGTCTGATTATATTCTCTCTCTTCCCCACCCCCCACCCCCATTTTGGGTCTCTTCTGAATTGTTTAGTATATATTTCTCTGGGGTTGTTGTTGCCATTTTAGTATTTTGTTCTCTCATTCATGTATTCTTCTCTGGCAAGAAGATAAGACAGAAAAACTCAAAAAAGAGAACAAGAGGCAGTACTGACTGCCAGGGACTTAATCAGTATGGATATAAGTAAGATGTCAGAACTAGAGTTCAGAATAATGATTATTAAGATACTAGCTGGGCTTGAGTAGAGCATAGAGGACACTAGAGAATCCCTTTCTAGAGAAATAAAAGAACTAAAATCTAACCAAGTCAAAATCAAAAAGGCTATTAATGAGATAAAATAAAAAGTGGAGGCTCTAACTGCTAGGATAAATGAGGCAGAAGAGAGAATCAGTGATATAGAAGACCAAATGATGGAGAATAAAGAAGCTGAGAAAAAGGGAGATAAACAACTACAGGATCACGAGGGGAGAATTTGAGAGTTAAGTGATGCCATAAAGCAAAACAATATTAGCATAATTGGGATCCCAGAAGAAGAGGAAAGAGAGAGAGAGAAGGGTGGGGCAGAAGGTATATTGGAGCAAATTATAGCAGAGAACCTCCGTATTATGGGGAAAGAAACAGGCATTCAAGTCCAGGAGGCACAGAGAAACCCCACCCCCAAATCAATAAAAATGGGTCAACACCTTGACATATAATGATGAAACTTGAAAATCTCAGAGACAAGGAGAAAATCCTGAAAGCAGCTTGGGACAAGAGGTCCATAACCTACAAGAGTAGAAACATTAGACTGGCAGCAGACCTATCCACAGAGACCTGGCAGGCCAGAAAGGACTGGCACGATGTATTCAGGGTATTAAAGAGAAAAATACACAACCAATGTTACTTTATCTAGCAAGGCTGTCATTCAGAATAGAAAGAAAGATAAAAAAACTTCCAGGACAAACAGAAACTAAAAGAATTTGTGATCGCTAAACCAGCCCTGCAGCCCTGCAAATATTAAAGGGGATCTTTTAAGTGGAGAGCCTAAAAGTAACATAGACCAGAAAGGAACAGAGACAATTTACAGAAACAGTGACTTTACAGGTAATACAGTGGCACTAAATTCATATCTTTCAATAGTTACTCTGAATGTAAATGGGTTAATGCCCCAATCAAAAGACACAGGGTATCAGATTGGATAAAAAAAGTAAGAACCATCGATAATGTTGTCTGCAAGAGACTCATTTTAGACCCAAAGACACCTCCAGATTGAAAGTGAGGGGGTGGAAAGCCATTTATCATGCTAATGGACATGAAAAGAAAGCTAGGGTAGCAATCCTTATATCAGACAAATTAGATTTTAAACCAAAGACTATAATACGAGATGAGGAAAGACACTGTATCATAATTAAAGGGTCTATCTAACAAGAAGATCTAACAATTATAAATATTTATGCCCCTAACATGGGAGCAGCCAATTATATAAACCAGCTTGTAACAAAATTAAAGAAACACATTGATAATAATACAATAATAGAAGGAGACTTAAATACCCCACTCACAGCAGTGGACAGATCATCTAAGCAGAAGATCAACAAGGAAACGAGGGCTTTGAATGGCACACTGAACCAGATTGACTTCACAGATAATATTATTCAGAGCATTCCATCCTAAAGGAGCAGAATACACATTCTTCTCGAGTGCATATGAAACATTCTCCAGAATAGGTCACATACTGGGTCACAAATCAGGTCTCAACTGGTACCAAAAGCTTGGGATCATTCCCTGCATATTTTTAGACCATAATGCTTTGAAACTTGGACTCAATCACAAGAGGAAATTTGGAAAGAACTCAGATACATGGAAGCTAAAGAGCATCCTACTAAAGAATGAATGGGTCAACCAGGAAATTAAGGAATTAAATTCATGGAAACAAATGAAAATGAAAACACAACTGTTCAAAACCTTTGGGATGCAGCAAAGGTGGTCCTAAGAGGGAAGTACATACCAATACAAGCCTTTCTCAAGAAACAACATAGGGCTCAAATATACAACCTAACCTTACACTTAAAGGAGCTGGAGAACAGCAAATAAAGCCTAAACCCAGTAGGAGAAGAGAAATAATAAAGATCAGAGCAGAAATCAATGAAATAGAAACAAGAGAACATTAGAACAGATCAGCAAAACTAGGAGCGGGTTCTTTGAAAGAATTATTAAGGTTGATAAGCCCCTGGCCAGACATATCAAAAAGAAAAGAGAAAGGACCCAAATAAATCATGAATGAAGGAGGAGAGATCACAACCAACACCAAGGAAACAAAACCAACTTTAAGAGCGTATTATGAGCAAGTATATGTCAACAAATTAGGAATCTGGAAGAAGTGGATGCATTCCTGGAGACATATAAGCTACCAAAATTGAAACAGGAAGAAATAGAAAACAAAACCTGAAGAGACCCATAACCAGTAAGGAAATTGAATCAGTAATCAGAAATCTCCCAACAAACAAGAGTCCAGGGCCAGCCAGATGGCTTCCCTGGGGGAATTCTATCAAACATTTAAAAAAGAATTAGTACCTATTCTTCTGGAGCTGTTTCAAAAAATAGAAATGGAAGGGAAACTTCCAAACTCCTTCTGTGAGGCTGACATTACCTTGATCCCAAAACCAGACAGAAGACCCCACCAGAAAGGAGAATTACAGACCAATATCCTTGATGAACATGGATGCAAAAGTTCTCACCAAGATACTAGCCAGTAGGATCTGACAATATATTAAAAGGTTTATTCACCACAACCAAGTGGGATTTTTTCCTGGGCTGCAAGCATGGTTCAACATCCACAAATCAATCAGTGTGATACACTACATAAATAAAAGAAAGGACAAGAACCCTATGATACCCTGAATAGGTGCAGAAAAAGCATTTGATAGAGTACAGCATCCTTACTTTTTTTTTTTTTTTAAAGATTTTAATTTATTTGACAGAGCACAAGCAGGGGGAGAGGTAGAGGCCGAGGGAAGGGGAGAAGCAGGCTCCCCACTGAGTGGGGAGCCCAATGTGGGACTTGATCCCAGGACCCTGGGACCACGACCTGAGTCAAAGGCAGACACTCAACTGACTGAGCCACCTAGGCACCCCAGCATCCTTACTTGATTAAAACTCTTCACAGTGTAGGGATAGAAGGAACAAAAATCTATCATAAAAACCATTTATTAAAAGCCCACAGCAAGTATTCTCTGTGAAAAACTTAATTGTTTTTCCCCTAAAGTCAGGAATATGGCAGGGATGTCTACTATCAGCACTGCTGCTCAACATAGTACTAGAAATCCTAGCCTCAGCAATCAGACAACAAACAGAAATAAAAGGCATCCGAATTGGCAAAGAAGAAGTCAGATTCTCATTCTTTGCCGATGACATGACACTCAATGTGGAAAACCGAAAAGACTCCACCAAAAAATTGCAAGAACTCATACAGGAAATCAGCAAAATGGCAGGATGTAAAATCAATGTACAGAAATCAGTTGTATTTCTATACACTAACAATGAGACAGAAGAAAGAAATTAAGGAGTCGATGCCATTTACAATTGTGCCAAAAACCGTAAGATACCTAGGAATAAGCCTAACCAAAGATGTAAAGGATCTGTACTCAGAAAACAATAGAACACTCATCACAGAAATTGAGGAAGACACAAAGAAATGGAAAAACCTTCCATGCTCATGGATTAGAAGAACAAATACTTTTTAAATGTCTGTGCTAGAGCATTTTATACATTGAATGCAATCCCTATCAAAATACCATCAACTTTTTTCACAGAAATGGGACAAATAATCCATACAAATAAAATTTGTATGGAACCAGAAAAGACCCCGAATATCCAAAGGAATGTTGAAACAGAAAACCAAAGCTAGTGGCATCACAATTCCAGACGTTAAGCTCTGTTACAAAGCCATAATCACCAAGACAGTATGGTACTGGCACAAAAACAGACACATAGACCAGTGGAATAGAATTGAAAGCCCAGAAATGGACCTTCAACTCTGTGGTCAACTAATCTTTGACAAAGCAGGGAAGAATATCCAATGGAAAAAAGACAGTCTCTTCAACAAATGGTGTTGGGAAAATTGGACAGCCACATGCATGAAGAATGAAACCGGACCATTTTCTTATACCATACACAAAAATAGACTCAAAATGGACAAAAGACCTAAATGTGAGACAAGAATCCATCCAAATCCTAGAGAACACAGGCAGCAATCTCTGTGACCTTGGCTCCAGCAATTTCTTGCTAGATACGTCTCCAAAGGCAAGGGAAGAAAGGCAAAAATGAACTATTGGGACTTCATCAAGATAAAAAGCTTTTGCACAGCAAAGGAAACAGTTGACAAAACCGAAAGACAACCGACAGAATGCAAGAAGATATTTGCCAGTGTCTTATCAGATAAAGGGCTAGTATCCAAAATCTATAAAGAAGTTATCAAACTCAACACCCAAAGAACAAATAATCCAATCAAGAGATGGGCAGAAGACATGAACAGACATTTCTCCAAAGAAGACATCCAAATGGCCAACAGACACATGAAAAATTACTCAACATCACATGGCATCAGGGAAATACAAATCAAAACCCCAATGAGATACCACCTCACACCAGTCAGGATGCGTAAAATTAACAAGTCAGGAAACAACAGATGTTGGTGAGGATGTGGAGAAAGGGGAACCCTCCTACACTGTTGGTGGGAATGCAAGCTGGTGCAACCACTCTGGAAAACAGTATGGAGGTTCCTCAAAAAGTTGATAATAGAGCTACCCTGTGATCCAGCAATTGCACTACTAGGAATTTACCCAGAAGATAAAATGTATTGATCCAAAGGGGCACCTACACCCCAATGTTTGTAGCAGCAATGTCCACAATAGCCAAACTATAGAAAGAGCTCAGATGTCTATCGACAGATGAATGGATAAAGATGTCATTCATATATATATATATATATATATATATATATATATGTATGTATATATATATATGTGTATACACACACACACACACATATACATATGTATACACACACAAACACACAATGAAATACGCAGCCATCAAAAAATTGAAATTTTGCCATTTGCAATATCGTGGATGGAACTAGAGAATATTATGCTAAGCGAAATAAGTCAATCAGAGAATGACAATTATCATATCTCACTGATATATGGAATTTAAGAAACAAGGCAGAAGTTCATAGGGGAAGAGAGAAAAAAAACAATATGAAATCAGAGATGGGGATAAACCATAAGAGACTCTTAATCATAGGAAACAGACAGAGGGTTTCTGGGTTGGAGGGGCTGGTGGGGGAATGGGGTAATGGTGATGGACATTAAGGAGGGCACGTGATGTAATGAATACTGGGTATTATATAAATGAATCACTGAACTCTACATCTGAAACTAATAGTACATTATATGTTAATTGAATTTAAATAAATAATAAGTAAAAATAGAAAAAAAAGAAAAAAGAGAGTACAGTTGGGTTGGGAGTACTGACCTCCCATGCAGTCAAAAATTCATATATAAATTTTGATTCCTCCTAACTTAACTTCTTATAGCCTACTCTCAGCTGGAAACCTGACTGATAATATACTTAATTAACACATTTTATATGCTATATATATTATATACTATATTTTTACAGTAAAGTAAGCTAGAAAAAAGAGAATGTTACAAAAATCATAAGAGAGGGCACCTGGGTGGCTCAGTCGGTTAAGCATCTGCCTTTGGCTCAGGTCATGATCCCAGGGTCCTGGGATTGAACCCCACTTCCGGCTCCCTGCTCGGTGGGGAGCCCACTTCTCCCTTTCCCTTTGCCACTTCCCGTTTGTGCTCTCTCTCTCTCTTTCTCTCTCAAATAAATAAATTTTTTTAAAAGATTTTATTTATTTATTTGACAGAGAGAGACACAACTAGAGAGGGAACACAAGCAGGGGGAGTGGGAGAGGGAGAGGGAGAAGCAGGCTTCCCGCTGAGCAGGGAGCCCAGTGTGGAGCTCAATCCCAGGACCGTGGGACCGTGACCTGAGCCAAAGGCAGGTGCTTAATGACTGAGCCACCCAGGCACACCTCAGGTAAATAAAATTAAAAAAAAAAAAGTCATAAGAGAAATACGTTTATATTACTGAACTTTAAGAAATCCACACATATGTGGACCCACACAGTTCAAACCTGTGTTGTTCAAGGGTCCTCTGTAGTTATATAGGAAAATAAAATAACAAAAAAACCCAAAACTTGAATCTTAAGTAACCACAACTTGAAAGTATCTACCAGAAAAATGAGCAGTTTTCTCATATTATTTTTTCTACAGGTTATGCTAAAATTAGTACTTAACTGCAGTCATTGCTCATTTTGACCATAATAAGGTGGGAATGAATATTCACATGAGGAATATTTGATAGACTGTGCTTTTATTTTGGGAGGGGTGTGTATAGTCAGAGACCTAACATTTATTGTATAACTACTTGATTCTAGTTACTATATTGAGTATTTTTCTCTCTTTTTCATACAGACATGCTATGGTATAAGTAGGGATATATCTCCATTTTATAGAAAATGTTCAGAAGTTAAATAATTTTCTCAAATTATATCACTGGTAAATTCCTCCAAATATTTAAGGAGTACTAATTCTTCAATAACTCTTCCAAAACACCGAAGAGGAGGGAATACTTCAAGTACATTTTGAGGTCAGCATTACCTTGATACTAAATCCAGACAAGGTCACTACAAGGAATGAAAATTATAGGCCAGTATCTCTGATGAACATAGATGTGGAAGTCTTCAATAAAATACTACTAAACGAAATTACACAGCACATTCAAAGGTTATCATGTACCATGATCACATGGGATTCATTCCAGCAATGCAAGTATTCACAAATCAATCAATGTGATATATTGCATTAACAGAATGAAGATTAAAAATAGGGGCACTTGGGTGGCTCAGTCCTTAAACGTCTGCCTTCAGCTCAGGTCATGATCCCAGGGTCCTGGGATCGAGCCCCACATTGGGCTCCCTGCTCAGCAGGAAGCCTGCTTCTCCCTCTCCCACTCCCCCTGCTGTGTTCCCTCTCTTGCTGTATCTCTCTCTGTCAAATAAATAAATAAAATCTAAAAAAAAAAAAAAAGTTTAAAAATATATGATCATCTCAATAGATGCAAAAAAAGCCCATTTGACAAAATTCCAAATCCATTTGTGTTAAAAACTCTGAACAAACTGGGTGTAGAGGGAATATACCTCAACATAATAAAGATCTGATATGACAAGCCCAGAGCTAACATCATACTTAGTGGTGAAAAGCTGAAAACTGTACCTCTAAGATCAGGAACAAGACAACTAGTCTACTCTTGTCCCTTCTAACCAACATAGAACGAGAAGTCCTCACCAGAACAATTAGGCAAGGAAAAGAAATAAAAAGCATCCAAATTGAAAGGGAGAAGTAAGACTTTTTTTTTTTTTTTTTTTTTTAGTGGTGGCATTATATTATATATTGAAAACCCTAAAGTGATCACCGAAAAGCTGTTAGAACTAATAGATAAATTCAGTAAAGTTGTGGGATACAAAATCAATATGCAGAAGTCATGTTTCTATACAGCAATTATAAACTATCAAAAAGTGAGTTAGGAGAACAGTTCCATTTACAACAGCATCAAAAAGAAAATATTTAAGAATAAATTTAACCAAGGAGGTGAAACACCTTTACACTGAAAATTATTAAACACTGATGAAAGAAGTTGAAGAAGACACAAATAAATGGAAAGACAACCCATGTTCATGGATTGCTACAGTTAATATTGTTAAAATGTCCATACTATCCAAAGCAATCTACAGATTCAGTGCAATTTTTATTAAAAAAAAAAAAAAACTGGTATTTTTCACAGAACTAGAACAAATAATCCTAAAATTTGTATGGAACCACAGAAGATCCCAAATGGCCAAAGCAATCTTAAGAAGAACAAAGCTGGAGGCATCACACTTCCTGATTTCAAACAAGCTGTAGTTATCAAAACAGTATGGTATTGGCATAAAAACAGAGACATAGATCAGTGGAACAGAGTAGAGACCTCAGAAATAAACCCGTGCATAGATGGTCAATTAATTTATGATGCATGAGCCAAGAATATACAGTGGGGGAAAGGACAGTCTTTCCAATAAGTAGTGTTGGGGAAACTGGGTAGCGACATACAACATAATGAAACTGGACCCCTATTTTACACCATCTATGAAAATCAACTTAAAGTGGATTAAAGATTTGAAAGTAAGACCTAAAACCTTAGAAGACCTAGAAGAAAACATAGGTGGTCAGTTCTCTGACATCAGTCTTGGCAGTGAGTTTTTTGGATTCAACACCAAAAGCAAAAATAAACAAGTGGGATCACCTCAAAGTAAAAAGCTTCTGCACAGCAAAAGAAAACCATCAACAAAATGGAAAAAAGTAACCTAAGGAATGGTAGAAAATATTTGCAAATCATAAATCTGATAAGGGGTTAATATCTGAAGTATAGGAAGAACTTACACAATAGCAAAAAAATCAAACAGTCCAATTAAAAATTGAGCAATGGAGCTGAATAGACATTTTTTTTTCAAAGAAGACGTACAAATGGCCTTCAGGCGTACAAAAAGGTACTCAACATCACTAATTATCTGGGAAATAGAAATCAAAACTACAATGAGTTATCTCAACACCTGTTAGAATGGCTGTCATCAAAAAGATGGGATAACAAGTGTTGTTAGTGAGGGTGTGGAGGAAAGGGAACCCTTGTGCACTGTTGGTAGGAATGTAAATTTAGTGCAGCCACTATGGAAAACAGTGTGGGGGTTCCTCAACAAAATAAAAATAGGACTGTCATGTGATCCAGAAATCCCACATCTGGGTATATATCCAAAGGTAAAGAAAAGAGGATCTCAGATGCTGTTCATTGCATCATTATTCACAGTAACCAAGACCTGAAAACAACCTAAGTGTCCTTCAACAGATAAATGAATAAAGAAGATATGGTATATATACACAATGGAATATTTAACTATGAGAAAGGACATCCTAGCATTTGTGACAAAATGGGTGGACCTCGAGGGCATTATGCTAATAAGCCAGAGAAAGACTAAGTACTCTATGATTTCACTTAGATGTGGAATCTAAAGGGGCACCTGGGTGGCTCTGTCTGTTAAGCATTTGCCTTCTACTCAGGTCATGATCTTGGAGTCCCAGGATCGAGCCCTGTGTCAGGCTCCTTGCTCAGAGGGGAGCCTGCTTCCCCCTCTCCTTCTCCCCCTGCTCTTGCTCTCTCTCGTTCTCAAATAAATAAATAAAATCTTAAAAAGCTGAATTCATAGAAACAGATTAGTGGTCAGTAGGGGCTAATGGTTGAGGGAAAAGGGAAGATGTTGGTCAGAGAATACAAACTTCCATCTATATGATGATAAGTTCTGGGGATCTAATGTACAGCATAGTGATTATAGTTAATAATACTGTATACTTGGGGCGCCTGGGTGGCTCAGTCGTTAAGCATCTGCCTTTGGCTCAGGTCGTGATCCCAGAGTCCTGGGATCAAGCCCTGCATCAGGCTCCCTGCTCAGCGGGGAGCCTACTTCTCCCTCTTCCACTCCCCCTGCTTGTGTTCCCTCTCTCCCTGTCTCTCTGTCAAATAAATAAAATCTTTAAAAAAAAAAATACTGTATACTAAAAATTTGCTAAGAGATCTTAAATGTTCTTACCACAAAAAAGAAATGGTAATTATGTGTGATACAGGTGTTAGCTAATGCTATGGTTATAATTATTTTGTAATTTTAAAAAGTAGATATATATATCTCCATTTTATAGAAAAGTCCCAGAAGTTAAATAATTTTCTGAAGAACATAGCTACTCCTCACTATATCATTCTTATTCCTACCTTCCAGCACCCCAAAACATGTTGAACAGATGATGATCCATGATTCTAACCCTCAATTTGCTATTTCCATCTACTCTCAGCAGTTAGAGGCTCTCTTCCCCAACCTTACACTGTCTTTCCATAACTGTTGTTACTTGTATTCTCTTCCTTCTTCACTTTTTCTGTTTTTTTGTCTTTGGCATACTTGGCTTTTCAGCAAGAGTAGATGTCATCTGGCTGTCCGTGCTGGTATTCAGGGAGCAGCTGTTTGACTGCCTCAAAGGGAAAAAAAAAAAGAGAAAGATGTCTTTGTGACAACTTGTGTCTTTAGAGCTTTCGCAGAAGACTGAGGGTTCTAGAATGCTGGTTTTGAATAGGAAAGCTTGATTAGAACTTTGGTTCTGCCTTACCATGTCAAGGGTGCTTTATCCACCTGAAAGACTGGCTTGTTTTTATTGTTAGGTAGAAATGAAAGAAAAGAAATTGTTGCCCATCCAACTCACTATGAATGTTTAAATTAGGATATATGAAATACTCATCTCTTCTGAACTATAAATGTAGGTTACAACATAGGACTTTGTGGTACATGTTAAAATGTATTTAGTGGGAAGCAACCATAGTGGACTTTAACCATTTTTGACAGTTAAAGTAGATGTTTGTATTTTTGTCTTAAAATGGAATCAGACTTTCAGAGTTTTAGATCTATGATCATTTTAAGTATTGGGAAAGTACAGCCTCTTCTGTTCCTTGCCCACGGCTACATGGTAGCTGTGGGACACTTTTACCTAGATTTCCTGATTTGGTGGAAGGCTTTTTCTTTTAAGACATTCTGGCTGCCCTCATGTAGGAATAATTTTTCAGGTTTTTTTTCTTACTGTTAGAAGTTAATTTCAAATGAGAGTTTCTCAGGTGTATAGATTTAATGAAAGATGGATGGACGGATTCAGCTGTAGAAGATTTTACTTCCATCTTTACTGGAGAGAACTTAAGAATGTTTTATTTTTACTCTATAACTTTCTCTTCAAAACAGATACCAAAAAATGGGCAGAAATTTTTTTCTTTGGTGTATTCATATGTATATGGTTGTTTATTCTAACTTAATTTGTCTTTTTTAACTTTTTTTTCCCCAAAGATTTTATTTATTTGAGAGAGAGAGAGAGAACACACATGAGCAGGGTGGAGGGGCAGAGGGGGAGGGAGAAGCAGGCTCCCAGCTGAGCAGGGAGCCCAACATGAGGCTTGATCCCAAGACCCAGTGATCATGACTTGAGCCGAAGCAGATGCTTCATAGGCTGAGCCATCTAGGCATCCCTGGTTGTTTGTTTGTTTTTTTTAACTTTTTAATCTTATTACTAAGTAATAATAGAGGTATTACTTCTACCTTTTTTAACATTATGTGTGGCTAGGGCTTTGGAGTGACATATTTAGGCTTCAGTGGCTCTGGAAACACTCTATATACATACACTGTTACCATCTTTCAGTAACTATGATGGATGTCCAGCCAGTAGTTTGGTGAATTGACTAAGCTTTGGGAGGAGGTCAGGGGCCTTTGTCATAAGTTTCAGCTTAACATTTACTAGTGACTGGGCAAATCACTAGCTTTGGACATTCAGTTTTTTGGTTTATAAGTTGGGGTAATAAAGTTTGCCCTAACCACCTTCATGGAATTCTATTTAATTAAAATACTTTTTTTGGTGTGCATATAGAAGCACTTTATAAATGGTAGTATACTCTAATGTGGAGACTTTAAAAGATTTGTTTATTTTTATTTGAGAAGGAGAGAGAGTGAGCCAGAGGGGCAGAGGGAGAGGAAGAGAGAATCTCAAGCCGACTCTGTGCTGACCATGGAGCCTGACAGGGGGCTTGATCTCACGACCCTGAGATCACGACCCCAGCTGAAACCAAGAGTCAGATACTCAACCGACTGTGCCACCCAAGTGCCCCTAATGTGGAGATTTTTAATGCCACTGTCATCCAGAGGAAGTATGTTTGGATTAATTATGTGACTTTAGAGAAGATGTGGAGACAAAATTAGAGGTGAAAGACCTAGTTGATGAAAATGTATGCTAATAAAATAGAATGGAATCAGAGCTACTATATGGTCCCAAGGAACCAAGTTTTCTAATTTTTGGCTTAGTTTTGTTTTTTGTTTTTTGTTTTTTTAAGAGAGGGGAAGGGAGAGAGAGTCTTAAGCAGGCTCCATGCCCATGCTCCATGGGGACGCCATCTCCCAACCCTGAGATCATGACCTTAACCGAAATTAAGAGTCAGACACTTAACTGACTGAGCCACCCAGGTGCCCCTTGACTTAGAACTTTTACACCTTATTCTGTAACGTAGGTCTGTAAACAGTATTGTGGGAATCATGTGATCCAGAAAAAAATTTTATTTTCTTCATTTTTATATTGACCTCATGAACTGATTGATCTTCTTCAAATATTTTACTATAACTGATTTATATCAGTGAATATGGAAAAGAAAGAAAAACTGAAGTACCAAGCACTGTACTAGATACTTTCAGGTCTATTACTTCTCTTGATTCTCAAAACTACTTTATAAAAACAATATTATTAACACCTGTTTTGTAAATTAGGCAACCAGGGCTTTACAGTGTCATTAATTATGCGTATAAAATCATCTACCTGCCAAGTGATGAACCTGGCATTCAAGCCCAGGTCTGTCTGTAACTTGAAATTCCATACATTGTTTAGTATTGGATATGGTTGAAGAAAGGAAGCAGTAGAAGTATCAAAATGAAATTTAACTGTATAAAATATTGTGTAAAGAGTAGGATTTATATAAATTATTACCAGTTATGAAAATAGCATATGACTTTTCTATTGCATTAGTTAGAAATTTACCTTGATGATATTTTGGCATTACTTATTTCATTGAATATAATTCAAGATACAACATTGAAATCAGTATGATGTCCTGTTTATTTTAAATACTGTTAGTGTATTAGTTAATTGTCAGTGTCTTTTGTTCCTTAAGATGAATTTTTGAAGTTTTATATAAATGAAATTAGGAGTCAGATCTAATCTGTATGGCCAAAAGGAATTGCTACTTAAATTCTGTGTTGAATATTTTTGAAAAAGCAAATAAAGAATGTACTTGTTATCTATATACATTTGGAGGCTTACATGATTTTAATATAAGTGGGATATACTTTTTTTATTATTAAAGATTTTATTTATTTATTTGATAGAGAGCACAAGCGGGGGGAGTGGCAAGCAGAGGGACAGGGAGAAGCAGGCTCCCTGAGTATCAGGAAGCCCTGTGTGGGGTTCCACCCAGGACCCTGGGATCATGACCTGAGCCAAAGGCAGACGCTTAACCAACTGAACCACCCAAACACCCCTGGGATATACTTCTTCATGTATTGGAAGTTTAAATGCTTTTGAAAATTGTAATAGAACTGTTCTTTTGTTTTTGTTAGGTGTTAGACAAACCCAGTAGGCTAACTGAAAAGGAACTTGCTGAGGCTGCAAGCAAGTGGGCTGCTGAGAAGCTAGAGAAGGCAGATGAGAGTAACTTACCTGAAATTGAGTATGAGGTAAGGCATAATTTCCCCTTGATGTTTCACATGAAGAGTTTTGTCTGGATCTTAAATGATGGGTGGGAGGTGTTTGATTTGTTCTAGTACTTTAAAATATATATGGGGAAAATAGCTTCATGGATTATTAACATTTACCACACAGAGTAATAGTATGAATATGAATGATTCTGAGTTCAATAATTGAATTATACCTGAATTTCTCCAGCAGTGTAGAAGTGAGAGAATAGAATAAATAGGGAGGATATGGAAAATGCATTATTTATCCTTTTATGGGCTTTGCTGTTAAAAGTATCTCTAGAAATCATGGTAAGCCACTGGTCATAAACCAGTGAATTCTGAATAAGAATCTACTTAGACCTTGGATCTTGGGCTAAATTTATATAACATGTTATATTCTATGGAAATTATCTCATAAATATCCCAAGAAATGAAATGACACATTGTTTGAGTTACCTGTGATCTTTGATGAGTCTTGAGTACCAAAAGATGAGAGCATTTTTGGGTCCATAAAATACTGTTTATGAATTTTTGCATTAAAACATTTGAAAATGAACTCAAACTTTTCTGTATAACCTATAACATCTCTAACGGGGAAATATAGATGTTTCATTGGCAAAATTAAGCTTTTAGACTCAGGAATTGGTGCTAAAGGAATTATTTTGGTATGATAGGCAGAGAATATAAAAATCTCTGTACCATGAGAGATTATGTAGATTTGAAAATTTCTGGCTTTTCAATATATTTTAAGATACCTTTTATAGAAGGCCCTTTGATAAAATGGATCAAGCATTAGAATTTGATCTAAAACATATATACCTACATAAATCTTTATGTACCTACAAAAATCGTTTCCAAAATAACTAATGTACACTGCTCATAGAAAGCACAAACCACTATAAACCCTATCAGTACATATACAAACAAAGCCCCTCTTTTTTAAAATGCTGATCTGTCATTTAGATATCAATTGTTCTTAAATAGGTCAAGATTTCCTTGTTATTGTACCTATAATAGTAGGTATTTATACATATTCTTGAATGAATATATCAACATCATCTAGCTGTCCCTTTTTGGCATCTTTCCATCACTATTTAAAAGCATGAACAATAAAGTAATTTATAGGGCCATTTTGTTTTTTCTTAATAATTAGAATAGTAGTTTTTATATTAATAATAGGTTTATATACTTCAAAATTGCTTTTTGGAGAATTGATCATTTTTCTCAGAGTACTTAAAAACTTCCAAAAATACCACTTTCTTGTTTGCTTAATACTCTTCAGTTAGCAAGGCTTTATTAAGATATATTCATTTTTCCCCCATCACTTTTTATATCTCTTAATTAAAAAAAAAACAAAACAGTCCTCACTATCTACCTTCCTCAGATTTTAAATATTTTACTTACTGCTTGAGTGGATCTTGAGTCTTAATAGTCAGTGACATTGGGTCAAGAAAGACTTTCTTTTTAACCTCCTTATTTTTTTCTCTTAAAAATGCACAGGATTTGCTAGGTTTTGAATTAATAAATAGCACTAACAACCTATAAGTGGGGTGATAGGTCAGGCACGATCTTTTGTTGAACCAGAGGCAAGGTGAGTGAGGGTAGGATTGCGATCTCTTTGATATGTTTGTTACATGGTATACATCATTAATGTTGAGCAACAACATCAATTTCATAGCACTGTCTAAAATGTTTTTCAAGTTAGATTGATACTTTCTTACACTGGAAATAAAGCATTTGGGAAATTTTTATGATATTTTTGTTCTTTTATTTAAAAACCTAATCCCACCGCAGCTTATTAACGTTTTGCTCAGATGGTAGCATTTGTTCTCAGGCAATTGTTAAATAGGTACTCATTTCAGTGATCTATGCTTTTTGAGAAATAGAATTTTGACTTTGATTCTGTAAACTCATATCTGATTTGACAGAATAAGATGGAAGGAGAAAAGGACTTTGATGCTAGGAAAGAGACTGGCATAATACTGTGTGTGTGTGTTTAAATGTACTTGTGGCAGTATTTTTATTTTATTTTAGTTTTTTTTTTTTTTAAGATTTTTTTAAAGTAATCTCTACACCCAACATGGGGCTTGAATTTAGCAACCCTGAGATTAAGAGCTGCATGCCCTACCAACTGAACCAGCCATGTATGTACCCCTTTATGTTAGTTACTTAAGTAATGGTCCCTGTACTTCAGAAACATTGTATAGATTCATTTTTATGACTAGAGAGAGATTATTTAGTTTTCCTGTTTATCTTCTCTTGCTGCCGTGAATATAATTTTAAGCAATTCAATTGGGAGACCATGTCATTTACAGAAAGTTCAGTGAAATTGAAGATACATTCAGTGACATACTTAGATATCCAAGAATGTTGTAATTCAGTTTACTGTTCAGTTTTATATTTGGGCTCTAATAGAGAATTTCTCAAAGTAGTTGATGGAATACTAATTCTAGAGAGTCTTAACGATCTGAGGGGAAAAAAAATTCTATTAGCCAGTATGTTTGGGAAATGCTAGATTTAAAAGAGTTAGGTTATTTTGATATTGCAACACTTTTCAGAGATTTTAATATGTTAATGTGCTTATCAGTGGTCTCTGAAGGAAGATAAATAATAAAATTTGCATAATTTAGCAGACTCGACTATGAAATTCCTCACAGTGTATATTTTAGGAGTAGTATTTTAAGTTACATATTTTCAGAAAATAGTACCATACTGGCTTTCTCATAATTTATTTAAATTCACTGAATACTCATTCTGCATCTTCTTGTGTCAAATACTGCATTAGAGACACCGTCCTAGCTGTCTGGGAGCTTGCAGTCAAATTTTGTAGAGACGTAGTTTACCATCCTCAAACAAATAGCCATGTAGCTTTTGGCTATCAGAGTGAAAAGCAGATTACTTGGAGGCAGTACCTGTCCCAGTAGAACAGGTTGCTTCTTCCTATAGAAGAAAATTTTGACATTTTTCTTAAGTGTAAATATATGATTTATGTTGTTAAGTCATTTTCTACTTCGTTATCTCTGCTTACTCTTCTCCAATGTAGAATACCCATCTTTTGTGGCCTTCTTTCTAATTCATATTCATTCAGTGGAATCAGTAGTGTTTGAGACAAGACTCAAGATCTTTCTTGATTCTGCTTTCTTCCCCTTCCTATTTTAAAATTTTATGCTGCTTTGTCACTGATGAACTTATTATTGCCTTTTTGTTTTTACTTGTATAGTTGTATGTACACTGAATGCATCTCAAGCACTTGTCTTGTTTTCTCTCTACAGTACCTTGAATGATATATATCTAATTAGCTTAACCTAATTTAATTGTTAATAAGCCCTTTTAGTATCAGCTCAAGTTATTTTTCTCTTCTTACTATTTGTTTTCCAAAAACACATTATCTGCTCTGATGTGCTTTCTGACCTCCTCAATTTATATTTTTGTGTGTCGCCCTGGAATTATGATGAAACCTGAAATTCCTATTTCCAGTGTGCTTTAAACTTTTTTTTTTTTTTTTTTTTTTTTTTTTGCATTAACCTAACTCAAATGGATTCTAGTGGCAGATTTTGATCTTGGGAGTTAGTCAGAACTGGTAGTGTAAGTTATCCAACTTCCTTAAGGTCATTCAAAACTAATTGTTGTTTGCCTGGTGTTAGAAACCTGATATTGATACTGGGGTTTCTTTTTTTTTTTTTTTAAGATTTTATTTATTTATTTGAGAGAGAGAATGAGAGATAGAGAGCATGAGAAGGAAGAGGGTCAGAGGGAGAAGCAGACTCCCCGCCAAGCAGGGAGCCCGATGTGGGACTCGATCCCGGGACTCCAGGATCATGACCTGAGCTGAAGGCAGTCGCTTAACCAACTGAGCCACCCAGGCGTCCCGATACTGGGGTTTCTATCTTAAATATCTTTAACATAAAAGTTACCATCTTAACCATTTTTAAGTGTATAGTTCAGTGGTATTAAATACGTTAGCATTATTATACAGCCATCCCCCACCATTCATCCTCATAACTCTCTTCACTTTGTAAAACTGAAACTATACCCATTAAATGATAACTCCCCAAAGCAATTTATCAGTAGATCTTCCCAGCCCCTGGTAACCACCATTATGTTTTCTGTCATTAAGATTTTCACCTTTCTAAGTATCTCATGTAGGCAGAATTGTACAGTATTTATCTTTTGTGATTGGCTCCTTCATTTAGTATAATGTCCTCAAGGGTCATCCATGTTGTAGCATATTACAGAATTCCTTCCGTACTAAAGCTGAATAACATTCCATTGTGTGTTCCATTTTGCTTATCCATTCATCTGTCAGTAGACACTTGGATTGCTTCTGCGTTTAGCTATTGTGAATAATGCTGCTATGAACATGGATATCCAAATATCTTCAAGACCCTGCTTTCAGTTCTTTTGAGTATATATTCAGAAGTGGAATTCCTGGACCATATGGTAATTCTATTTTTAATTTTTTGAGGAACTTCCATACTGTCTTCCACAGTGGCTATACCATTTTATATTCCCACCAGCAGTGCACAAGAGTTTCAATTTCTCCACATCCTCACCATCACTTGTCATTTCCTGGGTTTTTGCTAGTAGCCACCCTAATGGGTATGGGGTGGTATCTCATTGTAATTTTGATTTGCATTTCCCTAATGACTAGCGATGTTGTTTTTTCTTGTGCTTAATGGCCATTCGTGTATCTTCTTAGAAGAAATGTTTAAGTCCATTCCTTATTCTTTAATTGTTTCCTTGTTGAGTTTTAGGAGTTTTTCTGTATATTCTGTATATTAACCCCTTATCAGATATGTGATTTGCAGATATTTCTCCCATTCGGTGGGTTACCTTTTTACTATGTTGATAGTGCTATTTGATAAGCAAAATTTTAAATTTTTCAATAAGCCCAATTTTTGTTTTTTCTTTTGTTACCTGTGCCTTTGGTGTCATGTAGAAGAAATCATCAGCAAATCTCAAGTCATGAAGCTTTTGTCCTGTGTTTTCTTCTAAGAGTTTTATTATTTTAGGTCCTACATTTAGGTCCTTGATCCCTTGTGAGTTAATTTTTATATATGGTGTTAGGCAAGGATCCAACTTCATTCTTTTGCATGTTGATATCCAATTTTCCAGTATCATCTGTTGAAAAGGCTGTAGTTTTCCCATTGTATGGTCTTGGCATCCTTGTTAAAAATCACTTAACACATATGTGAAGACTTATTTCTGGGTGCTCTTTTCTATTCACTGGTTTATGTTTGTCTTTATGCCAGTATTACACTGATTTGATTAATGTGGCTTGGTAGTAAGTTTTGAAATCGGGAAGTGTGGGTCTTCCACTTTTGCTCTTCTTTTTCAAGGTTTATTTTGGATATCAAGGGTCCCTTCAGATTCCTTATGAGTTTTAGTAGAGGTTTTTGTTTTTGTCTCTTTTTAATTTCTGTAAAAAATGACATTGGAATGTTGGTAGGGATTGCCTTGAAAATGTAGATTGCTTTGGGTAGTATTGATATTTTAACAATATTAAGTCTTTTCAATGTGTGAACATGGGATGTGTTTCCATTTATGTTTTATTTCAGCAGGGTTTTTGTAGTTTTCATTATACAAGTTTTTCATCTCCTTGGTTAATTCCTAAGTTTTATTCTTTTTGATGCTGTTATAAATGGAATTCTTTGGTAATTTCCTTTTTAAATTATTCTTTGTTCATTTACAGAAGTGCAATTAATTTTTGTATGTTGAGTTTGTATCTTGTTACTTTGCTGAATTCATTTATATTTGTGTGTGTGTGTGTGTGTGTGTGTGTGTGTGTGTAATCTTAGGGTTTTCTGATATAAGGTCATATCTGCAAAAAGATAATTTTATTCCCTTCCAATTTGTGTACCTCCCCTCCCCTTCCCTAATTGCTCTGACTAAAACTCCCAGGACTGTTTTGCATGGAAGTGGTGAAAGCAGGCATCCTTGCCTTGTTCCTGATCTTAAAGAAAAATCAGTTTTTCAGTATTGAGTGTGATATTAGCTGTAGGTTTTTCATGTATGGCTTTTATTATGTTGAGATAATTTACTTCTATTCCTAGTTTGTTGAGTTTCATCATGAAAGGGTGTTAAATTTGTCGAATGCTTTTTCTGTATGAATTCAGTTGATCATGTAGATTTTTTCCCTTCATTCTGTTGATGTGGAGTATTACATTGATCAGCTTTCCTATGTTGAATTATTCCTTGCATTTCAGGAATAAATCCCACTTGGTCATGATGTGTAATCCTTTTAATATGCTGCTGAATTCTTTTTGCTAGTGTTTTGTTGAGATTTTTTGCATCAGTGTTCCTAAGGGGTATCAGACTGTGTAGCTTTTGTTGTTGTTGTAGTGTCTTTGTCTGGCTTTGGTTTTGGGGTAATAGTGTCCCCGTAGAATGAATTAGGAAGTGTTCCTTCCTCTTCAGTTTTTTTGGAAGAGTTTTAAAAGGCTTGGTATTAGTTCTTTAAGTGTTTAGTAGAGCTTACCAGTGAAACCATCAGGTTCATGGCTTTTCTTTGTTGGGAGATTTTTTATTACTGATTCAATTTCCTTACAAGTTACAGGTCTATTTAGATTTTCTCTTTCTTTCCTTTTTTTTTTTTTTAAGATTTTATTTATTTATTTGAGAGAGGAGAGAGAGCATGAGAGGGGGGAGGATCAGAGGGAGAAGCAGACTCCCTGCCGAGCAGGGAGCCCGATGCAGGACTTGATCCTGGGACTCCAGGATCATGACCTGAGCCGAAGGAAGTTGATTAACCAACTGAGACACCCAGGCTCCCAGATTTTCTCTTTCTTCTTGTCTTAGTCTTGGTAGGTTTTGTGTTTCTAGGAATTGTCCATTTTATCTAGGTTACCCTGTTTGTCAGCATGCAGTTGTTCATAGTACTCTCTTAATAATCCTTTTTATTTCTATAGAATTGCTAGTAATGTTCCCACTTTCATTTCTGATTTTAGTAACTTGAGTCTTCTCTTTTTTTCTTAGTCCATCTAGCTAAAGGTTTGTCAATCTTGTTGATCTTTTTGAAGAACCAACTTTTGATTTCTTTGATTTTTTTTTCTTTTGTTTTCTGTTTTTCCATTTATCTCTGTTCTAATCTTTATTTCTTTCCTTCTGCTAGCTTTGGGTTTAGTTCTGATTTTTCTAGTTTCTTAAGTTGTGAAGTTAGGTTATTGATTTGAGTTTGTTCTTGTTTTTTAATATAAGTGTTTATAGCCATTAATTTCCCTCTTAGCACTGCTTTGCTGCTTCTCCTAAGTTTTTATACATTGTTTTCATTTTCATTTGTCTCTAAGTACTTTACCCTTTCCATGTGATTTCTTCTTTCGCCCATTGCTTGTTTAAAAGTGTGTTGTTTTATTTCCACAGGTTTATGAATTTTCTAGTTTTACTTTTTAAATTTATTGACAATGTATAGCCTAACACTTAGTCTGTTGGAAAACTGTCTCATGCACTTGAGAATGTATTCTGTTGTTGTTGCATAGAGTGATCTTTGTATGTCTGTTAGATCTACTTTGTGGATTGTCTTGTTTAAGTCCTCTGTTTCCTTAACTATTATCTGATTTTTCTATCCATCATTGTGACAAGGGTATTGAAGTCTCCAACTGTTACTGTATAATTATTATTTCTCCCTTCAGTTCTGGCAGTTTTTACTTCATATATTTTGATGCTGTGTCATTAGGTTGATAGATACTTATAATTATTATATCTTCTTGCTGTATTGAACCTTTTATTAATATATAATACCTTGTCTATTGTAACCTTTTTAGATTTAAAACCTGTTTTGTCTGATACTAGTATAGTCACACCTACTCTTTTTTAGTTACTATTTGCATGGAATATCTTTTTCCGTCCTTTTACTTTCAACATGTTTGTGTCCTTGAGTCTGAAGTAAGTCTCTTGTAGACAGTATATTGTTGGATCCTGTGTTTTTATCTGTTCTGCCAATATCGTCCTTTGATGGGAGGGTTTAACCCATTACATTTAAGTAATTACTGAGAAGAAGGGACTTCTCTCATTGGGCTATTTGTTTTTTATATTCCCCGTATCATTTTTGATTTCCTGCATTCTTGTATTCTTTTGTTTAATTGATTTATTTTTGGTAGTGAAATGTTTAAATTCCTTCTTAATGTCCTTTTGTACATATTCTATACCTATTATCTTTGTGGTTACCATGAGGATTACATTTATAGCCTAAGGTTATAATACTAATTTGTATTTATATCAGTTTAAGTTCAATAACATACAAAAACTCTGCTCCTCTACAGTTCCATCTCCACCCCTTTTAGTTTTGGATGTCACAAAATTACATCTTTATACATTATGTGCCCCAAAACATAAACTAATAATTTTTTTTAAGATTTTATTTATTTATTTGACAGAGAGAGACAGTGAGAGAGGGAATACAAGCACGGGGAGTGGGAGAGGGAGAAGCGAGCTCCCCGCTGAGCAGGGAGCCCAGCCCAATACAGGGCTTGATCCCAGGACCCTGGGATCATGACCTGAGCTGAAGGCAGATGCTTAATGGCTGAGCCACCCAGGCGCCCCAAACTAATAATTCTTTTTAAATGCAGTTGTCTCTTCAGTTATCTAGAAAACAAGATTTGGAGTTATAGTAGTACCAGGTTTTTCTTTTTCTTTCTCTTTTCTTTTCTTTTAAGTAGGCTCCATGCCCAACGTGGAGCGCAGTGCAGAGCTTGAACTCATGACTCTGAGATCAATACCTGAGCTGAGATCAAGAGTTGGAAGCTTAATGAGTGAGCCACCCAGGCATCCCACAGGAGTACTAGCTTTTACACTAATAGTGTTCTTTAAACGTATCAGTCAGTCTCTTAAATCCAGTGTGGAAAACAAAACAAAAAAAGTGCAGTTGCGAAGCATTGATACAATAATACTAGTTTTTATAATGACCCATGTATCTATTTTTATTGAAGTCTTTATTTTTCCATAAGGATTCAAGTTACTATGTAGTATCCTTTCATTTCATCTTGCAGGACCCCTTTGAGCATTTATTGCAGGGCAGATTTAGTAGTCATAAACTCCCTCAGCTTTTATTAATCTGAGAATGTCTTAATTTCTCCCTCATTTTTGAAGGACAGTTTTCATGGATATAGGATTCTCGGTTGACAGTTTTTCTTTTATTACAGTTGGCATTTGAACTGCATAGGTCCACTTATATGTCATTATTTTTCAATAAGTGTGTTTGAAAATTTTTTGGAGATTTGCAACAATTTAAAAAGACTCACAGGGGCGCCTGGGTGGCTCAGTCAGTTAAGCGTCTGCCTTTGGGTCAGGTCATGATCCCAGGGTCCTGGGATCGAGCCCCGCATTGAGCTCTCTGCTCAGCGAGGAGCCTGCTTCTCCTTCTCCCTCTGCCTGCCACTCTGCCTACTTGTGCTCTCTCTGTCAAATAAATAAATAAATAATCTTTAAATAGAAAAAAAAGAAGACTCACAAACTGTGTAGCATAGAAATACCAAAAAAAAAAATGAAAAGGTTAGATATTGTAAGAATACAGCGTATAATGCATATAGTATACAGAATATGTGGTAATTGTGTTATCATTAAGACATCTGATTAATAGAAGACTATTCAGATTTTGGAGAGTCAAAAGTTATACGTGGACTTTGATTGTGTGGGTGGTTGTCCCCCCCATCACTGTGTTGTTCAGGGTTAACCATACTTTGATTATGGGCCTACTGTAATCTTGCCTCCAGAGTTTCTGATGAGAAATCTGCTAATATTAGTGAATTTCCATTGTATATGATGGTTGCTTTTCACTGCTTTCAAGATTCTCTTTTACTTTGTCATTTAAAAATTTGATTATAATGTATTTTGGTGTGAGCCTCTTTGAGTTCATCTTACTTAGGTTTTGTTGAGCTTCTTGGGAGAGGGAGAAGCAGGCTTCCCACTGAGCAGGGAGCCCAATGTGGGGCTCGATCCCAGGACCCTCGGGTCATGACCTGAGCTGAAGGCAGACACTTAAGGACTGAGCTACCCAGGCGCCCCGGTCTTTAATCCATTTTGAAATTACTTTTGTGTATAAAAAAGAGATACAGTTTCATTCTTTTGCATGTGACTGTCCAGTTTCCCCACCACCATTTGTTGAAGCGTCTTTTTCCCATTGGATATTCTTTCCTGCTTTGTTGAAGATTAATTGATCATAGAATTGTGGGTTCATTTCTTGAGTTTTCTAGTGTGTTCCATTGATCTGTATGTCTGTTTTGTACCAGTACCATACTGTTTTGATTACTACAGCTTTGTAATATAACTTGAAGTTTGGAATTGAGATGCCTCCAGCTTTGCTTTTCTTTTTCAAGGTTGCTTTGGTTATTTGGGGCTTTTGGTGGTTCCATACAAATTTTAGGATTGTTTGTTCTAATTCTGTGAAAAATGCTGTTGGTGTTTTGATAGGGATTGCATTAAATCTGTAAATTGCTTTGGGTAATATGGACATTTTAACAATATTTGTTATTCCAACCCATGAGCATGGAATGTGTTTCCATTTGTGTTATCTTCAGTTTCTTCAGTGTTTCATAGTTTTCAGAGTATTGGTCTTTCGCCTCTTTGGTTAGGTTTGTTCCTAGGTCTCTAATTGTTTTTATGCAGTTGTAAATGGGATTGTTTTCTTAATTTCTCTTTCTGTTGCTTCATTATTGGTGTATGGGAATACAACAGATTTTTGTACGTTGATTTTGTATCCTGTGACTTTACTGAATTCATTTAGCAGTTCTAGCAGTTTTTTTGGTGAAGTCTTTCAGGTTTTCTTTATGTAATATCATGTCATTTGCAAAGAGTTGAAGTTTTATTTCTCCCTTACCAATTTGGATGCCTTTTAATTTCTTTTTGTTGTCTCATTGCTGTGGCTAGAACTTCCAGTGCTATGTTGAATAAAAGTGGTGAGAGTGGACATCCTTGGCTTGTTCCTGAACTTAGAGGAAAAGCTCTCAGTTTTTCCCCATTAAGGATGATGTTAGCTATGAGTTTTTCATATATGGCCTTTAGTATGTTGAGGTATGTTCCCTGTAAGCCTACCTTGTGGAGGGTTTTTTTTTCATGAATGGATGTTGTACTTTGTCAAATGCTTTATATGTGCATATTAATATGATCATATCGTTCTTATCCTTTGCCCTATTAATGTGATGTATCATGTTGTTTCATTTGCAAATATTGAACCACTTCTGCAACCCAGGAATAAATCCTACTTGATCATGGTGAATTATTTTTTTTAATCTATTGTTGGATTTGATTTGCTAGTATTTTGTTGAGGATTTTTTGCATCTATGTTCATGAGAGATGTTGGCCTGTAGTTTTTTTTTTTGTGGTATCTTTATCTGGTTTTGGTATCAGGGTAATGCTGGTCTCATAGAATGAATTTGGAAATTTTCCTGCCTTTTGTATTTTTTTGGGACTAGTTTGGGAAGAGTAGGTATTAACTTTTCTTTAAATATTTGGTAGAATTCACCTGTGTAGTCATTTGGTCCTGGACTTCTGTTGGGAGTTTTTATTTACAGAGTTCATTTCTTTGTTGGTAATTGGTCTGTTCAAATTTTCTATTTCTTACTGTTTCAGTTTTGGTAGGTTGTACATTTCTAGGAATTTATCCATTTCTTCTAGGTTGTATAATTTGGCATATACCTTTTCATAATATTCTCTTATAATTGTATTTCCGTGTTAACAACGTTTCTCTTCTCTCATTTGTGATTTTATTTATTTGGGTCCTTTCTTTTCTTGATAAGTCTGGCTAGAGGTTTATCAATTTCATTGATTTTTTTTTTTTTTTTTTAAAGCTGGTTTCATTGTTCTGTTGCTTCTTTGGTTTTCATATCATTTATTTCTGCTAGAATCTTTATTATTTCCTTCTGCTGGTTTTAGGTTTTCTTTGTTGTTCTTTTTCTAGCTTCCTTACTTATTTATTTTTTAAATTTTATGTATTTGACAGAGAGAGATACAGCAAGAGAGGGAACACAAGCAGGGGGAGTGGGAGAGGGAGAAGCAGGCTTCCTGCAGAGCAGGGAGCCCGATACGGGGCTCGATCCCAGGACCCTGGGATCATGACCTGAGCCGAAGGCAGACGCTTAATGACTGAGCCACCCAGGTGCCCCTTTCTAGCTTCTTTAGGTGTAAGATTAAGTTGTTTGAGATCTGTTTCATGAGGTAGGCCTGTAACTGCTTTTGCTGCATCCCAAAGCTTTTGAATTATTGTGTTTTCATTTTCATTTGTCTCTGTGTACTTTTTTATTTATTTTATTTCCTGCTTGACCCATTCATTGTTTAGTAGCATGTTATTTATTCCATGTATTTGTGTTCTTTCCAGATTTTTTTCTTGTGGTTGACTTCTAGTATTATAGCATTGTAGTCAAAAATAGATGCATGGTATGACTCTATCCTTTTGAGTTTGTTGAGGCTTCTTTTGTAGGCTGGTATTGATCTATTCTGGAGAATGTTCCAGCTGCACTTGAAAAGAATGTGTATTCTGCTCTTTTAGGATGGAATGTTCTGAATATATCTGTTAAATCCATCTCATCCAGTGTGTCATTCAAAGCCATGTTTCCTTGTTGATTTTCTCTTTAGATTATCTGTCTGTCAATGTAGGTTAGGTGGTAAAGTCCCCTACTATTATGGTGTTATTACCGATTAGTTCCTTTATGTTTGTTATTAACTGTTTTATGTATTTGGGTACTCCCATGTGCATAAATATTTACAATTGTTATATCTTCTTGTTGGATTGTCCCCTTTATAATTGTATAGTATCATTTTTAGTCTCTTGTTATAATCTTTGTTTTAAAGTCTATTTGGGCTGATATAAATATTGATTATATTGATATAATCTGGCTTTCTTTTGACATCCATTTGCGTGATAAATGTTTCTCCATTCCCTTACTTTCAATCTACAAGTGTGTTCAGGTCTAAAGTGAGTCTCTTGTAAGCAGCCTATAGATGAATCTTGTTTTCTTATCCATTCTGTCACCCTGTGTCTGTTGATTTACATTGCATTTACATGTAAAGTAATTATCGATAGATATGTATTTATTGCCATTTTACTACCTGTTTTGTGGTTGTTTCTGAAGATTTTCTCTGATCTTTTCTTTCTCATGGTTTTGCTGGTTTTCTTTAGTGATACATGTGAATTTTTTTCTCTTTATTCTTTGCATATTTATTAGTACTTTTTGTTGGTATCATTAGGTTTGAATATAACATCTTCTGCATATAGCAGTCTATATTAAGCCAACAGTTGTTTAAGTTTGAACCCATTTTTTACTCCTCCTCATGTTTTAGGTATGTGGTATCATATTTTACATCCTTTTATTTTGTGAGCTCCTTGATTGATACTCTACAAAATACTCATTTTTACTACATTTGTGTTTCCTTCCTTCATACTGTCACTTTTGGTCTTCCTTCCCACTCAGAAAGTCCCCTTTAATATTTTATTCAGGGCTGGCTTAGTGGTCATGAACTCCTTTAGTTTTCGTTTGTTCAGGAAACTCTTTATCTCTCCTCTTCTGAGTGATAGTCTTGCTGGATAGAGTATTCTTGGCTCTGGATTTGTCCCATTCAGCACTTTATATATATATCATGCCACTCCCTCCTAGCTTGGAAAGTTTCTGCTGAAAAAACCCCCCATAGCCTTATGGGGTTTCCCTTGTATGTAACTCTCTTCTTTAGTCCTGCTGCTTTTAAATTTTTTCTTTATTGGTACATTTTGCCATTTTTATTATAACATGTCTTGGTGTGGATCTGCTTTTGTTGATTTTGTTGGGGTTTGTGCCTCCTGGATCTAAATACCTGTTTCCTTCTACACATTAGGGAAGTTTCCAGCTATTACCTCTTCAAATAATTTTTTTGCCCTCTTTTCTCTCTCTCCTTCTTTTGGGACTCCTATAATGTGAATGTTTTTATGTTTGATGGAGTCACTGATTTCCCTAAGGCTGTTCTTGCTTTGCATAGTTCTTTTTTCTCTCTTTTGTTCTTCTTGCTTACTTTCCATTACTTTGTCTTCTACATCATTAATTCATTCCTCTGCTTCTTCCAGCCTGCTATTCACTGCATCAGTCGTATCTCACTTATTGCACTCTTCATCTCTGATTGTCTCTTTTTTTTAATCTCTGTGTTAAGGGTCTTACTGATGTTTTCCACTCTTTTCTCAAGTCCAGTGAGTATCCTTAAGATCATTGCTTTAAATAGTCCATTGGGCATGTTACTTACCTGTTTTGCTTAGATATCCGGCCATGACCTTGTCCTGTTTTTTATTTAGGACAGATTTTTCTGTCTTCTCATTTTGTCTACGTCTCTGTGTCTGTTGCTGTGTGTTAGGAAAGTCAGTTGTGTCTTCTGTTCTTGACAGTAATGGCCTTTTGAAGAAGAGGTCTTACAGTGCCCTGCTGTGTTGTGTCCCCTCTTCCCCGGGGCCTGGCGCTTCCAGGAGCCTCTCCAGTGTGTGCTGTGTGTGCTCCTCTGTTTTTTCCTGGCCTCTTTATTCTTCAGGCCAGTCCTCTGCAGAGGCTCTCTTTGCCACTTGTGGGCAATGTTTAGTTCCTGGCCTGAATGTGGTGTGTTTTAACCTGGTGTGCTCTGGTGTGCTTGTGAAATGAGACCTGTCACCACTGCAGCCAGAAATGAGCTCTGGAAAACTCGTGGGTTGGGAGACAGGATGTGGGCAAATGTTTGGGCCAGTCTAATGGCAAGAGTGCCTGCCATGCTGGAACTGAGGCAAGGGTGACTAGGAAGGGTAGTTCCACCAGAGTGTGTGTGTGTTGGGGGGTGGGGTGGATTGGGCCTTGGTGTAAGCAAGTTAAATAGGGAGTGTTGGCACTGCACTGGTTCCCACAGGTGGCTAGCTCTGTGCTTATGTTGAGGGGCTGGAGAAGGAAATGGTGGCTGCATGTTCCTTTGTTCCTGGAGGGTTCTCTCTGTGAACACTGCCTCTCTGGGACACACTCCCAAGATGAGGGAATAACTTCCTCACTGTGTGCCCCAGGTACTCTTCAGATCACTGTTTTTACTCTGTATGTATGAGGGCTGTTTGCCCTGCCTTTTCTTCCAAGAGCAGCCCCAATGCCTCCGGACTTTCCCTGAGCTAAGCCCACTGACCTTTAGAATTCCAGGTTTTAGGCCCCACTAGTTGTAAGAACTCAGTGGAATTCATCCCCTCTCACTTTCCAAGCCAGTTGCTCTGCAGGATTCATTTTCTCCCAGCACTCCCTTGGGTGTTAGTCTGTCTCCCACCCTTCTCCACTATCACAGCAGTCACCATTCATTTTTTCTCTCCCAAGCCATGTCTCTGCCCTTCCTACTTTCTTCAGGATGGCCTCTTCTCTACCTTTAATTGTGGAGTTTGTTCTGCTAGTCTTCATGTTGATTTTTGGAGTATTTAGGATGATAGTTACCTAGTTGAATTTGTGGGTTGAGATAAGCCTAGGGTCCTCCTACTATGATGCCATCTTCCTCTCTCTGTTACACAGTACATTTTTTTTTTTAGTTTTTATTCAAATTCCAGCTAATTAACTTACAATGTAATATTAGTTTCAGGTGTACAATATAGTAATTCAGTACTTCGATACAACACCTAGTCCTCACCACAACAAATGCCCTCCTTAATCTCCATTACCTGTTTAACCTGTTCCTCCACTCACCTCCCCTCTGGTAACCATCAGTTTGTTCTCTGTAGTTAAGAGTCTGATTGGTTTCTCTTTTTTTTCCCTTTGCTCATTTGTTTTGTTTCTTAAATTCCACATATGAGTGAAATCCTATGGCATTTGTCTTTCTCTGACTATTTCACTTAGCATAATACACTGTAGCTCCATCCATGTCGTTGCATATGGGAATACTTCATTCTTTTTGATGGCTGAGTAATATTCCTGTGTGTGTGTGTGTGTGTGCATGTACACACCACATCTTCCTTATCCATTAGTCAGTCAATGGGCACTTGGGCTGTTTCCATAATTTGGCTACCATTAGATAATGCTGCTATAAATGTCACACAGTGAATTTTTTTAAACTATTTTATTTATTTATTTGAGAGAGACACCGCAAGAGAGGGAACACAAGCGGGGGGAGTGGGAGAGGGAGAAGCAGACTCCCCACTGAGGAGAGAGCCTGACACAGGGCCCCATCCCAGGACCCTGAGATCATGACTGATCCGAAGTCAAATGCATAACCGACTGAGCCACCCAGGCGTCCCCACAGTAGATTTTTGAATAAACAAATGAGTATAGTTAAATAATTGTTTTCCCTCTTTTTTTTTTTTTTTTTTTTTTTTAGTTTTATCTTTTCCACAAAAGTGTTTTTGGAAAGTACAGTAGTCAGCTGTGAGCTTTTTGTGGGATTATGTATTTAATGAATGGTTGCTGTGAAATAGAAGTGATTATTATCACTTTGGGGATTTTTCTTTTCAGTGATTTCAATAAATTTTTATGCTACAGGAGCAAGGTATTTTTAACTTCTGAAAGTAGATCCCTTTTCCATGTTCTTTTTTTAATATGCTTATGTGTGCCCATACCTCTCACTTCCAATTAGGCTTTTTCTCTTCAGTGTTTCTTAAATAGATTTCTTAAGGAATAGTTATAGGATAAAACCTTCTAGCTGTATCTTAATATAGTGTGAAATACAATTTTGGAATGGTATAAGCTTAGATGCTTCATCTTACCTAAGATTTAAAAAGTAACAGTCATTTCCTCTTTGGTCGTCCTCACATATGCTCATTATGCATGGCGAAATTGAAAGTGTTTTCTTAAAACTGGTTGAATTTACCACTTTCTCTTGATATATTGTGCCAATTAGTGCCTATACACTGTCATCTTAAGTGCTATATGTAATTAAAGATTTCTGATTTTTCTTAAAGGCAGGATCCACAGCACCATTGTTTATTGAGCAGCCAGAGGAACCTGAGTCAAATGCAGCAGATGGCATAGAATTATTTGAAGACAGTCAACTAAGCAGTCGCTCTAAAGCAATAGCATCAAAAACCAAAGAGATTGAACAGGTGAGAATTTAATCTTTAAGTACATAATCTTTTGTTCCTGTCACTTTGCATGTGGTAGTTAGAGTAAGTATTTATTGAATATGTGTATTTCATTTTGTTGTTTTTCACTTGTTATTCTGAAATTAGAATATAAAATATTATAAAAATTATTTGACTTGATTTCACAGTAATATTGATCAGTTTGGTCCCCTATTCCTGTTTACTTTTTAATTTTTTAAATAAAAAGCAAACTTTTTTAGAGAATATCAATATGCTTGATAGTATGAAGCAATTTTAAATTATTAAAATCAACAGGGATGGGCTGAAGGAAATGTTAAATATACCAAAATGTTAGTAGATGTTATTTTAGAATATTGGGATTATAGATGGTTGTTTTTCATTATACTTTTAAGCATTTTTCAAATAATGAAGAAAAAGTAAAGGATAAGTACATAGGTTTAATTTTAATGATGTCATTCTGAAAAGTTAAGATCTTGTTTTTAATAGATTAAATAGATTGCTTAAGGAATATTTATAGGTCAGAACCTTCTAGCTGTATTTTACTATAGTATGAAATATAATTTTTTTTTAATTTTTATTATTTGACAGAGACACAGTGAAAGAGGGAATACAAGCAGAGGGGGAGGGAGTGGGAGAGGGAGAAGCAGGCTTCCCGCTGAGCAGGGAGCCTGATGTGGGGCTCGATCCCAGGACCCTGGGATCATGACCTGAGCCAAAGGCAGATGCTTAATGACTAAGCCACCCAGGCGCCCCTGAAATATAATTTTTGAATGGATTAAGCTTAGAGACTTTGTCTTCCCTATTGAGATTTAAAACCATTTTCTCTTAAATCCTCACATGTTTAGCAAAATTTAAAATGTTTTAACATGTAAATATTACCTGCCTCATAGTATATTATCACTTTAGAGGATTAAATGAAGTAAATAAAATCTGACAGGGTTGTATAACATGTAACATGCAGTACAAGTGTGTTTTTTTCCTCCAGTATAATTAACATACAGTGTTATGTTAGTTTTAGGTATACAATTTAGTGATTCAACAATTCTATACGTTACTCAGTGTATACAGATGTTTTTAATGTTGTTACTCTCCAGTGCTTTGAGTCAAGGTCATATTGTTATATAGTTTTCTAAAACCTTTTGGAAAATAAGAATAAAGTTAAATCTTTTCTCAGGGTGCTTTCCAGTTTCACATCAGTTAAAACCTATTTGCCATGTTGGATAAGTGATCATCTTAATTAAATTCTTGTTGTCACTGTACAGTTCATATTGATGCCACCCCAGGTAAGAATCCAGATAAGAATCTGGATAGATTTGTTATGTAAGCCACTAGAGTTTCAAACTGGAAGTGGTGAGCAGTGTCGGATGCCTGGAAGAATAGAAGGAAAATGAAGAATGAGAAAATCCTGTTTAATTTGGTGATATGAAGGTGATTGGTGCCTTAAAAGATATCAGTTAATTGAGAACATAAATAAAAGGTTTGCTCCTTAGATGTATTTTCAACATGGATATGAATATCATTACACTATGTAGAATTACTGCCCTTTTGTTCTTTTACTCTTATTTTTCTTAGTAGCACTTGTTTTTTGTTTTTTTTTTTTAAACCACTTGACAAAAGCTTTTATTTGCTTGTTTGTCTCCCCTCATCGAGGTGGAAGCTTCATGAGAGCAGTAACTATGTTTTGTTTATTAGTTTATCTCCATTACCTAATATAGTGATTGGCATGTAGGAGACTCAAAGGAAATATTTTCTATAGATGGTGGGTGGAGTCATAAACCTAGAAGTAACCTCTGAAATAGCCCCTGAGTCCCTCTCAGTCAGAGACTGCATTTTAACCTGACCACCTAACACAGTGCCTAAGCCCAGCACTTCATAGTAAGTGCTTGATAAGAGTTTACTGAATGAATGATTTAATATTATTTTTCTTTTCCACCTAAACAGCAGTTCTTTAAAGGAGAGGCTCTTTTAAGAATATAACTGGTTGAAAAATTTGACTGAAATAGGGTAGGGGAATTTTGTTGTCATTTATTAATATTTGTATCTGCTCTTATTATTATTCAGAGTTGATTTATTTGATCTTGAAAAATGAGCTACCAGTCAGATGTTCAGCCTAGCAGTATAAACATAAAATTACCTAGTATGGAATTAGTTTTTTGTAGTACTCTATGGACATCCATACATGTTTGACTTGTAAATATGACTAGATTTCTGTTTTCATTTTCCCATTGTTCAAAAACACATGAAAAATCTGACACTAAGGAATATTGAGATTATTATAGCAAAGACAGATGACCTAAAGAAAGAAAACTAAATCTAAAAGGATATTACTGTATTCTGATATGACTAGACAAGTAAAGACAGTTGTTAGAAGTGTTATAAAATAGAAAAGTTAATAATGTTAAATAATCTTAAATGTTAAAAATAAATTGTACTTAATAATGTTACTGTACTCTCTTTTTAAAAGAGCACTTTGGTTTTCATCTATTGGCAAGAAAATCAAACCAAAAACCCCCAAGATGTCAGAAAGCTAATAAATAATCATATATAATTATTTTATAAATTTGTGTCTAAAAGTTATAGTGACTTTTGAAAATGAAAAAGTTTTAAGGGGATTTTCCCCTCATTTTCTCTGTTTTCAACTTTTGCACATTTTATTTTTAGAGATTAAATGCCAAATGGATAGGAATAATGTAAGGCTTGAGAAAGCCAGATGGTAGTTACACAGCTGTCCAGTAATTATTCTTTATATTTTTCCACATGCTTGAAATATTTCGTGATTTAAAAAAATGAATAATAACCCAAAAAGCCCACATAAATGAGGCCAACAATTCAAGCTTAGGATAATATAGAAATGTAAATATTGGTATAATGCCAAAGCTGCTTTTTCTCTCTGTTACATCGAGTGCAGTATGTTCAGATATCTTGTAATATAACATATAATTTTTTTAGGGTTTCTATGAGTTAGATTCTTCAGCCCTTGAATCCTAAAGAAATCATTAACTTGTGGCAGTATTGCAATATAAAATAAACTTAATCTCTCTAGGCCAAAATTTGGTTTAATTCAATGTGCCCACAAAGTGGCTATTTGATGTTTAAGAGCATACATATGGAAGTAGTTTGTATCTGAATCACTTCAGTGAGAGGGCAAATTCATGTTTTTTGCTACATTATTGCCATCTCATCACTGCACATACAAGAATTTTGATAGGGTTGGAAATGTAGATGCTTTTTGAAAAAGCTCTCCATGTTATAGTCAAATATGGCGGAGAACCACAGTCTAAAATCCTTGAGCCAGAAGACATCAGGTTGCATCTCAGACTATTGTGTTGCTAGAGATCATTTGAATCATCCCGCTTATACCTGAATATCCTTTAGTGGAGATGATCCACTCTATTGCCACAGCACATTTAGCCCTCTTATGTTTTAGGTCCTATGGTATGTCTTCTTTTGCCCTCATTTCCCCAGGTTTACGCAATTTGGGCCACTTTTACATTCACTTGTCAGGATATTTTTTGAGGTTCTTAGCTTCTTAGCTTAGGGAGATTTCAGAATTTCTCCTGTCATTATAAGTAATACCTAGATAGACAGCCTACAAAAGTATAGGTGATTCATAATCTATTTCAGGTGTTTGGCATTAACCCCTTGATTGTAATATCTCACAAGTCCTCACATACCTCACATACCTCTGTTACTGAATTATTTGATTTGAAAGTGAATCCCACTACTTGCTATTTTATCAATGAGGAATCTTTTAACAAACTGCCACTTTGAACAAACCACACAAATTGAAATCTGTTATTATTACATAACCCTTTTTCCCTCTGTTGCATCTCTGGGGATAAGGTAATATTTACATTAACTGTTCGGAACATTTTTCATATTTAACCTCATACTTTGTTAAAATTGTGCTTAAACATAGCTTGTCAGTGAGATCCTCTGTTTTTTGGACGTCTGGCATCTAATGATATTTTAAAATCTCTGTAATTCCCCACTTGCAAGATCTGGATTAGAGTTTTCTATCTATTGTCTTTCTTCAGATGGAATCAGATAATCTGAGGAGATCTGGGATGGAGTAGATATATATAATATGCATATGCATGTTCTGCCTAGTAGATTGTACAACTATGAATGTCAGGGTGGCTAAAATGAACCTACAGATACAGGTAGAAGAGAAGCAGTTACATAATGAAACACTACTAAAGATGGTGAGTAACTGCTGTTTATTAGGATTTTTTGCTATGCAAACTAATAGTCTCGAAGAAGGAACTTTCCATCTCTTCCCCCTCAAAGCACAGTACTTACATTGTGATTCTCTCTCTACCTTTGTTATATATCTGTGGAGCTTTTTAAAAGTAGAGCTTCTTGGATTTCTACCATAACTCTTCTGGTAAATGGGTTATCAGAGCTTCTCAAGTTTTAATATGCACAGAAATCATTTGGGGATCTTGTTAAAGTACATTTTCTGACTCTGTAGATCTGGGATGGGGCTTGAGATCAGAATTTCTAACATGCTCCTTGATGATGCTGATTGTCCTGTTCTGTGGACCATATTTGGAGTAAGGAATTAGAAGGAGGTAATTGTTTTTTCTGAAGTTCTTCTAGAGTTTTCTAATATGCTAAAATATGCTAATATTTTATTTTCTATTTCTAATATGACAAAAGCTTGAGAACTGTTACCACCTTATTTAAACTAAAGAATTTTATCTTATGTATTTTTAATTGATCTAAAATTAATGTGCAATAAAATGCATAGATCTTAAATATTTAGTTGGATGAGTTTTGACAGTTCTAACACTAAATATCACCTGTAACAAATATTTATGAAAGGCTTTTTCAGAACAGTTGATTATACTGACAGTAGGTGATCATGTCTCAAAATCATGGGATTTGATTTGGTTTATGTTAAATACCCTCCAGCCAATCCATTAAGGCTGTATCTTAAGTACTAACATATATAAGCATATATTTCAAAGGACACAAGAGATTATGCAGTGCAAAATAAGTTTCCTTCATAATTCTTAGCTGCCCAGTTTCTTTCCCCAGCATATAGACTATGTCACATACGTATGTATGTGTATACACAGTTTATATACATTATTTATGTGTGTGTACATACTTTGTATATACACACATACATCGGGATCATGATTGATTCTGATGAGTAGAGGCAAGAGTTGGTACGTGTGTCTCCATATTTTTTCTTTAAATACAAGTGGTGGTTTACCATGTACCCTGTTCAATATATTCATTTTATATCAGTGTATATAATTAGCCCCTACTAGTATTTATAACTTGTGAAGCCATGTTTTAAAATAGAATTCCTCTGATTTCTCCACCTTTATTTAAAAAAAAGTGTGTATGTATTTTTAAAATATACAAGTATCACATTTAAGATGAGCAGTTTTGGAGGGGAGTTGGTTTAGTTGTGGTTATCAGATGCCTGTGTTTGTGTCTTGTGAAGTGCTGTGTCGGATTTAATGATGCGGTAAGGGATCACCAGAGTGCCTGGTGATCAGATTCCTGAGTCCATGTATTCTGAAATCTGTATGTTTTAAAACACCTCTTGTGATTCTCATGGCAAGCCAAGTTTAAGAATAACTGGAATATGTGTGAAATTACAGAGAGAATCTTCATTTCTTGCTTGTACCAATCATTGTCAACCTTTCTCAAAACATTTTATTAGTAGATAGAATTTATGGAATCTCAGTGTATACAGTTGAAGGGATGTGCCTGAAAGTATTCTTTAAATGCATTATTCATGGTATTTCTTAAGTCATAAAAAATTATAATTTGTAGGGGGGAAAAGTCCATTTCTTTTTCTTATTTGGTGAATAATAACTAGGAAAAAAATTAAGTACCATTAGGGCAAATTCATTTTTTAAAACCTCTTTGACTATTTCAGAATACTATCTATCTTAACACTGTCCTAACGTTGTTTTATGAAAATGCTGATATTTCTACCTTGAAGTAAGTCTCTCTGTTGAATGAAGGGTAGATTGTATATTTATCTTTATATATTTACTTATATAGTTAAATTATAGATGGGAATCCTTTCCTTACTCCAGTTAGTTTTTTGGGTTTTTTTTAAGATTTTATTTATTTATTTGACAGAGAGAGAGACAGTGAGAGCAGGAACACAAGCAGGGAGAGTGGGAGAGGGAGAAGCAGGCTTCCCGCCGAGCAGGGAGCCCGATGCAGGACTCGATCCCAGGACCCCGGGATCAATACCTGAGCCGAAGGCAAACGCTCAACGACTGAGCCACCCAAGCGCCCTTCTAGTTAGTTAAAAAAAAAAAAAAAATCAACTTCAGAAATCTTTTTTTTTTTAATAGATTTTGTTTATTTGTCAGAGAGAGAGAGAGCAAGAGAGAACACAAGCAGGGGAATGACAGAGGCAGAGGGAGAAGCAGGATTCCCGCAGAGCAGGGAGCCTGATGTGGGGCTCGATCCCAGGATCCTGGGATCATGACCAGAGCCCATGGCAGACGCTTCACCGACTGGGCCACCCGGGTGCCCCTTCAGAAATCATTTTGTTGCCTGTCTAGGTTGTTAAACTTATAGGTTAATAAGGTTTTACTGTAAATCTAGATCAATCTACTTAATATATAATTTTTATTTTAATTTGAGTTCTACATGTTAACCATTTTCTTGTGACCATATGGGCTGCTCACTAGCTTTTCCAAACTTTTTCCTCAAAATAAAGAAGTTAGACTGAGTAATCTTAGATCCCTTCTTAATCTCCATCATTTAAAACTGAAAGCTAAATATTGCTGCTTCTGCACACAGTGTTGTGTGTAGCTAATTTCAGATTCAGGTATAGAATTTTTAGGTGTTTTAATTTTTTTTTTTTACCTCTTAATAAGGATACAGGCTCTTATAGTAAAACTTTTTTTTAAACTCAGATATACTGTTGCTCAGATATACTGTTGCTATGCGTCAATCAGTAATTAGTGTTTTTTTTTTGTTTTTTTGTTTTTTTGTTTTTTTAAAATGTTATTTTCTTTTTTAAGATTTTATTTATTTATTTGACAGAGAGACAGCAAGAGAGGGAACACAAACAGGGGGAGTGGGAGAGGGAGAAGCAGGCTTCCTGCTGAGCAGGGAGCCCGATGCGGGGCTTGATCCAGGACCCTGGGATCATGACCTGAGCCGAAGGCAGATGCTTAACAACTGAGCCAGCCAGGCGCCCCAGTAATTAGTGTTTTTGAGCTAATGAATTGTGAAGAAAATATTTTCTTCAGTGAATAAGTTGTCACATTTAATCAGTGCTCAATCTGTGGCTCTTCTCTTTTTTACAGTGTCTAGTTTCAGTCCCTGTCCATATAGCCTGATGATTCCCAACACTCTCACTAGTTGTTGCTCCTTCTCTCTCAATATATAATAGGATATTTTTGTTTTACTTTTAAATTAAAATGGGTAGAAGATTAATCAAATGTACCATCTTCCTGAAATGTTAACTAGAGTTAGGGACATGGAAAAAAATCAGCTTTTAACACATAATGGATTAGAATGAAATTATTTTCAAAGCAGTGGCAGCTCTCTTGTGTATGTATGATCTAAACATTTCACACTAACCTTACATAGTAGAAACATTCTTTGTTTTCCCTTTTTATCAGAGCAAGTAACAAACTTCTTAAAAGTGCGGCTCTTACCACTATCTTGTCTAGACATCAAGTCTACCCTACTGTATCTAACAATCCATTATTACCAACCACTTGTTCAGACTTTACATATATAGATTTAGTAAAATATACTTGCATAAGATTTACCCCTGAAAAATTTCTTATTCTCAGAACACATTAAAGATAAATCCTTTATTTTGTCCATATTTCAAGGTTTTTGAAAGTTATAGTTTGTCAAAATCTGGTCTTATTCCAGAAATTTATTGCTGAAGAACAAGTGTAAAGTTTTCGTTTTAAGGAAGTTTCATGTGAAAGTTATCTCATAAGGTAATTTGTATCATGCTTGAAATGTTAAAATCAAGCATCTCAGTCTTTACATTGAAAAGTAAGTTAGTTATTTTATACCTAATATAAACCTGTAAATATGAAGATTATTGACCCTGTTACATTATTTTTACATAAAATATAAGATTTGGACAATACAGATATCAAGCCTGGTAAGAACCATATTTAATATGTTTTAAGTACCAAAAGAGATGAGGCCATCTTGGACCTTATCCCTGGGGATGTCATCACTTAAAATGTACCCAGTTATAAAGCATTTACGATATAGTTGTACCCTGTGACATAAGCTCGAGCACAAGCTTCATTCTCTCACCTTTCCTCCTTGTCCACTATCAACTGCTAGGTAAGGATTTTCTCTAGTGGTTCCAAATTATTGTCCCTTGCTATTCAGTTCTCCTGCTGTAAGTTGACACGTCTGAGTATTTACTTTAAATGACATTTGTAAGTGGTATGGCATAGTAAACACTGGATGTTTCCACTTAGTGTTTTAACTTCAGAGCCCTTTTCCTCATTTGTTAAATGGGGTTAATTACATGCTCTCCCACAGAACCAACAAAGCACACTATGTGAAAGCCCCTTGTATATTGAAAATCACTATACAGATGTTATGTTAGTATTAAGAATTACTTTGCCTGTTTCTTTGCAGCTTTGGAATTTTGACTACTTTCAAATTATTTCTTAGGAATATTATAGAGCAAATCTATAGAAGTTTAACTCTGAGAGGCTGTTTTCTTATCATTGTCAGGATTTGGGTTGTTAAACCTTTTATCCTTATGTTTCTGCTTTTTTTTTTTTTTTCCTTTTTCCCTCCATTCATTCAAAAATGAATTGTAAAAATAATTATACCATGAAATATTTGTTGGTGGGGGGGACTTTGTAATTTCTTCTTTACATTTTCCATTTGGCTTTTTCTTTTATCTCACTGGTTCCAGTCTATTTTTCTAGATATAAGAAGTACCATAAGAAAATAAATGTTTCCTTCTCTTTAGAATTCCCTGCTTCCCCTCCGCATTTCTGAAACATAAATTATTCTCATATTTTCCCTTTGTCATTTTTCATTTTTAAGATGTGATCCTTTCTGTGACATCTGCTGTCTTCTCTTAACTGTTAATTCAGGTATTGTGTAATCAGCTTATCTGTCTTACACATTCATGTGCAGATACCAGCGTGAGTTGATATTCTCAGTTCATTTATACAAGATGTTTTAAAAGTTGCACTAAGAAAATCTTAACTAAAAAAATCTACTTAAGGGTAACTTGAAATTAAACATTAGAAATAAAATGATGATTTTTAGTATCTGGTTCATTGGAGACATATTATCTGTTTTGTTGTCGTCCCCCCCCCCTTATTTTTCCTCTTGTTTTATTTTGTTTTTTAAAAAACTATTAGAGGAAATTGGGCAATTCTGTTCAGAATACTGGTTTACCTCAGTTAGCTGGGATATTACTTGTAGGATTTTTTGTCAGCCTCAGAGCTGAATTTTAAGATTTCTAATCCCTCAGTTGTCAGACTTTGGGGCAAATGAGCACTTACTTCAACATCATTTCTGGTTAGCTGAAGATCAACCGTTCTAAATTCTGCTATGCTTGTATTGTGCTCACTTTTTAAAAACACTTTAATGATGTATAACATAGACAGAAAGAAGTATTCAAAGTATACAGAAAGAAGTATTCAAAACATATTTGTTAACCTGAGTAATTTCTCACAAAACAAACACTTCTGAAAACTACCACTCAAATTGGAGCACCTGGGTGGCTCAGTCGGTTAAGCATCTGCCTGCGGCTCAGGTTGTGATCTCAGGGTTCTGGGATCGAGCCCTCTGCCAGGCTCCCTGCTCAGCAGATAGTCTGCTTCTCCCATTCCTGCTCCCCTCCACCCCCCCCGCACTTGTGTGTGTTCTATCTCTGTCTTAAATAAATACAATCTTTAAAAAAAAAAATACCATTCAGATCAAGAAGTAGAATATTACCAGCACCTCAGGTATCCCTTTATACCCTCTCCCAGTTACTACCCCCTCTTTTTCCCCAAAGGTAGTAACCACTAAATTAATTTCTAACACTGTAGTATTGTTTTGTCTGTTTTTTAAACTTTATACAGATAGAATAATATGGTATATATTCTTTTGTGTCTAGCTTTTCTTTGGTTCAGCATTGTGTTTGTGAGATTCATTAATAGTGTTAACATATAATAGAGCTCCTTATCCTTTTAATTTGCATTTCCCTGATTATTGATGATGCTGAGGACTTTCTCATATGGTTATTGGCACCTCTTTTAGAAAGTACCTGTTGAGATTCTTGTCTGTTTTCCTATGAAGTTGTTTTTGTTCTTTTTTAATTGATCTGCAGAGTTCTTTATATATTCTAAATACAAGCCCTTCGCTAGTTATACATGTTGCAAATATCTTTTCCCATGTTCTGGCTTGTTTTTTCATTCTTTTGATATTTTTGGAGGAATAAAAATCCTTACTTTTAATGTAGTCCAGACTTTTTAGTCTTTTTCTTTATTACTGTTCTTTGTCTCCTATTTAAGATAGCTTTTATTACCTTCTAGAAGATTCTTTGTTTTGTCTCTCACATTGAGTCACAATCCATCTGAAAATTATTTTATGTATAGTGCATATTAAATATATATCAGAGATCCAAGTTTCATTTTTCTTTTCCCATGTAGACTTTCCTTTGACCTGGAACCATTTATTGGAAAGACCATGTGTTCTTTACTGCTCTGCATTGACACCTATGTAATAAATCAAGTGTCCATATATATATATATGTGAATCTGTTTCTGGACTCTGTTCTATACCGTTGGTCTCTTGATCTTTGCAATAATACCATGCTGTCTTTGTTACCATTGCTTTATAATAAATCTTGATATCCAGTAGAGCAAGTTGTCCTTCCTTGTTGTTTTTCAAGAGTACCTGTACTTGGCGCTATGAACTTATGTAGAAATCTTAGAATCAGTTTCTCAATTTCTCAGATACAACAAATAAAGCCTGTTGGGATCCTGGCTCAGGATCGTGGCTCAGGATTTCTCAAGAGGTTTCTATCAAACTGATAACGAAGGCTGTAGTCTCTGAAGACGTGACTGGAGTTGGAAGATTCACTTCCAAGCCCACTCATGTGGCTGTTGGTATGAGTTTTACTTCCTCGCCATGTGGACTGCTCCACAAGGCTTCTCATGACATGCCCTCCCCAGAGCTAGAGTCCGAAGAGAGAGAAAAGGAACAATGCTTTGCTGCCTTTTTTGATCTGTTCTCCAAGTCACATACCATCCGTTCGCTTTCACCTTGGTCTATTCATTAGAAGTAGTCACTAAGCCTAGCTAACACTCAATAGGAAGGTATTGTACAGGGATGAAAATGCCAGGAGATGGGGATCACTGCAGGCTATCTTGGGAGTTGGCTGCTAAATCTCCCATGATCAGTGTTACCTAAATTACCAGTCTTATAAGTCTTTTTCAAAGAACCAACTTTTGGTTTTATTCATTTCTTTCTTGTTTTGTATTTTATATTTCATTGAATTCTATATTTTCTTTCCTTCTACTTTTTTGGGTTTAATTGCTCTTTTTGAAAAAAAAACTCTTGAGCTAGGTACTGATTGATTTGTAGCTTTTCTTTTAACCTATAAATTCCCTCTCAATAGGTCTTTAGTTGCATCTTCCAGAAGTTGATGTTATTTTTATTGTCATTCAGTTTAGAATTTTTTTTGGGATTTCTTCTTAGAGTTTAGAATATTTTGAAATTTCCAAACATAGGAGATTTTGTAGTTTTGTTTTTTTTTTTAAATAAATTTCTAATTCAAAACCACTGTAGTAGAAAACATACTTTTTAGGATTTGAGTCTTATGAAATTTGTTGTGACTTCCATTGTGGGCCAACACATGGTTTTTGTAAGTATTCTATATACTTGAAAGGAAGGTGTATTTTTTATTTGTTGAGGGCATTATTTTATTAGTATGATAATTAGGTAAAATTTATTGTATTAAATCCTCCTTATCTGGGGGACCTGGGTGGCTCAGATGGTTAAGCATCTGCCTTCGGCTCAGGTCATGATCCCAGGGTCCTGGGATCAAGCCCCATGTTGGGCTCCCAGCTCAGGGGGGGAGTCTGCTTCTCCTTCTCTCCCTGCCTCTCCCCCTGCTTATGCTCTGTCTCTCTCAAATGAATAAATAAAATAAATCCTCCATGTCCTTATTGGTTTTGTGCTTGTCTTACCAGTTTCTGAAAGAGTTGTATTAAAACCTTCAAATGTTTGTGGGTTCATATATCTCTTTTAAATGTTTTTATTCCTTTTATTTGAGACTGTTATATAAAGTGCATATGAATTTACAATTATACCTTTCTGAAGTAGTTTTCTTCTTCTCTAATACTGCCTCATATTTATCTAAATTTTTATGTGGTATCTTTTTGTCACCTTGCTTTCAGCTGTTCTGTATTCTTGTATTTAAGTTATTTTTTTTATAAGCAGCATATAGTTGAGTTTGTTTTTTCATCCATTTGGATAAAATATGTCTTTACTTGGATCATCTGGTCCATTTATATTTAATGTAGTTATTGATATATCTGTGCTTAGTTATTCTTCCTATTCTGTAGTCCTTTTTCTCTCCTTTTTTCCATCTTTGGGATTTTGAAAATTATCATTCATTTCCATACACCAATAGTTAGACACTGGTTTTTTTCTTGCTAGTTACACACTGTTTTACACCATGCATTCCTGATTTACTGAAGTCTAACATACACTAGTATTTAACTTCTTGATGATCAGTGTAGGCACTTTAGAGCATTTTAACTCCATTGAACTTCCTCTTGATTGACCTATTACAGTGTGTTTTACTTCCATATATATTTTAAACCCCAAAAGATACTAACAGTCTCCTTTGCAGTTAATATTCATTTAGGCTTATTTAAATATTTACCCTTTTTAGGGGCACCTGGGTGGCTCAGTTGGTTAAGCGACTGCCTTCAGCTCAGGTCATGATCCCAGGGTCCTGGGATTGAGCCCCATGTTGGGCTCCCTGCTCAGCGGAGAGTCTGCTTCTCCCTCTCCCATTCCCCCTGCTTGTGTTACCTCTCTTGCTGTCTCTCTCTGTCTGCCAATTAAATAAATAAAATCTTTAAAAAAATAAATATTTACCCTTTTAAATTTTTTCATTTTTTTTTTTAAGATTTTATTTATTTATTTGACAGAGACACAGCAAGAGAGGGAACACAAGCAGGGGGAGTGGGAGAGGGAGGGGCAGGCTCCCCGCCGAGCAGGGAGCCCAGGACCCTTGGGATCATGACCTGAGCTGAAGGCAGACGCTTAATGACTGAGCCACCAAGGCGCCCCTAAAATTTTCATTGCTTCTTATGTCTCCAACTTCCACCAAGGATCATTTTCTTCTACCCAAGAACAATGACTAAATAGATTCTAGTGTATCCCCACTATGGAATTTTATATAGTCAGTAGAAGGATTTATGGAGAATTGCCACAATGCTGCTGCATTATTTTAGTAGTAAGAAGTATTGTAGGAACTTTGGAGTTAGGGGATTTGGCTTGAATCCCAGTTCAGCCACTTAACTATGTGTCTTTGGGAAAGTCATTTTATTTTTCTGAGCCTTGCTTTGCTCACTACTCTAAGGGGAATAGTGCTATTATCCACTTCATAATAATGTTAGAATTAAATGGGAATGTATATTTAAGTTGGCTAGGACATTGTCAGTAGCCAAAATGGCTGCCATTATTGTTTTATACTGTTTTTCATAGTTGGAAAAGTATTTTAAGTCTTCATATGTGCTTATGAGGCTTTTGTGGGTTAGCCTGGAATCCCAACTTAGAAAAATAAGGCCCAAATTCCAGCCAACTAACTTAAAAGTTATACTGAAAAATAATCTGTTCCTTTGGTCATTCTTGTATTTTAAATTATAACATTTGTGAATGGGTTGAAATTAAAATTAATGTCATTAAACCAAGAAGGAAATAAATGACTGTTCATGTCAGTTTCATCTAGTGATTCTCTCTTACAAGAAGTGAAAGGTAAAGAGCAAAGTAGATCTTGAATAACTGAAATGGTAGGATGGTGATACTATGATGCTATATTGTCATCTCTGTTTACCTGGGATGGTAGTAATTATATTGGGGCTATGAGGGCTTGATTTTTGTACATATATCTTTTAAAGATTAATTTGCTTGGGAAGAAGCCTTTAAAATACATTATAGTAATATTATATTTGAGGTAAGACTTTTTGCCTCTTATTTTTTTACCCGTACAATCCCCATGTTAGATTGATAGGAAATATTTTAAGGTAAATTTGAAATACTCATTTATGGTATGTGAATTCAGGTTACAAAGTTTTTAAAATTCCATATCAGCAAATATCCTAGTACGTCTTCCCCCCATTAAGCCACTGCTTTGTGTCAAGTTTTTCCAGAACTTTTTCCTGAACATAAACACTCCATTGTCTTCTGCTATATATAGACTGTGTCAAATTGTGGTACTTATTTCTATCTTTAGGATATTTCTAACTTCAAGATTATTTTTACTATTTATAAATACTGTACTATTTATTTACTATTTACTATTTATTTTTCATTGGCTTATGTAGGCCAGTACATGCATGCACACACACACACACACACACACACACATTCTTCTTTTGAGGATTCTCAATTATAATTCTTGCCCAGGAGTTTTGATGGTTTTATACTGCATTGATTTCTAACTATGGTTTGCAGTGTTCTGCCCTGAAATTTTATTCTATTATTAGCATCCTTCATTGGTACTGTTTGAGGAAAGCCAAGAAGAAAAACCTTTTGTGCTTATTTCAACAACTGTTCTACTACATGCATTTCTCTATCCTTTATATTGGTTGTCTAAAAGTTACAGATCAGGGCGCCTGGGTGGCTCAGATGGTTAAGTGTCTGCCTTCGGCTCAGGTGATGATCCCAGGGTCCTGGGATCGAGGCCCGCATCAGGCTCCCTGCTCCTTGGGAGCCTGCTTCTCCCTCTGCCTCTCTTTCTCTCTCTCTCTCTCATGAATAAATAAATAAAATCTTTAAAAATAAATAAAAGTTACAGATCAGATCAGGTCTTAATAATTATAAAGATTTTGTAATCTAGAGATTTTAAGTAGTACTCACTTATTCTATTTAAATATTTAATCATAAGCTATTTTAGCAAAAATTCTTGGTACCCTTGGGACCAAGCTTAAAGAAGTGCATGTGATTATCTCAGTAGAGGCTTTTTCTTACATAAAAACATTTTCCCGTTCCAGGTTTCTAATGTAGTACATTCTTGATCGTGATCATGAAAGAGATCAGGGCCCCATGTAAAGCAAAGGAATAAAAAATATTAAATTGACTTTTTAGTGGAAGCCTGGTATTAAGGGAGGGTAGTTTGCAGCATGTTTAATTTTCAAGATTTTGTTTTATTTATACTAAAAATTTATTTGTATTCACCGAGTTCATCAATTGCACAACCAACTGTTGTTTGCCCATGAGAGCGGCACAGCCAACATGTAAGAATAACATCTTTGCCTCCTACTCATAGCTAGCATATGTTCAACTATGATACTACTTACCTTTTAGAGGCTGAAAGGAAAATTACCTAATTAATCATCTTTATATCGTTTGAAGTTCCTTGCCTACAGTAGGTTCACAGTAAATGTGTAACAGTTGAATGAATGGAATTAGAAGGAGTCCTCAAAGCATCCTGAATCCCATGTGATTTGGCTCTGCTGTTTTAGCTTGAAGGTAAATACTAGAATACATCTTCAGGAACTCTTTCCCTTCAGGGAATTAGAAGGAGGTAAAGGAAGAAGCAAAATTATCTTTATCCATTTGGTTGCAAAAACAGAGTTCACAAGATTGAGATGATTTCTCATAAATTTACTGCATATGACTAAAATATAGAGAAGATTGTACACAATATTATTGATGAAAAAAATTAGATCTTTATGACAACCTATGAAGGGGCATGGGGAAGAGATTATTTTTCTTTTTTCTTTACGATTTTATTTATGTATTTGACAGAGAGTGTGCAAGAGCACAAGCAGGGGGAGCAGCAAGGGGAGAAGGAAAACCAGGCTCATTGCTGAGCAGGGAGCCCGATGCGGGACTCGATCCGAGGATCCTGGGATCATGACCTGAGTGGAAGGCAGATGCTTAACAGACTGAGCCACCCAGGAGCCCCGAGATTATTTTTATTTTAAAATTTATTTTTCAATATGCAGTTTTACTATAATGTATTCAGATATGGATTGTTTTAAATTTTTTTCTGGTTAATTTGTGCTTCCTGTACCTGAGAATTTGCATTTTTCATTAGAGCTAGAAAATTATGTTATCTCTTTAAATTTTAAGTATCCTTTATTCTTTTTTTATGTACTCCAGTTGGATGTAGGTAGTTTTTTTTTTTATCATTCTGTCATTTCTCCTAAACTTTCTTCTTTTATCTTTTTTTAAAATCTGAAATTATAAGTATTTTGTTAAGGACTCTCCAAGTCTTTAGTTTTATATAATTTACTGTTTAATCCATTCATTGAGTTCTTAATTTCAGTTATATTTTCCATTTCTAGACTTTTATTTTTTTTAAAAATCTGCCTAGAATTAGATTGTTTATTGCTCATGCTTTCATTCTTTCTTATTCTTTCGCATCTTGTTTTCTGTAATGGATAATTTTAATACTTGAAGTCTGAGGGCTTTAATCCCGCTGCTGTTTCTGCTGATTTGCTCATGGTAGCATGTTCCCTTGTATTATTTGTATTTTGGAGTTGTGAGTTTTTATTTAGAACTTCAAATGCACATGGAAGTAGACCTGTGTTATGAATATCAGAGGAAACTGCATCAAGGGGCTCAGTGAAGGCAGAGAAGTTTCCCTGTCTTTTTCTTTTACTGATGGGTAATTTTTGTTTGTTTGTTTGTTCTAGTTCATCCTGTCACAAAGATCCTAGCTTTATGCAAAGGCCTGAAATTTCAACTCTGTCTTGAGAGGGCCAAAGGTCATGTCTCTCATTCCTGACCAGGCTCTAAGTTCTTGGCTCTTTATGGCAGCCATGGCCCATGACGTTAGCTTATCATTCTGGTTTCTTGTTTATTCTTCTTTTATGATTGCTGGCAATTATCCTTAGTTACTTTAAGAGCTTAGCTGTTCTTTTAAAAGAATGTGTTTCTAAGCTTTTTGAGGCAGAAGAGTTTTTCTAGAAATAGTATGTTGTTTTTCTGTCTTCATTTTACATGTTTAAAAAGCTTAAGTGGCTTGTTCCAGCTTATAGCAGAAATGGTAGAAATGTGACTGTTCCTTACTTAGTGCTTTCTGCTATGCTTGATTACCTGAATAATAGGCTTAGAAACTTTGTCTTGATTTGATAGAAGAGCTTTGGAAAGAAGCATTCTGGTATACTCCAATTCAGTTCTGCCACTAACCACCCACAGTTAGTGCAGACCCCACAAGTTAAAGGGCATGGTTCTCAACAAGACTGCCCTTACTTCAGAAAGCAGCAGCACTTTGGGGGGTCCCCAGGCCACTTCTGACCGACTGGCCACAAATTTAGGGGTTCCCATGACCCCATCAGGTCCAGTAATATGCTAGGAAAACGGATAGAACTCAAAACAGTGCTATACTTAGGATTATAGTTTTGTCATAAAGCATGCATGTCAGGAAGGAAATATTGTTCCAACTCCACTGGTGTACTGTAGTTCAGTTCTGGCAGTAACCACTCAGAGTCAGTGCAGACCCCACAAGTTAAAAGCACATAGTAGTAGGGGTGCCTGGGTGGCTCAGTTGTTAAGCATCTGCCTTTGTCTCAGGTCATGATTCCGGGGTCCTGGGATCGAGTACCCCGTCGGGCTCTCTGCTCGGTGGGGAGCCTGCTTCTCCCTCTCCCTATGCTTGCCGATCTGCCTATTTGTGCTCTCTCTCTCTCTCTTTCTCTGTCAAAAAAATAAAATCGTAAAAAAAAAAAAAGCAAGCACATAGTAGTAGATGAGAAATTAAAGTAGTGTGAGACAGGGTCTGATTATAGATTATTTTACAGAAAGTTTTTAGTAGAGAAAAGATAGTAGATGGCAAGCCCAGGATAGTTTGCTGAGGATAGCTGGATCGGAGCCCAATCATTGAAAAATTTAAGTGCCAGGAGAAAATAGTTTGAATTCTGTTGATTGGAAGTATGGTTTATGGATGAATTTCAAATATGTGAGAATTAGGATCAGGATTAAAAAAAATACTAGTAAATAAAAGAGGGGGGCGGCGCCTGAGCGGCTCAGTCGGTTAAGCGCCTGCCTTGAGCTCAGGTCTTAATCTCAGGGTCCTGCAGTCAGTCCCACATCAGACTCTCTGCTCTGCAGGGATTCTGCCTCTCCCTCTCCATCTGCCTCTCCCCCAGCTCGTCCTCTCTTTCTCTATCTTGCTCTCTCAAATAAATAAGTAAAATCTTAATTAATTAATTAAAATTTTAAAAAACACTAGTGTGGCTGTACAGAAATGTTTGACTTCTTCAGGTGTGGTATGAGAGCCTGAATTAGATTGCTAGAGTCAGAAATGGAGAACAAGCACATGAGACTGTATGGCAGGCAAATGAATAAAACTCACTGACCTATTTATTTATTATTTTTGAACACTTATGAAAAGGTAAGAGTAATATGAGAGAAACTGAAGATAAACAGATGGAATAATTAATGAAGCAAGAGAGACTATCAATAGCACAGGTAGAGGGACTAACCTTGAAAATTTAGAGAAACCCTTTTCTGTGACTAGGGCAAAGGAGAACAAAGTGGCAGCCATTTTTAAGGTGGAGAGGAGATAAGTTTAGGAGAGGCAATTTTGCTAAGAGTGAGGGGAAATGGGATAGGGTGGGGAGAGTCCTATCAGCACTTGGAGTTCCTGAATCAGGCATGGAAGCGACTTAGAATACCCCATATGGTGTATGTTGATATGGAAGTCAACAAGAGAGATTAAGGAGTGGATCAAATAATTGCAGTTTTGGACTTTTTCCAACAATTCACAGCATCCTTTGAGTAAGAGTGGAAAAGGCAAACCAGATTGTTTATCCACAGTTCACCAAGTAAGAACACCTTAAGTGTTGCTTTAAAGAAAAAAAAAACTCACTGGTAAGATGGTAAAAATGATGTTATTAAAAAAAAATTAATGACACAGAGTTACTCTCAGTCTTTAGTTCAGCTTTAAATGCCAAGAAGTTTGACTAGTTCTGTTGCCCAGGTTTTTGAGCAGCTACATATTGTACTGTTCACAGCTGATAAAAATTAAACTCACATCTCTAATTCAGCATAGCTGTTGATCATGATGCATTTAAAAGGGGAGGTAAAAAAAGTACTCTAGTTTTTAATGTTTTTGAGATACACTTTTTTTTTTAACTAAGGCAGGAAATAGCTAATATATTTTAGAATTTTCCAACTAAAAGGGACAAACAATAGTATTTTTTAAACAAAGGTGAGTTGCTGTGCTCCAGAATACTTTGAATCTCGATTTTCCTAGCCTAATGGAATGTTGCTGTGGTTATTTCCTGACTTCTAAACCTGTTAAATATAATTGAGTCTCTGCTTGAAACCCTCCAGCAGCTTCTCATATTTAGAATAAAAATCCAAAGTCTTTACCTTGGCTCTAGAGATCTCCTAGTTTTGTCTGTTACCTCTCCCTCCAGATTTCTTTCCCTTGTGTTTTACTGAGCTGCATTCACGCTGGCCTCTGGATAAAACATGCTTTCCTCTCTTCTTGGCGGCCTTTGTTGATGCTGTTATTTCTGCCTGGAATGCCCTCACTGGCCTCTTCTCATTTCTCAGGACCCTGCTTAAATGTTACCTTTTCACTCAAACATCTCTTTATTCCCCTGACCAATCAATATAGTTTCTCCATCACTGAATGTACTTTATTTTATATAATACCACAGTTATATACGTTTATGTATTTTCATACATTTTATTATATGTTCTTTCCCACTAAGGGAAAGTTTAGTAAGAAGACAGTTTCCTAAAGATAAGGACAGTATATTTTTATGTTCACCGCTTGTACAGGGCCTGCACATGCTAGGTCCTCAAATATTTGTTGATTACTGGGCTCTCAAATGTTTGTTGAGTGAATGGTTTCTAAGTATTAAGTACTTTGTTTGTTCTGTCACTTAATTCTCACAACAGCCCTGTGAACTAAGTTATTGTTAAAATCCCCACATTGCAAATAAGGCAACTGGAGCTTACAGAATTATGTAATGTGCCCAGGGTCACTCAGCAACCCAAACCTAGGGGCTCCATGAACATAAAATCCATGATCTCCATCACTCTGCCATATTCTTTTCCCACCCCCTTAAATCCTTCCATACATTATATTTTAAAAAAGTGAGACAAAATAAAACGACATTTAAAATGCTTATGAACATACCTTTCTATAGTAGTTGCGTAATCTTGGGGATTTTTAAAAGGATTGAAGGCTGATTTTTTTTTTTTGTATGTGGTTTTGAAGATTGAAATGTATTTAAATTACATCTGTATTGTTCCGTGTGAGTGAGTGAGAAATTACTTTTGTAGAAAGAAAATAAGAAATTATACCTATTGTAATTTTTTACATTTTCTCCTTTGTGTTTTGGCATAGCTATGGATATGAATGGCTCATTCCTCCTGGTCATAATAAGTTGATTCTTACTGTGCAAAGGATTTGAGTTTGAAGTTTTTACTGTGTAATTATCCACATATGATGACTTGAAGGCTAAGAAAACATAGTTTAATCTGATTTCCATATGGATAGTTGAGTGTTCAGTATGTGAGGAGAGCGTATATTCTTTTTTCTCTTTTTTAACGAAATATGGGACATTATAGTCAGAATTTGACTTTTAAAGTTGTGTTTTGGTTCTAATTTAATGTAGCTTCTTTTGTCTCTACACTTTAAATAACTTAAGTGCCATTAAAAGAATACAGAATGCAGCTGCTACACAATTGAGCTACATGGGATAAATGCTGGCTTGAATCACTAGGGATGATTCAGTGTTTGAGGAAAAATTTTAGAGGTTTCCTGTCACACCTACACAACAGAGACAGGCAGAAATGGAAATTTTTCTTTTGTTTTACATATAATATAATATGTTTACATTTTAATTATTGCTTTATTTTAATAATATGCCGTCTCTTTGCCTTCTTAAATAGTGTCACCCTGAATGGTACCATTTCTGGACAGGTTTTGTTTTAGGTTTTGGGTTTGGTGTGGTGTGTGTGTGTTTGGTTTTGTTTTTTGCAAAAGACAATACATATATGTTTTTAGACATTTTGAAACTTGTCTCTGTACAATAGTCTTTTAAAAAACTGTTTTTCTTCTTTGGTGTTTCGTTTTAATAGTGAAAACTATATGAATGTACAGTGAAGCAGAGTATTTATAATTGAATTTTATTTTCTTCCTACAAAATGATTATCAGATAGGGTAAACAAGGTTTAGACCGAATCTTAGATGATTTGGTTAGATTTGGTTCTCACAAAATAATAGAATGATGTCAATCCATGCAACAGGAATTAGGTATTTTAACCAAAATATGGTCTGTGTATTGGATTGGAATCAGTTTGCACAAACTACAGGAGAAACATTTGCTAAGCAAACTACTAGCAAGATTCTTTGTATAATTTTATACAAGGAAGTCTTTTTTTTTTTTAAGATTTTATTTATTTGACAGAGAGAGACAGTGAGAGAGGGAACACAAGCAGGGGGAGTGGGAGAGGGAGAAGCAGACTTCCCGCACAGCAGGGAGCCCGATGCAGAGCCTGACGCAGGGCTCGATCCCAGGAGCCTGGGATCATGACAGCCGAAGGCAGACGCTTAATGACTGAGCCACCCAGGCGCCCCAAGGAAGTCTTATTTGTCAAAAATAATCCTGAGCCAAGACCTATACATTTTAAATACTTTAAAAGTTGAGGTGACTCTGTGTGTATTTAGGAGTAATAAAATTATGATACCTCTCAAGGTATTATTCTTCTAGGCTTTTTACTATTTTAAAATGACTTTATAATGTAAACTTTCTTTCCTACTTGATTTCAGAACATTTGTTTATTATATTTTACCTTCCTTGTAATGCTAAATCAATTAAAATTTTAATTATGAGTTTTACTTGATCAAGGAACAATATTTATTGACAGCCCTTGTGAACAGATACATTTACTAATCTCAAAGAAGTTGCATAATGTGATCAGTTGGAAGGATGGCCAAAATAGTTAAAATTTGAGCCAACACCAGAATATAGAATTTTAAGCTTTTAAAAATCAGAGATAATTAAAGATCCATTTCCAGCCTTATACTTAATGGGAGACCATTACAAAAGAAGCAAAATAAATTCTATTTGCCTTCAATATAATGGAGGAGGTAGCAAGGACAGAAAGAAACATACATTTCTTAAATATTTAAAAGAAATCTGGAAAAACTTTGTGAAAGATATCTTAAACGAAATTTTGAAGAAATTAGAAAAGCAAACAAGGGAATGCAGATAGCATATGAGAGCGGGTAAAATACTGAAAAAGGTATGGGTAGATAGTATTTGGTGAGTGATGTGAAATTTAGTAGCTAAGATTTCCTGAAGAGAATTGTATTGGGTCAGATCTTGGGAACCAAAGCAGCAGTATTCTGAGAAGAGTTTTTCCATCTGTAGGATGAGGTCTGTGTCTGTGAGTAGGTACATTTAGAACAAGAAGACTAAAAGCAAAAGCAATTAGAACTTCCACAGTGTTGTAACAGGATTGTATTGGTCAGGTCCGTGCTAATGTTGTGACTATAGAAATAGCAAAGCCAAGAAATAAGGAGGTGCACAAGAGAGTCAGATTTCAGCACTATGGTACCTCTGAAAACATGTGAAACAGTCCCTTTTAAAAATAGAATAATTTAGCAATTAATTTTTACAAATGATTTAGTGTTTGCTCAGGAACTAAGTCTTAACCATAAATATTAATTTCTGGACTTTTAAATACTATAACGTGAATCACACTGAACTCTCACAGAGTAAAGCCACATGGGATACTGAAAATATCTGAGGAAAGAAATGGTTCAATGCATTTTTCCAGGATGTGTTTATATTAAAAATTTCTGTCTACGTTGTATCTGCATGTGCACATGGTAATCTTGCACGAAGTAAGGTTAAAGGGGATACCGCAGTCTGCTGGGGTTTTTTGGCTCTTATAGTAAGGTGGTCAGCCTTTTGACCCTTATTTTATCTGAACCAATTCAGTGTTCACTGCTGCTAATCCAAACAAAAATTTCATTTCTGGTTTTCCCTGTTATTCTTACCTAAAATATACCAATCATTCCAATCTTAGCCATTTTGCCAGCCAAAAAAAAATCTAATTTAAAAGCATAGACTTTTAAAATAATAACTCATTTAAAAAATTGTAATAAATGTACTACATATGAAAATATATATGATAAGGTTTATTAGACCTTCAGGATTCCAGTAGAATTTCATAGTTATAGTACTATCATTTTTACCCTCAGAATTTCAAATAAATAGAATATTTAGTTGTACTCAGTAATAATACCAGCTTACCCAAAATTACCTGTAAACATTATCAAAAAATTTCATTGGACTAGATTCCTGCCTCAAATTGTTGGCTGTAGCTAAATTCTATCCTCAAAAAGGCTTACTGAAGACCAGGTTTATATTTCCATTTACCAAAATTTAATAGCACCATACTTAGTGATTAACACCTAGGTGCTTTTCTTGAGTAGAATGCGAGTAGCAGTGTAACTGATTGATATAACAATGACAACATCATGATCTAACATGGTCTCTTCATTTCTCTGTACAATATTGTCATAAGTATGTCTCTGATTCTTGGAAGGAACTTCAGTATCATTTAAGAAGTCATTAGTAGTTTCTTTTGTAATGTCAAGTGGCCAGATCAAAATTAATTTTAAATCCTATACCAATTACACTCTTTAAGTTATAGTATTAAAAATGTAGGCTAGAAATTATCTGTAGATAGACCTTGAAAATAGGTATTTTCATTCATATGTAATGGGACTTATGGACTTTCCCCACTGTACATAATGCCTTCAGAGATAAAAGTAAAATGATGAATTGTTTTTAATATTAATTAATTTTAACCTTCTTTTAATATACATGATACTGCAGTTCCTATTTTTAAAATGAAGCTGTGCTATTTGTGTTATGAATAATTCCTTTCTTCTGGAAAGAAAAAACACATTTTAGGAGCATTTGTAGTGGCATTATATGTTATCTAATTGAAAAGCCTCTCTTTAGTAGAAGTGTGATTAAGGAGACCAGTAATATTCTGTTTCTTACACTTGCAAACGATGAGCTGAAAGCAGATACTTTTTTTTTTTTCAGTAGGAGTAACGAAAGGCTGTGGTTTTAGTGGAAACTCCAAGGATTTGTTGTTACTTAGTTCTTACCATGGAAAAGTGTAGCCTAACTTGAACTATGTTGGATAAAGCCTTCTGAAGCACCTTTGATAGGTTTCCAGTTGCATTGAAGAGAAAATCAATTTCTCCTATCACCTTGGCATTCCTGCCAGTATTAAGCACTGCTGCCGAGGTGATACACTGCAGTGCGGGTATCAATGTGCACATCTTTGCTGCTTGCAGATTGCCATCCCAGCCCAGAGGGCCAAGTAACCTCTCTTCCACGTAGCTGGCTATTGTACTAGGTATCTGGAGAAAGTTCCTTTTGATTACAAGTTACAAAACCCACTCAAACTACCTTTAGCAAGTAAAGGGAAGGTATTGAAAGTTTACAAGAATTTCTCATGGGGCAAAGGCAGAAATCAGGTGTTGACCCTGTAATTGAAAGGCCATCGGGCAGTTTCTCTTCCTTTCTAATTTCCCTTCTTTTGCTCAGTGCCTCCCTCTCTACCTCTGCCAACATCCACTCTTCCTATATTCCTTGTCATTATCAACTTCATAAATCTGATTCATAATCTAAACCCTGGGATTCATCTTCATCGTCAGCATCCTTTAATTCTTCTTCTATATTTTTTTATTTGGCATATACTATAAATACAGCTGTCAGAGGCCTGTCTCAGGATGGGAGTGAGGGTAGGAAGGGACAGCTAAGCAGAAACTGCAGAAGCTGCCTGTCTGTGGAGTTACAGGTAATCTTGCCCACCATTTGTGTTTCCTACCCCTTCACTGGCACCTTTTAGTTTTGTAACTTCTTAACAACCCCCACTCCCATCACCTTCACTAAAAAGAGACTATGGCAAACATTTTAAAAATTCTCCCAAACTATTACATCAGCAAGGACTTCTTTATCTTGAGCTGAAAATTCACAATACCATGATACTGTAACAGAAATGAGTTTTTCCAACCTGTAGTACATGCTAATGTTACAGAAAACAGAGAAAAGGAAAAAAGCACAACAGCACATGTGTGCCGAACCCATAACTTTCAGTGTGAGACATGGAGAACTTTCATAGTAGGAAAAGTGATTTCCCCTAAAATCAGCTTTTCAGTATGGAATTTTAATGATGAAAGAAATGGAATGATAGGGTCAGTGTTCCTGGTTCTCTGAATCACTTGAGGAGAAAAAAAACAGAACTAAGAAGAACTAGACTCCCCTGCAGAATACATAGGACATGTCCCATTTCAAACATAAACTGCTCTTTCACCAACCACAGCAGAAGTACCTTACAGAACAGTAGTACTTTTCCTCACCCTGAGGAAGATAGCTCTTACCTGTTTACTTTTTATAAATTTATTTTAGTGGCCTCCCTGGAATTGGGGAAATAGTCCAAGTTTCAGATTTCACTAAGGGAATGACAAAGTATAGAATGATGTCAATGGTGTCTCATTGTCTCATAATAGTGACCTACCTTCCAGGCTCCTCCAAGCCACTCTCCTTACACCGTTCTTCAAAACCAAACAGATTAATTTATCTTTGCCAAGAATTTAGTCTTAGTTGTGGCTTTATTTCTATTTTGGATTTAGACAATCTTGTTGAATTATAGCAGTGGTATGGGAAAGGGTAAATGAGAAACCTAGACTGTGAATATCGTACTTTTTACAGCTAACTCCCTTTAATCTCTCTGCTTCAATATTTTTATAAAAAGGGGATACTTACCTAGAGTGCTTGTGAGGATTCCTGGTACATAAAATAATGTAAAAGGCTATATGAAAATGTTGCCAGTGACTTAATGTTTCTGATATGCCAATAATTTCTAAATGCTATTATGTCTAAACAAACAAAAAACCCTTTAGAATTGTAACCCATAACCATTTCTAGTCATAGAGACCTTTGCCTAGGATTCCTTTCCATTCTCCTAGAATTTTTCCTATGTAGTGAGCCCTCCCTGAGGACTTAAAGATTAGGCTTGGTAACTGTTAATACTTTTAGGCCCTTCTTCTTCTCCTTCTTCTTTTTTTTTTTCTTTTTTTAAGATTGATTGATTTATTTGAGAGAGAGTCCCACGCAGACTCTGCGTGGAGCCTAACTCAGGGATCAGTCTCATGACCCTGGGATCACGACCTGAGCCAAACCAAGAATCAGATGCCTAACTGACTGCACCATTCAGGCACCCCAATACTTTTAGGTTCTGAGCCATTTTTCCGTATCTTCACAAGGTTAAAACAATCTTAATATTGGATTCTCTCCAACCCACTTTGCCAGAGAACTGGGAGGAGGTAAAGGGGGTTTTGGAAATAGCTTAGCTTAGTTGCTCCTGCTGACAGATTTCTCCTATCATAGGGTAACTGGTTGGATGGAGGTTGCTCCTCTTAGATCTCTCAGACCACTGTAAGATTTTTCACTTAGGGAACAAGTTGTTGCTAATTATTTGCTTTCTTCTAGGGTTTTTTTTTTTTTTTAAGATTTTATTTATTTATTTGATAGAGACATAGCGAGAGAGGGAACACAAGCAGGGGGAGTGGGAGAGGGAGAAGCAGGCTCCCCGCTGAAAGGGGAGCCCGATACAGAGCTCGATCCCAGGACCCTGGGATCATGACCTGAGCCGAAGGCAGACGCTTAACGACTGAGCCACCCAGGCGCCCCAGCTTTCTTTTAGCCTTAATCAAATCTAAAACATGACCTTTTCTATTGTCAGGATATTGCACTTTTCTGATTATTACTGTTAAATCATTTGAGGACTGTACTACCTCATGAGCAATTAAAAATCATCTATTAATTTCTAAAAAGATTTATTTGGAAATAATCCTAATTAAAATAATTAGGATTATTTTATCCTAATAAAATAATCCTAATTAAAATAATTCAAAATAAATTTTCTTTGGATAACTCGGATTTTTTTTTTAGTTGTATGCTCATTGGTAAACATTATACTAATTTCACCTACTATAATTTTTATAACAGAGCTATATGTAAAAAATCAGTTTAATATATACATAAGAAATTTCACCTTCTTTTAACTTGATTTTTGTTTTTATTCAAGGGAAATACATTCTGAGGGACACCCAGGCGCCCCAATATATACATAAGAAATTTCACCTTCTTTTAACTTGATTTTTGTTTTTATTCAAGGGAAATACATTCTGAGGGACAAATATCTTTTAAGGAATTGATTTGCCATGTTAACCTGTGATCTATTTCATTGTGGTGAGTGTTTTAGACATTCACTTAGGAAAACGTCTAAATTAAGCCTTCCCCTCCTTGCCTTTATTAAAGAATTTATATTGTCCTTAGACATGAAAATATTAAAAGCCACATGAAAGATTTTGTCATTTTGCAAAATACTTATTGTTAATCATTTTCTTAACCAATAGAATTTTTAAACCTATTTTATAATGTATTTAATTGCCTTTTATCTTATGACAATTTTTCTTTAGATTTAGCCTTTTTATATTTGTGGAATGCTAGCAGTTTTTTTCTCAAGCCAATAACTGACATTAAACACAACATTATTTTTCCTGGCCTACTGAATCAGATTTGAAGGGGATATTGCATAATGAATACATTAGTTTTCCTCTAATCCACAGTCTTCAGTGGTTTATTGTCTGATGTGAGGAAAAAAAAAATGTCTGGAGTGTAACATAAGTTGTTTTAAGTCCAAGGATAAGGTAAACCTTAAGTCCAACCTGTTCATTTCTAGCTCCATTTTAATTCTGGTGTATCCATCAGCCATCTTTTCTAAAACTTCCCTATAGTCCAAGATTTTTTTTTTTTTTAAAGCATACCGTGCTGTTTTATTTCCAAGTTTTCAGGCTGCCTAGAATACCAACACTGTCTCAGTGCTTTTAATCCTCCTTCTCTCTGCCCATTATGATTTTTCCTTTGGAATTATTATACTTTGTATTTCTCTGTGGCATTTACTGTATTTTGCTTTATGGTTTTCATAATGTATTACTCTTTTTTCTAGGATCTAATTTCTTTGAGCAAGGTGTGCTATATTATTGACCAAATCCAGTGCTTTGCACATAGTAGGTGAGTTGGTTGGCAGGTACAGTTATCTGTCATTCAAATCTATACCTGCATTTACAGATTCATTAATATCTGTAATTCTCAACCCACATTGAGAAAATGCAAAGCTCATCATCCAGGGTCCAAGCAAAACAGATCCTTCATTTATAAGCTGAGATGATCAGAGCCATATACCTACCTTTGGGCCTATTTTGCTTTAGATCTCTTTCCCCCTTAACATTTTATTATGAAAATTTTTGAATATTAGGAATTAAATGGTGCACAACCATACCCTCATCATCTACATTCTATAATTAACATTTTGTTTTATTTGCTTTGTCACTTACCTATCCATTCCTGTATTCATCCAGTAATTCATCTTATTTTTTGATGCATGTCTAAGTATGTTGCAAATCTTAATACACTTCATTCCTAAATACTTCAGCATACATGTCATTAAGTAGAGTTGTGACTTTTTTCTCTTTTTAAAGGAATAAGATATTACGGATATAAACCCTTTCTCAGATCCCTGCTGGCTTCTTTCCTTCTTAGAGTTGTCTTTCTTGTGTATGTTTTTCTATTTTTAGTATATATGTGTATATCCCTAAACTAAATAAACTGTTTTTAAAACATACATAAATGGCATCATGGTTTACATAGTTCCTTTGCACCTTTTTTCACTTGTATTAATTGGAGATTTGTCTAGTTTCTATATTTAATCTCTGAGAACTGCTTTGGGCACTAGTGAAAGATTGTGTAGACTCTGGAATTCATTTATTTTTGTCTACTTAGTGTATTATGAGCTAGAAATGGTAAAAAAAATTTATTAACCTTTGAATCCTGTAAATTTATAAATTGATCTATAATTATGGATGAGAATTTTACAAAACATCGATTGCTAAGAGTTTGTAGCATTCTGCTTTATCATTAATTTTGGAGTTACTTTTATGTGGCCGTAATAATTGTACCTACATACTGAATGTAGGTGGTTGAAATCTAATCCATGTGTTCATAATGCATTTCTTAGCAACCACCAGTGTTCTTTTCAGTTGCTGTGCTTTTTTTTTTTTTTATAAGATTTTATTTATTTACTTGAGAGAGCGAGAAAGAGCACATGAGAGGGGGGAGGGTCAGAAGGAGAAGCAAACTCCCTGCCGAGCAGGGAGTCCGATGCGGGACTCGATCCTGGGGACTCCAGGATCATGACCTGAGCCTGCTTTTGAGAGCCGGTGGGGCTGCAACTTTGAGGAGGAAGTCTTAACGATATCTTTTTCTATTAATATATAGCACAAGCAGCAACATAGATGCAAACATAGTTTTGACACCTTCTGCATTACTGCAGACCCAAATTAAAGGGTTTAATTTGTCTCCAGTATTTAACATCAGTATGCTGTTACTTTTTTCCTGACCTCATCAACACACTAGACGTTATGAATGTTTCCTCGTATATTAAGCCTCAATTGGAGTTTCTTTTTTTAACTTACATCTTTATACACATTTCACCAAAAGAATGTAGGACATTTTACAGATACTAATTATTATATTTCACAGTGCTCCTTTAAAAGTGGTAAGTTTTTATGTATACTTTAATGGTAAAATAATTGCAAATATATATTATTTAATTTACCAGGTCAACACTTATCACTACATCTTTACCTTTTTTCCCACTTCTTAATCCTCTGTATTAACACTGCTTAGTAGAATTTTCTGTGTTGATGGAAATTTTTTATATTTGCACTGTCCAGTATGGTAGCCACTAGCATTTGAAATAGGGCTAGGAACTGAGAAACCGAATTTTTCATTTTTATTAAAATTTAAAGAGTCAAATACGGCTAGTGGCTACTGTATTAGACAGTACAGCTCTGTGATCTCCACCGTGCCAATAAACTGCTCTTGCAGCTAACCAGCCAGGCCCCTAGTTTCCCAGTCTGATCAGTATGTTTTGTTTGTCAGCTTTGATTTTTCGCTGACATTTGCTTGACTATATTCTAATTTTACAAATGTTTTTCTTGGCACCTGTGCCTTCACTCTTTTCTGGTTTTTAGTCTTCCTTATTCTCTCTTCTTTGGCTGATACTGGTGCCTTTAGGTATCTACTCTAGCTGTCTTTTGTTCTCAGAGCAGACTTTAGCTATTTATTCAGCATTTACTGAGTATCTACTTTCTATCAGACACTGGGGCTAGAAAGAACTTACTCCTTATTTCAAGGAACTCCTGTGGTCTCAGCTGGCATCAGTGCTAAGGATGTTAAGAATTCTCTCCCCCCCCCTTTGTACTTCCTTCCCAGTCTCCCTCCCTCCTCTGTTTTTTTCTTCCAAAGTCCAGACTCAGTAATCTGCTTCCTGTTGACAGGTGCTTCAATTACATACTAGGTATTTAATTTATCTCCCATTCCCAGTACCCTCCCTCTTGAAATAAATAAAAATTAGAAAACCTCCCACCCATCATTCTCCACATTATTACATCTGTATGGCTTTTTTTTTTTTTTTTAAGATTTTATTTATTTGGGAGAGAGAGAGTGGGAGAGAAAAAGAGAGCACTAGCAGAGGGAGAGGGAAAAGCAGCCTCCCTGCTGAGCAGGGAGCCTGACTTGAGGCTCAATCCCAGGGTCCTGGGATCATGACCCAAATTGAAGGCGGACACTTAACCACCTGAGCCACCCAGGCACCCCTGTATTGCTACTTAATTCTTGTAAAGCCTCTAATCTCATCTTTCTTTAACACATCATGTGACATTCATTGTCCTGGCCCTCAGGAGCTCTTAATGTTGATTCTCAGCCATTTTCTCTCCCTGATACATCCAAAGGATCCAGTTCCTCCTTGTAGCTCTTTCCCCATTTGCTAATTGCTGATTTATAGGTTGAGGTCTAAACTTCTTTAAAAAAAAGCTCTTCATGATCTACTTTGAGAGTGAATACACTTTACGCTTTAGCTATGCCAAGCCAATTAAATTTTCCCAAAATGCTGTTTCCTTTTCTTCCTTATTTTATTTTATTTTATTTTAAAGATTTTATTTATTTATTTGAGAGAGAGAGAATGAGAGAGACAGAGAGCATGAGAGGGAAGAGGGTCAGAGGGAGAAGCAGACTCCCTGCTGAGCAAGGAGCCTGATGTGGGACTTGATCCCAGGACTCCAGGATCATGACCTGAGCCGAAGGCAGTCGCTTAACCAATTGAGCCACCCAGGCGCCCTCTTCTTCCTTATTTTACTAGAGTGAACTTACCATGTTTAGAGAATCGGTTCATTACCATTTTCTGATACTCCCTTCTCTAGACAGACAGTTGTTTCTTCTCTTTTCATCATCCTCATCACTATATCTAACATAAATGCTTCCCTTGTAGTAGGCACTATTCTAAGTGCTTTTTTTTTTTTTTAAAGATTTTATTTATTTATTTGACAGACAGCAAGAGAGGGAGCACAAGCAGGGGGAGTGGGAGAGGGAGAAGCAGCCTTCCTGCCTAGCAGGGAGCCCGATGCGGGACTCGATCCCAGAACCCCGAGATCATGACCTGAGCCGAAGGCAGTCGCTTAACCAACTGAGCCACCCAGGCGCCCCTATTCTAAGTGCTTTTTATGATCTCATTTAATCATTATAATAGCATAGTCAGGTATATAGGTCCTGAAACTGAGGCAGAGAGGGTAACTTTTCCACCCTGCTTTTCATTTGTGTGATTTAAAAAATTTTTTTAATAGAATTTATTTATTATAACAGTTTTAGGTTTATAGAAAAATTTTAAGAAAGTTCCCATATACTCCCTCTCTCCATTGAATTTCCACTCTCATTAGCATTTTTGCATTGTTGTGATAAATTTGTTAGGATTGATGAGCCAGTACTGATACATTATTATTAACTATAGTCCATAGTTTAGGGATCACTTTTTCTGTCATACAGTTTTGTGAACTTTCACAAATGAAAAATGTATGATGTGATAGATCATGCAATATCATACAGAATAGTTTCACCACCCTAAAGGTGCCCTGTGCACCTATTTATCCTTTTCCCACTATCAACCACTGATCTTTTTACTGTCCCTATAGTTTTGCTGGTTTCTAGATGTCATGTAGTGGGAATCAAGCATTGGGTGGCCTTTTCAGACTGACTTCTTTCACTTAGCAATAACCATGTAAGGTTGTTCTTTTTTTGTGGCTGTGGTAGCTCATTTCTTTTTATCACCAAAAATTATTCCAGTGTATGGATGTCCCACAGTGTACCCATTCATCTGCTGAAGGGTATCTTGCATGCTTCCAGTTTGGGGTAATTATGCATAAAGTTGCTGTAAACATTTGTGTGTAGTTTTTGCATGAACACAGTTTTCAGCTCATTGGGGTAAATACCTAGGAGCATCATTGCTGGATCATATGCTCAGACTGTATGTTTAGCTTTGTAAGAAACCACTAAACTATCTACCAAAGTGGCCAGTATCATTTTGCATTCCCGCCAGCAATGAATGAGAGAGAGTTCTGTTGCTTCACATTCTTGCCAGAAATTGGGGTTGTCAGTGTTTTGGATTTTAACCATTCTGGTAAATGTGTACTGATACCACATTGTTTGAATTTTCAATATCCTAATAACATATGATATTGAAATCTTTTCATGTGCGTATTTGTCATCCAGATGTCTTTTTTGGTGAGGTATCTATTCAGATTTTTTGCCCATTTTTAAAAATTTATTATTTTTTAAAATTAATATATAATGTAGTATTTGTTTCAGAGGTACAGGTCTGTGATTCATCAGTCTTATACTCAGTGCTCATTACAACATATACCCTCCCCAATGTCCATCACCCAGTTACCCCATTCCGCCACCCCTCTCCCCTCCAGCAACCCTCAGTTTTGTTTCCTGAGATTAAGAGTCTCTTATGGTTTGTCTCCCTCTCTGGTTTCATCTTGTTTCATTTTTTTTCTCTCTTCCCCTATGATCCTCTGCCTTGTTTCTTAAATTCCACATATCAGTGAGATCATATGATAATCGTCACTCTCTGACTTATTTTGCTTAGCATAATACCCTCTAGTTCCATCCACGACATTGCAAACGGCAAGATTTCAGTTTTTTGATGGCTGAGTAGCATTTCATTGTATATATATACCACATCTTCTTTATCCATTCCTCTGTCAATGGACATCTGGGCTCTTTCCATAGTATGGCTATTATGGACATTGCTGCTATAAAGATTGGGTGCAGGTGCCCCTTTGGATCAATACATTTGTATCTTTGGGGTAAATACCTAGTAGTGCAATTGCTGGATCATAGGGTAGCTCTATTTTCAACTTTCCGAGGAACCTGCATACTGTTTTTCACAGTGGCTGCACCAGCTTGCATTCCTACCAACAGTGTAAACACAATTTTATTTATTCTTTCTAATTGGTATACTTTTCATTTTCTTTTCTTGCCTTACTGTATTAACTAGGATTTCCAGTAGAGTGTTGAAAAGGAGTGGTAAAAGGGATCATCCTTGTCTTGTTCCTTATCTTAGGAAGAAAACATTTACTTTTTCGCCATGTAATGTTAGTTTTAGGGTTTTTGTAGATTTTCTTTATTAAGTTGAGGAAGTTCCCTTTATTCTTAGTTTGTAGACAGTTTTTGTCATGAATCAATTTGTCATGGATTTTGTCAGATGCTTTTTCTGCATCTATACTTATGATCCTGTGATTTTTTTCTAGCTTATTGATGTGATGGATTGCATTAATTGATTTTCAGATGTTGAACAAGCCTTGCATTCCTGGGATAAATCCCATTTGGTTGTAGTGCATAATTCTTTCGATACATTCTTGGATTTGCTAATATTGTGTTGAAGATTTTTTTTTCCATCTGTGTTCAGGAAAGAGATTGGTCTATAATTCTCCTTTGTACTAATATCTTTGGTTTTGATAATAAGGTTATGCTGGCCTCAAAGAGATTGTAGAGAATTGGTATCATTTCTTCCTTTAGTGTTAAGTAGAATTCACCATTGAAACCATCTGGGCCTAGTGCTTTCTGTTTTGGAAGGTTAATTGTTGATTCATTTTTTTTTTAATTTATTTATTGACAGAGCACGCATGCACAAGCATGGGGAACATCAGGCAGAGGGAGAGGGGGAAGCAGGCTCCCTACTGAGCAAGGAGCCCAACACGGGGCTCGATACCAGGACCCTGGGATCATGACCTGAGCTGAAGGCAGACGCTTAACTGACTGAGCCACCCAGGCTTGATTCAATTTCTTTTCGTAGATGTAGGCCTATTCGAATTATCTACCTCTCCTTGTTTGGGTTTGGTAGACTGTGTCTTTCAAGAAATTGGTCCATTTCATCTAAGTTATCAAATTAGTGGGCATAGGGTTATTCATGATACTCCTTGATAATCCTTTTAATGTCCATGAGATCAGTAGTGATGACCCCTTTTTCAATTTTGATATTAATAACTTTAGTCTTCCCTTTTCTTGGTTAGCCTGGCTAGAGATCTATCAATTTGATGTTTTCAGAGAACCAGCTTTTGGTTTCATTCATTTTCTAGGTTACTGTTTTCACTTTCACTAATTTCTGTTAGAGCAGAAATTGGAATTTTTATTTTTTCTCTCTTTGGATTTAATTTGCTCTTTTTTTTCTAGTTTCCTAGCTTAGATTATTTTATGTCTTCTTTTCTAATATGTGATTTTTTAATGCTATAAATTTCTATTTTTTCTTTTTTTTAAAGATTTTATTTATTTGAGAGAGAGCTTGAGCAGGGGGAGGGGCAGAGGGAGAAGCAGACTCCCCGCTGAGCAGGGAGCCCGATGCGGGACTCGATCCAGGATCCTGGGATCATGACCTGAGGTGAAGGCAGACACTTTACTGACTGAGCCATCCAACACCCCTTAATGCTATAAATTTCTAAGTACTGCTTTTGCTGCATCTCACAAATTTTGATAAACTGTATTTTCATTTAGTTCAAAATATAATTTCTCTTAAGACTTCTTTGAGCATTGTGATTTTAGAAGTATTGTTGTTTAATCTCCAGATGTTTTGGGATTTTTAACCATTTTCTGTTGAATTCTAACTTAATTTTATTGTGATCTGAAAGCATACTTTAAATAATTTCTGTTCTTTTAAATTTGTTAAGGTGTGTTTTATGGCCCAGAATGTGATCTCTCCTGGTGAGTGTTTCATGTAAGCTTGAGAAGAAGGTGTAAAGTACGAAGTGGGTTTCACCAGGACCAAATCAAGGTGTCTGTAGGGCTGCACTTCCTCTGGAGTCTCTAGAGGAGACTCTATTTCCTTGCCTTTACCAGTAAGTTTCTAGAGGTTGCCTGCATTCTTTGGCTGATAGCTCCCTCCTCCATCTTTAAAGTGCATCACTCAAACTCTGTTTTGTTTTTTAAGATTTTATTTATATATTAGAGCATGAGCCAGGGGAGTAGCAGAGGGAGAGGGAGAAGCAGGCTCCCCGCGGAGCAGGAAGCCCGACGTGGGGTTCCATCCCAGGTTCCAGGGATCATGACCTGAGCTGAAGGCAGATGCTTAACCGACTGAGCCATCCAGGCGCCCCTCAGTCGCTGTTTATGTGGTAACATTTCCTCTCTTTTACAGATTCTCCTTCATTCCTTTTTAAAGGACTCTAGTGATTACATTTTTCCCAGCTGGATAATCCAGGATAATCTCCCTATCCAAAATTTGTAACATAATCATATCTGTAAAATTCCTTACACCATATAAGGGAACACATTCATAGGTTCCAGGGATTAGGTGTGGACATTTTGGGGGCAGAGGTGTGAAGGGCATTATTCTACTACCAGGGTAGTAGAGTCAGGATTTGAACTCAGTAAGCCTGCTCTTGGAACCACTTCTCTGCTCTTTCTGGCTTCCCTACTACCATTTACATCTGTGTGTCTTCTCTGTACTGTGTTTTACTTGTCTTTGTTTACCTTTCCCACTAGGATGTGACTCTCCTGAAACAGAACATAGAGCATTTGAACAAAATGAGTTCAGATAAAGGAAATTATATGAAATGATGAGGTATCAGCAACAGAGAAAGTAACTCATTTGAATCTCCAGCCTTTTTAAGGCTATATGCACACCTGACTTTTACAGTTAACCTCCAGTTACCTCCTAATGTTAATATAAATTAAATATTAAAATAAGTATATGCATATATATATCTAAATTTAAGTAGCCTGCTGTGGCTAGTGCCTACTATATTGGATAGCACAGCTCTGTAATCTCTACCATTCCACCAAAATGCTCTTAGAGAACTTTAATGCAAATGCCAAAGATGGTTTGTCTGAAATGAAAATTCTCCTAACAACTTACATTGCCTTAATTTTTGTTTTCTCTGGAACACCAGGGTGGCTCAGTAGTTAAGCATCTGCCTTCAGCTCAGGTCATGATCCCAGGGTCCTGGGATCAAGCCCCGCATTGGGCTCCCGGCTCGGCGGGAAGCCTGCTTCTCCTTCTCCCACTCCCCCTGCTTGTGTTCCTGCTCTCACTGTCTCTCTCTCTGTCAAATAAATAAATAAAATCTTAAAAAAAAAAAAATCTGTTTTCTCTTTTTGTGGGCACAGAGGTAAGGACTAAATGATATACATTTTAGAGGAGTTTTATGTCATTATGAGCAATTTTAGATAGAACAAACTTGCTAGACACTCTTCTTCCAGTCATTGAAGAATATTTTAGTAAAAAGCCTTGATGGTTTTATTTTGTCATTTTCCTTTACTCCTAGAAATACTTTGTGAGAATTTAACTATTGTCACAGGCTACTCTATTAAAGTATTGTGTGAAACCACATTTGGGTAGTGTTTACCCTGGCAAATTTAACTACATTTCTATGCAGTTTATGTAAACCCCACCCATACTTTAACCTGCTTCCCATTTTGATGAGGTTCAATCAGGGGAAAAAGAAACAACAAAAAAATCTTCCCGTGTGGCCTGTAGATATCAGATCTGAAGATTATTAATGCATTTCCAGCCAGGGACCATAAGCAAACAAGTTCTCCTACAGATAACTACACCCTTCCTGTTTGGGATTGAGTTTACTGTGGAACAGATTTCGGAAATAGGTTTCTGACAGTTGTGAATTTTATTTATAAAATGTTGTAGGGTGAGGCTCTTCCTTTAACAAAAACTAATTATTTCCTGTCTAATGCCCAACCAGTACATTTTAAACAGTCTTTTAGAAAATTTACCCCTTCAGAGAGAATTCTGTTGCTCTGGGCAGTTCTGGTTGTTCTTGTCAACTAATGTACAAACATTTGCCTGTTACAATGAATAATTCATAAAGGACTTAAAATTAAAAATAAAACATAGTCCTTAAATGCTTGTATTATCTTGTCTCCAGAGTGATAATTTACAGTTTAAGTAAATACATGAACACATTTTAATGTGTTTGTACCTTTGATATGCAAATCTGTAGCACATTTATGTTCAGTAAATATGCTAAACGAAGAGTTACAGTTTAGGGAAAACAGCAGATTTACATTAAAGAATTTGCAGGTTAATTCACAGAGTAACATTATCCTCATCTACTACATCTGTTAAAAAGAAGCCTATAAAATTCAGGCCACCCACAAAGTGGTCTGCTGAGGCCTGTGGTTGGTGTTAGAATGCTGTTATTATGTGGGCTGACTGGTTTGGTAAGGAATTTACCTCCACTAGGAATGAAACATCATGGTTCTGACTTTCCCCCATGGGGACTGCATTGGCTTGACTTAGGTACTATGTGTTTTTTAAACCCATGTGCTCTGTTGCCTTGACTTCATATAGTAGTATCATGTGAATGGTGTACTGTTTTCTAAGTTAGTTAGAGTAGTAATATCAGTTCTGTACCACGTAAACCTTAGGATAAACTGGGATAAATGTTTGGTGTAGATAGCTGAGAAACTTAATGGCTGTTATGATTAAATCTTATCACACACAGACATGTGGGGGCAGGGGCTTGAGATGGAGAAAGCTAAGTTTTTACATATTTCAATATCTGTGTCATTGAAGAACTTATTCTGTTAATTTCCTTGGGGCCTGTGGAATGGTTTTTAAGAGCAAGGAAATGAATTTAGTACAATTTAGCAACCAAGTACGGCGAGTTAAATATTCTTGAAATAGCTATTGTTAAGGGATAAAAAAGTATTGCAGACATTTAAAAAACAACAGCAGCAACTACCACAAGAACTAGTAGTGATCATTGGAGGAATAAAAACTCATAAGCCAAGCAGTGTCTCAAATCACTTCTTTCTAAAGTTTTTCAAAATGAATAAATCCTTTTTCAGAGAATAAGCATGTTATATTGTTTTTGTTATATTTAGAAAAATTAAAATTCATGTAACAGTTCTTTAAAATCAGGTAATTTGTATTTCACTTTTCATGGATACTTAACTGTAATTTTCCTTTAAATACATGAATTAAAGAGTATGAAAAATAGCATAGAAATCTAAACTGCATTTTGTGACTACAAATCAAGGAAATGATATTTAGTGGGGAGAAAACCTAGCAATTTTTGGACAGGGAATATTATCTAAGTGCCACTGATAAAGATTATATATACATATTGAAGTAAAATATATATATACACACATGTATACATGTATATGTGTATATGTGTGTGTTTATATATACATATATGTGTATACACATAAATGAATGTGTATATGTAACACTGTTTTGATCTTAACTCTGCCTTGGTGACTTTAATTGTGGTTAAATATTTATAACTTAAAAAGTTTTTTTCAAATAGATACTTTAGTCTTTTGTTTGTTGTATACTAAGCAAAATTTTGAATTTGTCATCTGTTCATGACTCAAAGAGTCTAAAGTTAGGGGCTTAGAAACTTTTTTCTTCCAAACAAGCAAATGAATAAAGCCATGAATGTGCCTTAGCAAGCCTTTGTTCTTAGTTCTTCTCTAGTCTGATGTCCTTTTAGTAGACTGCCTAATGCTGACAAATGCCATGCCTAACTTCTGTAGTCAGTGATGTGGCATATCAATGTTTTTCTACTCATTCACGTTGTCAGCAAATCTCAGAAATAGAGGCTTAAATAGCATTTGACAGTAGTGACTACTCAAGGGTGAGGGAGGTTCAGTTGTATTATTGTATCTCCCTCTTAGGCTTCAGCGTCATCATTTTGCTAACTGAATCAGCTCAGTGTTTGGCTAATTATTTTTACTCTTAGCTAACCACAATATATTTCACCTTTCTAGGTTTACCGACAAGACTGTGAAACTTTCGGGATGGTTGTGAAAATGCTGATTGAAAAAGATCCTTCATTAGAAAAGTCTGTACAATTTGCATTGAGACAGAATTTACATGAAATAGGTGAGCGGTGTGTTGAAGAACTCAAGCATTTCATTGCAGAGTATGATACCTCTAGTCAAGATTTTGGAGAGCCTTTTTAGAAAATTACTTGCTCAGGCAACAAAAATGTTTCTAGGAGTTTGTTTTTTTTCCCCTGGATTGTGTAAATCCTTAATATATGGAATTTTTGTGATGAAGAGAAAATACTTTGATAGTTGACTACATTTCCAATGTCAAGAAACATCTAAAATAGTCTAAGATATTTTAATTAGCATTTTTAAAATCTACATGTAGAGCCTCATAATCCATACTTCTGTTTTTCCCCCCTAAAATGATGGGTCAGTTAATTTTTCAAGCTTTGAAAAAGCAGTCCTGGAGAACAGCTCATGTTCTATTGTCTTCTATAGTATGCGATCATTTGTTTTGGTCACACTAGTGTAATTTATTAGGTTAGAGATCATTCCACTTAAAACATTTATAGTCTTTTTGCATTTCATAGTCAGTGATACCATGTGAAAATGTTAGAATTCTGAGTTGTGATTTTATTGACTTGTTGCTTGCTTATTTTAGGCTTTGTAACTTTTATTATGTTCAAGTATACCATCCAAATAAACTGAATACTTAAGCATCTACAGAATATTTGCTTTGAGATTCTCATTGTGGTAAAATACAGCACTTAAATCTCAAAAAGACCTCATAATAAAATCCTCTTTTCCAAGTAAATGAACTCAATGTTTTGTGTTAAAATAATCCTGAAACTCCTAACCATTCTCACAGATATGAGTCTTAAACAATATCATATACAAGAAAGAGAAGGGACAGTTTGAAATAAAAGAGAGCTCTTTTCAAGTTGAAGTTTCTTTAGAATCTTCTAATTGAAAGAGAAAAATTTAGAATATGAGGGAGTAGTACTGGAGTTTCATTTTTTTCCCCAGGCCCATATTTTTCATCTCAAAGAAGGTCCTTGATAATATATCCATAATCAAACCATTTATAGATTATGCCTTTGTTAATCTCTGTTTGTAGTCTTAACAAGATCTTTGTTCTGATGCCCTTTTTAGGGGTCCTCAAAAGTGTCCTTTAAAGAAACAAAGCAGAGTAGGCAGTAAATCCAGCACAATTACCCCTCACCAAGCAGTCTGTGTAAACAGTTCTTCATGAGTGAGCCATCCAAATCACGAGTTTACTGGGACCATTAGGATATTCCACTCATTTCCTGATCCCTTCCAGCTGACCAGTGGCATTTAGCCAAAATATGTATTTGTGTGGCATTAGGAAACCTTAAAAATCATGCTTGTTATTACTACCCGGTTTCATTATCCCCCCATCCTCTTTCCATTTCCATTCTCTTCTCACTTAAATTCTGGTGTTATCTTTAGTGGCCTATATTGATAATATCTAAAGAGCTACTCCAGAAGAGATAAAAATGATATTAAAAGTAGAAACAGCAGTACATTTGGTGAATCCTATAATATGTATTATGCCATTCCTCAGATGTAAAAACTACTTGAACACAACAATTATTTTCTTAAGTTTCCTATATGAGATTTCCTTGAACTCTTATTTTTTGCCATTTAGATATTGTACATAAAACTAAACCCCACATGTCACCTCTGGTAGTCTAATTCCCTAATTATGAGCAGTGATTTTATTTGTTACCCACTGAGAAAGACCAAGAAAGTACTGATACTGTTTCTTTCCCTACCCCCTTGTTTTTCTTTTCCTTAAATATTCTGATTCCAGGATTTAATTCCTTTAGTCAAGATGTCACATGTTTAAAAATAAAAGTTAAGACACTACCATCAAGGCAAAGGATTTGTTCATTTCGTTGAAATTCATTAAACTGGAAATTCATTCAACTAGAGGTTTTACTTACAGACTCATTTAAATGTAGGTTCGACCAATACTTTCTTCTTCTCCCCTTCCCCCAAATTACATTCAACACTTAAAGCTGTTTATACCTTGCCATCAGCATTATTCTGATAGGCTTGTCAGTGTTAAATCTGTTTGTTTTTGACAGCTTTTTAAAGACCAATTTTAGGATAGTTGAATTCAGATATGTACCAGAGTTGTATTTTGCAAAATGTCCTTGATTAAAGAAATTTGTAAATTATCCATTGTTTTTGAGTATGCCCAATTAATATGATAAATTTTTCATTGTCTTACCATAAAGCCTTGATGATCAACAGGGGGAAAGCACTATTGTGAAGCTTTTTGTGAATTTTAAAAGTGCAAAATAAAGCAACTAGGTTTAAATAATTGGATTGTCTTTTTTTCTCTCTAACAGGCTTAAAGTATTTTCCTGAAATGTAGATTTTTATTACTCTCTACTGCAAGATTACTCAATGTTCAGTTTACCTACTCAGCAGCAGGATGGAAGAACTGAGAAACCATTAACTTTGTGATATCTGAGCAAGCAAACAAGATAAGATTGAGCACACAGAAGTGCTCAATAATTGTGTAATTACGAATCTAAGTTTCAGAAATAGTAGGATTAAAATCCTACCTCTGTATAGTAACCTCTGGAGGAACCACATCTTTGTGACCCAATTCCTAGCACAGTTTGGAACGTTGTAGGTACTTGTCTTCATTGACACTTCACAAAAGAAGTGACATTTGACTCCTAGGTCTAGGACTTATTCAGGCGGAGAAGGGGATGTAATAGAAGTCTGGGAAGAGGGGAATGGTATAGGGAAAGATACAGGCCTGTATGACTGAAGCTGGTTGGGAAAGATGATGGGCAACAAATGTAGGAAAAGATAGGCTGACAGCAGAATGAATGATTCTGAGTGCTTGTAGCTTTATCCTTTCTCTCCTCCTTATTCAAGAATAACATTTTAAAATACTACCTTTGAAAGTACTACCTTTATGTTTCTTTTTGCCAAATATATTGATTTCTCACAGCCCCTCAGCTACTTAGCAACTCTGAGCCTGTTTATAGACCCAGAACCTCTTGAAGAAAGGGAAAGCCAGCTCCCCTTCAGAAAGGACTCCGCATGCACTGCCCAAATATTATACGCTGGTTTCAGCTTCATTTCAGAGTTGCCTGCAAGGGAACCTAAACTCCAAAGCAAGCTGTAACAGTTCTTTGGTGCAACTTTGGAGATGATGATCTTGTCATCCCTGAAGTATTCATGGTGGACAGTATTCAGTGTTGAGGGCAGCCGGCCACCCAGGTGACTTTATAACTGTAACACTGCTCAGCCTGGCACCTGGAGCTCCTGTGAGTAATGGCCACACTCTGCTGGCCAGACCAAGGTTTGCGGGTGATGCACAATACATTTACCATCTCCTTTCTGCCTGTTCTCTTGAGAGCACTGATGTTACTCAATTCAGTGAAACAAAAAAAAGGGGGGGGGGGCGCTGGAAGGAATGACTCGTAACTAAGGCAGTTAGCAGAATCTTTGCTGCTGCGTTTCATGGTAATGGAGTTGAAATAGAGTCACATGACTGCCTCATCAGGACTGCATTTGCTATATTCCCCTTTGCAGTTAGGTGTGACCGAGTGGCTAAGTCCATTCCTGTGGAGTCTGAGTGGAAGTATTTCTCCTATGAGCTGGGACCCTGAGGACGGTAGATAGGCTCCTCTGTGCTCTCTTTTCTCCTCTCCCCAAAGTAGTAGCCATAGGTACTCAGCCTTGATTTGCTGCAGAGCCACAAGATGGAAGGAGCTTGGATCCCTGCATGACCACATAGAATACCGAACTGTTAATGTGACAGAGGAATAAATGTCCTCGTTGTTTGAGCCACATTATTGGTTTTTTCTTAGCAGCTCACCTTTTGTTCAAATTAATGTAAATGGTATTTGAGGGTTGGCTTCACTGAAGTTGGCTCTCAGGAGGCTGTACTAGTCCTGCCTTTCCATTGTAATAATTGATCTTGCAGTAATGGTGACCCTTTATATAAAAAGCTTTGTCAGTCCACTGAGTTAATTCCAAGGTCTACTTAAAATCTCACTTGACAAGTATCATTAAAGACTGATACACGTTTGTATAGCAGTAGAGGCAGCCTGATGATACAGCACATCATTTTTTGAGCTCTGTTCCCAAAGATGAATAGTGTTTCTAATGTTAGACCATTATCACTGAAATTGTATAGGGTTTTAAAGTTTTTCTCACTGTGTCTGTGTGAGTGAAAAGGTAGAGGTTTATTGAAATAAGAACATTTGAGAACATGTAAGATAGAAAGTAACGACAACATCTGCAGACATTTGCTGCAAGGGGACATCTGAGGTATGTACCCACTACCTAGGCTGCCCATGTGCTAGCCCATTTTTCCTGGTTGGAATACATAGAAGAGGGGGAGGGGACAGAGCTGCCCTGGCTACTGACCATACAACCTGCAGGTCTGCACCTTCAGGAAAGTTTCTCCTGCCCAGGGCCGAGTTCCTGGGGGCAGCTGCTGGTACCCTCATTCTTGGTAGAGAGGTGGAGATCCTACTTTTGTTGTTGGGGACAGTGAGCATTCACTGAGCGGGTAAGTCTGGGCAAGCTACCTGGGGAAAGGGGGAGGATCCAACGACCAGAAGAGTGTGCGGTCCCATCATCCTGCAAGTGGGAAGACTCCTACTATCCTTTGTGATCAAACCCCTGAGAAAGACACACTGGCCAGATGTCTGCAACACCTTCAAGCGGGCCCAGCACCAGCCAGCTGGGTTCCTCTCTGGCACCAGATCCCAGGTGCCCTTCTCTGCCCACACCCTATGCTTGCCTGGTGGGGAAGGTGGGGAAGGCTTCTGAAGCCAGAATAGGGTCAGCTTCCAGTAGATGGGAAAGTATGTGTGTGTTGTGTGTTGTGGAGGGTTGGGGGAGGGGAGAGAGAAAATGCAGTTCAATAGCACTGTGGCTTTCCAGGCTGCGGTATCTGTTTTGTGCTCAAGCTTTTGATTTCCTCCCCTCTCCTTTTCTAGATAGGACTAACATTAGCAACCTGAGGGCTCCTGCCGGCATGCCCTCCCACCACAGCCTGACACCACCATAGTGGGTGGTGGTCTGTGAACACTGCAGGGCTTACTCGTTCGAGAGGTGAACGCTGTGTGAGAATCACATTTTCTTTACCATATAGGAGCGGCCTGCCCCCGCCCCCACCCCGAGAGTCCAAGAGGAGAGACGGAGTTTCCTCAGCATCTCCTCATCCCCTGGGATGGCTTAACCTCTGCAAGGCCTATGGCCTCCATGGCCTGCCTTTGTCCTGAGGTGGGGATGTTGAATGAAGGGGAGAAATCCTGCCCACACCTTGGTAAGCTGGGGTTAGGGGTACAGAACTAGCCCTGCTTTGGCAGAAATTTCCAATTTTTTTAAACTTTGTATTCTACTTCTGTAAAGCAGAATCTTAGCGTATTATATTGGATGTAGGTTAAAATATATTTCAGGTTTATCAAATACTTCATAAGATTCTGAAAAACACCATGTATTGTTATTTCACTACCTGAACAAGGTTAGAACCACCTTTGTAGTGTCTTTTGAGTCATACTTTCACATATAATAAGCCAATGGAGATTGTATTCTCCTTTTACAGTCAGGAGCAGGAGAAGTTATAACTTGCCTAAGGTCATAGAGCTGGAAGTGGCAGAGCCAGAGTTTTACCCAAATCTTTCAATTCTAAAGTCAGTGTTCTTAGACGAAGTGAAAAGTTTGGTGGTCATTCAGAACTAGGTTAAAATCCTGACTCCTGCACACACTGGCTGTTTGATGTATGTGCAGTTAATGTCTAATGTAACTGAATGGCTACTATAAAAATAACTCTACTGAAAGCTTTTGAGAAAGTTCAAATCCTAGTTCAGTAGATTTTTCTTGTTTTTCATTTTATCCTCAGTTGCTACTACCTTCCATATTGGCTCCTAGGACTTCTGTTTTGGAGCTATTTTATGAGCTTCACCAGGGGTAGTTACGAGGTAAGCGGCACATAGGGCTACAGCCCTCATGGCCACAGTGTGGCCTAGGGCTCAGCTTTTCGGCTGCTATATCCCTGGACCCATGGTGGAGTTTGAGAAGAGCCATTTAAGTGCCATGAACTTGGTAATTCAACTCTCCCTTTCTAGGAACCAAGATTAATTAAACAGAGTTAACACCTTTTCAGCTTTGCTTACAACATGTTTAGAGATTCAAGAATAAGATTACTACCAGTAGCAGCCCTCGAAGATGTAGAAAAAAAAATCTCATCCTTCTGATAATTGGAGAGAAATAACACGAGGGAGGAAAATATCTTGCCTCCCAACTGTCTACTTGATGAAGACAAAGCCAATTTGAAGCATATGCCCTGGTAGGGAAGTAAGCATCCTCAGACTTTTTCCCCATGATTTGGTTTAGCCCATGCCCACTGAGAGTCCAAAGCATTAATAGAATAATAAAAAATTAATAGACAAAAGCCCCAACCCTTTAAAATTCCCTACTCCCATGAGTTCCCAGTTCCCTCTTTGGAGGGATCATCCTTTCAGGGATCATCATACCAAGTATGTTGGTAAATGAAAGAGTCAAAAAAGGGAAAAACACTTTATGCTGAAAGACTCTTCTGACCTATAAATTCAGTTCAGTCTCCACAGAATACTGAAGCTGGAAGGAAACCTCTGAGACGGTCCTGCAACTTCTCATTTTACAGAAGTAGAAACTGCATCGGAGCACTTAACCTGCGTGAGTTAATGAGAGAGGCGGGTCTCCTAACGCAGATCTCCTGAATCCCGGCATCCAGTGGGCTTGGCACCACTCTGCAAGATCAGCTTTGTGTTGATGTGTATTAGATTAGTAACCGTCTTTTACCAAGGTCAGTTGCTTGGTTCATTTATCTAAGGAACACTAAAACAGGCATGACCATTTAAGAGAACTGGTTTCAGATTCTTAACGGTTGTTTGGAATCAAATGTTTTCAGAGAATGGGCTGCAAGTTAAATTTAAATTGGCATCACAGCACCTTGTGCACACAGAGCAGTAAATAAATGTGCCATTTCCTTTGCAAAAAGAAAAGCTGAGGCTAAAATTGATGCCTCAGATGGGAATACTTGACCAACTAGCTGGTTCTGTTCAAAAACAATCAGCCCTCATCCTGTGGCCAAGTCTGTATTTATCCAATCTTTTTGTTCCATATGTCCTTCCCATTCTGTGAAAGCTACTATTAAACTTTATTCCCCCGGTGAAGTTTGATTCTGTGACCTTGGCAAAATGTGAGCTCAGAGGTGCAAAATTCAGTTGCTCCTGCTCACGTCTCCTTGGCCCAGTTTACCTGGGAACCTTCCTAATGTGTTCGCAGAAAGCCCATGTGACTGTAAGGAGCATGCCTCCCATTGTCAGATAGCTCCAGAGAATGGCTAGCAAATGGAACCAGGCAATACACAATGTTCTCATTTGACTAATTAAAAGGATTTTTATCGTAACTGTTATCAGCATTGATGAGGCTCTTAGAATTTTTTTAATCTGTTTTTCTCCTTTGTGCATCAGAAAAGGTCACAAGTATTTCTGTAAACAGTAATTGTGCCTCTCCTCATTAGCTCTGAGGGATAGGGGCATCACCTTCAGGCTCCAGAATATATAACTCATGCATTGGAGATTTGCTGACGGCAGTCTCACTGGTTCAGAGTGTTTCAGAAATGTTTGAATTAGTTGGTAACATTTAAAAGCCAGGAGATTTGGCAAAAGTTTAAATTCCTGGTTTCTAAAAATGTGAAGGGAGGTCTAAGCAACACTGGTTCTCTCCATGACAGTAGTCAAGTGCCCATTAGATAAGAGAAGCTTGAGAAACCAAAGTATGCCCATGCTGTGTTAATAATACCTGTGCTAAAATCCTCTGGGCACTCAATACTTTCAGGACCCATCACCCAAGAACCAAGTGGAGCAGGGAAGCATGCCATACCTGGAAAGCTAGCAGACTTGGGTGCCCTTCTAAAGATGGCCCACGATTTGGATCTAAAGTAAGAGGGTTAGAAAGCAAATGATACCTTTTACTTCTGGTGCTTTTTATTTAACTCAAGAACTAGAAGGCAGAGCATAAAGTATAGCAAATGCATACACAAAATGAATTATGTTCTTTTAATGAGGGCTGAAAGGAGTCCCCGTTGACATTTTATCAGTGCCCCTTCATGGGCTGTAAGCAAAATGTTCTCCAGTTTGCTCTGAAGTGCAGAAAAACACAAGTAGGGTTCTGCCTCACACATGTAGAGGTTAGAGACAGTGTTTTAACATTGGATATTTATCGTGGGACCTGACCAGATACTTTGCACTCTCGTTAACTGAATCTGTGAATACCTGTTAGTGATTGCATGCTTACTGTTCTCACCTAATTCTTGACAGAAGTGCAAGGCAGTGGTTTCTGCGCAGCTAGTCCTTTCTTTGCTACTAAGACTCAGAAGCTTTAAAGGTTACGTTATTATCATGAGTAAATAGTTCTGCATTTCCTTAAGCCTTTAGCATAATCTATATAACCCTTACATAAGGAAATGAAAAGATGAATAGGGAGACTGTTGCCAGAAGCAAAAGGAACTAATCTTTTGACAATGACTTAAAAATTACCAAGGACGGTGACTTCAGCTTCCACCACCATTTCTCCAGGCTGTGTATTACTGTTTACTATTTATGATTCATCTTGTATAAGCAACATCTCACCAAACACATCAGTCTTTTCAAAAGGATAACCACTGTTTGTGGCATAGGTTCTGAGAAGTTCTTTAAAAGGGAGATATCTGCTAACATGTTCTGTGAGATTGTAATGGAACAAGCACTCTCCTACGTTGTTAGTGTAAATGTTAATCAGGCAGATTACTTTTGGAGGAAAATTGGTGATATCCATCCAAATTTTAAATACGTAACTTCTGTCCCAGGAATGATGCTGCTCAGAATTTATGTGCAGATGTGCCAGTGCAGGATAAGGTATCTATGCGGAGTTCAAGTCCATCACTAAGGTGCTGGTTAAGTCAGTTACGGTGTATTTACTATGCCATCATTGAAAAACTGAGGTAGACCTATTTGTGCTAACATGGAATGTCCACATATAAAGTGAAAAAAGCAAATCTAAGCCTGTATACTTTGCTACCATTTTAAAAGAGATATTTATTTATATATAGTGCTTTGAACATCTGAAGAACACACTAGAAATGACTAATAGTGGTTATTTCTGGAAAGGGATGTGAGGGACTAGGGATGAAGAGTGGAAAGGAGACACTCCACTGTCTCTGAGTTTTTCTTTCTTTTTTTTTTTTTTTTTTAACCAGATGCACGCATTTCCTTTTCACTGCTGCTATGTTTTTCAAAATGAACCAGACCAGGGAAATAATGATATATTGTGGAGTAAGGCGCTCTCCCCCCGCCCTGGTTGTGTGCTTCTCCAGGAGCACAGCTACAAAGCCTTGCCCTAGTCAGGGATGGGTGTAGGGGATGCTAGACCACTGGCTTACCTATTGGATTCATATCCCCCTCCCCCAAGGCCTAACAGCTTTTCCCCATTCCAGTAAAGATGGACAAGTCTGTCTCTGTGCCTCAGGTCCTGTTTCACACCTATTAGTAGGGGCAGGGGATAGATATGCAGGAGTCAGCCACGGCCTGTTAATGGTAGAAGAAAGGCAAAAGAAATCATGCCAGAGCAGAGGAGCAAAATGGAAGTTACCTGGATATGTTTGCAAAGATCTGTTCAGAAAGGTAGTTTGTTATTTATTAAGCATTTATTAAATAACTTCCTCAAGGTCCAAGATACCACTAGGACCTCAGTTAGGACTGAATCATATGTGCAAGAATGGCACATAACAAAGTATCAGCTCATCAGTTCAACTCCAAGATAATTTGCCCTTGAAATAGAACCTCATAAACTTGAAGCAGTCAGTGGCACGGCATTCTCTGAAGATTTTAAAAGAAAAACATAACCCGAAGGCCCAGTTTTCAAAAATTGCTGTTCAAGGCCAACAAATTAGCTGGAAGGGAGGGGATAAAAAGGGACAGCCTCTCTCCAAAGAATAAATCTACAGAATCCTCCGCCCTCCACAGCAGATCCTTGTAGTTTTGTCTCTTCCCAGGAAATAATCACCACTTTGTTGAAAATGGGGAAAGCACCCCCTACCATCCCCAAAGGGGAAAAAAAACATTCACCCAAACAACTTCTACTTGTTTTTACCGTATATTCCAGGGATATGTATGGGTTTGTTTTTACATTTATACAGTTTACATTGCTTGACCCATAAATAGCACTCGTAAGATTAAGAGGGCCATAGTTTTAAAGAGTATTTACATAGCCCCACCATGCATACAGAGCCTTTTTAATATTGAAAAATCAGAAAATTTAAACTCTCCATCACTAGGCAATATAAATTTGACCATCTAAGCTTATAAACCCTGACTAAAATACAAGCAATCATTTCATCCATAAATGCTGTTTCTGGTTCCCCAACAAAACTAGCACTGCAGTGTAACAAACGTCTTGCAATTCAGGGATATAAAAATATCAGCTTTAAAATCTGAACTGTACATATGTACATTAATATTTGCACCGTTAAATTAGGAATACACTTAAGTCTATGGAATACTACATTATAAATAGCAATGTCTTTTTCAATCTGTAGCTGGAGCTAATACAATGCACTGTTTACCTGGCTAACTGAAAGGGGACGAGGTGGTCTTCTTGCACGATGGGATGCACAGAACTGGCTGGGTCAGTGTGACTACGTGCATGCCGCACAACAAGACAGACTGATCAGGACCTGGGCCAACCTGGTGTAGACAAACGACAAACACTATCGCTTTACAAAGGTGGCGGAAGTTCTCCATTGTCTAAAATCAACACCCCCGTCCAATCACCTCGTGACAGTTTCTTGAGGATTCTCTTGAGGATTGGAGACCAAAGCCGCTACACAGAGCTGTAATGCACCTGGCAGGCACAACATGTCACATCAAACTGGCACCATCCAAGGAGGGCAAACTGGAGAAATCACACCTTCCCAATGTTAATCTGACACTGTAAACAGCAGCAGGGGTCTCATTTACATGGGCAAAGCACTTTAAACTATTTTAGCAACTTTCCTACGGAAGAAAAAAGATATGCTTCAAGATGGTTAATGGCAAAGTTTAAACATGATCTCCACAGCTACTAGATTAAGAAATAATACAGTTTTTGCCCTTGGGTCCCTTTTTCTTCTTGGATTTAGTTGTCCTCTGACCAAACTGAGGACTGGGGAGTACAGAAGTTGGGCTCGAAAGGTCATCTGTGTAGTAGGCGTATCTCTGGGGCCGGGGTTGAGGAATTGGTTGTCCAAGAAAATATCCTTCTTCTTCGGAGTCAGAGGAGGAGGAGGTGGAGGAACACCAAGAATCATCGTCCTCACCGTAGAGTCCTAGAAACCTAGGCCCTCCCGGGTTCTGCAGAGCGTAATCGGAGGTGGCATGGGCATACCGTCCGTACAGATCAGCATTCTGGATGTATGCTTGGATCTCCCGGGCACTTTTATTCTGTATAAATTTCTCGTAGTTATCAGGGGTGTAAAGCCGCAGCCTATCCTTGGGAGAGTATTTTCTTTCTGCAACAAGATTCAGAGCATTGTCAGAGCGGGACTTCCTACTTCTCCTGCGGCGATGGTGATGAGACCTGGATCCCCTCTCTTCGAAATGGTAGACCCGTCTTCGAGTCCTCTCACTCATCGGAGGCTGCCGGATTTCAATGTTGTCATAGTTTCCGTTGTCGATGACATCATCCGAAAACTTGACCTGCTGTGGTCTGGACTGAGACTTGGATCTTCGAAGCACAGGCAGATGCACCGGTTTCTCCTCAGGCCTGATTTTTTCTGGACACAACTCTGAACTTAGACTCTTCAAGGACTCTGCACTCCTGTGCAGCATGGAAGAGTTCAAAGTCCCCATATTACTCATTTTCTCACAATCCTCTCCCTCCATCTCCTCAAAGTTTTGCAGGGAATACAACGAGGGTCTCGGCTTGCTTTCTCCATCCACTGAAGCCCCTAGGAGAAAAGCCAAGCCAAGATGTGATCTTCTGACAATTATTACAAACAAGCCACTGAAAGGAAGCATTTCAAAGAAAATTCTCCCCAATTTCAATATTTGATTAACACCCACTAGGTAAGGCCAACATGCATATATACTTAATTGAGAAGGTTTGACCTTTATTGATACAAGGGGCACAGTCTCTTTACAAGCCCAGCTCTTTTGGAGCCAGACGTTAGTGATAGCACGTCATGAGCAGCAAAAATTTTAAGCTCTTCATAAAAGTCTCCTCATTAGTTTATGTAGAACATGACACGTAGAAGCTGCTGCCTCTCAATACATGTAAGCCAGACTACTTCACTTGAACATCTCTCAAATCGATCCCTTCCTTTGCCTCCACATGGCCACCCCACCATTATGGTCCTTTTATACCTAGATTAGTGGTCAGCACACCACAGCAAGGGCCACGTCCGGCCCACAGCCTATTTGTGGGTAAAGTCTCACTGGAACACAGCCACACCTACTCGCTTACACGTCGTCTACCGCTGCTTTCTGCAGTGACAGAGCTGAGGGGCTGCAACAGACTGTGTGGTCCAGCAAGTACCACCTAGCCCTTTACAAGAAGTCTGCCAAGCCCAGACCTGGATCATCATGACCATCCAGTCTTCCTCCTTCACCTATATGAACTATGCCACTTACAGATTAATCTTACTTTAATAAAGCTTTTCTCAAAATGGATACTGCTCTCCTTTTTTAACAAGGCCCAGGCAAGTGAAATGAATATAGCCCAGCCGACAGCAAGTGACCAGAGCATGGTGCAGACTATCGTCAGCTGGAGACTACTTAACTTCCTACTTTCTAGAGGGAGCCTGTTTCTCAGCCTGTTATTGTCAAGGAATGTTCAGCCCTAACACTTTATAGCAAATGATGTCTGCCTTTGACACTAAATGTTAAAACACCTACCACAGGCCCTAGCCAACAGGATATGCTTAATTTAGTCCCACCCACATTCCTTAACTCCCCTTTGTTGTAGGCCTCATCTTTGACAAGTCCAACAGAAACCAGGAGGATAGCTGTCATTCCTCCCTGCCACGGTTATTCCTGACACAGGGCAGCCACTAAAGCCTTTCCTGTATTACAGTAACATAGCCTTTATGAGAGGATGGAATGTCATTAGCTTGACTATAAAACTAGCCACAGCCTTTGCTAGCTATAGGCCAGTAATATTTCTATATTCAAAGACTTAAGGCAAATGTGATAGGAAGGGTAGATTCTAGGCTCAGTCTTGCCTTTACTATTTTTATTATTATTATTTTTAATTTTATTTATTTGAGAGAATGAGAGAGAGAGGAAAGAGAGAGAGAGAGAGAGAGTTGGGTCAGAGGGAGAAGCAGACTCCCTGCTGAGCAGGGAGCCCGATGTGGGACTCGATCCCGGGACTCCAGGATCATGACCTGAGCCGAAGGCAGTTGCTTAACCAACTGAGCCACCCAGGCGCCCTTTATTATTATTTTTAATTATGTCAGTCTTGCCTTTAAAAATGTATGTGGTAGGGGGTGGGAGGGATGGGGTGGCTGGGTGATAGACATTGGGGAGGGTATGTCCTATGGTGAGCGCTGTGAATTGTATAAGACTGTTGAATCACAGACCTGTACCTCTGAAACAAATACATATGTTAAAAAAAAAAAAACAGTAGGAAGGGAAAAATGAAGGGGGGGAATCAGAGGGGGAGACGAACCATGGGAGACTACGGACTCTGAGAAACAAACTGAGGGTTCTAGAGGGGAGGGGGTGGGGGGATGGGTTAGCCTGGTGATGGGTATTAAAGAGGGCACGTTCTGCGTGGAGCACTGGGTGTTACACGCAAACAATGAATCATGGAACACTACATCAAAAACTAATGATGTAATGTATGGTGATTAACATAATAAAATTTAAAAATAACATGTCAAGTTAGGCACTTAGCCTCTTGATAACTGTAAAACACAGGAGGTAATATCTACAGCTCAGGATCATTTTGTGGATAAAATGTAGATAGCTGATATGAATATGCTTTGGAAACAAAGTGAAATTTTATTATTTGGGTAAAAAAAACCATTCAGCTATTTCTGAGCTGTTGCCACAGGGCAATTAAGGAAAATATAAAAGATGCTAGGAGCTTATAAAGTACACAGGCTGATTTTAGTATCTTGAAATTCATATAGCACAATCCAAAGAGTACAGATCTTTCAGACAAGACGCAGACTCCATTATCCAAATAAATCCATTTCCTCCGGTTTCAAATGCAGATAATGCCTACTCAAAAAGCTTGTATTAAAATGTATATAGATGCACACATGTATGCACACGTTTGTTAGTGTTTGGCATTTAATGTAAACTCCTCCCTTCCCTTGGTCTGCAGTTTTAAATAATGTGGCCCCTACTGCTGAACCTAGTTTGTCGAATAAATTTTTTAGTGGCTCTTTTTTCTAAATACCCCATAATCCCTAGATTACGTACCTGTGATATTAGATAAAGCCAAAGAATCCATAGAATCTCGAACACTTTGCTCTGGTTTCAAGTCTGACAAACACTCCAGGGAATCTTCATACCACTGTGTTTGATCATGGTTATATCCTGCAGCCCCGTGGTCCAGATCTAACTCCTGGAGCCTTCTACTGCTTGCAGGGCCTGGGTGGCTGCCGTAAGCAGAATCACCCAGTCCATCTTGGGACTGTGCCCAATACATATCAGATTGGTATTTTTTACTTGCAAGGCTCTGGTTATTTTGCTTTAACTCAGTCTTATTTTTAACCATATTATCAGATATCCAATGCTCACTGGCTCGAATATCTATCTCATTGGGCTGCTGCTGAAAGAGGCTTTTATCACCAAACTTGAGGAGGAGCTGCGTCATATAATCTTCATGCTCGGCCCATTCTTCAGGCTCTTCTGGGGTTTCGTGCTCCACCCTGCCTTTCCAAAATTCTTCATTGACAAAACTTGCTCCCTGCCTGGAGAGACTCAGATCATCCAACTTCCGAGAAAGGGTGTCATCAGCATTGCCTGACAGGCCAGGAAACTTGTAGTTCAGAGCAGGGGACAAGAGAAGAGACTGTCTACACTGATCGGCTGACCGACTGCTTTTGCCCATCCGGACACTTCTTCTAGAGTCTCTGGATCGAGCGGACTGAAACGCAGAGTCGGAAGAATCAGACGCATGGACATCTTCACCAAGGCTGCATGTTTTTGAGCAATAAATCTGGCCTTGTTTGGGAAGGAAGGGACACCCCAACAAAGAAGCTTTACACTGGGCACAAGAAAAGCAGGCTTCTGTGGCATGCCAGTGCTGCCCATCGTACGTCATCTGGGCATGGTCAACCCCTGTTTTGGAAAAGAACAGAGGAGGAGGTTACAGTTCGATCTTGAAATGAAGGAAGAAGAAACGGACGAGACTATTTGTATGAGGGAACTCTAAGGGTGATGGAAATGTTCTGTATCCTGAAAGGATTGTGGGTCACACAGGTACAGTTAATTCTCATTATTTGCAAATTCCGTATTTTTGGATTTGCCTATTTGCTAAAATTTACTTGTAACCCCAAAATCAACACTTGCAGAGCTTCAAGGAATTTTCAGGCACGTGCAGAATGCAAAAAGTTTGAGCCAGCTAATCTGCATGTTCTCAAGAAGCTTAGCTCAAACAAAGCAATGTCTTGTCTTTTGTCTCAGCTCTTTAAACAACTGACATAGCCTGGGTCTGTTTTCTCTTTCTTCTATTTTCTACTATCATGTTTTCTTCATTTGTGTGCTTTTTGTTAATTCTGCTGTTTAAAATGGTCCCGAAGCATAGTGCTGAAGTGCTGTATAATGTTCCTAAGCCCAAAAAGGCTGGGCTGTGCCTTCCAGAGAATATATGTGTCCTAGGGAAGCTTCATTCAGGCATGAGCTATAGTGCTGTTGGCTAGTTCAGTATTAATGAATCAGTATATATTAAATAAGGTGCCTTCAAACAAAAACATACAGGAAACAAGATTATGTGTTGATCAGCTGATGAAAATGTCATCAGAGGCTTGGAGGAACCCAACCCTGTATTTCCCCCAGGAGCAATGGTTCCGTACTCAATAATTGAGGCAACCTTACAGAACACAACTATTACAAATAATGAGAACTGACTATCCGTGAAAGCGCAACACAGAAAAACATTTAAGATCTGTACATTTCACTGTATGTTAAGTTATAGGAAAAAAAAAAAAAAGACTAGCCATTCGCAGACAGACTGTTGGGCATGTGACAGAGCAGATAGGCTGGCCGTGGACTCACCGATATGCTCCCCACAGGCTTCACAGTACTCCGCGTACAGGGACTCAAAACAGCTGCAGCAGAACGGGCGGCCATCCTTCATGATGTACCTCTGTCCTCCCAGGGCTGTCTCACACTCAAGGCAACAGAAGTGCTTCATGTGCCAGTGGCGACCCTCGGCTTCTGTGCACTCATCAGCAAAAATGATCTTTAAAAGGAAACAGGATGAAAGAAGATCTCAGCGAGCTATTCTAAAAGCCAGGCAACTGCAGGCTTTCTGGGCAACTGACAGACGGTGGCAAAGAGCCACTTAGCTAACCTTATTTCTTACAGCCTCAAGCTTAAATCTAACTCGATTTAGATACAAAGCAAGAGCAGAAATTGAAAATGTTGAAAAAGAGAAACTTAGTGCCTGCTTAAACTTTAAAGAAACAAACACATGCAGATTTCTACACTGGAAAGAATTCATTTGGTCATATTTTTGCTCCCCAGCCACACTTCGTTGGCATAATCTGGCAAAGAATACATTAACATTGAAATAATTTAGTGGTCTGTGTTTTAACAGAAAACTCATTTAAAAAGTCTGCAGAATCACCAGTTACAGCTATCCAGATGCTGCCTTGTGTGAACAGCACTTGTAGATACTGCTTCATTTGACCCGGTGGATATCTCCAGATTAAAGACTGGTTTTTATAATTTTGGTTTCAAAAAAAATTTAAGATTTATTTGAGAGAGAGAGAGAACATAAGCATGGGAGGGGAGAGACAGAGAGGGAGAGTTTTTTTAATTTTATTTATTTATTATGTCAGAAAGAGGGAGAGCACAAGCAGGGGGAGTAGTAGGCTCCCCGCTGAGCAAGGAGCCCCATGTGGGACTCAATCCCAGGACCCTGGGATCATGACCCGAGCTGAAGGCAGATGCTGAATGACAGCCACACAAGCGTCCCGAGAGAGCCTTAAGCAGACTCCACAGGGAGCCCAATGCAGGGATCGATCTCATGACCCTGACCATCATGACCAGACCTGAAACCAAGAGTCAGACGCTTAACTGAGCCACCCAGGCGCCTCTCAAAAAATTTTCAAATAGCACATTACTGAAAAAAAAACTTTAAAAAATAAATGTATAAAAGTAAACACTGAAAGTTTACTGTCACTGATTAAAGGAGACTGAGGAGATATAAAGAATAAATGCAATGAGGTACCCTGGATTGGATCTTGGACTAGAAAAGAGACATCAGCAGAAAAACTGGAAATCTAAATAAAGTCTGTAGTTTAGTTAATAGTATTAGACCAATGTTAATTTCTTAGTTTTGATGCATACACCGTCGCTATGTAAGATGTTAACAGTAGGGGAAGCTGAAGGGAGGGTCTACAGAACTCTATCATCTCTCCAACTCTTCTGTAAATCTAAAATTACTTTTATTTTAAATAAAAGGCTTAAAAAAAATTCCTTTCACACCACCATCCCTTCCCCACATGCCCCAAGGGTAACCACTGTTAACTCAGTGTATGTCTTTCCATACTATTTCGGTGTGTACACAGATATGTATAGAACTTTAACTTATTCTCCCTTTATGTAACAAAAAGATTAGCTACCACGTACTCTACTTGCAACTTGTTTTTTCCGCCCTCTCACAATCCATCAAGGACATCCTACTTATCAATGCACAAAGACACCTGCTACCTTCTCTCTATTAGCTACATATTATTCTGCTATATGAATGTATAGGGTTATCTTAAACAGCAAAAGCAGGAGATATTTTATTTTGCTTAGATGTGAACAGTGGAATATTGGCTGACTAGAAGCTTATTTTTCCCATTGTTAAGGGATAAACTTTTTTACCTCATCACATGCTGAACACCGTGGTTTCAGCAGTTCAGCATGGTGCCTGCCACAGTGAATTTTTCCATCCTGATAAAAATAGATGAGGTCGACCAGCAGCTCGTTACAGGTGAAGCAGACAAAACAGGAAGGGTGCCAACACACTCCAGGGCCCGCGCGGGAGGCAAACACTGCAATTTCACCTCCATTTATCTTCAACCCACACTAAAAACAAAAGGATTTGAAATTGGGATGATCCTTCTTTGATGACTGGGTTCTCAGCCTTTCCCACTTTACACCAAATCCCATTTTGTCAAGAAAGCTTTTATTTTTGCCCCCTCCTGTTAGTGATTACATAGCTCTTTAATGCTGGACTATTTCTGATTCTTAACCGGAATGAACATGCCTCAGGTATACTGCCACGCTGCTAGACTGTTTCGAAGAATGGTTTCACCCAACTCCCCCTAGGAGTCATTTTCCTGAGCCAGCCTCCTATTGGATACATTTCCTGCTCTGAGCCAGTACAGATCTGAATGTCTTCGTTCTGTTTCTGCAGTTTTGAACACTAGGTGTACCCCTGCACTTCCCTCCATGCCAAGATCCTAGAAAAGGCAGCATTTCACCCGACGTTTACCTAAGGGCAGCCGGACGCGCCCCCCCCACCCCGTCATATAGACATAGTAGCGGAGCTATAAATGTGAATACCCCCTTAATAAAAAGCTAGGCTGCCTTTTATTTGGGGGAGGTTTTGGGGGCCCACACCTGTGCTAGCCTGTCACCTACCCCCAAGCTCACTCCGTCCCCATCACTACCACGAGCTACTCAGCCCGGGAAGGGCTACCTGCTCGCACACGGCATGCATCACTGCTCGGGACAAAAGCTTGATCGCTCCTCTTCCAAGTGCTTCTTTCTTCCGCTGGGCACTGAACACCTGCAGTTCTTTCTTCTCCTCTTCGCTCAGAGACTGGCAGTACCGCACCTTCAGAGACAGGAAAACAGACGCACCACACTGGAGAGCACAGTCTCCCTCGCCACTTCTTCATTCCCAGAGTTCGAGTTTCAGGAAAGAGCAAGTTTAACTGCCCTCTCCCGGGAATCCCCAATTTAAAAATGGCACTATACCTTTCAAATGACACCCAACCTTGCAGCCTCTCTAGCAAAAGGGAAATGCAATTTGAAGGAACTTTCTTTTTTAAAAAAATAGGGAAGGTTTAAACTTTTTTCAGAGACGCTAAAAAAACAATGTTAAGACACTAACCTTCCTACAAAAGGTTGAAACTTGTTACTTGGCACACTCACTCTACATTCTACAGGCACCCGACTGCAGGCCTGAACTATCAGAAAGCAAGGACTCTGGATGAAGGGGCAGGGAAATCTCAAGAGTTGGTAGGCTCCTGAGAAGTGGTGGGTGGCTGCAAACACTATAAAAACCAACCTGTTAAGTTTATTGCACGGACACCCTTTTCTCTTAAGAATGGAAAGCTGCAGCCTCCAGCCAAATTTTAACTGAAGAAAGGCCAAAGAGCCCTAGCCAATGAAGAGGTAGGGTTCACGAGGCATCTCAACGTTTAGGGTGTATTTTCTTTTTTTTTAATTAGCCTCCTTCCTGTTATTTTACCTCATTATCATGTGGTGGCAACTGGTACAATAGCTGTTTAATTCGATGTTTCTCTCCAGGGCTGTTAACATAAGGAACCTTTTCCTCTGGTAAGCAAGCGAAATAGAGCTGGATCTGAGTAAGATGGAAAGAAGGACATCAGCATACAGGAAGTGAACATCTTCACTTATATTCCATCTTTTTTAAAAAGTTACCTTTCCCTTTAGGTGCAGGGCTTGGCCTCCTGCAGCTGATGAGAAGACCAGCTGAGCCAAGGCAGCAGAAGTGCAAGCCTTCAGACAGCGAGCAGCCGGCTGCTCAACTGCTCTTCGGGAATGTAATTTGTAGCGACAATTAGGAGCATCGTAAATTATGCACCATAAAAGGTGCACCTTTAATGCTACCACTCCTCAGCTGCTCTCCCTAGGTTCAGCCAAGGAGTAGTGCTGGGGGGCGCCGCCAATGACCACACAGGCTGTGGGACGGCGCCCCGAACCCCGCCACTCCACAAGCACGCTGCCTCTGCCCGCCGGAGGTTACACGTTACAAACACAAGAGCTGGTTTGTTAAGCTCTGTCAACGCTCCCTTATCAGGGTCTCTCAAGCATCAGCTTTCTTTGCTTCCATGGGTGTTATTTTCTAAATACCTGGAGTCCATTTCCCCAAGGAAACTGGAGGGGAGCCAAACAGAGCCATACTTGGTCACTCTGAAAGGACTCGATTTTTGTTTGGGGTTTCTTCTGTTGTATTCAAAGGAATAGTCCTTGGTGAGTGCTGCTGACTACGCTGCAGCGCCGAGAAAGAATGAAAGCGACTCCAGGGGAGAGGAGATGGGGGAATCGGGGCCCTGTCTGCTTCAGTAGCTTAGTTTCACACAAAACCTACCCAACCCAAAGCTGAAAGAAGGGGTTTTCTCCTAGCGAGCAACTTGTCAAAATACTGCTTTCCTAACGCGGGTGCCAGGCCGCGGCCCTCTCTCCCCATTGTATCGGCCACAGAAGCCCTTCCAGGTAGAAGTGCTTACTGAGGAACAACCATGTGTGTGCAGGACAGGCCCTGCGTGACTCGGGAGCCCCTGTTCTCAGAAGAGTTCCCCACCGTAACTCAGAAGCAATGGCACACCCGACTGGCACCTGTTACTTCAAACTATGGCTTTGCCCTGACACGAATGTCTGTCACCAGCAATGTTTAGTAAGCTCATCATTATAAGGATATTGGGAAAATAAAAATATGCATATACGTAAAATAACAATACAGACAATGCACAAAATTAGCTTCCCCCTCCCCCCTAATCCACGCTGTGGGGACAGGTTCTTTTATGTGTAAGGTTATCAAAGGTCAAATGTCTCAGCAGTAACACTTCAGATGGTTTCTTACAGCTCTGTATTTCTTTTTTTTTTAATTTTTTATTGTTATGTTAATCACCATATATTATATCATTAGTTTTTGGTGCAGTGTTCCATGATTCATTGTTTGTTCATATCTGTATTTCTTCTTTTCCAAAGCAAAAGCATTGCTGAGAACTGGCATGGAAACGTTCCTCTTTCCTTTTATTACCTTTTTATTGTTACTGTTATTTCAAAGGTTAAAGTCCTCTCACTCTCCCAAGAGACTTGTCAGATATCCACATAACAAATGCATAAACAGTGCTCTGGATGACATTCGTGAGAGCAAAAATAGCATCACTGTAGGACTTCTGGATCCAGGAGTACAAAAGGATTGAAAACTTTCATCGAGAAATTAAGGATGACCTTAAAAGGCAAAAATTTACACTATCCAAAGAGTGAGGACCGAGAAGGGTAGCAGGTCAGTGTGGTGGAAATGGTCTATAAATTTTTTATTATTTATTTTTAGCAATTCTTTTTTTTTTAGATTTTATTTATTTATTTATTTATTTGACAGAGAGAGAGACACAACGAGAGAGGGAACACAAGCAGGGGGAGTGGGAGAGGGAGAAGCAGGCTTCCCGCTGAGCAGGGAGCCCGATGTGGGGCTCGATCCCAGGACCCTGGGATCATGACCTGAGCTGAAGGCAGATGCCTAACAACTGAGCCACCCTGGCGCAATTCTTAAGAAATCTTAAATCCCCTGGAAAAACAGCACACACACAGGGCGATGAGGTTCCCACCTGCTCGGGTCGAAGGCCTGGGGGCACCCAGGCATACTCTTCCAACGCGCAGCCTGAGTCGTCATCTGACGTGGAGCTCCTCTGGCACCCAAAGGCAAGTTTGCTCATTTTGGGCTCCATCTCCAAAGGCATAGTAAGAAAGTGAAAAGGCCGGTTTCTCAGTCACAGGACATCAACAATGGCTGCTGTGGATAATATAGGGGGAAAAAAAAAATTAAAACCCCAAGGCACTATTCTTACCCTCCAAGAACTTTCACTGAATGTTGTTTACACACAGCTGGGCCTAGAGAAAGTAACCAAATTACTGGCGTCACCACCCCCAACCAACCCCCAGGCCTGCTGACACTTAAAATCTAGGGCCCCACAATTTGGAAACAGCCCCCTTCACGACTCAGCATTTCAGAAAATGCTCCCCAAACTAGCTTGGTCCAGTTGCCTTTAAAAAGTGCCTCTAATGCACTATTCGTTAGAAAGGTTCTCAAGAAAACGGCTCCGTTGACTTTCTAACTTTCCCACAGAGGAAATCCTTGTGAAGTCCTAGGAGTCGAAGAGAGAAGTGTGAGGGCCCACGCCTCCACCTGCCTCACCCTCGGCTGTGGGCCATGAAAAACGGCTCCAGAGACCCCACCTTGCTGGCTGGGTTTCTAGTCCGTTTTCCCAAGAGGCGCTGCTGTGTGTGCCGACTGGGTCCACGGGGCCAAACCGCTTGGGTTTCGGGGTTCTAATCAAGTTCTGGGAGACAGCAAACTTTGTTTACTCACTGAGTGGAAAGAGCAGTTAAATCCTTACATAGCACATTCAATCCAAAGCCTTCACCATCAATGCGCTACAGTCGGCCAGACAGTTCATTAATGAGTTCCTTCAGCAGAAAGCAACTGAATCCGAGCACGACGCAAAGACAGAACCCAGCTAGGTGACTATTAGTGTTGAACTGCATTACTAGCAGGCATTCACTGAAAAGTTACACAGTACCTACTATGTGTGTGACATGCTAGCAGCCAGCTACCGGGCAAAGTAAATCCAGATGAAGAGTCTTCCTCGGACAGAAGGACTGTAAAAGGGGTCAACACAACGTGGAGTCCCTGCCCTAGAGCCCAGGAACTTTGTTATCGTCACTGAAGTTCCTTCTTAAGTGTCTTCTGATTCTTAAACATCCTCCCTCAGCTCCAGGTACTAAGAAAAAAAAGATACAAGACTTTCAGAATCAGCTTTCAGAGCGCAGCTTTTTATATCTGCCCCTTTCCCTTCATGAAAAAAAAAGAAAGGAAAATATACGTGATTAGCCTGACCGCAATTTAAAGAAAACAAGTCTCTGGGAAGTTAAGTGACTTGCCCAAGGTCACACAGCTAAAAGCCAGAGTGCAGTCACACGACACGATGGACTCATCAGACTTCCAAACGTTGTTCTGCCTTAAAAAATTCTCTCGCTTGCTGAAACAAGTAGGAAAGGAAACCTAACACGCTTCAGCCTGAGACTGTCCTTTTTCAGCCATGATGTCAAACGCAACTCTAAATACTTACAGTATCAGAAGTGTTACCTATCACAACCTGATTATTAAAACGTATGGTTCTCCTTTTAGAAATCAAAGGACATAAATTAAAATTGTAACAGTCAACAAATGGAAGGCCAAACGCCCAATGCCTACAATCTTTACTGGAAGGAGTGATGCCACACGGTAGGTAGATATGATTCCAACTAATAAATTTAACTTTCCTTCACCCTGAACAAAAAGTAAAGATGACCTCATTTCCTCACTATCATCGGGAGGTTATGACCTTTCAAACAAGTCGTCATTTCACACAGGTGCAATTCATTCCCATCTTGACTTAAGAAAGGCTCTCTAAACAGGCACATTCCTTAGTCCTCAGTAAAAAAGGATGTGTTAATGAAAGTCAGAAAATTTCTTGGATCTAGTCTTTCCCTTTTGTTTTGGAAAAAGCAACTCCCACATGTCAAAGGAAGAGAACTAGAGTTTAAGAATTTAATTAGTAACTCAAAAACCCCACCAGTGGGGGGGGGGGGGCGGAAGGCGGGCTCCAATGCAATTTTAACCTGAATCATGAAATAGGTGTATTTGGCCCTTGCCAAACCTGGCTGAGGAAGGAGACATGACAGTACCCGCTCTGCAGAAACTTACAAAGAATAGATATTAAATAGAGCCTAAAAATGAAATGTCCTATCTTATAAAACAAGAGAAAACACCACAAATTAAGACAAATCATGGATTTTCCAAACTAGCACAGAGGCAGACTACCAAAGATCTGAATCACTTTTACAGCTGTAATCCTTGATTAGCCTTTTGCAAAAAAAAAAAAAAAAAAAAAAAAAAATTTTACAATTACTATCCCAATCAAGGTAAATCAACATGAGCACTACATGACACAATCCCCCCTCCTCCCCATCATCTAGAGGTGCTGGCCACGCCTCAGGCCTACCACTCCCACATACTCGTTCCAGCCTTTCCACACTCTACACGGAGGACTGTGTCCACCAACAACATGAAGGGTCCAACTGGAGGAACGTGAGGGACTGAGTCCTTGTTACCCCAGGCAAGGCTTCCGGTTTCATCTGCTGGCACTCTGACAGCTGCCTTGTGCCTCTGTGCCCAGCCTGGCATGATTCGTGTTATGACATTTAATCCCCATATCAAGGGGCCCACAGAGGGTGTATCTTGACTCACAGAGGAGGAAACTGAGCCTCAGAACGATCTGCCACAGGACAACTGTCCTAAGGTCAGTAAGGTAACAAGCAGTGGCCTTGGAACTGGGCCTCTCTGTGATCTTAAACCCCGGGCACCCCTCATTGCCTCCTAGAGGTGGAACCCGACTGCGCCAGTTCTGCTTTCTCTGGCCGACTAGTCATGCTCCTGCGCCACAGCCGTGAAAAAGGACGGACCGCAGGGAGACCAGCCGCTTTGCCCAAGCAGACGCTTCGAGGAGAGCACCCAGGCAAAAAGGATTATAAAAATTCAACGGCCTCATGAGCTGTTGATTCAGAATTTGTTCTCTGGAGAAGGCCTCTTTTTGCTTTCTATCAGGAGATAATAACTTAAAATGACACAACATTCCATTCATTAGCAAGGTCTCAGAGATGACAAAAAATAAACATTAAAAAAAATAAAAGTGACATAGCATGACCTCCACTTGCCAGGTTGTAGGAAGAGACCCTACATTACCACTAGCTACTTTCTCTTTACTTGATAACACACACACTTGAATATGGACTTTTCTTTTTTAAAAATTACCTCTGTCAGGAGACCCTTAGATTCTTAAGTATATCTTTGTCTCATACTGGGTCACAGGAAAGCAGTTGACTGCTGAGCATGGTTCCTGCACTTCTAAAATGTTAAAGTAATAGAAATGATAAATCTGACTTCACCTCTATCTCTTACTGTAGGCATTTACATTACTCTATGGTATCTGCTTTGACAACACAAAGAAAGAGGGGAGCCTGGACATTCCTTATGCTTTGGGTCATGATGTAGCAGCTTCCTGATGACACATAAATGTGGTTATGTCTCATCTGCCAAAATACCACCTTTTAGACCAAACACGAAACCACGCGTGAATCGCGTGGAACACGCGAATTGAACAGAAAAATTGAATCGAGCAGAAAAATTTCATTAATTTCATTTCCAGGTGTTGTCGCTTTAGGTTGGTCATGTGAAATAGGTACACAAATCACATCTACAAATGAACTGCATTATAATAGGAATAGAGCTATTCACAGCTGGGGTTAGGAGAAACTTTCTCAAGATTTTTTTTTGCAGAACCACACTTAGATGCACAAGAGCGGCCCTGTCTTATGCCCTGTCCTTTATTAGTTTTGTATTTTACTTATTTTTGTAAATTTTTATTTTGATGTAATTTCAAACACCAGAAACGACGGAAGAGTAAGGAACTCCTATGTCGCCTGTACCCAGATTCATCATCTACATTTTGCTTCATTCGTTTTATCATCCTCCCCCTCATTATCAAACACTACACACACTTTCCTGGGGACCATTTGGGAATGCGTATTTTTTTACATTCTCTTACCTAACCACAGCTAAATTAAACATGATATATTTTTTAAATGTTTACTTAAAAAAAACTATGGGGGGCGCCTGGGTGGCTCAGCTGTCAAGCGTCTGCCTTCAGCTCAGGTCATGATCCCAGGGTCCTGGGACCGAGCCCCACATCGGGCTCCCTGCTCGGCGGGAAGCCGGCTTCTCCCTCTCCCACTCCCCCCCTGCTTGTGTTCCCTCTCTTGCCGTCTCTCTCTCTAATAACTAATATCTTAAAAAAAAAAAGAAAAAAAAACTATGGGCAAGACGCCATGTTAGATGCTTGAGATAAATAGAATAAAAAGGCAAAAGACTTAGTATTCTGTGATTATTGGGAGGCAGGTTTACTGTACTGGTCTTGAAATGCTGTATTTAACCAAATGAACTTAATCATATGTGAATGACAATTATGCATTAACCAGTTCTGTGCTAGGTTTGCCCCTGTCGGGGAAATGAATCAGTAGAGGCCCCACCTCCCCAATGTCTTTTTATAATTCTGGATGTAAAGAAGTTTCATCATGCAGGGAAAAAAGTGAAACAGTTTTCAGGAATGGGTTGGTTCAGGTTTCAAACAGAGTCTGACCCTTAAGGAAACGTGTAAAGGAACGTTTAAGAGCTACCAGCTCTGTCAAAGATGCCTTCCGGGTCAGCACAGCAAGCAGGTACCTGAATCCAATGAGAGCAGGTTAGGACGTATTCACAGATACTACTTTGAAGGGAAAACTAAAAGCCAATTAGAAGAATCAAGGAGAGAAATGAATGACAAACAGAAGAAAAGGGCATGGACATAAGGGAGGGGGAGAAAGAAGCCTGAGGTTGGGCAGAGAGAAATGAGATATTTTTTTCTTAGAAAGACAAGGATTATCATGGGGGTGCCCATGCAAGCCACGCAACAGACGGTGGAAGAGTTTCATTTCCCTCCTTTATCCCTTTTCTCTCTTCTTCCTTCAAAATCGTTAACTAGCTGCTTCTCACCATGTAAAAAGACTCAAAGACAAACAGCTCGCAGGTGTAGGACTTCTCAATCATCATATAATTGTCAAGAGAACATCTGACCCAAGGGATAGAGCAATACTTAGGGAACAGAATTTGGGGCTTCAGCACTCAGTAAACTCAGCCCTGGAGCCTTCATACCTCTCACAAGTCACTGAACATCATGGGGCCTTATTCTTTACGGCAGCTATTTTCCTTCCAAAGATGGTCTAAGTATGGGAAAGTTTTGAAGAAGAAAGGAACTGCATGAATATAAAGAATTACAGTTACTATCAACATGTGTCAATTGGCGTCGTTATTCCCACTGTTAATTAGTGGAAAGATTTCCTTGAAGCTGACCAGCAACATCCAGAATAAGAACAACTTGTTAATACAATAAAACTGAAGGTTGACATGTAAATTTCATCATCTTTTTGAGTTCAGGAGGTTCTCTAACCTTTTGAAGGGCAAAGAATTTTGACAAACTATTAGCCTCCATTCCCAGCTCCCTTAGAATCAGCTTCTAACCAGTACCTACATAAAATCTCCAATACCAGTTCATACGCACGCGTGCAGGCACACGCCCTCCATTACGTTCATACGCACACGTGCAGGCACACGCCCACACAGAGAGCACAGCCGGGTATTTCCAGGTGTCTCAGGCAGAGCAACAATTGTGATAAACCAATACACGACTGGCTGTAAGTTGGCCCTTGTTCCCCAAATAAGAGTATGGCCTCAGTCATCCAACACCGTGATGTAAAGAGGGGTTCCTCAGGAAATTTACTTTCCAGATTCATTTACTCCATCCATTCATTCATCCCTATATTTAAAGGCCATTGCTGAATGATTCAAGGAAATAACAGAAAGAGGCAACTGGTTTTATTCAATTAAAGGCTAGAACTTAAAAAAAAAAATGTATCCACCAGGACAAGAGTATTTCCAAACTCCATTATACAGTTCCTTGCTTTCTTGAGTGGCGACTGTGTATACTGTATGTGATTTAGCCTTTGGCTGATCATTTGTTTTCATTCTCAGAAGAAAATGAACAGTAGAAAGAAAACGGCCTTCAGGAATCTAATCCAGCCATGCAGCTGGGTGTGACCTGGGAACATAATTCCTCAACTAGAAAGGAAGTGTAGGGCTCTCTCCCAGTGGAGAGCTGACGTCTGGAATCTCACGGCCCCAGCCTCACGGCTTTAAGATGGTTGACAAACTTTTTATAGATTTTTCCCTCCCTGCTGTCACCACAGATTTTTGAATTACTGCTGCTTTAGTCTCTTACTAAGTAGGCTTTTCTCTTTGCCCACAACCAGCAACCTCCGAATCTTTCTTTTTTTAATTTGTTGCTTTCTATGTTCTGTAAATTAGGCAACTACAATTTGAAAATAATTCGTCTAAAAGTATATAGAGTCATTGTGCTATGAACAAGGGCTTACACAGTCCTTCTGTGAGCACAGTAATCACCGGTTAAATGAGGTAACATACAATACGTGAAGGTGTTATGCAAACTAAAAGCAGCTTTATTATTTTGCTATGCTATTTTGGTCATTTGAGAATCATTTATTTTCTGTTGTGCTATATGCTGCATCCAGGACAGCTAAGGATTACTATTTTGACTGACCTTGACATATACATAAATGAGCCTTTACTATTTTTCCCTAAAAAGCTTAGTAAGTCAGCACAGAATGTGAAGGTCCAGAGACAGTGAAGAGTCAAGAGTTTCACTGGAAGGCAGATGCAACAATAGAAGCCAATGGTAGCACCGAACGACATTGTCAAGAATTAGACAAATCAGGCAGGAGACTTCGTGCTTAACCCTAAAGGTTTAAGAGAAAGAGACAAAGGGCGTGTGAGCAGAGTGCCACTGAAAGTCTTAAAGAAAATTAACACAACAGGGACGGTCAGGAAAGAGAACAGGAAACAGGGAGGGGCCTTTCAGGCCACTGCTACTAAAGAGAGCCTAAACATGGTAACTTGGGGAGATAAAGTAAAAGGAAGCAACAGGAAAGGGGGAAACTGGGTCAAAGACAGTCTTGAGTCTTAGGTGACTGAAAGACGGTGTACTAAAATGGAAATACTACATAGGCAAGTCAGAGAGGAATGAGGATTTCAGGAGGTTGAGGAGACGGAGTTCAATCACACATACTGAGGTCTTAACTGTACATCAGTTCTGGTCTGGTTCCTATTATTAATCATTTTCTTGGACCAAGTCACCAAGCCAAATCAAAATCATGCAAATAGAAAACAGAATAATTTTCAGTGCCTGCCATTGAACATGAAGTCCAAGGTCACACCCCTAATTACAAATGCTTTTCCCAATCAAATTCCACCCTAGTTCATGTGAAGATTACCATAGCATTGCAGCATCCCCATGAAAAGGTATTTCTTGTGTGAACCTGCCCAGAGGAGTCAGAAATCCTTTGATCACCAAAACCCAGAACAGATACCGATTTGTGAAGTCGGTTGGGCTAACATTCCCTAGGTGTCCCCTGCTGCTAAGTGTCATCCTGTGGGCCACAAACTGCTTAACAACTTCTTTGTTAAACTGCTTGTTAACAAGGCCTTAGCACACAGAAGATGCAGATCACACATACCCATTCAAGAGCTACTCTAACTCTGTCAGGCTAAATATGCAGGTGAATAAAATTTAACTACAGACTAACTTGGCAATACAAGAACCTGAAACACTTTCATTCTTTACGAAACACAAAATATACAACCCTATGGATACAGGTATTTTTTGTTTATGGAGATTTCTTTAAAAGCCAGAGGCCTGTAATTGCCATAAGTATCAACTATGATAACCAAGGTTTGAACTTCATAGTAGAGACCCTGAACTGTTATCTCTTTAAAGTTTTCACACACACACTCAAAGAGCACTCAACGCTTACTGCCTGCTAAAGACAAAAGTTCAGAGCCCAATTCAGTTTTATTTATATTGAAAGGAACCGTGGAGATAACTGTAAAATAAAAAAAATGAAGGTACCCAAGGACATTGCTTAATGAAACATTCCTTTGCTAAGAGTACTTCATACCAGCAATTAGTGGCATTAGGCCATGTGCCCCTTGGCATTTTCTGTATTTTCCAGGTAAGCCTTCATCCAACTTGTACATTTTCCAACAGCTGAGTGGCCTGTCATGTACCATCCAATTGCCAAGTAGCTATCCATTTTTCCAAGAGGAAATGTGCAACTCTGCGGGGTTTCAAAGCATTCTAATTTCATGCACAAATACATTCCACGACAGTAAGACAGACTGCTTAACAAAAGGAGGAAACATGATGACAAAGCATGGTCCTGTGCCAGAACGGCGCTTTTGGGGTCAGGTTTTTTTTGGCTGTAAACCGGACTATACAGACAAAATCCAAAACGCACGCTGGGGTGTGCGGCGGACCACGCAAGGCACTGCGCTAATGAACTAGTTATTGTCCATAATGGGGGACGCAGATATTTTCGCAAATCGTGTTCCAGTCTCCTATTGATTTTTTGAATTTCTATTTTCAACGGCGGCCCAAGGAAACGGCAGCCAGACTTGACTCCAATGTACACACAGACTCAGGTTTCACCCCGTCACCTGTTGGCTCCTGAACAACACTCCTCTTTGTGAAACTTACAGCACTCATTTGAAACAAGTTTCCAGAGAAAACACTTCAAGAAAGTGTTTGAGAAGTCACAAGACTCGAGTTGTAAAAACAAATTCCACACATAGCCTGGTTTATACTGACATAGATTAATGTGAAAACCCGAGCTTTTTAAGAAGGGGTCGGGAGGGGAGCCGGAGGGAAAGGATGTCACCCTTCTTCAAGAAAATGCGGCAAGCTAATTCTGGATCGGGCTGCGAGGGGCGGCTGTCGGGGTTCCGCTGGGTCAACCCATGCCCGCACCGAGGGGAGAGACACCTTGGAGCAGCCGTCGGCGCCCCCCAAAGCCCTACCCTCCGCGTGGCCGTGGCTGTCAGGCCGCGAGGGGGCGCCCCGGGCCGCGGGTGGGACCAGGCCCCGCGCCCCCTTCCCGGCCTCCCCCCCCAAATCCCTTCCGCACCAAGAGGTCGAGCCCCAGACCCAGCGGCTGGGAGCGAGTCCCTCCTGGGCGCCAACGCGAGGCCTGCAGAGAACAGCCCCCCTTTTCCCAGGAGACAGTACAGTCGCCTGCGAACCCCCTTACCCACCTCCAGGGGAAAGCCTCGCGCCGCCTCTGCGCAGCGCCCCCTCCGCGGAAGAGCATTCGCCCCGCGGCTTGACGGCGGTACTGAATGGCCGCCAGGCTCCCCGTCTCTCCCCCAACTTCCGACGAGAAGCCCCCTCCCCGCGGGCGCACGGGGACGCGCGTACCCCCGCAGCCCTCGGCGTTCAGTCCCCGTCGCCCGACTGCCATCAAGCCCCAGGAGCGGACAGCGACTCCCCACCTGCGGCTGCGGGGCCGAGCGCGGCCTGCAGCCCCTCCCGGCGCCCGCCGCGGCCCGCGAATCCGCCGAGCCCCTCGGCGCGCCCTCGGCGCCCACCGCTCCGCGTCCGAGCGAAGCTGGCGGCCGGGCGCGGGGTGGTTCCCGAAGGAAAAGAGGGCTGGGGGCCCTCCATGTCACCCTCACCCACCCGTTTCCGGGTGGGGACCGAGACGCGGGGGCGGCGAGCGCAGGGCCCCCGGTAAACCGTGGCGGGCCGCGCCCCCTGTCGGGGCTCAGCACCCGCCCCGCGCGACGGGTAGGGGGTCGCTGCCGGCAGCCCCCGCCCGGCCGTGACGCACACCCGCTGTCCTCCTCGAGCCCCCTTTCGGTGCAACGCGGCGATCCTCACCCGCTGCAGCTCCCTAACCAGCCGTGGGGGGGGGGCCCGGCAAAAGGTCCTTCAGCTCCCCGGAGACCCTCTGTCCCCGCCGGCGCCGCCGACTCTGCTCCCCCGTGTTTGAGTCGCCTCGTCCAGGCCACCGCATCCCCCACGCCTCAGCGCTGCGTTTCTCCAGAACCATCCACCGGGGAGAGAAAAATCCCCGTGTCCGCTCTGCGCCCGGGGCCGGCGATCTTCAAAAGTAACCAGAGCCCGCATTTAAAAAAGTAACCATTTCGCTTCCTGCCGGTCCCACCCTCCTAGGAGCGCGGCGGGCCGGCCGCCCGGCTCGCAGTCCCAGCCCTGCCGGGCTGCCGGTTCCCGTCCGCAGGAGGCGCCTGCCCAGCCTGATCTCGTGGCCGCCCGCTTTCCAGGAACTGTCACTGCTGACCGTGCCCCTGGCAGGTCTCCACGAGGTCCTGCGCGCACATTATTCCTCGAAAAGTTACCCACCCACTTGGCGAGCCTCGCGGCTGGAGCACCTTACCTCCGTCCGCCCGCTCCATTCCCAGGAGCCCTAGTGAGAAGAACCGCAGAGATGCAAATACCCCAGGACGCTTATGTAAACTTCCCCCTCCCGCAGGTGCACGCGCGGGCCACAAAACGCTGGGAGAATTATGCAAGGCCACCTCTTAAAGAAATCATCTCAACTCAGCCCCATAAACATGATGTCAGCAAATGGCACGTTTAACCAAGTTCTCACTTGGAAGGGCTCATTAACATATGAATTCTCCTCTTAGGACTTTTCTTGCATTTCGCAGTGATTCCTACTGCTTAGCGCAGGAGATTTATTTTTATCGGTAAATAACAGCAAAAGAAAAGGTGCCAAGTCATGGGATACGCTTAATCAAGTACATGAATAGAGTTTTTATAAACAGGTTAAGTGAATATCATTATTCAGACACAAGAACGTGCCTCATACTTAAGGCTAATCTTGTTTTTGAGCTGATTTCTGGTACACTGAGAGAAAGTGAAGTTTGGCATTAGTTGTCTACAGAAAGGACCAAGAGAAGCAACACAGGACCTCAAAGCAAGCCAAAAACGGAATGATAGACTAGTATAATCAGCCCCTGAGGTATCGATCTCTTCTGAACTACGGATTTTAATTTCTATAATAGCCCCATCACAAGGTGATAAAATGCCAAGGGAGAGGAGAGGAAAAGATGCAATATTTAAATATTTAAGGGTTTTGTCAGTTTATAAACTGCTATTAAATAAAAGCAACTTGAAATGGTCACCAGTTTCTTAGGTATCCTACCTTTTCTTTAAGATAAAAACAAAATCCTTGAACCATCAGGATTCCTTGGGAAGGCTTTGTAATATATATACTTCGACAGTATACAACTGAACAATAGCTCATTGTAACTGTGATTTAAAAATACACAAACAAGTTGCCATAAATGGAGCAGTCAAGTAAATACCTCTGTGGCCAGTTTCTGTTATCTCTGCCTTAAAGACAGAAGCAGCTGAGGAGAAGCCCCTTTTTTAAGCGATTGTTCTAAAGTGGCAGAGACAAAAATTTGTGGCTCTGCTGGTAGACTAATTTGGAAACACTGATTCAAACAACAGGATTTGTAATTCAAATAGACTCTCTGTTGGCCAATACGGATACCAGTTTTGAAGACTGTTCCTAAACAGTTGCAACCGTAGAGCCCCTCTGGCCTTCAGATTGTGTGGGGACTTGAGGGAGGGTGGGCGGGGAGCTTTCAAGGTTACCGCTTTCCTCTGTGGACCTGTAAAATTAACCATGAAGGCCTAGGTCAGATTTCCTTTTTCCTATTTCATTCTGTGTGGGCTTCCTCAGGGAAGTCATCCACTGAACAGTATCTAGAGGACGAAAGCACAGTTATTGACTTATATCAAATCCTAAGCTATGGTATCATTATGATAAAGAGGGTATCAGAGGACCAATGCTTTAAGCCAGGTGGATCCTTTTAGAAACAGCTTTTAAAGGAGAGCTACACATTAGCTAAGGCCACAGAACCCTCCCAAACTACAAACCATGGCAACACCTATCAGTATTAAATGTCAGCCATTGTAAGTGTGCTTCCTCTAAGGCAGTTACTTGTAAATACTGTTTGTTACAATTTCAACAGGTACTGTCAGCTTTATTGCCTATTGTCCGTGTTTTTAGCGATGAAGCTCTTTGGAGAGAGTTAAAAAGCTTTCTACTAATGTTCACTCTAAATGCAACAGACTTTTCTCCTGGTCTGCAAGGCATTGTTATTGTCAAGGGTGAACTTAGGCAGGATGGGGAGCAAGGCCCCCAACCAGCACCCTTTTGTTTCAGCCAGGTGGAATATTCATTGCTTGCAGATCACACTTGAGAGGAGGCTGAGAAAGGAAGCCCAGAAATTCACAGGACTCGGTTTCCTCACCCCATCCTGGTCTCTGCTATACAGTAACCTCCTCACAGGGGCTTTCTCCAGCCCTCCTAATGCCCCAAATCACCTCTCCCTCTGGTTTGTGCTATTTGTCTTCATGGCTCTTAGCTTTGCTTTGACATGATGTGGCTGTTTGTTCATGTTTACTGGCTTTCTCCTCCCCCAGAAGGCGGAGACTTTCAGGATTTGCTACTATATTCTCAGCATCTAGAATCATCCCTGGCGCATAGCAGACAAGCTCAATAAACATGAGTTAAATGAACAAATGGGTTTTGGACATTCTTCTCAGGCCCTCACGGATATACCATACTTGTACAAGTCAGTCTGTTTCTAACCTAAAACCATACTGAACTGCAACGTCCTAATGGAAGAAACTAGGATGGAAAATCAGAAAAATGCCAAAGGCAAAGAAAGAAAGAAGCAGCGCTTTGTTTTGTCAAATGCCTGCCAGCTCTGTTGGATCTGGAAGAAAGAGATAAAAATACCAAATAGAAAGCAAACCTTGGTGCTATTTCTTCTGTGATTTGTATACAGTGACCTTGAGGTCTTTTCCTTGCCTCTGTTTTTTCGTTTGTAAAAAACTGCTTTTTAGTTTTACGGGGAAGAGTTGCTCTTGGTCTCAGACATTGGGAAGAATTTTTATCTAAATACCAGAAATCTAGGAAGAGTCTATTTAAAGGATTGGATGTCGTGAAGTTTCTTAACAGAAAAAAGAGATCAAGGCCTCTAATGTTCATCAAGTGGCACCTCACTGAATACATCTGAGGGGCAGTTGGCATAATGTTAAGTGGGGTGCAGGCTTCAGTCTTCAGTGACCCCACAGTCTAGGACACCAGTTTGGCCGTTCTGACAATAGATAGATAGGTAACTAAAAGAATCTCAAAATACACTTGTATGTATGATGTAATTTCTAATTAAAAGGACTTTTAAAATAAAAAAAAGAATCACAAAGTCACACAAGTAGACAAAGAGTTGACAACAACCTGTGGGATCCTACATCTTGTCTGGATAAGAAAAAAAAAGAGATCCAGAGGAATAATCATAATAATTCATCATGCTCCTTATCAAATTTGTTACCACTGAAGGTCAATGTAAAATGGTCTCTTTTTCCTGTTCATTTTAAACATTCCTAATGTACCTCAGATTGGGCAATATACCCGCCCCGGTGGGTTCCTGCACGTTTGCAGATTCTAGTTGCCCTGAGCTGAGTCCGATGCACCCCCAGGGAAGGGCCCCGAGGCAGATACCAGTTCTTCCTAGAGTTAACAGGCATTACAGTGTTTTATAATAGATTTCAGTTTCTCTAGGCCTCCAATTACTTTCTTCGCCCTTTGATTATATTTAAAGCAATGTGATTAGAGAGCACTGGTTCTTTAACATTTTCTGCACCCAATCCCTCTTTAGATTGACTACTCCAATCCTCCCAGCTGTCTGTCCCCTCCCCCCACCCAGACTGCCTTTGTGAGTGATGTAACTCCTCCCATCCAAGTACCCAGAGGCCCTGGGCTTGTCTGTTCTCCGTCACTCACTCACTCCCTGACACTGGGGTAGATCACTTCTCTAAGGTATTCGCTCTCTTCATTTCTAAAAGTGCTAGTGTTCAGGCGAGGTCAATGGTTAGAACTTCTGAGGAGGGAACACAATCCATTTTTTTTTAACTCAAATGAGAATCTCAGTGTAGAACCAGATGAAGTTCACCTGCTCTGTGGCAGCTCTAGGTTGGTCTCTTCCCCAACCCCCTGCCCCCGCAATACCTCCCCCCCCACCACACCACATGCTTCCAGGTCGGCCCCTCAGGCTCCCTCCCCTCAAACTAGATGCCCCCAGAGGCTCCACCAGCTCTAGTATTTTCTGAGTCTCTTAAAACTCAATGGCTGCTTAGGACACTAATGCTGGATAGGTGTTTCTAGCTGCACTGTCTTGAGTCTACAGTCCAAGCTGGGGGTGGGAGGGGAGAACAGGGGGTCAAGTCCTTTCATTTCACTCCTGCTCAGGGTTGTAACTTTTTTTTTTTTTAAGATTTTATTTATTTATTTGACAGAGAGACACAGCAAGAGAGGGAACACAAGCAGGGGGAGTGGGAGAGGGAGAAGCAGGTCTCCCGCTGAGCAGGGAGCCCAATGCAGGGCTCCATCCCAGGACTCTGGGACCATGACCTGAGCTGAGGGCAGATGCTTAAGGACTGAGCCACCCAGGCGCCCCAGGGTTGTAACTTCTAGTAAACAACAGCAGCTATCTTTGCCTACCCCACTCCCTCTCCCAAATTTTCTGGAATACCCCTTCCCCACCCCAGGAAGTGTTATTTTTCATGGACAGATAATTACACTAATAATATTCAAGCACCTTGACCTTAAGTTCTTCACCATTCTCTACTTCTGTGGCTCAACGCAAACATTCTTAAGACTTCACTAGTGAAAAACTACCAAAGTGTTAAGGAATGAAGAATCAATCTTCCAATAAATACTGAGAGATCTACACATGAAGGAAATCCAAGATATATTAAGATTCAAAACCCAATATATAGTATGATCACATTGTTATAACTAATAATTTACAGGCTAGTATATGTCTAGCAAAACTATTAATATGTTCTCTAGGGGAAGGCAGATTATAGGAAAAGCTATCACTTTTTAATTTATATTTGTAAAGTAAATGTATTTTCCTATTTTCATGTTACTTACAACCTTTTTCTATTTACAATGATCAGATAAAACTTTTACAGTTTAGGAAACAATAAAGAAAATATACTACAATATTACATAAGGAAGAAAATCTCAAAAGCAGAAAGTGATGCTCCTGATTTAATTATTAGTTGATATGGGAAAATACACAAACTCATCATTCCTCTCCCTGTATCTTCCTCTCAATCACAAACTTTAACAGTGAAATCTCCGCTGCATTTATTTACAATACTTTGGGAAGGGGTGACCAGACCCACCTTTGCAAGGAGTCAGATGGATTGGCTCAGGAGCCGCTGCAATTGATGCCTCCTATATTCACCTGTTGACTCACTGATATATTCTTTGGTTGATTCAAAAGATAATCTGTTGAAGGGCAGCATTCTTAGACCTAGGCCCTCCCCTTAAGTTAAGAATTTCACATTCTATTTATATCTTGATTTATTTCCAAAAGTCTCAGAAAAAAAATATACAAGATGAGTGGGGAAAATAATTTCATTTTTCAGAATATGTAACAAATCATGATACATTGTGATTATACTACAGTAGAGGCGTGGTTACAATTAGAATCCAGGGATAAGAGGAAATGATCAATCAATTCTGGCTAGGAGGTGAAGGTCAAGGAAGTGGGAAGGTGGGGTAGGAGCAGTTGATCACGGTAATTCTTGGAGTGGAGCTGGGGTACGGAACAGGACCCAGGCCAGACTGAGCCAATTAAAGCTTGTGAGGAGCGAGCAGCTCTTAGTAAACCCATGATAAATGTGACAGGAGGACCGGAAGACAGGAGTGAGGGGCTGGAGACTGTGCCCAAAGGAAGGCAGGCCCTCTAAGCTACTCTGGGGCCTTCGGGAACCAGGGAAGTTAAAGAAGAGTGACAGGCCTGTATCTATGCCCTAATTAGAGGGAGGGCAGAGAGAGCGTACAGAGAAACTCAATGGGAAGAGCGTAGAAGCTGCCTCAGTAGTTGAGGGCAGAGAAGACAAGACTGTGTCTGAGGGTGAAGGAACTGGACCTGCGGTGGCCCAGTGTGTATGCTGGGGGTTCGGGTGGCAGATGGGGTGCAGACCTTCCTAAGTGAATCAGCATTCCCGTTGTTTACCTGAAAGACAACCAAAAGTTTAGCCCGCCTGTGAGCTCTAAACTTGAAACTGCAAATACTTTTCACTGCCCATGGGAGACAAAGGATTTACATATTTCTCTTTTTCTTTTTTAATCTCCACATCCAACAGGGGCTTGAACTCAAGACCCAGAGATCAAGAGTCAAGGCCCTACCAGTTGAGCCAGCCAGGCCCCCAGGATTTTCCTTCTCTCCCTCCCTCCCTCCCTCCCTCCTTCCTCCCTTCCTTCCTCCCTTCCTTCCTTTCCTTCCAGGTTTATTTATTTATTTGAGGGGTGAGGAGAGGAGAGAAGCAGACCCCCGCACTGAGCCGGATCCCACAACTCTGAGATCATGACCTGAACTGAAATCAAGAGCGGGATGCTCAACCGATTGAGCCACCCAGGTGCCCCAGGATTTACATTTCTATGCTCAGCCTTTATCTTCCTCTTGATATTCACCTTTAAAACATAGTACTTACATCCTCTAGTGTGTGTGTGAAGTGGGGGTCTACAATCAATTATGGAGTATTTGCTGCTTTATTTCATGAACTACATGTGCAAAGCTATTTTGCTCACCTGTGTATTTTCTTATGCTATTTAAACTCTCCACCACCTAAAATGGTCGACTCTCCACAAGGGAGAATCTGGACCAACAAAGGCATGCCAACTTTTAACACTTACCGTGTGCTGTAACTAATCAAGGTGTTCTTAGAGAGGTGTCAGCAAAGAATTAGTTCAAGCAGCCAGAAGCCTCTTGCCAAAAAGAGAAAGGTCAGCAAAGCTTTCCATAATATTTCTTTATCTTATCTGAGATCCCAAGTCCCTTTCTGCAACTGTGGGAATTTAAACAAAGTGATTTTGTAGTGGAAACTGGTTTGTAAGCTTTAATTAGATTGTGCCAGGGACAGGATCTGGAATTCAAATTGTTCTATTGGTCCTGAATCACATAGTTCTAGATGGGTAACTGTCTTTTGATACAAGTTACTTTTAATATTTCCTTTCTCCTTTTATGCTTGCAGCTCTAGTCTCTTCAACACTGAGTTTACACTCAATTATAGAGGGGCAAAGGCTAGGGAGCTCGTCCATTTTGTTCAGTGATAGATACACAGGCCTGGTATATTAGACACTTTGCCTGGTACATAGGGGATTCTCAGTAAATATTTGTTGAGTGTCTTGTTCACATTTGATTCTCCACAGAACCTGACACAGACCTCGCACATACTAAGTACTCCTTTTTATATCTCAATGATCAGTCTGTTGTTTTTATTTTTATTTAGTTTTTTAAAAGTGTATCAACTAATTTGAGGTTAATTTCCCAGTTTCAATATTTAAAGTAATCTCATGAAATTCATCACTTAGGTTATTTATTTATTTATTTATTTTTGGCTTCTGAGATCTGATAGGAATGAACTGGCTCACTTGAAATCTCCTTAGAAAGCTCAAATTTCTAAATCCTGTGCTCCACCCACCTCCAAACCAACATCCTAACGTCTCTGTCTCTTCCCAGTCTCCCGACGGTACCACCAATACTCCGAGTAGCCGCAAACCAATCAGCCCAGAGCCTCCCTCACTCCAGGTGCCCTCCTTCTTGCCTACCCTCATTGGGTTATTTATCAGATCTTTGTGTCTCTTAAGCTTTCCCGGTTGACCTGTCCCTCCTCCCTCTGTCTGTGGCTGTGCCCCCCCCCAACCCTGGGGGTACCATGCAGCCTGACTCACATCTCTCTTCTCTCATCTCTACCATCATTCTCCTTCACTTGACCACCACAGATGCGACTGGGTTCATTCTCCTACTTTAAAATCTCTTCTTCACAGTTTGCCCAACACCTCCATGGGTTCCTAGCGACGAAGGCCCTCCATTTGAAGCCCCCATCGAATCCTCCAGCACTATGGCCACTACCTGAACTACCTCACCTTGGGCTCTCTAACTGGGGGTTTCCAACCCTCCCAGGCTGTTTCATGACCCTTTGCCTAATCCAGCTGTTCCCTCCACTTGGCTCTGTCTAGCCACTCACTTTGATCTGCCCAGCCAGCTGACTTCAGGACCTTATTTGGGCTGGGTCCTGGAACTGTTTCCCAAGGCCCCAGTATAGCAAGGGTTTCTACGCTGTGCTTCCCCTGCTCCAGAACCCTCCATTGGTCCCAAGACTCCCAGCTTATTCAGACTAGTCCCTCCACCCAAATTACAGCTTCTTTTCCTTCTCAATCAGAGATTCTGTTCACTGGAGTGGCATGATTCTCTTCTCATGTGCACACAGCTTTGAGAGAACCCAGAGGTTTTCCTTTTCACTCAGCGGCTACACCAATACGAATGGGCTACAGTCACACTTTTGGTTAATAGTAGCATATGGAAGAGAGAGATTTTTGAGGAATAGACCTTCCGGTGTTTCTAGGTCCTTCAAAGAGCTTCCCCCAATGCTTCCATTCTCCTTCGGCCAAGCCCATCCCAAACAATCCAAGGAAAACAGTCACGTTGGGTTGCTGGATTCACAGAGATCACAACACACGTGACAGCCTCTCCCAAGATGTCAGAACTTTTAGTCTGGTAATCTCATTTCTAGATGAGATGCTTCCTGAGAACAGCACCTGCCCCCTTCTGTTATGTCACAGGACGGAGCAGAGTACAGATGACTTGCTGGAATAGATGTTGGTTAAATACAGTTAACTTTGGCCAGGTGCAGAAAGCAGGGCTCCAGGACCAGACCCCTCTCCAGTCAGATGCATAAGTACCACAGCCCAGAGCGGCCTGGGCTGTGGTTCCATGAGCAAAACGGCTGGATCCAACATCCATTCACACTGCTTCACACCCCAACCTTTAAGACACAACCAAATCATTAACAGCCTGCTGTGGACCACATTGAAGAAGAATTTTTAAGACACAAAAATCAATGTAAAGTGATAGGAGATCTGTAACATCAGCCTTGGGGTGTGTGGAGTAGTGAAACTGGAAGTTAGGTTAGTCGGAGACAAAACATAATCCCGGGCTAAAGGTGGGAATGGCTGATAAAGAGAAAAAAAACAAGGAATGTCAAAGGAAAAGCTGGGTGTGCTTTCTCCGAAGATGATCATGGTGAAGAAGCTGTTTGTAAGGGATAAGAGTAAGGTCTCAGTGGATCTGGAGACTGCAAATATCCTTAGCCCCCTTTAGGGAAAGAGAGCACTGCCTTCTAGCATTTCCCTGAGTACCTGGTATAGGGCCTGCCTCTCAGTGAATTCAGTAACTTCACACCGTGGTGGAATCAGGATAGAATGAGGAGTCAAGTACGAGAATTGTGTGTCATCTGACATACAATGTGATGTGACTACATTTTCTGTGGTGATATATTGAGGAAGAATACAATCATGCCAAATGAACCTCATTATTGTCATTATTATTAGTATTATTATAGCAGTCATAACTTAAGGAGCACTCATGTTCTGGGCACTGTGCTAAATCCTATACAAATATCTTTTTAAAAATCCCTGCAACACCATCTGGTAGATCTTAGATTCTTCATGTTACAAAAAGAGAAAAGTAAGGCAACTTGCTCCACCATCGAATCATCCGCGAGTTACTACAAGAGCCTAGATTCAAAACCCTGACATCTGACATCAAAGCTTATCGTCTGAAACCACCACGTTATTTGTTTTTAAAGCAGAGCTTCTTAGAAATAGCAAAATAAAATGCTTTGCTTTCCCCAGCTTGTCCCCCAGCAACATCATCAGAAAGTAGGAAGAAAATTCTAGAAGTTTTAAATATCATGCTGTTCTGGGGAGAAATGAAGCAGTAATTGTCAGTCAAGGGGAGCTCAATGACCATCTTAGCTTTGCTGGGCCCTAGGACCAAAGAGCTGGGCGACTCAAAGGAGCTGGACCCCCCAGCCCCCAACCCTGGAGATCGCCAGACATCAGCTTTCTGAAGCAGTTCACTGCACCATTTTAATTTCTACAGATACAACATCATTTTATTGTCCACATACAACAAAACTGGCCTGTTTCTGAAGATCATACATATAACAGTTGCTCTGTTGCCTATTAGTCATTCCCAGTATCAGGACGTACTAAGCTCTTACGCAAATGAGGCTTTCATTCTCGGATGGGCTCAGCAGCCCCACCATCACCTCCTCCACTTAAAGGCAGATTATGCTGAACAAAGAACAAGCCATGAGAATGGTTCAGTTTCTAAGTCTGTGGGTGACACATTCTACTGAACGCATCTCACGTGGCATCCTCAAGGCAAAAGGCACTGAAGTAATGCGGCCATTAATAAACTTGTCAGACAAAACTGATTACACTGCCACTCCCAGAACATAATACATTATGATATGTGTGTGTGTGTGTGTATATTATTTTTGTAAAGATTTTATTTATTTCTTTATTTGAGAGAGAGCGAGAGAGCGAGCACAAGCAGGGGGAGCGGCAGGCAGAGGGAGAAGCAGGCTTCCCACTGAGCAGGGAGCCCAATGCAGGGCTCGATCCCAGGACCCTGGGATTGTGACCCGAGCCGAAGGCAGCCACTTAACGGACTGAGCCATCCAGGCAACTCCCAATTTTTTTTTTTTTTAATTAAGGTCATTCAGTTCAATTGCAGCAAATGAAAAATGAAGACAACAGAATTACTCATCTGTCTGGCAGCCTTTCTGGGCGATTCTAATTGACAATATGTCCCCCCAACAAAGATTTCTTGCAGATGACCCCAAATAACAGGAGACTCTTAGGACTCCTATTACATCACAGAGGTTTGTAAAGACAATCTGCTTCCTACTGAAGGGCAAACATTTTTACTTAACTCAAATGCTACTTCCAGTTTAAGACTGCTCTGCTGACTGCATTACTGCTCATGTAACGGACCATATCACTTCCCATCATTGACCATTTCTGAATCTTTAGCTTCTCTTTCAATAGATTCTAACAAGACTCTAGGAATCTTTGAATTGCTTCTCTCTTCCTTTGGGAAAAGTCCATTTGAAAGGGGGAGCAATTTAGTGAAGACTGAAAGTATCATTAGAAAATAATTTTATGAAATATCACGTTTTGGGTTGGAAGAATCAAAAGTGTTTTGAAAGAATCCAATGATATGGTTAAACAACTTCTTCAAATGGAGCCACTACTCCAAAGAAAAGAGGGCAGTTCCTGTGTGAGCAACACTTATGACCACTTCCTTGTCTTTCCAAGAACCTTGAAAATGACTTTCTCGAATATGCAACTGTCTGATGCCTAAGAAGACCTTTTATGAAGGGCACTATCTTTTTTTGCACAGTCAGGCATATTAAAATCTACAGAAAAATGTCACTGTTTCTCATGCTTCATTAAGAGAGTTCTTAGAATAAATATGATGATGGCATACATAAGTATTTGGAATTCTTGAAAGCCTGTAATGGAAATGTCTCGGCATTATGATGCTGATGCTGTGTAATAACAAATTTATTTTATAGTAGAATTACAAGGGGAGAAAGAATTCCAGATGACCACTAGTGTGCTAGCTAGACTGCACATTTTCTGGGCATTGTAAGGATATTATTCACTGTCACCATCAACACTGCCAGGAGAAATTAGGAGAGAGTGGGCTGGGGCCTCGGCCACATTAGTCCTAGGAGCCTGCCAACAGGTACGGCAGCCATGACCAACACTGGGTAGATTCCTGGTGGCAGTCTTTGTTTTGAGTAGGGGAGGAACCAACAATTAATTTACAGACTGGCCTGGGAATGAGTGGACATATACAGTTTTGTAAATTTCTCCCCAGATGGTCTTACATTTTAGATAGTTCTTAAAGGCAAAATACAGAGACTACTTCACCACGGTACTGAAAAAGTATGATTTAAAAAAAATTATCTGCCTCTCTGCTCTTTGTGTTTCCAGCTATCAGGGACCCACACTGTGCACTGGAATGTATTTTTAGGGCAGATGGGGGGAAAGGGCCAAGTTTCAGATGTCTCTTTTCTCTATTTCTTTCCTTTGCTGTAAGGTTTTCTTTATGGACCTTTCAGTCTTCGGTTTCCATAACCTCCTAATGCAAAACAGGCTAAGAAGAGCAATGAATGTAACAAACCACATGTTGCTTTGCCTTTTTTCTTTCTTTCTTTCCTTTTTTGGGGGGGGAGGAGAAAAATCCAGCTTCCAAGAAGAGTATGCAACTTAGCAGTTAACTGAAATTAAAGATGTTTTAAAGATTTCTTAACCCCAGTCTTGGCCATCTTGTAATATTTTAAAATATAAACTGGAAACATATGATTATGATAAACTCTGAAGCAAACAGAAGATGTTAAGACCATGGATAATGGTTTACAAAATTAATTTTGACTTACGAGCCAATATGAATATTTTCACCTACACCAAAGATAAGAGACACAATGAAAAATTAACTTTAAGGATTTCACTGTGAAATCGACACTAGTACATTCTGAACCCTGGATTAACAATCTATATCAGGGCTTCCACAGACTTGCATAAATTATTCAAAAATTTTATGGCTCAATTCAGCTGTCAAAGAGAAGAGCCTTTTGACAACACTTCACACCTGTTACTTATCTAGTAAAGGCCTGGGCTGAGTTACTCCCACCTGGGATGAGCATGTCCAGACTTCCCTCACACTCATTTTCTACAGGCGACAGATTCTTTGGAGCGCTGGGTAGTAAAGAAATTAAGACACACTAAAACCCCTGGAATTTTCCCCCAATAGATGATCACAGTGCAGATCTTAACTAAAGTAACGACTGAGAAACGAGCACAGGCCTCACAATACCATCACAAGAGATGGTCTTATTTACAGCCCTTTCACACAACACATACACACAAAACAAAAAACTAAGAGCCACTGACCTCATTATCTGTTCTGAAGAAAGGACTAGACAACCAAAAATAAATTAAAAGTAACAAAAATTATGCAAGCTAATTTTTCTTCTGGGTCTTATGCTTGTAGGAAATGTGAATGCCCAAAATCAAAACATATCAGAATATTCCCAGCTGCTGGGTAATTCTCAGCTGTGGGCCTCTCTGATTGACCCCCACACCTTCTTTATACCTTAACTCAACTCACTTAATAGAGAGGTGAAGGCTAGGTCACATCTGAGGTTCCTGCAACCTCCACAAATCCCTCTCCATGGTCCTCCCCTCATCTGTCTGCTTGTAATTCGAAAGGGAGCTCTGGTTAGTTAATTATGTGACACAGGCGATTCTTGGGGAAGAAGAGGTTTGAGACAAACATCTAGTTTAAATTCCGAGTCCACGGCAAAAAAACAGAAACAAAACCCCACTTCCTCACAAAAACCATACGTGGATTTTAGAAGTTCCAAAATACTAATCCCACTGAAATATAAATTCTGTTGATGGTTTTCCATAAAGGGAAATGAGATGCAAAGGAAAGTGGGGTCTTAGGAAAAGTCTACATCATACAAGACGAGGGTACTTAAAAAGCAAGGGATGGGAACACTTGAACGCAGATTTCTGAAAACAGAGCCAGGATCAGCTCAGAGGCGCGTCTCCTGGACAAGAGTCCTGGGACTGGGGCCAGGAGAGCAAACCTCTCGTTCAGGGAAATTTGGTGGGCAGAGTGGGAAAACCGCTCCGTTATAATTCAAGTGTCTTTACAGAGAATATTCTGACAAGAAACAAAAGGGTACCTGCCTCCAAAAAAGCACACTGAGTGGGCAGAAAATAAGAACAGTTACTCTTGAACTGATTCCACAGACAGGTTACATCCCCCATTGGGGGGCATCCGAGCTGGGCAGGGACGGGAGGGAGCTATGCCCAATGCAACCTGGACTCTGCGGAAAAGACTGAATGAGGTTGTATTCGTGAAGACTCTAAGGTTGCAAGTAACAGAAACAAAACTAATTGAGGAGGCAAAGTGATAGTTTACTGGAAGGATACAGCAGTGTCTCAGAAAGCACATGGCAGAAATGTGGCTGAGCCTCCAAAAATGGCCACGGTTCAGAAATGGAGTCCCTCAGACGTCTATAAACAATATTCGTCCTCTGTTTTCTGTCTCTGCTTCTTTCTGGTTAACACCTGCGTGTTTGCAAGACAGGACTTTGTGGATCCTCAGTCTATGAGGTTAAGAAATGGCCACCTCCCAAGTTTTGGGGTGAGAATCCAACATGACTGCATGGCTGCCAAGGGTCTACCCTTGACCATGTATCCATGGGGACAGATGGATTTGGATTTGGGTGTGTGTGTTTTGTAGGTTGCCAGCCAGTAATTCCCAGCAAAGGTGGAACTGTCTTGTCCTGCACAGATACTCAAAACTGTCTATTCAATGGATTAAAAATTCTACTTGTAGAATGGGGAAGAGTGCTTGCATTAGATATTATGGATGGGAATTGGGTTATCCATACCACTGGTGATTAAACAGCAACTGATGCCAAGCTGGCTGGCAATCTCCTGGAAAGCCTTAAGATATACACATGCAGGGCACGTGGGGGGCTCAGTTGGTTAAGTGACCAACTCTTGATTTCAGCTCAGGTCATGATTTCAGGGTTGTGAGATCAAGCCCGAGTGGGGATCTGTGCTGGGCATGGAACCTGCTTAAGATTCTCTCTCTCTCTCCCTCTGCCCCTCCCTACCCCTGCTTGGATTCTCTCTCTCTTTCTCTTAAAAATAAATAAATAAAGATACACAGATGCCTGGACCATATCCCTATAGATTTTGATTCAGTAAGTGTGATGTAGGACCCAGAAATCTGCATTTCATGCTGTCTCCCTAGGTAATTGCAATTTGTAACTAGGTTTAGGAACCACTGAACTATAGGACACCACTTTGGTTAGTTGGCTCTCCTAAGACAATGGTAAATTTGTGGAATGAGAATGAGGAGCTACTTTAAGTTTTCATTGAGTAGTCAATGGAAAACTCTACCTGGACCCTACAAGGTCTTTGATACTGCTTGTGAAGCAGTCATGCTGATGAGTGAACCTCAGATCTCTTCCTGAAAAGTTCTGAAAGGATAAATGCCATTTTAGGGATGTGACCCACTTCAGTTAGGATGTCTTTCTCAAGTGAAAGTTAACTTCTCTTTTATTATATTAAGTGAAACTCTTCTTTTGGTGTGGCTGTGCTGCTGGTTTTAATCCATAAAACCTTTGAAGAACTATGGTTTCTCATGAATTTTTGTAGAATGGGTTAAAAAAAAACCATGAAATGAGAAATGTAAAGCCATTATTTTGAGGATATGCAATGCTTAATTTTGATTCTGCATCGTTTTTGTAATTTCAGCACATTTCCTATGCATAAACTGCACTTTCCTGAAGCTTTTGAGGCAAGTGCTGTTCCCATTGATGTAAATTAACTGCTGTCTACCAGTTAACCGTTTTATTGCATGGGAGAATTTTCTGCAGCTATTATAATATTACCATAAGGAAGACTTCAGGAGGAACTAACATTCCTTCCCCATCACACCATCACTGAAGGTTGTGTCGGGCTGAGCAGGCAGCAGAACATAAACGATGTTGATAGATATTTCGAAAGCCAGCACATCTGTGTTGATTTAATGCAGAGAAAGAGAAGATGACTACGGCTAGTCATGTGACAGATGACATGTAAGCTTATCACCGGGCTGAATCGCAGCATTGACAGTATTAATTTTTCCTCATTAGCCAGAGAACACGGTAAATACATATCTGAGGATACACAGTAGGATTAGATTACAATTCCTGTTCCCGTGTGATTTTTATCAGGGTATGAGATGCAATTATGTCAATCTCTTTGAATTAATCCGTCAATTTGTCACTTTGGGGTTTTACAAAAGTTAACTGTATAAACAAATGAAAGTGAAAGTATGTTTTAATGATGATTGAGAACAACTTTTTACATTTTTTTAAAAAAAACCCATCAAATGATAATTGTCCTTCTTTTGTACTGGTTATAGTGGAAAATGAAAAGTTTGGAGAATGTGGCTCTGAGCGAGGGAACAGGAAAAGGGGAAGGGGGTGGAATGTTGGCCCTGGACTAAGTTTTTTTTTATAAAGGATCCTCCATACTCATACTGCTTAAGGGCACTATGAAGTTTATTATATGGCAATAATCTTAGCACAACATATTTTCCTGTTAGAATATCCTGTACCATTACCTTGCACTTTTTTGGCTTAAAACTGAAGTATGTCTGAACATTATGTGTAATGTAATTCCCACAAATGAGCTACTGTTTGGGGGGGAAAAAAAGGCAAGTGGTAATAAATCTGTAATCCCTGCCACAGTTTTCAGGATAACCTTTATTGGTCTGGGCTCAACAGTTTTATACGTAGGTAGAGAACATATGCCAAATTAGAAATGTGAAATCCATCAACGGATCTCATTGATACAGAACTGTTGCATAAATAGCTTTATTCTTCAGAGCTTTATATATTTATTATTTAAAGAGCTATTATTAATAGCTTTACTGTTTGTTTGTTGTTTGTTTAAAGGAACGACAATAGGGAGAGGAATCTGCTTTAGGTTAAACAACTGGGAATTATCGGGGTTGCCTGCCTTTGAACACAGTTGGGCAGAGAAACACCAAAAGCATTAAAAAAGGGAAAGGATTAATTCAGAGGGGGACTGAGTCCACTTTCAGGGTCCTAGGGAGGCTGTGGTGCTCCACCCTTGAGTCTGGAATGGAGAGAAGGACAGGGCTTGTCACTGTACTTCAGCCTCTGCTGACAACTGCTTGGAAGACCTGTACTCCTCTGGGCCTCAGTTTCTCATCCACAAAATGGGAGATGATCTCTGAGGTCTTTTGACTGTGATATCCTGTAATTCTCTGATTTCTTCAGTTGAGAAAACCTAAGAATGGAGGTCAGCTGTATACCCAGGGGGCCATTTTAAACCAAGAGGCTATTTTCGAATTCACTGCTATACCCCAGAGGGTGAAGTAAAAGCAATTGCACGTACTCCCTTTGCAAGCAGCAGCCTGCCGGCGCTGAGCGTTGCCCTTACCGAGAAGACCCCGCAGACAGGGATGCGCCTGGAAGCCTGAGAAGCCACACCAACCCCTTTTTGTCCTTTTGGGGTTTAGACAGTATAAAACTTCAAATGAAAGTTCCCAGGCATGTACCCTAAATTCTCTAACTCATCTGCAACTCCTTAGTCTGAAATGGAAAATTCTATTTTGGGAAACTGTCTAGAGATGCGTTTAGGCTAACATGAAGGAAAAGATGGAAAGCAAACTTGAACAGAAAACACGGAAACTCTCACAGAACCAATGAAAAAGGAAAATGAAATTCTTTTCTTTAAAGCACGCCCCAGAATAAAGTTCTAAGGGACTCAAAGAGAATGTTCCCACAGCACCTGTCACTTCCCTACTATGTTCTGTTCACCCCTTAATTATTTGCATGATGTCTGTGGTCTCTTTTGGGCTGGGAGACTTCTGAGGATGGCGAATATGACTGATTTGCTCAGTCCTATATCCGGGAACTAGCCCAACACCTGCCAGGCAGAAAAGGACGGACAAAGGTTTGTTGAGTGACTGAGTGGCTGAATGATGAATGCAATTAATTTTACAAGAATATCCAAGATGTGAAACACTCAGGATATTAGAATGTCAATTAAAAAATGACCACCATTTATTCTATATTTTTCTGCTTCCCATTCTACCAATGACCCTTCCTAAGAAATAATTCGTGCCTTTTGGTCTGAAAGATAATCACAATCATTTTTCAGGTGGAAAGCATAACATTCCCTTGAAAAATTCTTTAATTGGGTTTCATCCGTATTTCATTCTTGGTATAATTAATTTTTTTAAATGGGTAAACAAATGAATCCCCCAAATCGATGCTGTTTTCCCAAAAATCTTTGAGATGGGTACTTGCAAGGTCCGCATTTCCGTAAGAAAGGGGCCCGTGTCCTAAGTCTCTGTGTTATTATTACCCGAGAGCCCGAAAAAGCCTTTATTTACATGTCTAGCAATGACACTAACTTGCTCCGTTAAGAGCTCTAATAAAAAGTTGTGTGATAAAAATGCCAAGGCCTGCTTATCTGAAAAGATCCTTCCTAGTTCAAAGGGTCAGTTTCACACCAGGGTCCCCAGTCTTATCAGATGGCTCCTCAGAGCTTTGCCATTGTAAAACAAAGGATGCCTCCAACTGGCATGACAATGGTCCGATCACCAGACACTTCAAAAGCAGCAGGCTCTGCACAGGGGATGCCCTGAGTTTGCCCCTCACTGGGATGTTTATACACACGTTCCAACAGCTCCTCGCACAACAAAGGCCGGGCAGCCATAGTCAAGGGCACCAGGCTTGCAGAGTAGTCAGGTACTCTCTGTCTTTACCAGTAAAGCCAGGAGAAATCTTCAGTTAAACACCATTTACTCCATACACTATGTTCTCAAAAGACAGGGTCTCAGTACTCTACCAGGGTGAGGAAGCTGCTGGGGTTAGGTGGTGGGGGTGGGGTGGGGGGGAGGGGGATGCTGTTCAGCTTCAGGGGTTGCGTCCTCAGCACATAATTAGAAAGAGGGAGAAGGGGAGAGAGAGAGAGAGAGAGAGAGAAGTATGCCCACAGATAACCCAGAATAATCTGCAGGTGTCCACGTGGATTTTGCAGATGGCGATAAAAATCAGATTAAAAGACGATACTGGCTTGCAAGATGCAAAGAGAGAGCCTGCAGTTGTGAGGTTAACAGAAAGAATTTATTGAATTCCCTCTGAGGGTCTGGCCTTGTGGGGGAGGCTCTGACCTGTTGGCTTTGTTTGTCTGACTTCCCTGAAAATCAAAAACAAATGCCTATTTTCCCAAATCAGGGTCCACGGGGGAAAAGGTATGGAAATCGGTATCTGTGAAAATGATTTAAAAGCTGACCTTTGAGATTCCCCAGCCTTTTCGTGGAGGTATGTATTAGAGACATATATAAATAGGACTATTTCAAAGAAACTCAGGCACCTCGATGCGGGAAGCAGGACACTAACGGGGGGAAAAGGAGGCTAAATGGGGATCTCTTCTGGATCAAAGGTTAAGTCATAAGGCTTTCTTTATTTTTCAAAGCTAGTGCCTGTGCTTTGTACACTCTGGGATGCCAGGGGTGTTTTAAAAAACAAGCAAACAACCTCCCATGATTATAGGGAATCCTTTGTACGTTGCAAAGAGCTTGGTGGCCTTGCTAAGGCCCCAAAAGACTGTGAGGGGTAGGCAACTAGAATCTGCCTATTTCTCCTTCATATGATCACTGTCCCCTCACTGGGGTTGTGCTTTTCTAGCACCCGTGCCTAGGTTCTTTTTAGGTTCCTGTCTCTGCTTCAACCCTAACAAGGTGCTAAATGCCCAACAAGATGGTCCCCCTTATTCAGAGTTCCCAGAGAGATGGATGGATCTTTTATGGTCAAGAAAGAATTTCAACATGTTAGTGTACCGATGACGCATCCGCCCTCTATTTACAGTGCCTCTCTCCACGGCGCACTCCCAGGTGATTTATCTTCACAGCCCCTCTCCCCGACAGAGTCTTATTTTACATGATCATGTTTTTCGGCCCCTGGCCCTGCCCCCTGCACCACAAGGCATGTCAGCTCCACAAACAAAAGGATTTCTATCGATTTTGTTCATTGATGTCGCTCCGGAACCTGATGCATAGTAGGTACTCAATTAGTATTTGTTACATAAGCACCTAGAAGAAGCTGTGGGGGGCATAAGAATTAGAGTAAGAGCTGCTCTTTGTCCTGAAGTGACTCGTGATCTACTCCCTTGTTTATACATCTGCAATGCTTTCCTCAGTTTTTTGCCTCTCTCTCTCTCTCAAAGCTTTAATGTGTCTCTTTTAAAAAATTATTACACCATAAAACATGGGTACAATCTCATTGTGTATCAAGAAGCTATTCAATTTAGGATCTGCGGTAGCCCCCAGAATATAACCGTTCCAAAATACATTTGTTGCTTTTCCAAAATCCTTTGAGGAGTCATCATTGCAATCAAATAGTCCAACAGTTGTATGGTATACAAATATATCCCCAAATCATGGAACGTTAATGATCTAATAAAAGCAATTCTTTTTGGTTGCAGCAACTGAAATTATGTCTTCTATTCTGGGACTTAAGAACCTTTTATTTTCTGCATTTCATATTTTCCTCTGTGTGTTCCAGGAAACTATTAGATCCCCTACCAGATAGTTGTCTCATCTCAGGGTTCTTCGGCAGAAGAAAGACCCTCGTCTTTTTTTTTTTTTTCCTGTATCTCTTGTCAGCGTTCCCATAAGAAATGGTTCTCCAAATACTGCTTAATTACTGCCACAAAGAATGCTTTCACTAATGCATGCAGACCAACAGAAACACCTTGGGAAATCCAAGGGCTAATGAACTAAAATTAAATCTGAACAATTTACCTATTACATGTTGTCAAAGGACTTATCAAATTGAAAGATCCATATTCCTGAAATAAAATGAGAACAAAGTTTCTTTGCCCATCCTAGCCGATTCCATTTTTTAAATTTAGTTTCACTGAAATCACACAAGCATGTAGTTTAAAAATCAAACAATTCTAAAAGGCTTGTTTCGAAAAACATCAGTCCCTGTTTCTCTCCTGTTTTGCTTCCCCCCAAAGCAACCACGTTCATCTTTGTACTGATTCTTTTACTATTTACTTCCGCTTATTCTAGATAGCAGAGAGATTACTACTTTGAATTTTCTTTTTAGATTTTATTTATGTATTTATGTATCTATTTATGAGCGAGAGCTCGTGAGCAGGGGGAGGGGCAGAGGGAGAGAGAAAATCCCAAGCAGGCTCCACACCCAGCACAGAGCCTGACGCCAGGCTCCATCTCCTGACCCTGAGATCATGACCTAAGCCAAAATCAAGAGTCTAAACGCTTAACCGACTGAGCCACCCAGCTGTCTCTATCTGTTCATATTTCACTAAAAAGCTGATTGCAAGCTATCCGTATTTAGGAGGATGGGGCAGGGAAAGGGAGCCTTTTGATTCTGTCTTCACTCTCAACTAAGATAATAGAGGTTGGGCTGTTTCTCCGGGGAACTCCCAAAGTCAGTATCTTTAGTTTTGTGTCATCTTTACCCCCCAATTCAGCTAACCAGATTCTCCAGAGAAGGCTTTCCTGTCTATAGGGTGAAACCTGGATGAACAACGTGGAAGCCAAAGGGAGGCATGTTACCTGACGGCTCTGGTTTTGGTTAGGTACCCCTCCCTCAACTGCCTCATAGGTGAGACAGCCTCTGTTCTACCCTCACCTAAGTATAAGACTTCTTGCGACTTTTGGGGCTTCTGTGGTATAACTCAGGTTGCTTCTCAACTTTCACCACTTCTACATTAGGATCTGCTTCCTTGGGTCCTCTAGGTCAGGCACTAATTACCCCGTTTCCAGCCTCCAAATCTGTTACCTTCTTCTTTCCCATTCTCCTCACCTGTGTGAGTCATCTCCTTTTAAAAATTATTTACTGTCATTTTAGTGAAATTTTGAAAGAGGACAGAGCCAAATGTGTGTATCCAGTCTGTCATCTTTAACTGGAGGTCCCTATTCCATTTCTTCCATGGGCTGGTTTGTAAGGCCATCCCCCAACTGTTAGCCTCACTGTCTCCTCCAAACTCAAGGACATCTTGCAGCCCCCGAGGTCTGAGTTTGAAGGGAGAGGAGAGGAATTTCAGTTGATAAAAGGCAAATGTGGCCTTTGATACTTAACCAGGCACTTAAGAAGAGTGGGGTATTTTTTTGGTAGTCTAAAAGGTGTTTTTTTTCTACATAATAGATGGAGTTCTTTCTACACACCAGATAGACATTGAATGTCTGGAGTTTGGAGCAGGAATTAAAAAGTCTCAGGCTATCTCTTCTGACTTTGAGTTTGTAATTCTAAAAATAAGAGAATTTAAAACCCAGCCTAATACCATGCTTTCATTTCATTAGCATGAAAACTGGTTTTACTAAATATTGGCTAAATTAAAAGCATCAAACATTTTTGAATATAGATATCATGATAACACTATGATTGCTTGCCTGTTAATGAGAATGATTTTTGGTACCCTGGAGAATTTATTTTTTTTCAACTGAAATGTCTTTTCCTAATAAGTACAAACAATAAGTATACAACATGCTGAAATCCATATGTTGTGGATTTATTTTTTAACGATGCAAAGTTATTTAAGTTCCGACACTAACAACAGTGGCCTCTTAATTTGAAAATGTTAAAAATAGCTCAGTGGTCCTTAATTTTCATATATTTGTCCTTGCATCTGTCTTCCAATTTTAAAACTAAAATACTACTGAATTCGCCAATATAAAAGTTAGAAGATGAATTTCAATCCTATTTTATTTAAAACTGAACTATATTTAACATTACCATCCCGTTAAATGATCTTGAAATTTATTTGGCAGCCATCCTCTGAGTGAGGCAGAAATAATACATCTTATATTTCTAAAAAAAAAACTAGCAATAATGTCCCTGTAGCCTCTGATAAACTATAAGTTGCACTTACAAGATAATCTTGGGAGTCTTGGTTCATTGAACAGCTTTGCTCTTCACTAGCTCTGCTACCCTCCATTTCCTAGTCTCTAAAATGGGGGCAATAATAGCATCTACATCATGACGTTGTTGCTGTGGGTAAGGTGATGACACATACAGAGAACCATGCCTGCCATGAAATGCACTGTGGCTTCGTAACTGATAATTCTCTTCTTTACTTAGGAAAGTCAGATCCCAAATGTTGAAAGAAGGGTTACATCATTTCTCTCTTGTGGCACATGACCCTCAATTAGTTAATTATTATCATCGTTAATAGTGAAAAATGTCTTCACTGTGACAAATTCTTTTTTTTTTTTAAGGGGGTTGGGACAGAGGGAGAGGGAGAGAGCCTGACTTGGGGCTTGATCTCATGGCCCTGAGATCATGACCTGAGCTGAAATCAAGAGTCAGACGCTTAACTGACTGAGCCACCAGGAGCCCCAATGTGACAAATTCTTTTTTTTTTTTTTTAAGATTTTATTTATCTATTTGACAGAGACACGGCGAGAGAGGGAACACAAGCAGGGGGAGTAGGAGAGGGAGAAGCAGGCCCCCCGTTGAGCAGGGAGCCCGATGTGGGGCTCGATCCCAGGACCCTGGGATCATGACCTGAGCTGAAGGTAGACACCCAACGACTGAGCCTCCCAGGCGCCCCGTGACAAATTCTTCTTTTTTTTTTTTTTTTAAGAATTTATTTACTTATTTGAGAGAGAGAAACAGCATGAGAGGGGAGAGAGTCAGAGGGAGAAGCAGGCTCCCCGCTGAACCGGGAGCCCCATGTGGGACTCAATCCCAGGACTCCGTGATCGTGACCTGAGCCGAAGGCAGTCGTCCAACAAACTGAGCCACCCAGGCGCCCCCCTGTGACAAATTCTTAATAGCATTTTTCTCACAGCATTTTCCAGGTAACTAAACTGTTGCCTCCACTGTGTGGTTAATAGGTATTTACTGAATTTTTAGAACTAGCTTTCGACTTTTATCAAACAGAAGAGATACTTCAGACATTTGTGGCTCAATGTTCTTGATCAACTCCATCCCCTTCTCTGATCTAGGTGAGCAAATATTGATCAATTGTGGTGAAGGTAACGAAACAGCATTCCTACACTTCATAAAGTGGCCTGTTGTTTTGATTAATCTACAGCTGGATGAACATTTACACAAAAGTAGTCTCCATAATTCTAAACCAGTGATGTGGTAGGGGGGGAAGCACCTCTAGAAGGAGTACCTAAAAGGGGTGGGGTGAAGTTGGGTAGCTTAAAAACAAAGCTGAACTCTGACCCATGGCTTTGAATGTTTTAATCCAACATTTACTTTATTTAGCAATTCAAATACCATTAAAGGAAGACCTATGTGTTTAGCAACACAGGCATATGCTTTAGAAAACAGGTGAGAAATACTGATCTAAGCCACAATTTCTCCATCTTCCTTGTCCCTCCCAGTAGCAGTAGCCCGGCATGGTATACTGCAACCTGCACCACCACCTGCCCCTACTGCTGATATGGTACCCCTTCCTGCCACTGCTATTTTATGTAGGGTGATCATAGGTCCCATTTTGCTCTGGAAAAATCTTAGTCTGTGACTCTTTTCCAGGCACAACACCCTCTTTCACCCTCTCAAGTGTCCAGGTTTGGATGATAAATTATAAGGTCACCCGAATCTATGGGTCCCCAGGTCGATGGTGGATCTGCAGTCTTTGAAGTAAGAAAGTTGTATGGAATCTCCACAGGAACATAGATGAGTCCTGTTACACAATGGCCACTGAGGCTCTTACCATGCTCTTCCAACATAATCTAATAAAATATGGAAAAGAAAGATGTAGGACCTTGGTGGATAATGTCCATGAGACAATATTAACAGACAGTGGACTTCGCAGGAGGACAGTTAGAATGCTGACCCTCCCATTTACCAACTTCATGATGGGGGACAAGTCATTTCATTCTCTCTTAGCCTCTTCCTCAACTAGGCAATGGAAATGTCACATTTCCTTCACCAAGTTGTGATGGGGATTAAATGAGATGATGCATGGAAAGTGCTTAGCACAGTGGGAAGACACCGTGGACAAGATCAATGGCAAAGGGCCCTTTATATTGTTTTAATTTGATTGAGGTTTCCCTTTAATTCATGTGTTAGCTACATTAACCTAACAATACATTTTCAATTTGAAAGACTTTTAATTTAAAAAAAAGTTCTTTAATTTAGGCAGAGCATCAAACTGTTGATTGAATTTGGTTGGTTAACAATAGTGAGGTATTGCAAACCTGACCATAAGCTTCAGAGAAATTTCAGTATGTGCACAATCTGAATCATATATAATGTCATGATGTGTGCTGACATTTACTGAGAGAAGGATAAATGATAAGTGAAAGATATACCGTATAATCCATCTAGGCAATTTATATTGTATTAATATAAATATTATACAATTGAAAGCCAAAAAAATGATGGTAAAAAGCTTTAACACCTTATTTTGAGAAAAAACTATATTTCTTTACTAATTATATATTTAATGGACGAAGTTGAAATACCTTTAAAATTAAAATGTAATTCAATCTCAAAATGGTGGTAAACATAATCTAGTTAAAAGTAGTAACAGGTGAGGGGCGCCTGAGTGGCTCAGTCATTAAGCATCTGCCTTCGGCCCAGGTCATGATCCCAGGGTCCTGGGATCGAGCCCCGCATCGGGCTCCCTGCTCAGCAGGGAGTTGCTTCTCCCTCTCCCATTCCCCCTGCTTGTGTTCCCTCTCTTGCTGTCTCTCTCTCTCTCTCTGTCAAATAAATAAATAAAATCTTAAAAAATAAAATAAAAAAAGTGGTAACAGGTGAAATGAACCAACCAGGGAGAATTCAGAAGAAATGCTCTTCTTGAAATCTGTCCCATTTCTCCTAGCACCAAGAATGTCTCCCATGAAGACCACATCCATATAAACCAACAGTGAAGAATAAGACAATTACCCTCAGAGCAAGCTAATTTGGTTTTAGTTTTATAAATACTTCAAGTGAAATGAGGGATTTTTAGGACTGCCACTTTCTACTTCGCTTATACAACTAGAATAATGTGGAATTAAATGACTATCGTCCATCTGTGATAGAAGCAGAACAAAGTGGCACAAATATGACTGAATTTTTTTTCTCTCAAATAATTCAGACTGTATCTTAGCCTTGAAATTTGCAAGTCAGGTATTATAAATCTGGTTTCCAAATTATATCACAGCACAATCCATAGAATTACCACCTAAATGTGCCAAGAGAAACGGTATTTATCTGAAAATGTATCTTGTTTTAATAAATGTAACATACAATCAAAAAACACTCTAAAAATTTGAAAATAAGAGCTGTGTCCATCTGAAGCTAAGATAGCCTTGGTCATATTAATACTCCTTCCCTTAGCGCCACCAGCAGCATTCTGCCACGGAAAACCCACCATCACCTCAAGTGAGTTTTATTACTTTGGTGGCTGGACAAAGTTTTGTTTTTTTTCCATTAGCAAAGAGAAATTTAAGGCAAGAAACTGGCAAAGTTATTTTTAAAGTGGATATGTTACATAAATTTGATCTTAAGGGATCGAGCAATTTTCAGTGAACTCTCTTGAAGAAAGCAAGCTTTGCGCTCCTCTGTCCATTTTATCCCTGGCCACCTTAATACAAGGACTACCCATGTCCCAGTACAGTTCATATTAGTTAAAAAACAAAAAACAAAAAACATCTTAGAATCAAAAAAGGCGATTCTAAAAGTTTTTAAGTCCCCTTTAAACTTGGAATACGCATTTAAAAGGTTAACCAAGATGCCGATTTTCTGAATTTTCTCCGAGCCCAGTATGTGTAGGGTCAGCTCCTGAATTTTGAACAAGACATGGGGAACCGGGTCTTTTTGTGCTACTTTCAGTGAGGCCATATTTCCACAAACTATTTTTCACACTAGTGCATTTGTTCCTAACTTTGTCTGAAACAATAAGTTGGTATTAACCACATCTCTTGAGTCTTCAAACAACCAAGAAAGAAAAGGAGGGACACGGAGAGAAACAATGGATTTTCATACATGTCTTTCACATACTCAGTGTTTCAGATGGCTGAAGAAATACCCAATTATAAATACAAGCCCTCTAGGTGTATTAAAGGGTAAAAATCTAGGGTCACATTATGTAGTACAGGTGGAAATACATCTATAAACACAGAACAGGTGATTTGGATAAGCCTGTAACTTTTATCTATATGCAAACTTATCCAGTAAGACTCTCCTATCCCATACTTAAACAAAATTAAACCTTGTCAACCACAAAGTTCAGAAAAAAGATCTTTGATGTCAAATACAGCATTCTGAAGCAAGTTTTTATTAACTTGGCATTTTGTAAATAACATTTATCTTCAAAGTACCAAACAGAGTACCCATTCCCAGGTAAATAGTAAGCGGTTAGGAACAACTGTGTTGAATTAATTTATGACCCTAAACATTCTTTCCTCTGAAATATATTTTAACGCTTTAATTGAATTGACCATGGCTTCATTGAGCTAATCAAAGGCACTTCCTATCTTTAAGCTAATTTTATTTCCATTAAAATGACCTATGCAATACATGTAATTTGAAACAGCAAGTACATCTATAATACAGAAGCTCTATAAAATGTTTTGTACAAAATATTTGATTATGAAAATCAAGACTACTCTAGAGCACTGCATATTGTAGAAAAACAAAGGACCAGTAAGTACAAGCACCTGCACTTGAGCTATGTAATCTTGATTTTTTTTCATGATTTTTCTACCAATCCAATAGATTTAAAGTATTCCTGAAATAATAAAAGAACCAAAGTTAAACCTCTGAGTAAAAATCATCGATAATAACCATTATTAATTTTTTTATATTTATCTTAAAATTCTTCTGTATCAGTTATGATCCTTTTTAGAATAGATGTTTGAAAGATAGTGAGGCACAGTGGTTAAGGATATGGGTTCTGGAATCACTGAGACTTGGTTCATATGGCAGTTTGCCACCCACTAATTATGTCCTGCCTGTTAGAGAACATTTCCTGTTCTCTAAAATGAGGGCAATAACAGCACCTACGTCATAAAGTTGTTGCTATGGGCAATAAGTATGAGAATTCATAAAGTACCATACCTACCACATGTAAAGTGCTCAACAGATGTGAAATGTCATTACCAATACACCAAAGTCCATTACCAAGGACAAAGAGGGACTGAATGCCTCTTCCCAAGAATGCAATGCAAAGCAATTAAGCTGTCTTCTGTTTGAAACCGAGTTATGGAATCTTAAGTGTTTGGAAACATGTAGCAGAGTCCTCTAGGATTTTAAAATGCCAATGTATATAGTGCAAAGCCAAGATGGTCATATCTTTTTTTTTAAGGATTTATTTATTTATCTTAGATGCAGGGGATGGGCAGAGGGAGAGGGAGAGGAAGAGAATTCCAAGCAGACTCCCCACTAAATGTAGAGCCCGACCTGGGGCTCAATCTTACAACAACCCTGAGATCATGACCCGAGCCAAAACCAAGAGTCGGACGCTTAACCGAATGAGCCACCCAGGTGCCCCAGATAGTCATATCTTAATGCAACCTCTGATCCAGACTGAGCTCAGATGGTGGGATAGGTGGGCAAAAACTCAGGCCAGAGATGCATTCACAGGTATTTCTTGGCACTTTTTCAGATCCTAAGTGACAACGGTAATTTAAAAAATAGATTTGTATTTAAATAGTTTATTTTTTTTTAAGATTTTTTTATTTATTTTTTAACAGAGAGAGAGAGACAGCGAGAGAGGGAACACAAGCAGGGAGCGTGGGAGAGGGAGAAGCAGGCTTCCCGCCGAGAGGGCAGCCCGACATGGGACTCGATCCCAGGACTCTGGGATCATGACCTGAGCCAAAGGCAGACGCTTAATGACTGAGCCACCCAGGTGTCCTGAACAGTTTATAATCTGGTAGGGGAAAGGCATGATTATAAACTGATGCAATAAGATATACAATGGAGGTCTGAATGAAGTTTGAACAAAGTGCTGAGGAGCAGGAGGTGGGTCAGAAGACAGAAGACAAGCTATGTTGAGGGAATTAGGAGAAACTTCAAACGACATTGGAACTAGAACTGGAAAGATGAATAGTAACGTATAGGGCAAAAGAGTGATGGAAATGTCCTTTAAGAATAAGGAGGACAGGGCGCCTGGGTGGCTCAGTCGGTTAAGCGACTGCCTTCGGCTCAGGTCATGATCCTGGAGTCCCGGGATCGAGTCCCGCATCGGGCTCCCTGCTCCGCGGGGAGTCTGCTTCTCCCTCTGACCTTCCTCTCTTCTCATGCTCTCTACCATTCTCTTTCTCTCTCTCTCTCAATAAATAAATAAAAATCTTAAAAAAAAAAAGGAGGAGGAGGAGGAGGAGGAGGAGGACAAATCTGGGCATTTTCCTACCCGGAGAGTAGTGAAGAGGTTCCATGGAGCACAAGTGCAAAAATGGTGGATAGAGATGTATGCAGTAGTGGGCTGGGACCACGCTGCTAGGGCCCTGCAGGTGAACTCCACTGAGTAGTGACCCACTGGCATGTTCTGGCAGGGCCAGGCCATGATCAGAATTGCCTTCTAGCATGGTGGCCACAGTGTAGAAAATGGTTCAGGAGTGTAGAAAGACCACTTAGGAGGCTAGGGAATGATGATGATGGTGCCTTAAGCATGGCAAGGAGGATGACACAATGATCTGAGGGACTTCCGTAAAAGTCTACGGTGCTTAAGGTGATACAGGGGTGATAATCAATGATGATGTGTCCCATGTCAAACTGTGGACCAGCACCATCTCTATACATTCAGGTGACTAAAACAATTAAGAAAGGAGAAGTGAAGAAGTCGTATGGGGCCATTGGGAAGTGTAGAATCTAAGGGTGTACATCTTAAAAGAAAACTGCTTCCTTCTCCCCTCTTTCCACGGTGGAAGTCAAGATGGAACTCAAGATTCACTTAGCAGGCAACATGAGGAAGCACTTCTGGAAGCCTGGTCCACATCAAGGACAATTATTCAGACTTCCCTGGGAGTCCCCAAAGGCATGGTTTGTGTCTGGCACGGAGAGGGCACTTAATAAATGCTTGTTCATTGACTTTGTTAAGCAGAAAGTGAATAAAGGAGTGGACTGTGTCTCAAAATTACCTGAATCTTCTGAATCCTCCTGTGCCTTGATTTCTTCGTTTATAAAATGGAGATGAAAATGGATAGGGGCACCTGGGTGGCTCAGTCTGTTAAGCATCTGACTTTGGCTCAGGTCATGATCTCAGGGTTCCAGGATGGAGCCCCACGTCGGGCTCCCTGCTGAGCAGGGAGTCTGCTTGTCCCTCTCCCTCTGCCCCTCCCCCCACTTGTGCTCTCTAAATAAATAATCTTTTCTTAAAAAAAGAAAATGTTAGAAATTAAAGAAAATTCGTAAAATAACTAAGACATGATCAAGAAGTATTTATGTTGGGAAAAATGGTAACTAATTCTGTATCTAATGATATGTAATCTATTACATATTTTATATATACTCTGTACAATTTCATCTCTAACTAAATTTTTACTCTCTTTTGCCATAAAAACAACGTCCAAGTTTTCTTAAACTTATATGGAAACTTAATTTTGTGCATGTCTTAACTGCGGCAAGGAAAAATACTTGGGTCAAGAGGGCTCTTAAATTTTGAGAAAAACGGAGCATTTGCAAGAAGTCTTCATATTAAAAAGAACGTAATATTTACAGCCTGGCTTTACATCTGCCTCTAAATGTCATTTCATAATAGAACATAATCATTTTTCAGATCTTAGATAGTATGAAAATTTTAAATGTTTGTATTAAAATTTTGACTTGCCAGAAATTGTTATATTCTATCACCGAGGCAGAATTTGATGTATTCAGAAATGTTTGAAATACAACAGTCTCCCCTTATCTGTGACCTCACTTACTGTGGTTTCAGTTACCCATGGTCAACAGGGTCCAGAAGTGGGTGGTCCTCCTTCTGACACATTGCCAGAGGGTCAGTAGTAGCCTAACACTACGTCACAGTGCCTATGTCCTTCCCCTCACTCCACCTCATCATATATGCATTTTATCATCTCCTGTCATCACAAGAAGGGTGAGGGCAGCACAGTGAGACATTTTGAGAGAGACCATATTCACATAACTCTTATTACGGTATGTTATTATAATTGGTCTGTCTTATTATTAGTATTGTTGTTAATCTCATACTGTCCTTAATTTATAACTTAATCATAGGTAGGTAGGTACAAGAAAAAATAGTATACATAGGGTTTGATACCCTCCATGGTTTCAGGTATCTATCAAAGTCTTGGAATGTATCCCCCGTGGATAAGGCTGGACTGCTATATAACAGCTGAACTCCATTTGTTTTTGTTTTTTTTTAGCTATTTTTAAAATTTTTTAAAAAGATTTTATTTATTTTATTTATTTTTTAATTTAGAGAGAGAGAAAGTGTGAGCGGGAAGAGAGACAGAGGGAGAAGGAGAGAGAATCTCAAGCAGACTCCGAGCTGAGTGCGGATAGCTTGACAGCACAACCCTGAGACTGTGACCTGCGTCAAAATCAGGAGCTGGATGCTTAACTGACTGAGCCACCCAGGTACCGCAACAGCTAAACTCCATTTGATATCCTATAGTCCATGCTCAGATAATAGCCATTGACAAACCTATTAGAATGGCCCATATCCAGAACACTGACAACATCAAATGCTGGTAAAAATGTGGAGCAGGAGCTCTTGTTCATTGCTGGTGGGAATGAAAAATGGTACACTCTGGAAGACACATTGGTGATTTCTTACAAAACTAAACATATTCTTACCACATGATCCAGCAACAGTGTTCCTTGGTATTTACCCAAAGGGATTAAAAATTTATGTCTACACACAAACCTGCACATGGGTGTTTATAGCAGCTTTATTCATAACTGCCCAAACTTGGAAGCAGCCAAGATGTCCTTTGGTAAATGAATGGATAAATTCATTGTGGTACATCCAGACAATGGAATATTATTCAGAACGAAAAGAAAGGAGCTATGAAGCCATGAAAAGACGTGAAAGAACCAATCTGAAAAGGCTACACACACTATGATTCCAACTATGTGACATTCCAGAAAAGGCAAAAGTATGGAGATAGTAAGGAAGATCAGTGGTTCCCAGGGGCTTATGGGCAGGGATGAAGAGGCAGAGCACAGAGGATTCTGAGGGTAGTGAAAAAATTCTGGATGATACTCTAATGATGGATACCTGCCATTATACACTTGTCTAAACCCACAGAATGTACAGCCCCAAGAGTGAACTCTAGTGGAAACTATGGACTTTGGGGGATGATGATGTCAGTGTGGGTTCCTCAGCTGTAACAAATGTTCCAGTCTGGCGGGGGGATGCTGACAGTGGGGGGGACGGTACAGGTGTTGGTGGCAGGAAGTATATGGGACATCCCTGTACCCTCCTCTAAAGGCTGCTGTGAACCGCAAACTGCTATGAAAAAAATAAGGTCTTTTTTTAAAAAAATCGATTGAATGTGTGTGAATGACGTCAAGAAATAATAATCACATACCTAATATGGATGTGAAAGCTATATGATAAATGTGTGGGTGAACTGTGCTGTTTAAGTTTGAAAAAGGGCGTGCTGCACTGCTTCTTCTCCATCATCATGGTTAGAAAAGGGACCTTCTAACACCTCAAATAAATCATGTGGAAACTGAGAGATGATTCTCTGCCTCTAGAGTCCCGCTGCTAAGAGAAGCCTCTCTTGAAAAGAGACCCTCTTCCTCTGCTCCTTCCTCTTTGTAGTGAACGAATGTGTTAGATTTAGACTTTTTGCTCTATGGCATTACACATGGAAACGTTTACAAAATTACACTAAAATAAATGGCAGGTCTTTTTTTTTTTAATTAGGAAAAATACCTAGTCCTTCAAAACTAGATATTTTACTTTGATTTTATTTGTAATCAAAATATTTCTCTGGAAGCATTTTCTGTAGTCTTAATTATGCAATTAAATATGTTCCTATGGAACTTTCATGTCACCAGGGCATGATAATCCTGCAGATGGCAAAGGTTTAATACCGAATTAAACTAAGCTATTAATTATATACACAAGTTAAAAGAAATCTAAATGAATGACCTTTTAAATGTTTTTTCATACTTCTAATAGGCAAAATGGTAGCTGCTTCTCTGCTCCCCCAGGAGTCCAGCGAGAGTAAGAGGAAGGATGAAGTTTTTGTACTTTGCTACTTGTTGACTTAAGATAAATTGTCACTCTTTTATTTCAAATGCCACCACAGAGTATCACATAAAATGTGATTCTGAGGGGTGCCTGGGGGGCTCAGTGGGTTAAGTGTCTGCCTTCAGCTCAGGTCATGATCCCGGAGTCCAGGGATGGAGCCCTGGAGTCCAGGGGTAGAGCCCCGCATCAGCTCCCTGCTCAGCAGGGAGTCTGCTTCTCCCTCTCCCTCTGCTCCTCCCCCCGCTCATGTTCTCTGTCTCTGTCTCTCTCTCTCATTCACTCTCTCTCAAATAAATAAATAAATAATCTTTTAAAAAACGTGATGCTTACAGAAGCCAGGTCATCTCAGATCCACCGCTACTACATCTGATATGAAAAACTGTCCCATGCTACAACATACTGCACAGAATGTACATTACCTGAAAGGCAGGCCATGAATAATATGGCTGGTGTTCACTGAAGACACATTTTAAAATTAATAAAGGGAAAGACTCTCTCAATCAGATGGCAAAGATGGGAAAAGCTTACTGCAAATTAGAAATAAAAAAGCTTTGTAAATATTTTTTTGGATGATTATCTATTCCAGAGGGAAGATAAAACAGAGCAACTAAATAATAATCCAAAATGTATAGATGGTAGACTGTCATACAACATTATCTTTAGGAAGTAATAGTTCTTTTTGTGTGTGTGGTTCTGAATACTATTCTATTGAAAATTAGTCTTCTATTCTCACTCGTAAGGAGAAAAGTGCAGCTTGGAATTTCTGCTACGAGATGGGGAGGCTGATTCTTCAAATTCTTTAGACCCAAAGTCAGGAAAAAGGAAGAATTTCCAAGTGGGATTACATCATGGATTTTTCTTTCCTCTTCTTCCATTGGTGGACAATGTAATTTATCATTTTATTTTAAAGATTTTATTTATTTATTTGAGATAGAGTGGGAGAGAGCACATGAGCAGCGGGGAGCAGAAGGGGAGAAAGAGGCTCACCTCTGCACAGGGAGCCTGATGTGGGGTTCGATCCCAGGACCCCAGGATCATGACCTGAGCTGAAGGCAGACGCTTAACCAACTAAGCCACCGAGGCGCCCCTGTTATTTATTATTTTAAATTAAACACTGACAGAGAACCAGAAACTCTTCATTTTATACTTTAGAATGCCATGAATCATTCCCCCTAAATTATATTCAAGTCACTATTTGGTTCAATAAATCCTCAACAATGCTAAATTATTGAGTCAAACATAAGCTCTATTCCTTGAACTGGCATTTTCTTCAATAATACCCAGGGGATGAGGAAGAGGGTTCAGCAACTCCTGGAGGTTCCTGACATTTTCCCTCAGAATCCCCGAGATACCTGAGAAAAATACAAAATGCAATAATCCTAAGGAAGGAAGGAGGGAAGGTTTTACAGAGGCTCTACTGGCCATGTGCTGCAAAAACTTCAGTGTATTTTATCCAGTTAATATTACAAGAAAAGTAAAAATATATGCCCTACTGCTAAATATCCTAAGGCTTTGTTTTTAATATGCAATGATAAATACTGTTAAATAGTGTTCGGTTATATCTCTACGCAAAATAATAAATCAAATATGTTGGACCTCAGATAAATGATCTTTTAAGTTCATCCCCACCCCATGACAGTATTACAAAGACAAATAAGAAAGGTTTCAAAATCTATACACTGTGAATCTTTTCAATTTCAGTTATATCTACAATCAACAACTTAAGTGCATGTGTTTTAATTTAGGAGGGAGTATAATGTCGAATTCTAGCCCTTAATACTTTGCAATTCACATAAAACATGAAAATTCAGAGCAGACTTTTCAAAAACTTAGTCATAGCTAAATTAAATTAATTTGAATAGAGTTGTTATAGGTGTTTTTTGAGTCAATGTAAAATGAGCAATTGCTAATGACGAGAATCATATCTTTCTCTACAAGGAAAATGATAACTCCAATAATAAGAAGCAAGAGCATTACTTCTTCCTTTCTTTCCTTCCTTCCTTCCTTCCTTCCTTTCTTTGTCTTTCAAGATTTTATTTATTTGGGGCGCCTGGGTGGCTCAGTCGTTAAGCGTCTGCCTTCGGCTCTCAGGTCCTGATCCCAGGGTCCTGGGATCGAGCCCCGCATCGGACTCCCTGCTCTGCAGAGAGCTTGCTTTTCCCTCTCCCACTCCCCCCGCTTGTGTTCCCTTTCTTGCTCTCTCTCTGTCAAATAAACAAAATCTTAAAAAAAAAAGAGCTACAAGATTTTATTTATTTATTTGAGAAAGAGAGTGAGCACAGATCACAGGAGCAGGGGGAGGGGCAGAGAGAGAAGCAGGCTCCCCACTGAACAGGGAGCCCCATGCAGGGCTCGATCCCAGGACCTGGAGATCATGACCTGAGCCTAAGGCAGACACTTAACAGACTGAGCCACCCAGGCACCCCTTTTACTTCTTATTTCTTCATTTGTAACATCATCTCTCATTTAAAAATTTCCACTCTCCCAGCGATTCTACCTCTAGCAGTAAATCCTAAGGTAACAATCAGAGGTATGCAAGAGGATTTTGTGTATAGGGTGTTCAGAAAGTAATTTTAGTACTGAAAAATAAGAAGTAACCTGAAGATTCAATGTAATGAACTGATTAAGAACTGGTTAAATAACTATATTCACGTAACATAAAATCATGCAGCTATAAAATGATGCCATAGAACCAGTGCTGTCCAACAGAAAGAGAATGTGAAGATTTGTAATTTTAAATTTTCCAGTAGGCACATTAAAAAAAGTAAAAAGAAACCACTGAAGTTAACTTATTAATATATTTTACTTAACTCAATATTGCAACATGTAATCAATATAAAAATTAATAATGAGATATTCTCCTTTCTGTGCCTCTGGAATCTGGTACGGTTGTATACTCATAACGCATCTTAATCTACCTAGCCACCATCCTAGTGCTCAACAGCCCATGTTTCTCGGGGTTGTAGTATTGAACAGTGCAGCTACAGACAATGTTTAGGGCTAGAAAATCATTAATAATATATTAAAATTTAAAAAACATTATATGACATATGTACAGTATGATTTAAATTGTATGCCTGAAAAATTCATGAGTAGGAGAAAAAAAGCATAGGAGGGTATACACCAAAATGTTTACAGTGTTCTTCTGGGAAGCAGGATTATAGTTGTTCTCTTCTTTTTTCTTTCCTGTATTTTCTACATGTTTGACAATAAACCTGTATTATTTTGAAGTTCATAAATGACTCTGTTAATATCCTTCTATCAGCATTGATTAGATTGATCAATTAAGTTTATGACTTTAGACATTCCACTCTAAGAACGTGATCCCTGAAAAGTGAATTTGTTCTGTATTTCATAGTAGTGAATACAAATTTCATTGTCCATAGAGAATCATTCACCACTATGAACAAGACTTGTATTTTCAGCACAAGCCCTAACATTTGCCCCTTAAATGTGGTGTGTGTAATTATAGTATAAGAACTGTGAGTAAATTATTTCATTGCCTGTTAAATAACCGTTTGTGAAGTCTAGACAACAATTATAAATAGCCATTATTTATAAAGTTTCCATTCAAAGTACTTGGGGAATTGTATAATAAATAGGCAACGTGACCTACACCTCCTTATATTCTCAAATTGTACAAAAAAAGAGAGAAAATACATAAAATTGGCAAAGACGCTAAAAACAGACAAAATCCACTTGGAAAATGTGAGACTAAGTTGAAGTAGATGTTGCATGCCTGGCATCTGCCTGACACTGCGGAGATCTTAACCTGCTGATCTTCTTCATCATGTCGCTCCTTCCTCCCCCAACACACACACAAAAGGCTCTTCAGAAAAACTAGCCCACTGGGCGCCTGGGTGGCTCAGTCGTTAAGCGTCTGCCTTCGGCTCGGGTCATGATCCCGGGGTCCTGGGATCGAGCCCCGCGTCAGGCTCCCTGCTCGGCCGGAAGCCTGCGTCTCCCTCTCCCACTTCCCCTGCTTGTGTTCCTGCTCTCGCTGTGTCTCTCTCTGTCAAATAAATAAATAAAATATAAAAAAGAAAAGAAAAACTAGCCCACCTTCCTTCAAACTTCGGTCTCAATATCCCCCTATCCCTAGCAGTGCACTGTCGCTATTCTGGAGTTCCTCACTGTATCCTCAATGGAGTTCCCGGGACCTTGAAGTAAAAATCATTTGAGATTAACTTATTTTATTCAGAAATATTCACTTAGCTCCTACTTATTGCATAAAGTGGGGCTTTTGAGTCAGTAGAAGTACACAAAAATACAAAAATAATGACAGATGGTGGTAAGGACAGTAAAGGAAAAGAAGACGGAGCTATGAAAGAAAATAATAGGTTGGGGGCGGCTGGGTGGCTCAGTCGTTAAGCATCTGCCTTTGGCTCAGGTCATTATCCCAGGGTCCTGGGATCGAGTCCCGCATCGGGCTCCCTGCTCCACGGGAAGCCTGCTTCTCCCTCTCCCTCTGCCCCTCCCCCCTGCTCATTCTCTCTCTCTCTCTCTCTCTCTCTGCCAAATAAAATCTTAAAAAAAAAAAAAAGAAAAAGAAAACAATAGGTCAGAACTTGGCAGGGGATGAGGGGTGGTCAGGAAAGGCCTCTCCATCGCCAAAGGACAACCCCACTGAGGAGATCTGATGGATGAGAGGCAGCCAGTGGGAAGAAACGCCTTCCCACAGAGGTGCATGTGCTGACCCAGGGCAGATGGGGGCTCAGGTGAGTTCAGCAAGCCCAGTGCTGGCTGGTACGGTAAGGGAAGAATGCCGGAGCCATTTCAGCTGGGGTGCCAGCAACCGTGTGCTAGCCGAGGCTTTTATTACGATTATTAACAACAGTAGCAACAGATAAAATGTAGTAAGCATTTTCAATAAGCCAGACATAGGCTAAAAGCTTCAGACATAATAATGGATTAACTCCTTAGAGCAGCCCTTTGAGGTAACTATTATTAAGTGCCTAAGAGGTTAGTAACTTGTCTGGGGTGACATGACTTATAAAGGGCAGGGCTGGGAGCTGCTGACAAAAGAGTTCTTACCCTCTTTGTTGGACTGCCTCTCCTTCCAAGTTTTACATCCTGTGGTCTGCTGCCCCCAGAGCTGTGGGGGAAAGGAGCAGTTTTTTGAAAGAGGATACTGGAAAAAAACAAAGAAACTGAGATTTATATTCCCAGAAGGATAAACTACCTTCTGGGACTTTAAAGACCAAATTCACTCACGTCTAAACCACAGAGGAAGGACAAAGAAATGTGTGGAGCATACTGTAGTAGAGATCTATGGTTTTTGTCTTCCTGACATCCATTTTCCTTTTTCCTAGTGAAAACAATTTTCTTTGGGAACATGCGCCTTCCCCACTCTCACTCTGTGGTGGTTTTAGTGGGGCAAACCCCACTGTTGGCTTTAGAACAGAGCAGATGACCCTTCAAAGCGAGGCACCGGGAACATTCCACCCCCTTGGCCAGTAACTGGTTCAGAGATGGTATGACTGATGGCATATGAGCTCGATCTGGGACTTTCCTGGACTACCGAGAGAGATATAAAGTTACAGCTGCTGGTATGCACACCTGCCTCCATGTTGGACAATGCTGTCTGAGAACGAATCCAGTACAGGAGGGAAATATGCCTAGAGATGAAGAGATGGCATCTTTAGGAATCACTGAGCACATGGATTCAAACACGCCAGAAGCAAGCTTTACTTCTAAACTTTTCAGTTGAATGAACCAACAAATTATTTCTCAGAGAAGCCATCTTGACTTGGATTTTCAACCACAAGGGACCCGCTTATGGATCAGAGGCAGAGCAGAGTGGAGAGACGTGACGGTCACAGTAAGCCCAGTGTTAGCCAACATGGCAGAAGGGTGGCCAGAAAGATCCTCAATTCTATGGCCTTTGGAAAAACTGTCTGGGCAAGCCAGCAGCTGGAGTGAAACTACTCCTCTTCCTCCTTGGAGGCAGGCAGCTGATGATGTGGAAATGCGGGTGCATACTTCCTGGCTGCTCGAGGTGTGTCATACTTGTGCTAGCTGCAGGAACACCCAAGCAAACATGGCCCCTTTCCTCCTGCGAGCCCATCAGCTCCTCGGGAGGGCAGAGGCAGCAGGCACAGGTTAGCATGACTGCATCCTGATTTACCTACACACTGAACCCAGTGCGGTAAAAGCAGCACCTGATTAAAAAGAAATCTCTTGGTTCTCTGGTCTAGACAGAAGCCTCTTCCACTGAACTGTATCATGAAAGGTTCAATCGCGCAGAGGTCAAAAGATAAGGAGATCTGAAAGATGAACGCTCAGCATTAGTAGCTGTACCATGAGCAGAAAGACCTAAAACTGGAACTAAGGGAATCTAAGTACACTCTGGTCTATCTCCAGAAATGAAGTTGCTAAAGAAAGAAATCAATCCAGGAAACTGAGGACAGAATGTTAAGGAAGGACACCACAAGAGGGCCAGTATCAACAATGCCTCTAGCCACTACAAAACTACATCAGCTCTGGGAACTTTTCTTGGCCTTTCCCAGCCTGAGGTCCCCGTGGCTAATGTCTCCTCCTGACCAGTGACTGTATTTTCCCCAGATTGATTCTATATCCAGCAATGTCCTTAGTGAGGCTGGACGTCGACCGTCCTCCCAAGCTCAGGCTCTGGTGCCCAGGAACTAAGCAAGAGCTCCAGGATCTGCCTCCCTCCCTGCCCCAGTCCTCAGCACTGGGAGTTCTCTGGGCCCTGCTACCTTGCTTAGTTCTCACACACGAACGCTCTCTCCTGAACCCCTGAACATACATGCAGAAGGCCCCTCTCCCGAGTTCCTGAACTCTGTGCACCCGGCTGAGGTGCCACCAGCTCCCATGGGCCATCTGATGTGCAGGTTGCCTCAACAGCCCCTGAGCCCATCACTGTCTTCTTCTACCTCTTCCTGTTCTCCTGCCCACCCTTTCGTCTCTCGAACCTCTTCCTTATGTGGTACACACCTGTGCACGTCTCTTGCCCTGTCTGCCAGGAAGACTCATGAAGTTTCATGCCCAAATCATGGAAAATGTAATCAATTTTTTAATGGGGACGGGGGTACTGGAAAGTATACATATGATTAGCAATGCTTAAATCAACTGGTAAAATTATATGTATCCACTTATAGAGTTGTTTTGCTTCTTCTCAGTTCTTTCTTTTCTTTTTTTTTAAGATTTTATTTTAAAGTAATCTCTACACCCACTGCGGAGCTCAAACTCACAACCCCAAGATCAAGAGTTACATGCTCCATTGACTGAGCCAGCCAGCCACCCCTCTTTTTAGTCCTTATATTTACAAAATCTCAACATGAAGATCTTATTTAGTATGCTGTTAAATTAAGACACCTCACTCAACACAAATATGCCTACTGAATTATCTCAATTTTGCTCTGAGGTGAGACTATTCTTGAACAAATTTACCAAGGAACAAAAAACAAAACAGAATACACCAAAAACCCAGTAATACAGACCAAATCTAATGGACTTGAATAACAGCTCTGTTTGGTTCTTTGAGTATTCATTTAACCATCATATTCATTCACGCAACAAGTATTTAGTGAGTGTTTACCATGTACCAGACAGTGATCTAGGCCTTAGGGATACAACAGGGGACAAGACATTTTCTGAATATTTCTTATGTGCTCATTATCAAACCATGCTCTCCTCCTTTGTGGAGCCACTAATTAGTAAATCCATCCTTCATTCCTTCCTGCCTTGATGACTCCGCCCAGAATGTACTCTAAAAATGGCATGTCAAGACTTGGTTGTTCAAAGAAACGTTCTTTCCACAGAGACAGTCTTGAGACAGTTATACTAAAATAAAAACTGTGAGATCACCTAATCCATATAATCATCTACAGATGAAAAGGTGGTCCATATAGTGGATAGCGTGTGTTGAAACGGTATTATTTTGATTCTTAATCCGGTGTTCTCCTCCTGCACTGCCCAAAATGGTAGCCACTAGCCCCAGGTGGCTACTTAAATTCAGATTTAGAATTGAAAATTCAGTGCCTCAGCTGCACTACCTACATTTCAACTGCTCAAAAGCCACATAAGCTAGTGGCTATCGCATTGGATAGCAAAAAAAAAAGACTATTTCCATCACTGCCCAAAGTTCTATTGGACAGTGCTATGGGGCTAAAACACTCTGCTTGCATTATTCTAGCTCAGTGTTTCTCAAACTTTAATATGCATAGTATTCACCTGGGGATCTTGCTAAAATGCTGATTCCAATACAGTAGGTCAAGGGTGGAGTGTGAGATTCTATATTCCTAATAAACCCCAAGCAGGACTGCTCCCAGTTTGAGGACCACACTTGAAGTATGGGAGTATTAAGGTTCCAGCTCAATACTACAGTTAATATTGCAAGTTTTAGTGTCCTAATAGTTTAACAGTTTAATGTATATGATTTTTTGTCTTTCCAATTAGGTTTTAAACTCCTTAGGAGAGAGCACCATATCTTCTTCTTCTTCACATCTCTCATCATGGACTGCAGAATGCAGGGCTGCATGAGGAGTCAGTTTTCCTGTCTATGGTACATGACATTTGGTACAAATTGCTTCAGTGTTACATATAAATACACTTTCTTTTTCTTCTTAAAAGACATTAGATCTTTAACCTAGACATTTAATGCCTTCAAATTCTTAAAAGTAAGATACTGGTAGCTATATTATGTCAACTTCAAGAAAAACACATGGGAATTCATCCTTTTTAATGGCTTTAAAATGAATTGTAAATTATATACAGTATATATACTTAAAATAATTTAAGAAATAGTTGAGAAAAAATATAGAATGTATATCTGATAACTGAAGGGACCCGCTAAATAATCTTCCATCATTACAAACAACTGAATAGCCAAGCTTTATCTTAAAATTAGAAAATGATTAAAATACTTAGAAAACAATACAATCAGAAGTTTTAAGTGTGTCTTTATGTTACTGGGACCTTCCATCCTACCCTGAAAATAGTGAGCAACCTTTTCTATGGGACAGCTGACAGTTGTTGTGGTATGAGCAGGCACCTCTATAAATTCTTACCATAGCTTTCTATCAGCAATTTCCATTTTTCCAGAAATTTCAGCAATCACTATTTGTAATGTTATTAAGAACTTTGTAGTTAAGTTTAAAAGGTCAGTCATTTTTGTATTTAAAAGTCACATGTTTATGCATTCAGTTTTTAAGGAAATAAGAGCCCTTTGTGTCTTTCTAAAATGTATTCCTTACAAAGCAACAAGAAAAAGAGTTTTATTAATGCACAAGACTGAAAGAAATGTCAAGTATGCTAGAGTTCTGGTTTTGATTTTGGACTTCAGAGAAAGTTAAAGAAGCAGTGGAACAGAGCTCTTTAATTACAATCCAATGTCCTAGAGAAGAATATTTGATATCTCTTCCAGTTGCCATTCTAGCTGATGTGAGGAGAAAGTCAACTACGATTAATATAACATAAAATCATTCCACCTAGTCAAGTTCATCAGGATTGTACTGTGTGTACATTACAAACCTCCCTGGTTTTGTTTAAGATCTTGTTGGACAAATTATAAGATGGAAATGTTTTAAGAGTTAAATCAGTACTTTTATTTTTGCTACATAACCTAAGCCAGTACAAGTTTGTGCTAAGATTCCTCACACTCCCACTTCACTTTGGGAGGGTAACTCAAGGACAGCATTTTTTCCCCCAGGAGGAGAGTAAACAGCTCTGACAGAAAGATGGCAGGCTGATGGCTGAGAACCTGGGTCTGGAGTTGCTGCCTGCATACTAATTCTCCACTCGGCCACCTCATCATGTGGGCCTGAGGAAAATTAGCTATTTCTTTAAGACTCGGTTTCTTCATCTATAAAATGGGAATGAGACTAAGGTTGCTGGGAGCACTAAATGCAATACTGACCTTATGATATAACAATAAGCAAGTACTTAGCAGTAAGCTTTAAATAAACATCAATTATTTTTATTAGATCTGAAAGGGATTTATCATAGCTCAGTGGCCATGAAATATTTTCCTTCATCCCTATCATACCCCTTTAAGACCCTTTACTTTGTGTTTGTATTTAGAAATCTTCCCTTAAGATATACAAAATATCTATTTAAGAAATGAAAGAGGTATTTGGGGATTTGGTTTTTAAAAACAAGTATATTATCTGCTCACCTAGAATTGTTCTATAGCCCCCATTCAGAGATAAAATGATTCAAAGTGAGTGTAAATGGAACATATCAACATAAAAAAGGCCATATATGACAAGTACACAATATTCATGAAGAAAAAAATTTAAAAAATTAAAAAGCTTTTACTCTAAAATCTGGAACAAGAAAAGGATGTCCACCCTCATCACTTTTATTCAACACAGTTTTGAAGTCCTATCCACAGCAATCAGACAAGACAAAGAAATAAAAGACATCCAAATTGGTAAGAACGAACAAACGGAAAGATATTCCATGCTCATGGACTGGAAGAATTAATACGTCAAAATATCCCAAGCAATCTACAGATTCAAGGTAATCCTTATCAAAATACCAATAATATTTTTCACAGAAGTAGAAGGAGTAATCCTAAAATTTGTAGGGAACCACAACAGCCAAAGCAATCCTGAGAAAGAACAAAGCTGGAGGTATCATAATCCCAGATTTTCAGATATATGACAAAGCTACAGTAATCAAAACAGTGTGGTACTGGCACAAAAACAGACACATAAGTCAATGCAACAGGATAGAGAGCCCAGAAACAAACCCATACTCATATGGTCAATTAATCTATGACAAAGGAGGCAAGAATATACCACAGGAGAAAAGACAGTCTCTTCAATAAACGGTGCTGGGAAAACCGGACAACTAGATGCAAATGAATGAAACTGGACCACTTTCTTACACCATACACAAAAATAAACTCAAAATGGATTAAAAACCTAAATGTAAGACCTGAAGCCATAAAACTCCTAAAAGAAAATGTAGGTGGTGATCTCTTAGACATAGACCTTAGCAACATTTTTCTGGGTATGTCTCCTCAGGCAAAGGAAACCAACAAAATGAAAAAGCAACCCACTGAATGGGAGAAGATATTTGCAAATGATATATCTAATAATGGGTTAACATCCAAAATATATAAAGAACTCCTACAACTCAGCACCCAAAAAAACAAATAATCTGATATTAAAATGGGCAGAGAACCTGAATAGACCTTTTTCCAAAGAAGAGATACAGATGGCCAACAGACACATGAAGAGGTGTTCAACACCACTAATCATTAGAGAAATGCAAAACCTAAATGAGGTATCACCCTACACCTGTCAGAATGGCTAGAATCAAAGAGACAAGAAATAACAAGTATTAGCAAAGATACAGAGAAAAGGAAACCCTGTATAAATTGATGAAACCACTATGGAAAACAGCATGAAAGTTCTTCAAAAAATGAAAAGTGAAAATACCATTTGATCCAGTAATTCCACTTCTGAGTATTTACCCAAAGAAAATGAAAACACTAATTTGAAAATATATGCACCCTATGTTTGTTGCAGCATTATTTACAATAGTCAAGATCTGGAAGCAGCCCAAATGTCCATCAGTAGATGAATAGATAAAGAAGATGTGGTACACATATACAACAGAATACTACTCAGCCATAAAAAGGAATGAAATATTGCCATTTATGACAACATGGATGGACTTAGAGGGTATATGCTATGTAAAATAAGTCAGACAAAGAAAGACAAATACCATATGATTTCACTTATATGTGGAATCCAAAATAAAACCAAACAAAACAGGAACAGACTCATAAATACAGAGAACAAACTGGTGGTCCCCAGGGGGGAGGGGGTGGGAGGGTCGGGAAAACAGGTGAAGGGGATGAACAGGTACAAACTTACAAAATAAGTAAAAAATAATAAAAACTCAAAGACACTGAAGTATAATTTCAAGGTATATATTAACATCCAGATATAGTCAACAACATAAGATGCACTCTTCTAGAAGACAACTAAGTCATGGAGTTGGTGAAGTAAGGTCTGGACAACCCAGGACGAAGTAGAGGTTGGCTACTAAATGTATAATTTACATTGTACAGAGGACATTTTTTACTTATTCAGGTCAAAAAGAGGATTGTTTTTGTCTTTAATTACCTAGTTTGGTTGTTGCCTATCCAAGAATTGTGCCAACTCCTCTCTTTTCTTACTGAGAGTAGAACTGGCTGAGGTAGAGCAAGAACCATTTTCCTCATTGGGGAGGAGAGACAGTGGTCCCAGCAACAGCCACAAAGGCTGGTCAAACTCCTGTCATCAGCCACAGCGGCTGTGTATCAGCAGCCAGGTGACAAGGGATGATCTGTGCACACTTCCCACATCAGGTTGACCTTTCTCTGAAGGGAGAGCAGTGGCCATGTCCATGTTGAAGATGTTTACAACAGTACTAGTCAGTAAAAGAGAATCCATGTCCTGCTCCGGTCATAGGGTGTGGGGAGTCTGGAGCCAGTAAGAGAAACAGGCTTGAAGCTTCACATCCATACAGCACGTTCCCATCTGGTCGTACCACAACTCAGCTGAACACGTCCTCATGAGGTTAGTGTAGTTAGTTTACATTACCAAGAAAATGAAGAGCTGAGAGGAAGATGGTGTGTCCAGGAGACATCAGCAACCAAGTAGGTGGCAGCTCTGGAAGCTATGCTCCTGTCTTTCCACGGGCAGAGTGTGAGGAAAGTTCCAGAAAGGAACTAGTTATGCTAGATTTCACCAAGATATGGCTCTTGCGGCTCTTGCTTTTATTTGTCTACACTGTCAAAGCAAGTAAGCTCACAAAACTAGGGTTTTCCAAGCCTCTGTTCAAAATTTTCCATTTGTTTTAAAAACAGTTCAATAGCAGCTCCCCCCCCCCCCGCCCTGCCCCCCGGCCAGAATCCACTGAAGGCTGTATATTCCAGCTGGTCATAATGTCTCTTCAGTCTTTTCAGTCTAGAATAGTGTCCCCATTTTTGTTTTTGTTTTTTCAAATGACAATGACTTTTTGAAGAGTCAGAAGAGTTGTCTTGTAGAAGGGCCCATGTTCTAGATTTGGTTGTTTCCTTATACTGTCTGTTATATTCTGCGAGCCCTTCTATTTCCTGTTGATTGCATCAGGTTAAGAAATTCTTGGAAAAAAGATCTCAGTGGTGATGTTGTACACTTCATCTTGCTTCACACCAAAGAACGTATCAGACTGTCCCATTACCACTGAATTTAGGAGAAATCACTTGGTTAAATTGGTGAGCACCAGATTTCTCCACTATAAGGTTTTTTTTTTTTTTCCTTTACTAATGCTTAGTAGATGTAATTTTTTGGTATTGTGTCAATACCCTATTCCTCAATATCTTTTCTATTTTCAAGTTATTTTTTATGCAGTATTTGTAGTCTACCAACTACAATCCTTCTGCAACGTTCATTATTTGGGCTGTGAATCCAGTGAGGCAAAATCTCCCCACTCTTGTCCCCCAGGGTTACATTCATGGGCCCAACTCCAGGTAAAGATGGAGTTACTCTACTCTCCAAGTAAGATGGCGCAGGCCCTTTGCTGGATAGGGGATTGCATCAGGATAAGGATGGGATTCAATCTCTACCCAGAACTCGGAAGAACAATGCTAACCATCTGGTAAAATTAGTTACGTGTTAACATTTTTTTTTTTATTTTTAAAAAAGTAATATATATGCAATTGTTTTTAAGAATAAAACAGTGCTAAAAGGCTTAAAACAGAAACAGTAGTGGTTTGGTCACCAGAGTCAACCACTTTTTCTTTTAAATATTTTATTTCTCTATTTGAGAGAGAGAGAGAGTGTGTGTGAGAGAGAGAGCATGGGGAGGGGAGAAGCAGGTTCCCCGCTGAGCAGGGAGCCTGACATGGGGCTCAATTCCAGGACCCTGAGATCATGACCTGAGCTAAAGGCAGACGCTTAACCCACTGAGCCACCCAGGTGCCCCTGGAGTCAACCACGTTTAACCTTTGTAGATATTCCTTCTGATACTTACCTCCATATGTCTAAATAATTTAACATTTTTAGTCATTATCTCTGACTTCCCATTATAATAGATGAAGATGAGCTGTTTTTCCCGTGTCTTGCTTTGGAGGAGAAATAGGTATAAATTCCTAGGGCTACCACACTGAATTCTCACAGCAACTAGCACAATTAGGAGGCTTTAAAGATATTCGTTGAGTGTCACTGGATGAATGACACAGAGACCCAAAGCACAAAGCACAAAGCCAGGATTCATTCTGCAGTTTCTCATAGCAAGTACGCACTGAGCAGAAGGCTGGAGAAATACATCATCTCCCAAAGTCACATATACTAAATTGTTCTTGGAAAACGTTAAAATTCAACATATTAAAATATTTTTTAAAGGACTGTCATGAAACTAATTTGAATGACTCAGTAAAAAATTTCTACAGCCAAAAAATATTTTTCAAGTATATTCTTAATCAGCAGTAGAGGAAAGAAGAATTTAGGTTTAAGAAAGTAATCTTTTCTAAACATTAATAAGCAAGCAGGGCCTGAAAATATATGGGAGATCTTCCTTGGAGTCCTGTAGGCTCAGAACTCAGCCTTTTGCCTTGCAGAATTTCGAAGTTTGATGCTAAGCCCCCCCCACCCCAAAAAAAGGATGTATGAATTATGAAAAATCTGAAAAGACTCCCACCTCATTAATATGTCTCAAAATACACTGCTTAAGGGTAAGATTAATTAAATTACAGTATACATAAATTTGAAATGTACTGGTAATCAATCACAGACAAAACTATGTTACACAGAGACAAAATAGGAGTAGTGGACATTAACACAAGTTAAATAAAAACAGATTCATGCCATGGAAGGAATTTTTCACCTGACTTACTGTGGACACTGTACTATCCAGCTTTCGGGAATATCTGAGGCAAAAATTAATGGAAGAACTACATATTCTTCTTCACTTGGGGCCCTTCCAAGTAGTGAATCGTCTGCTTAGTACTCAAGAATTTCTGAAGCCAACTTCAGTGAGCAACGAGTTTTCTAGCAAGGCAATAAAATTCTTAAATTTACTGGCTAAATTATGTTGTTTAATGAATTTTCCAAGAACTCTATTTCTTTGGTTGGTTGTTGTCTGTCTTCGGGCCCTACACTTCCATTGCATTTCAACTCTTTTGCAAGAAGGGAAAAGAAAGAAATTCAAGTGAGCCATTTCGATTACGTGTTAATAGTCCGACAAAATAAAACCGACATTTTTGTTTTTGTTCCTTATAATTAGCTGTAGGTTCTAAGTATTCATGCATTCTCACTAATAAAAGCAATCTAGAGCAGGTTACTTTCTGTAGCTGGAATAATTTCATTCTTTGTCATGGTATTTCCTGGATATATCTAGCTTTTATTATTATTGTTTTTTAGATTTTATTTATTTATTTGACAGAGAGAGACACAGCGAGAGAGGGAACACAAGCAGGGGGAGTGGGAGAGGGAGAAGCAGGCTTCCCGCTGAGCAGGGAGCCCAACGCGGGGCTTGATCCCAGGACTCTGGGATCATGACCCAAGCGGAAGACAGATGCTTAATGACTGAGCCACCCAGGTGCCCCGTATCTAGCTTTTATTACACAGAATCTTAGAATGGGAAGGTTCTTAGAGATGAGCTACCTCAAACCCGCACCCGAGGCATCTTCCCAGCAAATGCTAATAAGAGGAAATGGTGTACAGTTGACAAAGCAAAGGCTTGGGAGCCAGATAGATTTAATCATCTGTAAATAAGGCTAGCAACAGGTTTCCAGAAGGTCCTTGGGCAGATTATGTAATGCAATGGATGCACAAGAGCCTGAGCATATTGCAATGGATAGAACCCCAGGCTTTGATGTTGGGAGCTGACCCCAGCTGGACACATGCCCCAGCTCTGCCGCTTGCTTCACAGCTGTTTGTCTCTGGGCAGGTTCCTTACCTTAAGGCTCATATTCCCCATCTGTAAAATGGAGAAAATAATGCACCCAATTCATGATGTTATTTTTAAAGACTGGATGGGCTAACGTATGTGATGCTCAAGTAACATCAGCTATTATTCTTAGGCCAATTCAGATGAAAAGCTGGACACTGGATAAACCTACTTCCAAGGTTCTCAGATTAATAATACTATGTCTCTAATAAAGGCAGCTATGTTTATAACTGAAAATTTTAATTTGTAAGAGAGGAAAATCAATGTTAAAACACTCACGGTCTGTGTAGTAGGAAAAAATGCATCCTATTATCTTTAAGATCCCCTAATATCTTCACACAAAAATATTTATTATGTTCTTCCTAAGCATAACCATACAATAAAAGAGGAGAGGACCCAAAGAGAAGAATACAGGCTAAATCCATGAGGAAGAGTTCAATCCAGAAAAAGTATAAGGTATCCATGCTCACCAGAATAACCTAGTACACAAGGCAGCGTAAGTTAAGTGGCAAATAAGGGGTGCCAAATACTGAGTTCCAAGGAGCCAAGGCACGCCCAATTTCAGGGCCAGTGGTCAAAGACGGAGGGGGTGGGATCCGAACTGGGCCCTACAGGCCGGTATTTGCAGAGGAGGCGAGGAAGACGAAGGTCGTTATTTCAGACAGAATGTGCTGTCCTGTCCCAACTCCATTTCCAGTTTGAACTAATGATAAGGCTGCCAAGCTGCATCTAAGAAGGTTCTGTGATTTGGTATGAGAAGAAGGGAGAGAGAACGTCCGCCTGCCCCGTAGGAAGCTAGGTTAGAAATCCGAGGAGCACCATTCATTTATGGTGATTCATTCATTATAAATGAATGGCTCGGGCCCCTGCCAGCGGCCCTGATTTCTGGGTGTTCCCAGGCACGCGGGGCGGCGCCAAGTGCACTGCTGAACTTTGGGGGGGGGCAAGAGTACATGCCCCACAAGCTCTAGCCGAATCCACACCGAAGGGGTTTGTGTGAATACAAAACAAACAGTTCAAAGAGCCCAGGGTTAAAATACCCATCGCCGTTAAGCCTGTCTCGCTACACTTCCATGAGCCACGCTCAGAGCTCCCAGGTTAGGGCCTACCAGGGCTCAAAGCCACAGATCTCCTTTACGCTCCGGGACCGCGTACCCCCCTCACCCTCCACCCCCACCCCTGCATACTGACCATCAACTCTCCATGACTCAAAGGCAGCCTCTGCTTTCTCCTCCCACAGTCCCTTTCTCCCAGAGTGCACATGCCTTGTCCAACAGCTGTCTAAACCGGACACCTAAAAGTCACCACAGACTCCTTGCTCTCTCTTCCCTAGGTTTGGCAAGAGACAGCTCACTCCTTTCTCCAGTCTCGTCTCACCTCCTCTAATCTAGCTTCTCTTTGGACTGCTGCCTCAAAGAGTATCACCTATAGGATTAAAATCTTAACTCCTCTTAGCAAGACATAAAGGGCATCATTACCTGGCCTTAGCCGACCAGTCTGACCTGAGCTTCCAACACTCTTCCCTTAAAATTTGCATTCTGGCAAAGTCTAATTACCTGAGAGGTCCCTGAACCTACCCCGCCTCGGGGCCTCTCTGACACCCACTTCCCTCACCACCGTGCCTACAGCTTGGAAAGCTTCTATTCATCCTTCTGGTCTTAGCTTGGCAGTGCTATTTCTGTTCTGATTCTTTCTTGACACCTGCCCATGTACTGAGGTGCTGCCCGTCTGGGTATCTGATAGAACTGCCTTGGTTCACCTGCTTCATAAGCCCTTGAAATCAGGGACACAATCCTTTCTCCTTCCAGCCCTAGCCCCTCGCACAGGGTAGCCCACCCAAGCCAGAATTCGTTAAGCAAATGAGGGGCGCCTGGGTGGCTCAGTTGTTAAGCGTCTGCCTTCAGCTCGGGTCATGATCCCAGGGTCCTGGGATCGAGCCCCGCATCGGGCTCCCTACTCAGCGGGAAGCCTGCTTCTCTCTCTCCCACTCCCCCTGCTTGTGTTCCCTCTCTCACTGTCTCTCTCTGTCAAATAAATAAAATAAAATCTTAAAAAAAATAAAATGAAGAGAGGAATCAATATTATTTGGTTAAAATCAACAAGTTTGAAGAAATCCCCTGCAAACATTAGTTTATATTAAATAAACTAATTTATTTTAGTTTATAAACTAAACTAGGGGCAGGGGGAGAGGGTGGACTTGCATGGAGATATTCTCCACCAGTTTATCTTCTCTTTGAAACTGCCAATGAAATGATCTCACACGTGTTGTCCGATAGGGCAAAACATCAACGTAGCATTTGTTTAAAAGAAATAACCTCTGTGGTACTACCTGAATTTACAGTTTTTGGACTCTTTTCAGCTGGCACTCAAATTTATCTAGAACATTTTCAACCCCTTCTCCGCTAACAAAACAACAAAAATAGAGACCAAAAACACTACAGAAATTTAGAACCAGCCAGGAAACAGGGATTTAGCTCTAATTCAGCATTGAGGACTCTCAAAATGACTTTCAAAGCCCCTATTTAAACTGGGGGATGTTATGAAGTTGTTAGAAGGGCTCCTCTCCTCTGCATTCCCTGAAAAAAGGATGACACACAGATTCATGCCTGAAGTTGTAGGACTGAACTCCAAAATCTTCAAGTTTTGAGTATTTGGTAAATTGCAATCATTTACTTTCCTTGGGAATTAATAGAAACCATCTGCTTAATGATAAAGCTGAGCTCTGCAATTATTTGAGGAAAAATGTGCCACAGTCAGCATAAAAGAGGCTTATTGAGGAAGCCTGCTAGACATATGTATTTTTTTTATAATTAAAGCCAATCGCATTCATTAATTTAAAAACGCTGTTGTGATCAGCTGCCCCTATTTCTTATTTATCAGCACCACCCTTGTTAATATGCACCTATGCAACCTTCAATTTTAAACTTACAGAGATTAAATAACTATAATTGTACAGATAGTGGTGATCACACATCAGAATGTCGAGGCGATCATGAGAAAAAATAAAGATGGGGAAATAAACGTCTACCGTAAACCACATATCCGCCTTCTGGGTCTCCTACCTGTGTGTAGCCGAGTTATTTTCCTTTCCTAGCAAACAGGAAGACGGCTGTGAGCGCTCCAAACAGAATTCCTTTGAACTGGCCATCTCTCAAAGCTCCTGGTCATTCTAACAGCAGCTCTGCTAGCAGCTGTGAAGAGCCCCAGAAAAACAGCAGCCTACAGAACGGGAAGAGAAGAACCAACGTCTCCCCTCAGTGGCTGTAAATATTGATCCACCTGTGAGGAATAAGGGCGCCACTAATGTCCGGTAGCAAATAAATACAGGAGGAGGAGGGCAGAGCAAAGAGAAACACACACATAGGGGCCAACAGCTCCAGTCGCTTTCTCCTCTCTGTGTGTGGTCCAAGGGAGGAGGAGATGTTTATTTGGACATCCTCCCTTCGGAAAAGCAGGCAGTAGACCCTCTGCCTTTGGATGGGTCCAACGCTAGAGCTCGGTTAATTTCACGGGCAGAGACCACACGGTTTTTAACCAACGCAATGCAAGATTTTCAATTTTTAAAACCATTTGGTACGAAGCAGCTGACCCATACCACGCCAGCCCACCAAAAACTCCCACTCTGGTTCCGTAATGTTTAACTAGCCCTTATGATGGTCCTTAACCTACAGAATGGTGTGCGGGTGAAAAAGATGAGTTTTGTCAAGTATGAGAGATACCAGTTGAAATCTCCCTTAGCCCCACAAATGTGAGTTACAATATGGCCAACCCCGTTGCAGGGACAAGCGGGAAAGTCACAGAAATCAGTAAGATTCCCAAGGTACCACCAGCGCCAGGGGCATCAGTGCCGGGGAGGAGGCATCCTTCCTCCTCTTTGGAAAAGGAGTGGAGGAGGTGAAAAGAGCTGGGCTCAGGCAGCCCCCAGCGGTTGCAGCCAGCAGCGAATTTCTCAGGAATGTCCATAAAGACCCCGTTCTAAAGCCGAGTAAACACAACGATTTTATGGCAAACAGTGGGGTCAGAATGTGAATATTTGTCTGCCAGCCCCCAATTTCTTTTTTTCTTTTTCCAAACCAGTCCATTGTAACACATTGTTGCAAGGTATCTGGGCTCTAGAATCAGAGGGATCTGGGTGTCTCCCCAGCTCTGTCATCGTGGGCCAGCTGGTTAACCTCTTTGAGCTCCAGTTCCGCCATCTATAAACTACAAGCAGTTATCAGGCAACCCGGACGTGATGGAGTGAAATGTGCCACAGCACAGCCGTTAAGAGAGTGGGGTAGACAGCTGGACTGCCGGGGTTCAAGCCTGGTTCTGCCACTTACCCTGAGTGACCAGCCGGCAAGTCACGGAATGTCTGCCTCAGTTTCCTCCTTTGAAAAATGGGGATAATAAAAATCCCCATTGAGTTGTGGTAAGCACTAAAAGTAGGCTGATGCTATAAAGGGTCTTAGAACTGAATTCATTTTGCTTATTATCATGAACATTAAACGAGATAATGCAGGGTGCCTAGGTAGCTCAGTCGGTTAAGCAGCTGCCTTCAGCTCAGGTCATGATCCCAGGGTCCTGGGATCGAGTCCCACAAAGGGCTCTCTGAGCCAGGAGCCTGCTTCTCCCTCTGCCTGCCACTCCCCCTGCTTGTGTGCATTCTCTCTCTCTCTGTGTCAAATAAATAAGTAAAATCTTCAAAAAAAATGAGAGAGAGAATGCACATAAGCCTTGCAGGTATTAAGTCCTCATTACATAGTACCTATCATTCTTATTGTAAAGAAATTAGAAAATACAAATGAGTAAAAAGGTAAAATAACTGATAATCTTTAAATGGAAACTCTTAGAATTATGTGGAACACTATAAAAATTGACCGAAATTGTTCTTAGAGAAAGACACTATTTCTAAGAAAATAATGGAAACATATTTCCCTAATTATCTTTTAAAAAGGAATCTGGAATAGGACGCTGATGTGTTCCAAAGGTGAGAGATGACCTCTATATGTCCCTTTAGACTCCTTAACAGTGCACACGTTATTCCATGGAGGAATCAGCAGCCTATACAACAGTGCAAGCATCACATGAGGTCAGGCACATTCCTATTAAAAGGAGGAAAATTCTGGGGCGCCTGGGTGGCTGTTAGTTAAGGTGCCCAACTCTTGGGTGCCTGGGTGGCTCAGTCGGTTGGACATCTGCCTTCAGCTCGGGTCATGATCCCAGGGTCCTGGGATCGAGCCCAGCATTGGGCTCCCTGCTCGGTGGGGAGTCTGCTTTTCCCTCTGCCCCCCCCACTCCTGCTCACTAGCTCACTCTTTCACCCAAAAAATAAATAAAATCTTAAAAAAAAAAAAAAAAGGTGCCCGACTCTTGATTTCGGCTCAGGTCATGATCTCAGGGTCATAAGATCAAGCCCCCCTCACCACCCCCCAGTGGATTCTGGACACTGTGCTCAGCAGGGTGTCTGCTTCTCTGCCTTCCTCTCCTTCTCCCTCTGCCCCTCTGCCCCCCCCACGCAAATTAAATAAGTAAATCTTAAAAAAAGAGGAAATTTCAAGTTTAAACAAGATGTTTAGCCAAAGCCAAGAGAATAAAAGGAATCAATTATTAATGCCGACAAATCCAACTTCACAATAGAGGTTTTAAAACATAGACTTTCCCCCTAAAACCTAGGTTCAAGTTCCCTTCAGCAACTCTTTCCCTAAGGCACTTGGCAATAATGGGTATTAATATGAAAATTCCTCTAGTTTGAAGAAAACAGAATGGACCTAGAACTTTTTTTTTTTTTTTTAAGTAACTCAGAGTACCTTACTAGGTAGTGTGATTCAGACACTTAGATGGGATGGTCCATTTAAAAGTACCACTTTTGTGGGTGGCTTAAAAAAAAAAACCTCCAAACTCTTGTAGAACATACAAATTCCAGGAGAATATAGAGGAAAATAGAATAAACTTAGCCCAAATACTTTTTTTTCCCTTTGGATTTAAATAGTATTATTGTGTTTAAAAATGTGGAAACCAAAAATCTTTAGGTGAGAGTATAAAATCAGTTTAGCAACGTTTCTTTTCTTTGCTTTTCTTATTCCTACCTCTAAAATTTAATATCTTTCACAACATATATCTACCTGAGTACTACATTTACACAACAAATTTTTTAAGTAAGGATGCACAAAAATAACTATTTCCAATGTTTTGTCAAGTTTCAAATGACATAAGAGCTAAGGGTTGAAATTTTTCTCATTATGGTTTTTTATGGTTTAACACATAATTGTGAAATATAACAAATGAATATTTGTAAGTTATAACACATTCCAAATATTTTACAGTAAGAAATGAAATTTACTTTTAAGAATAGTTCTCTAAAACTGTCCCTATAAAATCATTCTAGAATGATTTACTATTATGTTATTTATTACTTCCATATAGCATCTTCTTCAAATTCTACTTGGTTACTCCTAATTAGCAATAGCCTTACCCCTATTCCCAGTGCATATAAGCCTTCCATTATTCCAAGGGGCCTAGGGAGTAAAAAGAATGACACCTTTCAGTATTTAATCATCAAGTTTGAGTTTCTTTTCAAATAGCCTGAAAGTAAGTCTGAGATATTATGTATCTCTTAATTCCACTTTGAAAGTAAGCAAACATTTACCACCCCACTCAGTTCCTGAATACAATCAATATTCTTTTCTGGGATTCAGACATAAAGTCCTATTGATTATGCTCGAGTGGTCACTTACAAGGGTGCCCTGGGCAAGTGCTTCTTCAAGTCCCTAAGTGAAGTTCTCTGGCCTTGGCACAGGCAAAAAGCCAATGACTTCATCTCCACCCTCCCCCAGCTTAAAAGGTTTCATTGGCTTCCCCGTCAGAGGAAGAAGCCCCCAGATGGGAGACGACGGGGTCCTCTCTGTCCAGCTGCATCCCCCCCACACACCTGTCTTTGTTCTTCCTAACGGCCATCACCACCACAGCCACAACAACAGTGATAACTAAAACCTATACAGGGCCTGAGCATCATCTAGAAAGTAATTCCTTTAATCCTTACAACCACCCTTGAAGGGAACGACTACTATGAACGACTACTATTGCCCCCACTTTGCGGAAGAGATCAAGTGAACCGCTTGAGATTATCCAGCTAGCAAGTGCGGCAGCCAGGCTTCAAACACGCAGTCTGGGGCCAGGTCTGTGCTCTCGCATCCTGACCCTTATTCAGAGACAGGGTCTAGCACAAAGTAGGGCCTCAAGCCATCTTTATCAAATGACTGAACAAAGGAGGGGTGGCTGAGTGGCTCATTTGGTTGAGGGTCTGCCTTCGCTCAGGTCATGATCTCAGGGTCCTGGGATCGGGCCCTGCTTTGGGCTCTCTGTTCGGCGGGGAGTCTGCTTCTCCCTCTCCCACTCCCCCTGTTCTCTCTCTCAAATGAAGAGATGAAATCTTTGAAAAAAATTTTTAAAAATGACTGAACAAATGAGTTCTATAATTAGTCAAGAAGTCTCTACAGTGAAACCTGACTTCTTAATTTTCTACTGTACAAGACCACAGTATGGGCTTCAAAGAAGGATTCAAATATTTAACAAATATTTCTAAGCATCTGCAATGTGCCAGGTAGCCAGGCTAGAAAGAAATACTGCCCTCCTTCAAAGAGTTTACACTCGGTGTAGGACACACACCTAAACAGGCTATTAATTTCTAGGCCTAGGGACCAAAAACCTTGTCTTACCTGCACTGAATTAAGCCTTTAAGACAATGGTTAGATGCTTTTTAAATAAAATGTTTATTCCAAACATATGCATTCTACTTAACCTTTTGTGGACTGGCCTGGGAACAGTGCCTGGAAAGAGGAACAACCCATAAGCTGATGGATGAAGGAAGGGACAAATGAAGGAAACAAGCGAACTGGACCTCGTCACATTGGGAAAATGCATTTCAAATTCTAAATAACTTGCAAGTTCAAGTAGTTCAGATCTCTGTACACTAAAGCAGGGGATGAGCTCTAGTTTGCAACTACCCCCCCCAGATGCTTCCCTCAAAATTGGGGGGCAAATCAATAATCTATACAACTCCAGATTTTATAGCACCCGTTCACACACAATCCTCTCTTCCTTTCTGCAAAAGCTCTATTTTTAAAGATGCCCATGTTTGTTTAAAAGTTGCTTTAGGCATTGGGAGGACTGGATCTATCCTGATGTTATCTGTCATGCACAATTCGTAGAACACTTGAGTTATTACAATTCTGAGGTTTCTGTGGGAGGCATCTTGTTTTTACAAAATTGGCAAATCAAAATTCTAGGTTTCATGACTGTTTTATGTAACCATGCAAAGTTTTTCTCTCTCTATATAAAAAAGGTTCCTCAAACACACACGAAGATACTCATTCCAAAATCATCCCAACTGAATTTCTTCAATCAAAAAGTGAACAGCTTTGACATTTTAAAATAAGAAACTGTCGCTTTCAGAATTTGATTAGGCTATTCTAAAAGCAGGCTGAATTCTTTAAAATTGGCTTTTAGAGAGATAGTTCACATGCTTAGTAATTGGCATATTGTAGTGATGACAGCCTCCCAATCAGGTTTTCAAATACGACAGCGTCTCTAAAAACTGGATAAAGGCAGGTCACACACAAGCCACTCAGCAGAAATGTGTTTCAATATTGTTTAATCTTACAAACTCCACATTTTCAAAATAAAATAATTGTATTTTCGCATAAATAAAATGTAATATTTATGCCTTAGATTAGTATATACATATTCTTATGTAAGAAATGTAAGAGATACCCTGCGGAATAAGAATACCACCTTCATTCAAAAGTAACACACAAAAGAGCATTTCATAATTCTTCTTTGTTCATTATTACCATGAAGGGTGAAAAAGGGAGGGAACAGCCAATAATTTGTTAATAGTTTAGTAAGAGAAATGCCAGGTTAATTAAAACAAAAAAGCACAATGTTTCCTAAGATTTACTGCCATTTTATTGAAGGGCAAACTTTCTTTAAAATTCCAGATGTGAAACTGCCTTAGGAAAATTCCGATGCTGTTGTGGAAAATGCAGGGAAGGTCTCCAACAGGACGCTGCTTGTCTGGGTCCCCCAGCCGGCTCTACCCGGGGCCAGCAGATGCCAGCCAGGAGTGGGCGCTGGATCACAAACTTGCGGGGACAAGCACCACTGTTGCCTTTGGGTCACTAAGCTACAAAGAAACACTCTGTTTTAAAAGTCGTCTTACAGAAAGTAATAAAGTGCTATTTCTTGGTTTTTAGGACCTTATCTTCTTTTAAAGAACCTCATTTTCCCATGCAAGAGCCAGAGCTGATATATATATATAGTCGATATGGTATAAACTGCAGCCGAGAGAAGCTACGTGGAGGAGGCAGAGCTCAGCGTTGGAAGTGCAAGTATATTGAATTAGTTAATTTTCTTAGTGAAAGAGATAGCAAACAGGCAGGAATTTTTTTTTTTAATCTGACATTTAACCAGGTGTTCTCAACTGCATGACTGGTTGTATACATTTCCCATCTGTAAGAAGTCCTAGCTTTTACGCTGCAATCGAAGAGGGTAAATTTCTGTACAAAATTAAGAAGTTGGGAGCATTAAGGAGTTTGGAAAAGGAGCATTTCTACCTCCCCCGCCAACCACCTCAAAAAAAAAAAAAAAATCAAAGGACAATGAGTTCAGGTCTCTGGGAAGTGCCAGACAAGCACTGAAACTCCTACAAAGAAATCATTTTTTTCTTCCTTGTCATTACTACCATCCTATCATTTCAGACTGTTATCTAGTGGCTTCTAGAAAGCAACCTTAATCTACATAGTCCATTGGAGCTGTCAGAGATCTTTTTTTTCTTTTTTGAGATTTTTTTTTTTTATGTAATCTCTACACCCAAGGTGGGGCTCAAACTCACAACCCCGAAATCAAGAGCCACACCCTCCACCAGCTGAGCCAGCCAGACGTCTGCTGTCAGAGATCTTATATTCAGAAAAGTTATTTTGATATCAAGATGCTTAAACACACCTTCCTAATTAAAATGTACCAAAATAAAACCTACTTAAGACTTTTCACGTAAAGGGAAACATCCTGGTCTCTCTTTCCTTAGCTACAGGCAACCGGTCTGCTCTTCGTTCTGGTATCCATTCTACCTGACTGGACTGACCTTAATTAAAGCAGTCTTTATCATGTGCCCACAGCGGGCGGTGGGGGGGCAGCTACATTCCAGGGGTGAAATTTGGGACCTGTGCTGAAGGGCTTTATACAATCCACAAAGGGCAAGCAAGTAAAACAATTTTAACCACGTGCCCTGAACATTATTTCACAAAATTAATGCGCTAACCGATCATTCTATACACCCTGGAAAAGAAGTGAACAGGAGTAAGTTCTTCAAACTTAAGGTAGAGAAGTAAATTTTTGGATACCACAGATAAAATGGGAAATCTTTTGACATTTATTTATTCTTAATCTTTAAACTCAGTATTCAAACTTATTTATACCATTTCTATTGTCTGGGACTATTTGCTGGATGGTGTAGATATAACGTCAGAGACCAAGAGCAAGAAAGAGAGAATATGTGATCCAATTTCCCATAGAGGGCAAGCATTTATTATTTCCATATTTTCTCATGGACAGGGCACCTATTTAGTTATGTCTGTGTTTTGCCATGGCTGAAGCCAGGATCTCCAGGCCTGGAGAGGCAGCTTACATATGGCCACCACCATTCACAAGGTAGGTTAGGCATGAATGCATGTGCATGTGATTCTGGAAAATATATCCTTTAATCTTAGCAGGTCAAAAGCACCAACTTCATGTGAAAAACACATGTGCTATTGGCAGTTCTGATAACCAGTAATAATATTGCTAACTCATATTAATAATATCAAAACTATTAATAGAATCCTATCCCCCAAAAGAACAAAAATGTCTTACAGGATTTGTGATGCCTGCAATGCTATAAATCTCTGAAGACAGGTTATATCCTTCCCACTTCCCTGAGGCATTTGTCACATTGCCAGACAAGATTAGAACGAGATAAGCCTCAGAAACTTTTTGAAGATATTAGAAAGATCATGTTAGGGAAGTGGCTTAGGGGTTATACTTTATCAAACCAACATCCTTCAAATGCCTACCACTGATAATAAACTGTCATCTTGCTAGAGAAAGGTGGTGGACACTGAGCCAACAATGGGACTATATATTTAGTAATAACCTTTATTCTGTTTTCCTTTTGTGTGTGTTTGTGAGGGAAAGACCCATTTAAAAAAATTATAGCACAATAGAAAAGTCTCGGGCAGACAAAGGCATTTTTCATGAACAAGGTCCTTTCTCACCACTCCCGGTCACTTCTCTGACCTTCTTTCTTCTACTGGTCTTTCCCGTTACCCCCACCCAAGTTTTTCCGGAGTAGTTTTTCTACTCCATTCAACTTACAGATTCTGTAATACTCAGTCATAGAGTAGCTTCCTGATGGCATCTACCTTCTGTGATGTATGTTTTCAAATGTGTTATCTTCTGTAGAAGGGTCACTTAACTCTATTCTGTCCAAGAATTAATGAGCTCTTTGGGTTTAAATTTAAAAGTCTTATTTTTAGAAGCCCCCAAATAGTTTCCAATGGCAGGCTTAACACCCATGTTATAAATCCTCCCTAGAGGCTTTATCACGGCGTAAAATGAAATTGATCTTATTTTCCATTTCAGAGGTTTGTTTTTAATGATAAGGACTCACTGTTTATGTACAGTAACTGTGAAAAGTCATCTCTAAGAACAGCCAAGATATATTGCTAATTCAGAATCACTCTGGGAATTTGTCATGGTCACTGAATTACTATCTGTAGCTGCCACAAGGCAAAAAGGTGAAAATGTAATGTCTCACCCATTTTCAAATCAATCAAAAGGCCAAGAGATCTCATTTGTTGTACTGGAAAATTCAAGTCTATCTGCTGTCATGGTAATATCACAAAGGGAAAGATCAGAAAAAGGGAGGGAAATCTCACTAGAGATTATGTAAAAGACAGTGGGATTTGAGGATGTAAAAAAAAAACATTTTTTTTGGATTTTATTTTTAAATATTTTATTTTTTTAAGTATTCTCTATACCCAATGTGGGGCTCGAACTCACAACCCCAAGATCAAGAGCCACATGCTCCATCAACTGGGCCAGCGAGGCACCCCAGGGATGTAAAATATATTGATAACCTTTTTTAGAAGGCAGACTGAAATATTATTTACATAGTAGCACTAAAGAAAGTTAAGAGAAGTTGCTAATGTACTTGAAATCAGCTTGATACAGTATTAACATCAGTGAGCTGCGAAATAAAGAACCTCTGGAAAAGATCTTAAAAATAGGTAAGAAAAGAAAAAATGAGAACTGGCCATGAAAGAAATGAGAAATGAATAAATGAACAAATAAATGTAAGATAAACTCAAGATGTAAAGGTTTGATAACAAATAGACAAGGAGAAAGGCAAGGCAAAAGACCTGCAGGCAGATACATAGAGATAAAATCGAAATATCAACTGCATAATGTGGAGAAGCAATGTGAACGTCCTCCTAAGTGGCTTCGATACCCTAAGCTGCAGAAGGAAAAGAGAAAAAATGCTTCCTAGAAAGGTGGAAGAAACTTTACTACCAAGACAGTTGGAGATCATTGCTCAGAAATGCTCGATCGCCAACAAAGACAGAGCTCGCATTCAAATTTTAGCAGATTTAATTAAAAATTTTGAATTGCGATTAGGACAATTTCTTGGTTCTGGAAGATAAAGAGCTAAGTTACTGCCACAAATGGAAACTTGCCAAGTTCAAGCAGGATGAGTAAGAAAGAATATGGACTGCTTTTTTTTCAAACTACATAAATACTGGAGCTTTTAAAAGCCCAGTAATTTCTTTTTTGGTATTTCTTTGCAAAACTTAATTGCAGACCCCCCCAAAATCAATTGTTTGATAAATAGAATATAGATAGGGAGAACACATAATTTATCATGCAAACCAGAACACTTTTAGAATGCAATTAATAATTATGTTGGGACAATGGGCATAACCCAGAAATAGTTAGCCTAAATAATGGAGCAATTTCTTAAGTGAAATAATATCAAAGGAATTGGACTCATCATGCCAACCTTCTCCCACTATGAAATATGTCCCTTTTCAAAGCACCACTGAGGGGCGCCTGGGTGGCTCAGTCATTAGGCGTCTGCCTCCGGCTTGGGTCGTGATCCCAGGGTCCTGGGATCGAGCCCCACATCGGGCTCCCTGCTCGGCGGGAAGCCTGCTTCTCCCTCACCCACTCCCCCTGCTTGTGGTTCCTGCTTTCGCTATCGCTATCTGTCAAATAAATAAATAAAATCTTTAAAAAAAAAAGCACCACTGAAATCTTTCTTGAGGTCATACTTTTAAATCTAGGAATACCAATATTTCCCAAATTTCACTGAAGTATTCAAAGAAATATCCTTGGAAGGATTAGTTGCAAGGGGCTTTAAATTTTGGGGTGGGGGTCAATTTCAGAAACATTCAGATTCCAAAGTCATAATGGAATGTAAACAAAAGCAAAAGGATACATTTACTGTAATGTATCCAGATGTAGAGCTCAATGTCACCTGTAATAAAGCACAATAATTCAATTATTGCAAAAGGGATTAACTTAAATTTAATTTGCATTTATTTAAATACATTTTATTTGGGGCAAGAACACTAGCTCTAGCAAATGAAAGTGAACAAAGAATCCAAAAAGGAGTTAACATAGGTATCCGGATGTTTAAAAATATTCACAAACATCTGCGTCAGTACAGTCAAGGGCAAATACAAATGTTAATATCTTAACTGGGGTTCCCAGATTTCCTGAAATCTGAGTTGCCAGGGGCTATCACCAGTCTTCTGGGAACAGCAGCTCCAGCTGTGGTAAGAGAACATTCGGCCAGCACTCCAGGACTCTGGGTAATATCTGAGGGATGGCCATCAACGATGAAAGTTTTTGTTTTGTTTTGTTTTTAAAGATTTTATTTATTTGACAGAGACAGAGAGAGTACAAGCAGAGAGAGGGGCAGGCAGGAGCAGAGGAAGAAGCAGGCTCCCCGCTGAGCAAGGAGCCCAATGTGGTACTCGAACTCAGGACCGCGGGATCATGACCTGAGCCAAAGATGCTTAACCGAATGAGCTACCTAGGCGCCCAACAAGGAAAGTTTTCAAATGGGTTCCTCCAAACTCATCAGCCAGGCAAGCTGAAGAGAGGGGAGAACAGTGGGTCGAAGGAAAGGTTTGGGGTCACCTTAAGAACGAAGAGACTTCAGGAAATACTTCTATCTAGACGGGGAGGGTATGTTTTGGGGAGTAGAACAAGGACATGGGAAGCAACTGTATGCCCTCAACCACTTCGTTATCCCAAAGTGGTGCTTTTTCAAAGGTCCTAAAGACTATGCTGAACAGACGCTACAGAAAGCAGCCTGGAATATACAATGGGACGGGATGGTGGGATCAAAGGGGCGGGGAGGAGGTAACCAAAAGGAAGCCTTTGTTAGGGGTTCACTGCCCCCAGCAACCAAAGCAGCCAATCCTCTGGGCCTGGCCAATCTTGCGGTTTTATCCATTTGTTGTGTGCATTTGTTTGAATCTGCATTTTTTTTTGCCAAGTGTTTTTCACTCATACTCAGTTTCTCTAGTTTTGTTTGTTTTTTGTTTTTTGTTTTGTTTTGTTTTGTTTTAAACCAGAGCTGGCCTCAGGATCCCAGAGGCTGGTTAGGGGAGAGTGCTAGAGAAGGACTGAGCTCTAGGACTCAGGAATGAGCTACAACTACGCTCTGGGTAGCTTTTTTCCAAGTATCAGGTTTTGAAGGCTGATTCTATGACTGTGTTCACCAAAAATGGGCCAGAATAATTGGGGGAGGGGAAGGAAAAAATGCAGCTCTCCTCTGGAAAGAGAAAACTAAAGCCAGATATGGGGACCCTCTACCCGAGCCCGTTACTGGATGGTTAAAAGCAAGGGAGAGCCCAGGGGAGATGGAGGAAAGGGTGCGTGAGGGCCAAGCCATGGAGGGCTCAGAGGGCAAGCACAGTATGAACAAAGCATGGCATAATTAGATTTTCATTTTAGATAGATCACTCTTACAGTGTGAAGGGGGCAAGCCCGAAGGCCGGAAGCCTGGGCAGTGGATTAGTGAACTGAGACCAAAGATAGAACCCTGGAGAGCAGAGGACGGCTGGTCCCAGAAATGTCCAGATAGCAAATGAGACGGGACTTGGAGGTGAATGAATGTGAAAGACACAAGCAGTCTGGGTAACTCCCAGGTTTCTAGTTTGATTAACTAGATGATTTTGAGGCTATTAACTTAGAAGGACAGACACAGGCGGTGGAGAGGATTTGAGGATGGACAATGGCAAACAGAGTAGCCGGAGGAGGAGGAGGCTCCGAGACAGCAGGTGTCTCAGCGAGACTACTCTAAGCGTTGATCTCGAGCAGCCGGGACTGACAGTATGGACCTGTGTGAGATGACCTGGAGCCTAGTCTGGTGCGAACAGCTATGAACTATGTGTGAGGCTCTCAAACATCTGGGATTTGCTTCTTTATAAAATTACATAGCTAACCCACAGCTTGTTACCAGGAGTAAATGAGAATGTGTGTAAAAGCAGTCTTCCACTCTGAAGTTTTCTTTAGATTTAAGAACTTCCCTCTCCGTTTCTGTCTCTCCATTTAGCAAACATTTTGTATTGCTTTCAGCCAGGCACCAAAACATGAAGAACTAGACAGTGCCTCTCACTGGGGTTGATACAATCTTTGAAACTTGGTTTTTCATTTGAAAAACATTTATTCACTCATCAAGTAAAAAAATGTTTTGAGCCCTAGTATAGGCTTGATTTTAAAAACAGACACACAAGTAATGCACACTTGTCTAAGGACTTTAAATTTCAGGATGCAGAACATAAAATATAAAGAGATGAATTATGTGTTTAGCACCGCAATGGAGAACTGAGGCTGAGCAGATTGGATGGGTTCACACGCCATCTCTTGCCAAAGGGTTAGCTAATCTCCATACTAGTCCAATTCTGTATATGAGGGGCAAAGAGATTATCATCATCACTATTTAAATACTACTTTAAAAATTTTTTTATTTTATTTAAATTCAATTAACAAATAATGCATTATTAGTTTCAGAGGTAGAGGTCAGTGATTTATCATTTGCACATAACACCTGGTGCTCATAATCTGCAATGGAAATAACTGGCCTCATGGGGGATCAACATACCTTAACAAAACGTTCAGTAGATTTAGATCTTGCTAAAGCCTTTTACATTTAGTATATAGAGATCATCAATCCAAATGACCTACTGCATACTAAAAATGCTCCTGATGGACACAATCAATTGAAAGACAAAAATGTATGAATACATGTTCTCTGTCAGGAATTCTATTAAGGGCAGGATACACTCTTCAACAGTCTCCAATGTCCCCCAAAAGTCTACACTGACCCCTTCCGAATGAAGCTATCCTTTTTGAGCTTTCATTATAAAAACTACTGGGGTACAATGTGGTATAGAAATTTTCAGTCTTACCAGACTGTTTCTGGGTTATTTCCCAAATGGAATTAAAATTTTGGTGTATTGTTATTAATTTAAAAGATATTTCAAGAGGCACCTGGGTGGCTGAGTCAGTTAAGCGTCTGCCTTCGGCTCAGATCATAATCCCAGGGTCTTTGGATCAAGTCCCACCTCAGGCTCCCTGATCAGTGGGGAGTCTGCTTCTCCCTCTCCCTCTCCCCGCCCCCTGCTCGTGCTCTCTCTCGCTATCTCTCTCTCTCAAAAAATAAACAAAATCTTAAAGATAAATAAAAGATATTTTATTATTTTTTAAATCATACTTTCTCTATCTTATAATGGAACATTAATTCCCAGATGACATCAAGGTCTAAGACAGAAGGTCAGAAGTGTAATGGTTACCATCTTTAGTCAGGGAATGCCTTCCTTTATAAACATACATGCGCACACATACACACAGATGAGAGCCCAAAGAGAAATTCATTTTAACCCCTGCAAACCTTCATCTTCTCCATCCTTACAACCCATTATTTATAACTTCTGATAATATGTGATTTGTACATCTTTGGAGTATAATAAATGTTCACTGTGGATGGAATCTGATCCAGTAAGCACCCACCTGGAGATGAACCTAAAGAAAAATAAATTAAACATACAAATCATCCTTAAGATCTGTATACAATCTGCTACTACATATAGTATCATTTTTACTATACTTTGGCACAAGAGGAACACTTTTTGCATTATTTTAAATGACAAAAATCCCACAGGTAACTACTAACGTACAACATGAAAAAGCACACAGGGGTGGCAAATATACTTGATGGAAAAAAACGAAGTGACACTAAGGATCCTCAAGAAGTTCACCTTAGATCAGGAAGGCAATTTTACTCTATTGCGTGCATTTTCAGAACTCCATTCAACACCAGAAAAAATATATTTTTTGGTAGAAAAATAGTAAGCAGAAAGAAAAAATCCATAATTTCATCTTCCAGAGACCAACCAGACATACAAACACTAACAGAGATGAATATTCACTTTTCTCACCCAATGAGTGAGCACAGCCTCCTTTACTATTTTATCATCTGCCTCCTCCACTTAAATACATCCTGAATATCTGTTCATACAACTTTACCTTTGTACCTTCATTTTTAACAGCTGCATAATTTTCTACCCTATGAACACATGATCATTTTGTCCCCTAGCTTTTAAAGTCTAAAAAAGCTTCCTGACAGCATTTTAAAATGTGAAGTTGAAACAGGCATTAAAATAACTCAGTCAATAAACCAGTTCAGCAAAGAGCCTTTAATATATCGTTTTTAATTTCAAAAGCAAAATTCTAGAAGACGACATTAAACTTCATAATGCCTTTAGATTTGCAAGTTTTATACAGTAGAGTTCAAACCCAAGTTTATTTGAAAGAAGTAACCACTTTTAGGTAGTGCATTTACTTTAAGAAAGGACAGATCATTCCAAGTTTAAGACTGCCATCTAGTGCCTCCTTTCTTCCTGTTGGATGTGGGAGGCTTTCAGTTTAAGGATATTCGACAGTTAACTTTCTGGACTGCTTAACTCGGGTTTTCAATAGCGGTAACCTTTTTCAGCCTATGCGTCATTGTATGGTACCAGCTGTGCCGATTAAGGAAATTGATTGGACTGTTCATCCGTCTTAGAGGAAAAAGTGAGGCAGAGACTTGAAATTAAAAAGCAGTCATTTATCATCCTTTGCTGACCTATGCAATTAAACATGACCCCCCAAACAAGACAAATTAACCCTTTGTGCTGATGTAACCCCTGGAACAGATGGATCAATAATGGGGACATATCACTCCCCCAAGGTTCGTGTTTAAGACGAGCAGCGTGGCATGGGAAATTCTGCTCTGGCTAGCACAGCTGAAAGACTGTATCATCAGCTGAGCAGCAGACTCTGAAATCAGAGTCCTGCAGAGACACCTGCTATAGACTAGATACTCACTGGCTGACCCAAGGCATTCCTTTGTGAATCAATGTAGAATCAATGTCCCAGCAAGATGTTAGGTGGCACTGAGCTAATGGACAAGTAAATTAACAAGGGAGGCACAGCAAAGGAGGCTTCAGCCTTATGAGCTCATTAGCCTTGGAATAGTTCCAAGACACCTGGGTGGTTATGTCCACCTACCTGAATTACCATGAAAGTTTCAATTGGATTCAGTTCCCTTCCATGAGTCATAAATTATTTAACTTTTACTATGCACTGTTAAACAATTGTCATGTTCCACGCTTAAGTGGCTGCCTTCCAAATGGGGTATGAAATGACTCTGTGATAAAATTCACAGGAGTCCTAACGTATGAAAGAAGCTGTACTACTTTTAGATAAAACTCCCATCTGGCAGTTAACTGATCAAGGTATTTATTTGATTCCAACAAGTCACAGACTTATGATTAGGCAATTCTGAATGGCACTCCTATTTCTCTTCTAGAAGACACCTAGTTTATGCATAAGAAAAATGGAAGTTTAGGGGCTTTATATTCATTTCAGTGGATTTCCAAATCCAAATGTGCTTCTTAACAGATAAAAAATTCCATGTTCAGTAGGTCTTGAAAATTATTATATAAGCTTTAACATATATAGTCAAAAGAAAGAAAAATATTTACCTTATTTTAAAGTAACTATTTTGTATATTTGGGAGGTTATTTTCACAAACATTTACTTACTAATATCAACAATAACTCAGTTTAATATGCAGTAGTTTGTGCGAATCTAACCTTGACCCCAAAGGTTGTTTTAGCAAACACAAAACCTTTAATTTCCTAGCCTTTATCATGCAAATCCCCTCACACAGCCTCTTAAATTCCACCTTCAACTGGCCATGAGGAAATGTAGAGAAAAATGTAGCCTATTTGACCGTGAAAGGAGTAAACATAATGAACTGCTAAATTTTCACGTGTTAATATTATAAAAGAAAAAATACAAATATTTTGGGCTTTAAGGGCTTTTCCATATTATAGTCAGTCTAAGTTTCAGAGTAAAAAAAAAAAAAAGACCTGCAAAAGAGATGTTATGAAGTGGTATTCTAAGAAAAAAATTACAGGCTATTTCCTCCAAGAGAATAAAGAAGCTAATAGAAAAAAGAAAATGTCCCTGTAGCTTATGCTATAGAGTTGATTAAAAACAAATCCTTGAAACCAGCCTAGGGGAGGGTGAGTCATGCAGCACAAATCCAGGCTGTGTCCCGAAGCTGGTGGGGAGAAGCAGGTGAACCTCCAGGTCCCAGGCCTTGTGTTTGGAAACAAGCAGGGATTCTGATGGCTTTTCAGATCCAGCTCCCAGGATGGAAGCCTGTGTTTATGGTACAAGAATATGAACACCTAACAGTCACTTGGGTGACCTGGGCCTTTGGGTTCTGATGGTGACAATGAGTTTCATGGAAGTCACACTCACCTTCACTGAGCATCAGAGGGCTCTTTCTCCCTATTTCAGGTTTACCTATATGAGTGCATTCCCCAGCCTGGCTCAGTTACATAATAAAGGATGTAGATCATGGGGTCCTATCTTCGGATCCCTCATCCCCTTTCCTTCCTTCTACCACGCCCTTTTCTTATGATACATAGGAACTATGTCTATTATTATGTTTTCTCAATAAGTATTAGTTGAGGGGCGCCTGGGTGGCTCAGTCGCTTAAGCGTCTGCCTTCGGCTCAGGTCATGATCCTGGAGTCCCGGGATCGAGTCCCGCATCAGGCTCCCTGCTCAGCGGGGAGTCTGCTTCTCCCTCTCCTGTTCCCCCCTCTTGTGTGCTCTTTCTCTCTCTCATTCTCTCTCTCAAATAAATAAAATCTTTAAAAAAAGAAGTATTAGTTGAATGAATGAATGAATGAAAGAAAGAGAAATTTTAAGTGTAAATAGTTTGGGTAGATTTTACATTATAATTAACTTTCAAAATATATAAGCATTTGCAAACTAAAAAGAATAATTGGGGCACCTGGGTTGTGCAGTTAGTTGAGTGTCTGACTCTTGGTTTTGGCTCAGGTCATGATCTTGTGGTCCTGGAATGGAGCCCCGTGTTGGGCTCTGCTCTCAGTGGGTTGTCTGCTTGAATTTCTCTCTCCCTCTGCCCCCCCCACACTCGCATGCACACACTCTCTCTCAAATAAATAAAGCTTTAAAAAAATATCTATAAACCAGATCTTCATCTGTACTTTGGAACATTTAGACCAGAATTACTGTTTATGGGCTTTTATGTCTTTGAAAAATGTTAAACTATATCACTAACACTTGTTTTTCTTATTTTTAAAAGTAACACAGCACCGATTTTGGAAAAATTGAAAATGGGACAAAGAAAAAAATCACACCCGTTCCTAATCTGACCACTACTAACATTTTGCAAATACAAAATAAGTACCTAGAGTCAAGAGGACACCCACGCAAGGGCATCACACCCAAAGCATCCAAGTTCCACAGACCCAGGGAGAGGGTCCTCCAAGGAGTCGCTGCGGCAGTGGAGGACTGTTTCACCCTAAACAAAGTTAGTGGTTTCTGATCACGAATCGGACAGTATTGAGTTACACTGAGAAATATAATAGTTGAAAAAATAAGATTATTCTGTGGGATAGTCGGCTTGAGAAATAAAAGTAATATCCAAGGGCTGCTTTATAATATTTGAGCAAAATGACTGAATTACTTTAATGGGTACTTTCATTAAGCCAGGACCACCAAAACATACACATCAACCAAAAGCCAGGGATAAGCCCATTCGAGACACCTCTCCCCTGGGTTGTTATAGAATCACACCCAAGAGCTCCCACCCATTTTTCTCTTTATCGATTCTATTTGGCCCACCTGCGATTCTTTTTTTTTAAATAAAGATTTTATTTATTTATTTATTTGACAGAGAGAGAGAGATAGTGAGAGCAGGAACACAAGCAGGGAGAGTGGGAGCAGGGAGCCTGATGCAGGGCTCGTTCCCAGGACCCTGGGGTCATGACCTGAGCCCAAGGCAGACGCTTAATGACTGAGCCACCCAGGAGCCCGTGGCCCACCTGCGATTCTGATTATACCATCAGTTCTCCTTACTCAGGGCAGTTAAATTGTTGACTTCTACAAATAGGTGACTTAACAAACATTGCTCCCAAAGACTGGGAATCTATTTTATCCTAAAAAATAAGAAAAGCAAAATAAAGACAATGATCTTTAAAATTACCATGTGTCACAGGAGAGGCATGATCATGGAGATTCTCTAAGATAGCCTTCATTTGGGGCGCCTGGGTGGCTCCGCTGGTTAAGCAACTGACTCTTGATTTCTGCTCAGGTCATGATCTCAGGGTCATGAGATCAAGCCTCACAAACAGCTCCGTGCTTGCTGGGCACTGCTTGAGATTCTCTCTCTCTCCCTCTCCCTCTGTACCCCACACCCCAATCTGCTTAAGTGTGCATGCTCTCACTTTCCCCCCCAAATTAAGATAGCCTTCACTTTATTTATTCTTAAGTAGGTTCCACACCCCAATGTGGAGCCCAACATGGGGTTTCAACTCACGACCCTGAGATTAAGACCTGAGCTGAGATCAAGAGTCGGATGCTCAACTGACTGAGCCACCCACCTGGCTGGGGAGGAGATGGGGGTACTGGGAGTGTGCAGCTGAGTTGCCAGGTGAAATACATGATGCCCGGTTAAATGTGCATTTCAGATAAACCACCAATAATGGCTTTAGGGACATGCAATATGTGGGATACACTTATACTAAAAAGTATTCACTGGTTATCTGAAATTCAAATTAACTGGGCATCTTATGTGTTTTCTTAGTTTGATAAATCTGGCAGTCCTAGAACAATGAACCCTCTTTTTCTACCTCCCTACTTTTTAGGTTGGAGTTCCAGATAATCTTGTGTTTGAGAAAAGAGTTCACATATCAAAAAAAAAAAAAAGTTTGAAAACCACTTTGCTAGAGGAATCCGGGCAACTCTCTGAACTCCACTGTCTGTGGGTTTCCCATCAATAAAGCGGAGTGCGTCTGGTTGTTGTGAAAATTAATTAGAGCTTGTAAAGCCCTTTGAAATTGGCATGTTCAGCCGCATATGCTACAAAATATTTATCACACGCCAGACTGCCTGAAAACATACTGATTAACAATTAGATGGTAGAAATTCTAAGAGATGTTAAATCACAATTTTTATATCACCATATTGAAGAACCGCATATTGAAACACAGTGGAACCTTCCAACCTAAGATGTGAGTTTATCTTTGAAAAACAAACATATATGATTTGCTTTTAAAAGTAGAGCGTATTGTGATGGATCTTTTTTTTCTTCCTGCTGAATCATAGTGTTTAAAACAGGAGTTCAAGAAAACAATCAGGAAATGAAGAAAACAGTTCATCCCCTATGAGTCTATTGTCTGCTTTTTCTGCTTGGTAAGGTTTTTTTAAGCTTAAAAAAAGTTCTTATGAAAACAAAACAGAGATACCAACACAATAAAACACATCTGGAGGCCACTTGGTGCTCTTTTTTCCCCCCCAACTATTAGCTTTCACGGAAAACTCTTACAGTACTTAAAGCAAACGTCATAAAAGTATAACACTCATTATATAATGTTGTCTAAACACTCAAGGCTGAAATGGAAACCTGGCAGTGAAAATGAAGAATAAATAAATGTAGATTGTACCAACATAACAATCAAAGGCACGGCGTAAATACCTGGTAGACTGGCCAGGTAAATACACCTTACTCAGAAGCTTAAAATCAACCATGGGGAGAAAGACAGGGTCCCAATTAAGGTTGTCAAACTCCATCTCTTACTTCTGATTGAGATTTTATAAAGGTGGCACTGAGTGCATGACCAGGAGCGTAATTAATCTTAGGGCCACATATAAAGACTCAGAATTCTCTGAGTATTATGGTTCTTGCCTTTGCCCCCACTTTTCTCTTGGTCCAGAATGAGTCATTCTCCAATTCGAACAGCGCGGCGCACTCCTTTCCAGTCATTAACATCCAGCAGCTCAGCCATCTCCCCCTCTCTGAAGCCTTCCTTACGTAATCTGCACAGGACCCGGGTCTTCTGCCCTCACCTCCGTGCTGCTGTTAATCCAGGACATTTCGCTGTTCCTGTCTCTACCACCACGTTTCACAAGGAAGGGCTTCGATGCCTTCCTTCCCTACAAGGCCGCCAGCTCAGTAAGACAAGAACCGTTCCTATTTAATGCCTGTACTTCCACAGCCTAACCCAGTGCTCAGCTAACCACAGAGGCCCACAGAGGTGTGCTGAAATTCCCTTTCAGGGAACAGCAAAAAAAGGCACAGAATATGCAAAAGAGCTCCCGTCACTTGGAAGGCAGTAAATGGTCAGGAAAAAAGGGCATAAGAGGAAAGGTTCTGTATATTCGCTTCAGGAGCCAGAACAAGAGAAAACATGGGGAACTGTTCCCAAGACATCTCTGCAAAAGTGTGCCCAGCTGTAACTGGGAGGGCCAACCTCCCAGTCAAGGGCAGGTGGGACTTTATTCCTGGCCCACCCTCTAAGAGGCTGCTGGGAAGGCCCACAAAGGTGTCATTAACCATGGAATGCCTTCCTGCAGTTCTTTCACACACTCATTACCAGCTGATAGCGTTTGATCTTGGAGTCATGGCTGAAGTGACCCAGATTCAAACTGGTGATTATTAATGTCACATGTATATAGACAGTCCTTCCTCTTAGAATAGCCCTTCACAGTCACTTATGCACCTGCCAGGAGATGTGCCACGGCTCATTGCTACGTTCATCTGAACAATTCATGAATTCCGTCTTCTTAGAATACAGACGCTGTACCACTTCCCGGTGGGTCATTTGTAACTCCGGGCTCAGCCTAATTATAACGTGAATGAGATCCAAGGCCCGAAGAATTTGCTTAAAAATTACGGAGTTAATTAAACACAGTGCTATAAAAATGGAACACCCAGGCCAGTACGTAAGGTGACATATGCCAACACGTAGTGTTTAACACCGAAAGAGTTTCACCACGTACTGCATATTTTCACCAGCTTTTATTTGGGGAGTGAGGGAGAAGAGAATATTATTATGGTTTCAAAAAATATTAGGAATGCAACTAAAATGGATGATAGGCTCTTTTTATTTTCCAGTAAACCCTCTCTAGACCTCCCTAAATTCATTCCAATTTGGTCAATGGACACACACATGTTAAAAAAGTTATAATCACAATGTGATCACATAAGTGAACATGCCACTGAGTTCTACTTTATAAGTTTTCCACATTTCCAGTGCATAAACACAGTGCTCACATTTCCAATTTTAGTGTGAACATAAGTATGCCATTGTTGTAACTATATTCGATTAGTAATTTGCCTTAACATTACTATATTTTTTAAGTTCCTCATATTAAACTATAATAAAACCTATTAAACCAGACTTTTGGTGAGGGAAGTGTATTCTTTCTCAGGTCTTTAAAATATAGCTATTGTTGAATTCTGAACTGGCCACACGGAATCACGAATAAGGAAACCATTTTTTAAAGTTTCACCTGGCTTATACGAATAATTCTGAGTTGACTGTTAAATAATTCTAGCCAAGAACTTAGGTAGGGATAGTTAATAATAAAAAAATATCGGCTCCAATTTATTATCAATCTCCCTTGAAGTTACAGCTTCCAAATCTAGTATTTTAGAATTAAGAAATTTTAAGCTTAAAAATTCATTAGGACCCTCCTTTTATAATTGAGGAAGCTGAGGCACAGAGTGGATAAAAAGTCCAGAAAACTAAGTGACTTAGCCAAGTCACATGCAAGTCAGTAGTAGGAGAGGCTATAATTATCTAAAAGCATTTAATATAGAATGAATATATGGGCACTTGGGTGGCTCAATTGGTTAAGTGACTGTCTCTTAATTTGGGCTCAGGTCATGATCTCAGGGTCCTGAGATCAAGCCCCTCCTCCCCACTGGGCTCCATGCTGAGTGTAGAGCTTGCTTAAGATTCTCTCTTTCCCATGGGGCACCTGGGTGGTTCAGTCGGTTAAGCTTTTGCCTTTGACTCAGGTCATGATCTCCAGGTTCTGGGATCAAGCCCTACATCAGGCTTCCTGCTCAGCAGGGAGTCTGCTTCTCTCTCTTTCTCTCTCTCTCTCTCTCTCTCTCTCTCTCTGCCCCCCTCTCCCTCTGCCCCTCGCTCAAACTGTCTCTAAAAAAAATGAATATAAATAGCAATATTTACAAAATGATGAAACATCAGTTTTGTATGTCACAAGTGTCTGCTTATTTTCCCTCTTTCTTTTCTTTCTTTCTTTCTGAAAATTTAACTACAAACATTCATTTATTTAGGAACTGCCAAGCCAAAGCTCCTTAGGAAGGTGCATCTTGAACTAATAAGCAGCTTCTTCAACAGTAAATTGGGAAAACCTTGGTTAAACCTTCACACAAAGATGCAGCCAAGGTAAATGAGATGAATTTGCAAGAGCTTTGTGTATATTGGAGGTATTAGTCTTATTATTAGTAAAGACCCCCCAGGTAAAACATGATAATTTCTGGACAAATAAGTGGGTTCAGCTCCTTAATAGGAAAGTTGACCCACTGCCCATTTAACCCTGGAACCTGAGACATTAAAATAATAATTTTAAGCAACTAGGTTTCCTAGTAAGCTAGCTGAAATCACTTAGAGGATTAGCTTTTCACCTCTGGAATTTAAGTCAGAGGATTTCTTGAGTGAAAGATGACCCATTACCCTTGTTTTAAAATACAAGGCAACACCCCAAGTTTGTCTGAAGATACTGCCTCTATTTTTGGCAAAGGTTACAAAGTAGTATGGATATATTATGAAGAGGGAAGTCACACAGCTTCCCTGCTGCCAATATTCAATCTTCTATTAATATGGCATCAGTCTGCTATTTGATTACATTTCATTGATCACTTTATGGGGGAGGGAGGTGGGGTTATCGGTCTTTTTCCTCATACTCTTATCACGTTCCTCTGGCTTTATTGAGATAAGGACGGAAACAGCTCAGAAACTTTACTTTAGCTGCAAAAAGAAAACAAAACAAAAAAACTCACAGACTCAAACAACACACAGAAAAATCTTTGTTCTGAAAATTTTCACTTAGACAAAAAACAGAATACTGGGTTCTATTCGTCTTTATTTTATATATAACATTAAAACAGTCCACAAAACAAAAACAAAAACAAAATGGTCCACAAATGCCTATCCTATAAAACAAGGGTGGCTATTTGCTAACTTTAAGAATGAGAATATGAGCATAAAGCTCTCTAACTTGCTCAGCAATACGTACTTTTAGATTGGGGAGGGGGTGTCCCAATTTGAAGCACAGCTAGCTCCCTATTTTTTTGCAGTCATTCATTCTGCAGGAATTTATTAATAAGCACCTTCTATGTGCCTCTAAGACTGAGGATAAGGCAGTAGGCAGCATAGACTTCTTCATGGGACAGACAGCTATAATAAATAGGTATCTGTCTGATAGTGGTTAAGTGCTATGGAGAAAAGTGAGGCAGGCTGAGGGGGTCTCAGAAGTGCTGGGTGATGGCTGGGGCAGGCAAGAGTGTTGCTATTTTATATAGGGTGATTAGGGAAGGCCTCCCTGATATCCGATGACTTTTGAGCTGAGCCCTGAAATGATGCAAAGAGCTGTGATCCCACCTGGAAAAACCTACACTTGTCCTTTTATGTTAGCTTGTCAAGTCTAGTCAAACAAGGAGATTAGCTGTGAAACGACAGGAAAGTGAAACCTACAAATAATAAAGCTTTATACAATACTTTGAACCAGCTCTCAATTTATCTCCAATGATCCTTAAACCCTGTTTAGCTACAGCTTAATCTTTTTCCTGACTAAAATGCCTCACATTATCTCTTCACTTAATGACTAAGAGAGAGAGTTTTCCAGTTACATTGTGCAAACAACCCAAGTAGATAATGCAGGTAGAAATTTCCACTCTGAGGTCCTGATTATTTGAATTGGCAGTGGGCATACAGTAGGAAAAAATGAGCTGAGAGTAGCTGATTTTGCTACTGGTCATGCCTATACAGTGAAAGTTCAAAGGAAACTGGACAGTTATCCAGGTTTTAGAATGGTGAGTTTTTAAAGTCCCCCTTTTAATTAAAAATAAAACAAAAGAACCACCACACCCACAAGAAGGGCAACATGTAATAACAAAAACATCAAGTGAGCTAGGTAAATATAAATTTCTTATTTTGTTTATGCTATATAGAAATAGTAGTGATAATGACTGATTTAAATTTTTTTAATTTACTCTATGTTCTACAGTAATGGTAATAATGAATGATAGGAAATAATCCAAACTTTCAAAGACCAAAGAAGAAAAAGCAAAGAAACAAAATGGACAATAAACTCTTTTGATCAACGTTTATAAAATTATGCAACCAAGAATTTATCAATTTTTATTATTTATTATTATTTTATTATCAATGCTTGATAATAAAACTTTCAGATGCATCACAGTTATTTGAGAAAAACTGAGAGTGTGCTTATAGTTTATTGAGACTCCCTAATTTATCTTAACTAGAACAAAAAATATATATACATTTTGAATATGAACCTCTGTAGAGTATGGATCTGGACAGTTTTAAAGCCCTTCATATGTTATGAAATATATGATACGGAATCATGTTTGTAAAAGGATCAAAATAGCTATTAGCCATAAAAAAACAGTTTGAATTAGCTAGCTTACTTCACTAGTCAAAAAAATGGGAATTAGCATTTCTGTTGTTGAAAAAGACAAAGGGCTTAATCAGACACACATTTCATTAAGAAATCTGTCTTGATAAAAATCTATTTAAAATTTTTAACCTTTGTAATTAAAAATATTTAAAAATAAGACTTAAAATTGTAATGAAGTTGTAAATTTGTCAGATAAGCTCTGAAACGTTTATGGTGATAATGGTTGGGTTATATTTCTTAAACTGACCCACATTAAGATGATCACAAAAAACTGGACATTGATTCATTCATTCCACACATACAGGCACCAAAACGTAAGGCCACACGGGAAAAACTATGTCTTTCATAAGATAAACTGTTTTCTAACAGAATGTTAATTACACTTTCAAATAATATGCTTTTTTTTCCAACCTCCAGATACCTTTGCAGAAGTACCTCTGAATTTATTTTTGCTTCTTTTTCCCCCTTATTGTTTATTTATTGATTAAATTGTGTTTTGAATGTGGTATAGCTGACACACAATGTTACATTAGTTTCAGGTGTACAACTAAGTCACTTCCACCCCTCTACGTGTTATGCTGGGCTCCCCACGGGTGTAGCTCCATCTGTCACCATACACTGCTATTACAATATCATTGACTATATTCCCTAGGCTGTGCCTTTTATTCCTGTGACCTACTCATTCCAGAACAGGCAGTCTGTAATTTCCCACTCCCCTTCACCCATTTTTGCAATCATCAGTTTGTTCTATTTATTGGTCTGATTCTGCTTTTTGTTTTTTTAGATTCCATATATGAGTAAAATCATATGGTATTTGTCTTTCTCAGTCTGATTTATTTCGCGTAGCGTAATACCCTCTAGGTCCAATCATGTTGTCATAAGTGGCACAATCTCATCCTTTTCTATGGTTCAGTAATAGTCCATTCTTTATATTATACATTATATATGCATACACACACACACCACATCTTCCTTATCCATTCATCTGTCGATGGGCACTTAGATTGCTTCCATATCTTGGCTATTATAAATAATGCTGCAATAAACACAGGAGTGCATACATACATCTTTTTGAATTTGTGTTTTCTTTTTCGTTTTGTAAATAAATACCCAGTAGGGGAATTACTGGATCATATGGTATTTCTATTTTTAATTTTTTTAGGACTCTCCTTCTGTTTTCCCCAGCAGCAATACCAACTTACACTCCCACCAAGAGTGCACAAAAGTTCCTTTTTCTCCACATCCTCACCAACACTTGTTATTTCTGTACTTCTGAATTTAAAGCAATGAAATCAGCTGTTAATCTGGACCAAAAAAACAAAAAAACACAATACACTATGGAGTATCCCCAAAGTCTGGAAACATAAGGAAAATAATGTATTTATTATGCTGTTTTCCAGATGAACAATTATATCCATTGTTTTTAATGTGGAAAGGTATCCGAAAGGTTGACACAAAGCATACTGAGCGTATTATTTGAAAACATAATACTACATTTTCAAGAAGTTTCCTGACTTCTTGGGCTCTCTATATTTGTGGAGCATCTACTGTGTGCCAGGCACTGTGTCAGGCATTGGGTACACAATGGTGAACAAACATGGTCCCTCCCTCACATTAATTACCATCTACTTACAAAGAGTGGAACACAGATATTCCTGGAAGTGGGTTAGAATGATATCTATAAATTTTTGACAGCAACATTAGGAATAAACATAGAGGTGAAGGAAGGAAGGAAGGAGAAAGGAAAGAAGGAAGGCAAGTAGTTCAGCCTCATAGGATTAGAAACATAACATTTTAGAACCAGAAGGAAATCTTAGAGATCATCTAATTTAGTGGCTCTTAACCACAGCTGTGCCTCGAATTACCGAAGAAGCTTTTTCAAGCTAAATGTGCAAGACCCCACCCAAAAGCCACTGCCTTAAAATCTCTGTGTATTTTGAAAAAAGCTCCATAGGTGTTTAGGATTCAAACCTTTGGTCAATATATACTGATCTAAATTCCCTCACTTAAATATGAGGTAGTTGAGGCCCAGAGAGGTTGAGAGGCTGACCCGAAATCACACAGATATATTGCAGTCCCAATTTTCTAATTTTCAGAAAAAGACTGTAGAAAAACTGTCTTTTTCTGCACTACTATACCACATCACCACTGTCTACTCTTGAAGCTCTGCTCAAGAAGAAACAGGATAAACTGACCAACACTTACTAAAAGTTACTGAACCAAAGTAAAAAGCCAGTATCTATGGGCAACACAAACATACGATTAACAAAAAACCCATCATATCCCATAGTAACCTCGTTGCTTCCTCCTTAAACGGCCAAGTCAAGCTAGTTTAAAACACTCTCAAATAAATATGATTATTCCTATCAGTTTCTCATTTCAGTGCTGCAATGAGCCATAATTTGGGTTTTCATGGGTAAGAATGCGGAGAAGAAGAGAGTGATTTTTTTCTGGCTTATTTCTTAAAAGTCAGAAGGTTAAAAAAAAAAGTTTCTAATACTTCAATATGAAGAAAGCCTGGTCGGCTTGTAACGCGCTTGGCGGTACTTAAGGACATGTTTTTGGCTATTAGCCTGGCAAGCTGTTTAAGCTTATAGAAGGCCCACAAAGGGAACTTATATGATTAAGTTAGTTAAACACAAACATCTTCTCTGTATATTTTATCCCCTCCCTTCACATTCACAAAAACATAAAAGGCTACAACATTTTAGAACTAGGTGAGGGAAGCAAGTTATTTATCACTTCAGCTCCTTTCTCAAGGCTTGTGTAAATAAGAACTAAAGAACTCAATGAAATTATTCATATAATCCTTGCAATGAACAAAGCGAAGCATCAGAAAGCAATTCAAAATTCCTCTGAAGCATATGTATTTTCTTACAAGAAACATCTGTGATTCTCTAATGTACTTCAGACCTAACTTTATCTCTTTCTAAAAATTATGTAACACACATACACTTCAGGCACCGAACATACTTATTAATTACATAGTCACAGAAGAATTTAAAATGCCGTCTTTTTTTGACACACACTATAGCAAGTATTTCCACACTGGAGCACTAAGCAGTCTTCTCACATAAAATCTAACAGTTGGGAAGTGATGTTTTAAAACAAAACAAAATGCCACACCATCTAGCTCCTTTTCAGATCCTAACTAAGGAACTTAGATTATTCAAGCATGTAAATAACATAGTTGGAAATATCAATTACAGTTAAGTCATGAGTGTCTTCAGAAGATTACCATATTATTTGCTTATCAGGGAGATAAAAGCGAAAAAAAAGCGCAAATGCTTTTGGTGAAACTGTAAATGGTTTAAAGCAGTTTATTATTTTTAGACTGAAAGACTGGTGTATATATATTTGTATTTGTGTGCGTGTGTGTGCCCATGTGTGCTCACACACCCAGAAGACAGCATTTTAACTAGGGCAGAGGAACTGGCCAATATAGAAAAGGGTTTTAATAGCCCTTCTATTTCAACCATAGCTACTGTGGGTTTTGTCACTATAGCAATGGGCCTGGGTGGGGCATGTAGCTGGCAGGCTCGGGTGCTCAGCTGGTAAAGCAACATAAACCTCATTTTACCTCGAGCTGAGCAAATTTTCTCTAAGAAGCTTTGCTTAATTGAAAGACAGCAAGGAGAAAGGAGAAGTCTAAGCATCAGTTGGTGGGCACTTCTTCCCAGGACACTGCCATACTAAGGCTACCCTCACACCTTCTCCTTCATTGGATCAAAGGCCTCCACTATCATTCATTGGTGGTAGTTACCTTGGATTTAGGCAGTAACCTAACCTCCCGGATCGCAATGATTCCTAGCAGCCTGGGTTAATTTCAGCTGTCTCTACAGGGGCTACGTGAAACATGGCATTTACAAATTTGGATTATACAGCACTATTTATTATACTATGGAAGATTTCCAAAAATGCCAGAAGAGATGTTGGCATTCATGCAAGTCAACTACTGTTCAACCCAAAGAAGCACTATATTCTATAGGATGTTTTTTGCCAGGATTGAAAGAGCCTATGTGAAAACACCTTAATTAGGACCATCTTAGCACCTCAGTTACTGGATACCTACTCTAGCTCTAGGTGTTACGTTTCAAATGGGCCAACAAACCAGCCTGGAAACAGAAACCCCCAGTCCTGTAACCAATTCCTTCACTCCAAGTCCTGAGAGTGTATATTTTCTTATTTTCAGATTTAATAAGTCAAGTATATCTGGTAGCTATTAAAAGATTTAAACCACTACCGTTTTTAAAAAGGTTTCAGTGTTCAGAAATTTCAAGCCCACAGAGGGGGTCGATCTGGAGGGTTTGGTGGCTGCAGAATGGTGAATTATTTGCTGGTCTCCCCCCACACCTTCAAGGAATATTCTTATTGATCTCTCTCTACCCTTTTAATGTGTTTCTAACACATGATCATGGGCTCACAAAAGTAATATAGAAGAATCTGAAGAGAAGACAGTGTCCAGGGACCTAAAAAGATAATTATAATGATAGATTGCTAAAGAAGGAGGTGGGTGGGGGACTTGAAAAAAAAAAAAAAACGTTAGCCACTTACAACATGTGATCAGATAACCTTTCCCCTCTTATTCTTTGGATTGGGAAATCCAAACTACTATACGTACGATGTTTCTTTAAAATTTCCTTTAATGAAGAGTTCAGTTAGGCTTGCTCAAAGCCAAGGGCCATCCTAGAAAACCAGGGCCAATATTGTACGTTGTTAAGTGGTGGCTACTTTATATCAGACTTCTTTTAAAGGCAACAAAAATGGGGGGGTGGGTAAGGGAGGTGGTTATAAAAAACTTCACAGGAAACCAAATAGCCTTCATTTAAATTAAAAGCAATCACAGCCTGATTCTTGGAACATGCTTCGAAATGCTTTTTGGCATGCAGCTGCTACATGCCGCCAATATTGTGTGTAACTGGAAACATTTCAAACAGAATTGTTACCAAAGTCAAAGACCATAATTGCAAGCTGTGGGATCTGTGCCTCAGATAAAAGAAGGGCAGCTGAGTGAGAGCTCACTGCACTGAGGAGTCTACTTACCGGTCTGCATCTGACTGCAATATTTCCACTGTATTATTGACAAATCTTTCTTTCCACAGACCCAATGAGAACAGAAGGAAACAGAGAAGCATACACAAAGCAAAAGTTGGTGGGTGCTATAAATCAGCAATCGGGACAAAACTCTTAGGCGTATATGACTTCAATACTAGAACAACTGAAATAACACAGCCTTAACGTTTTTTTTTTCCTTCCTGAAGTGCAATCCACTAGAAATGAAAGGCGTCTCTCACCAGAGTTTACCCCAAATCTACCAGTGAGAAAAACGCAACTGCAGTTTAATTGGTCAGTGGGATCACTTAGGACCAATCTTATGGGTGGGGGGGAAAAGTTAAGTAAAGGTAAATGAGAGCTGCTTGCTAGTTTACAGCTTTAAGTTTTAAAATGTTTACGCTGGCATCTGCTTTGCTGACATTTTTATTTGTATGTTAAATTTAAAATCTCTCTTTCTAGGGAAATGAAGGCGGAAAGCTCTAATCAGTTCAGGCTGGGCAATCATTCTTGTTCCTAGAGAGGTCCCTTCAAAAGTGACCAAAATGCATTTAGAGTTCAGTCTGAACAAGTGAACAAAACAGAGACACAAGAAGAATTACTACATTTTCTTTGAGAAGTTTGATCCCCCCGGCTCAGTAACTGGACATAGTACCAGTGGGCCACCGGCTCAGGACTGGTTCTTGGAAAAATCATGTCATTCTGGCACACAGGAAAGTGATCCAATTATTTTGCCGTATCTCCGCGCCAGAAGTGTCATGACATCAGCCTGCTCCAACTAGTAAAGCCTGTCTCTTCCCACCATCCCTGCTTCAGGAGAGAGGGGACCACCGAGGGCAGGCCAGGCTTAGCTGGATTCCCCAAGCAATCTGAGACCAGACCTCCACTGCTCCAAAGGTTCCTTCACCGGCACACGCGCAGTTAGCCTCCTGGACTCCAGCTGAGCACGGCCTGTCCAACAGGGTGCCCTTACCGATTACTGCAGGTGCCGAGGAGGTACACTTGTGTGTATCTGAGATGGGGAAGTCCAGAAGTGGTGGGGCAGGGGGAGTGCTGTTGTGGTTCCTGGTGCCGTCTCTGTCCCTGGCATTCTTTTCTGGAGTGCTGGCTCCATATGCTGCCTGAGGTTTCGAGGAACTGCAACAATGCAGGACTTGGCACCCAGATTACTGTGCTTTCTTCTCCCAACGTGTTTCCTCTCACACCAGCCTTCCAAAGATATTAGTGCACAATATGGAAATGCTTTATTCTGTGACCAGAAGAAAAAGCAGTAATGGTCCCTTAAAACACCAACGAACCAACCAACCAACCAAGAAATGCAATTCATTCACTTCCCTAACTCCTCTTTATTAGGGAATAATTACACGTGGATTTAAGCAAATTGAATATTCTCACACTCTTAAGAGTTAAACAATTGATATTATTTAACATAAAATGAGAAAAAAGAGACCTATTTTTCCAAGAAGACAGAGCCTATCCTGGTCCAGTGGCATCTTTAACATTTTTATGCACAGATGAGAATCACTTTGCCTTTTTAAATTACTTCCTTTCTTTAAAAGGAAAAATTTCCTTTTATGAACTACTTTAACCAGGAAATTAACTGCTATCAACTAGAATACTGGTAATGATATTTTTTCCTGAAAACCATTTCCCCATAATATTGGAAAACACAAACTGTAGATATAGGCCATTAAAAGAGTTACTTAATTACTGGAAAATAATTTTTAAAGATTCTTATTTCATTTCATGAGTACTCTGAACAATCACTCCTAGTATTCAAACTCTTGTGTTTTGCTTTCAAGTAATTACAAACGTTTTTAGAAAAATTATCTTACAATGTCACTTTTTAAAACAGATTTCAGCTTACTTTTTAAAAATCCTTCATTAGAGAAGCCTCAAATTTTAACTTTTTTTTTCTTTTGTGTCTTTTCAGAGTCATCATAGGAGAGGATATTAGTAGAAACCACACTTTTATCCACATCTGACTCTAAACTTAATAGTTAGCTATTAACTCTATAAGGGTTTTTTTTCTCCCCAGATGATATTAGATTTTATTTGCATGACCAAAGCTGACTCATTGCAATCCCCTTTACTATACCGACAAATGGTGGTTCCATGGAACTTGATTATAAAAACATGATAAACTTTTTAAGTTTCACTGGTATTGCTAGCAGAACTGATTGAATCTGTCATTTTAGTAAAACATATCACTTTTCTTTTGAGAAAACCTGTAAACCCACAGGGTCACTCAGTGATAAGTCAACAGTAAGGACCACATTAAGGATGGAAAAATTAATTTCCCAAACCTATTTGCTCACCTCAACATGGCTACCCTCTGTGTACCATCCAGTTTTTCCCCCTTCCTTCCTCCCCCTTCCCTCCTCTCCTCCCTCCACTCCTCCCTCCCCTCTTTCTTCCCTTCCTCCCTCCCCTTCCCTCCCCCCTTCCTCCTTTCCTAGGTTTATTCACAAGAAAGAGTCACTATTGTTAGCCATGACTTATTAAAACAGATTTTTGAGTTCATCAGCAAATGTGCTACCTCTTAACTGTGGGTAATGTCCATTTATTTCTAGAACCTTTAGTTTTAATATGTGGTGCACATGCATTGTTAACCTTTAAATCCTTTGTATAAACATTTCTGGTAGGGCTTGTAAAATATCTCCTCCTGTGTTTCCTGACTCGCCAGTTGATGGCATTTAGAAACCCTCTGGTACCAGCAGGTGCTGTATTTTGCTTTCTTCAGGCTCCAGCTGGGCTACAGTGACAGATTCCTGTCCCAGGCCAAACCCAGCCACCTAGGCTAGGACCACATTGGAGGCAAACTGAACCGGGCCCCACCAGACAGCAAGATAAATGGCTGCTGTCTAAGTTTAAAATCCCTTGGTGGGAGTAAATATTGTTCCAGGGGAAAAGGCTTGACAAATATTGCGTCATCCTTCCAGAGCTGTCTTGATTAAAGCAGAATCTTTGGATTAAGTTGGTGCTCAATTCAAAATGTATCTATCTTGCTGTCATGGGATTTTTTTCCCCCTTCCTAGAGTCTGAAAACACATATTGTTGAGGATGGTCAAATAAGACTGCCGCCTCCCAAGGGGCTGCAGTCCACTCCTGATAATAGAAGGCGGCTGAACGCTGACACTTCACCGAGGAGAATGGAGACAGCAAAGGCTTAGTGGGAAAAGGCCAGTTGTCACCTAAGTGACAGGCAACAGCTGAGCTCACACATCTGGAGCCAGACCAGGGCAAACATTCAGCAACCCTTGCTGGTCTACACCTTGGGCCTGTCTGAAAGGACAGAGAGAAGTTCCCTTTCCTTCGAAAGCACATTAAAAAAATATCTGATGGTGAACCACATCAATTATATAACCCAGCTGCTGCAGGCACGGCCTTCTGAAGTACTGATTAAAATGAAGAGGTACACACAACTGTGAGGCATGCTCACATACAATTTCGTTGAGTATAAACTGTCCTTCATAAAATCCGTCCTAAAAATCACAGACACACGCCTGCTCTTTATAGCACAAATGCATCTGAACTCCTCTGGAGAGGCACGATCTTTCGATCTTTACATGCTCTTTCCCTTCAGGCAGGTTCCCAGGGTGTGCTCTTCACCTGGTTCATGGCCCAGATCTGCCTCCCATACTCTTTCTAAAATCAGCAACCAAATATGTTTGGGTTGTGATTCGGAATCCTCCTTAGGCAAGCCGCAACTCAGTGCGATGCCAGCCATCCTCCCCCACCCCTACCTCATTCTTCAGCCTGTAGAAGACAATCTGTGGACAATTTTCCCAAAGTCCCCGAAAAAATATGGCACTGCCAAGCGTCACTGGCGATGTCGTTTGTTTTTCTTGGAGGGCAATGAAAATTTAACAGCTTTCTGCTGCATCCTGAGTTCTGGTCTTGCTAATTATTAACATGCCCAGTTTCTCCAACTTTTTCTGCCTAAAGGGAAGAAGACGCTCCCATTCCCTTCCACATACGTGCTACATTCAGAAAACACCTTTGTCAGGGCGGGAGCGGGGCGGAGGAGCCGATGCACCCCTGCCAAAAAGGAATCGGCCCTTTCCGCAGAGCGTTAGGAGAGAATCAGCACCCTCCCTCCGGACGCCAGTAGGTGACAGGCGATCCTAAGCGGCGGACACATGCCAACGCACCCTCGCCTCCCTGCGCCCCTCATCGCCCCAACTCTGGGGCCACAGAACGGGTTTCCACGCAGGAGAGAATCAAGGCAAGAGTTGGTAGTGATGCAGCAAACAGGAGCCATGCGGGCAGCCTATCCGAAGCCCTCTTGGTGCTGCAGCCCAGTATCAGCTTTCAGTGTCTACAGAGCCCACAACAAACCGAATCTGCCCTTCTCTCTTGGTTTCTGCTCTGCCGGCCCAGTCTGGGTGTCACAGGCCCCCCGCAGTGACACCCTAGGTGCCCGGCCCTTCCCCTGCGGCGCTCGCCCCCCACTGCCGCGCCGCAGCCCCTCTGCAGAGCCGGCCGGAGCCGGACTGCCACTCACCCCGCGCGAAGGACAGAGAACTCGACTGGACGGTCCTCCGCGCCGCGGTACGTCTGCGGAGCTGCAGTCCGCGGCGTCAGGGGTAGGCGAGGGCGGGCAGCAAGTGGAGCATCGAGAGCCCGGCAGGTCGCCGTGCCGGCCGCGGCGCCCCTCGGGGAAGTCAGCGCAGGCGGTGCGAGGCTGGCATGTTCCGGGGCGCGCTGTCGGGCGGCTGCGGCCGCGGGAGGCGGCGCTCACAGCGGGCTGCAGGCAGAGTGCGCTCCGACTCCCGAGCGCCGCGCCGCGGCACCGCCGCGCACCCCGCCCTCGGCCTCCGGGGCCCGGCGGGAGCGAAAACGCGGAGCGCGGATGCCGCCGCGGGATCCAGGCCGCTCGGCGCGCGCGCCCACGCGCACCCCGGCTCGGCCCCGAAAGGCGAGGTCGTTGCCCGGCTCCGGGCGGGCGCGCGGGCGCAGGGCGCAAGGTGGCGAGGCAGGGCGTGCGGACGGGCGGCGAGCTGGGCAGGACTGGCTGGGCGAGCAGCCGCGGGCGCTGAGCGAGGGGCGGGTTATCTACTCAACGAAGTTCACCCAAGCGCGGCCCAGGTTCTCAAGTGCAGCTCGGTCGTCTCCTCTGCCCCGCCCCCGATTTTATGCTCCCTCCCCCTTTTTTAACCAACAATCCTGATGGTTTGAAAAGACAGGAAGGGTGAAGGGGGGAAAAAGACAAACCCAATTTCCTCTGATCAAACGGTTTGGGGATTGCTTATGTGGGTCTCTTTTCACTTCGTGTGTGTGTGTGTGTGTGTGTGTGTGTGTGCGCGCGCGCGCGCGCGCGCTGGGGGAGAGGGTAGTTAATTAAACTCAGATTCCTTCGGGCGCGCCTCGCCTCGCTGGGGACCCACTGGGACTCGAGCCTATCTCGTGCAATCCTCCAGGCTGGGCTGTCTCCGCTTAGGAAGGAAGAAGCCGAAGATTCAGCGTCTAATTCCTTCCCTTCCCCTCCTCGACGGTCCTAGCATCTCCAAGAAAAGCTCCAAGTCTGGAGAGTGCGTGTGAGAACCTCAGCCCACCCCAGTGTCCAGAGCCTGGCCCAAGTTAGCATGGATTACTTAAAGTCGTTTTCAGAGTACTAATTTGATCACGATGATCGTTTTTCATTGGCCAACGGCTCTCCAGGTTTTCTCTCTGCCCGATTCCCAGGGTTGGGCTCTCAGACACATTCTCCCAGGGTGAACTGGGACTCGGCCTGTTTGGAAGTTCTGCCCTGACGTTTGTGTTGCCTTAGAAGCTCTCGCCATTTCCAGTTCCAGATCAGCGGAGTTACACAGCGTGTGGGTACGATTTCCTCCGAGGTTGCAGAGGGCAGACCCGACGGCAGCTGCTAACACCAGCTTGACAGGTGTCTCTGCGAAGCTGGAGCTTCCTTGATCTGTCGACTGCTTTCACAACCCTCTAGGATACTGTATCATCCTCCAGAAAGATGAGGGTGTGTGTGTGTGTGTGTGTGTGTGTGTGTTGGAGGTGTAAGAACCGTTTTTATTCCTTTAAAAAAAAATCAATAAGGCCAATCTCAGAATTTTTCAGAGCACCGAGTCGCTTCCATTTTCACTGGAAGTGAAGCAAAGTAATACTCAGCAAAAAATAGACTTGATGAAAAAGAGGATGTAAGGAAATAGCATCTAAAGGCAAAGCGAGGAGGAAACAACAAATCTAGGGAAATGTTTCACCTTGGCACTGTACTCTGTAATTCCAAGTCTGACTCACATCTCCTGCACGACAGAAACTCTCCCTTCTAGATACACAGGCTGGGTTTCTGAGTCTCTGAGCACAGCTCACTCAGGAAACAAAGCTGTTGCTTTTGAAATAACTCCGCCTGCTTGTGGTGTTTGTAACTGATGGGAATCTGAGGGAAAACAACCGAGGCTGTCTTGCTCCTCAGCATTTTATTGGAGTTAGCCTTTTAAGTTGTGTCTGTTTAACTTACCAGGGTTACAAATGCTTCTATTAAGCTATAAACTTTTAGCTTCTATCTAACCTCCAGAAGGGCCCAAGAAGATAGACAACGTGATTGATTTCACCCATGGAGGTAGTAAAATTAGTAGGTTTAAGGGCAGAGAGTCTACTCTCTTTATTAGTATCTGTGGGTGTCTGTCTATTGTCTCAATCAAGACCTTCAAATGCAAGCAGTTCCTGACGAACTGAATGATGCAGTGGAACAGAACCCATCGAGGATGGTGTCACTTGTACAGCAGCGTCTTCATGAGAAAGTCCTCTTCAGTGGACCAGCAAGCATTTGGAGCAGGCAGAATTGGGGTGAAGAAGCTCATGGAGAGAATATTTATTAAGCCTGCCCTTGGACCTCCCTGATGATTGCAGAAAATGATACTTTCTTATTATAAGAGATGATTCTGTTATCAGAGCACTTATAACTCTGTGATGACTTCACAAACGTTTGTTTACTGAGCAAACTGGGCACAGTAGGGCATCTATAGTTGTTCCCTCCAGAGGCTTATTTCCTCTCTGGACCGTGTGCTGGGCAGCATCTTTTGGATCTGATGCAAATGTGAATGCTTGGTCTTCAACCAGGACTCTCATAACATTACTTTGGGTGGCACAGGTGATGATTTGCAGTCAGAGAAGTCAAATCTCAGCCCCACTCCTTACCAAATGTAACCCAGGATAATGCAGTTAATCCTGAGGTGATTCTTAGTTTCTTCATTTGCAAACGAGGAGCGTAATACCCACCTCAGAGAGATAGATATGGGGAGGACTGAATGCTAGGTGTGCAGGAAAGACTCAATATGCGGAAAGTTTATATAATGCCACAGCCACCCTTCTCTACACCAGCCTCCAAGAAAATCATGCAAGTTAGAAAAGAACCATTATAAATTTAATCTAAAAAAGCCTGTTTCATTGTGGACTATTGGGTTGTTTCTGGGTCTTTTATATTACTGGTGTTACTTTGCCTTTACAAACCAATATGGTACCATCCTTAAATAAATTCGCTCAGGGAATGTCTACTTCTTTTTTAAGCCCTTGGTAACAAATGTATTTTTTTTTAAATTTTATTTATTTATTTGAGAGAGAGAATGAGAGAGAGAGAGAGAGAGAGCATGAGATGGGGGAGGGTCTGAGGGAGAAGCAGACTCACCGCCGAGCAGGGAGCCCGATGCGGGACTCGATCCCGGGACTCCAGGATCATGACCCGAGCCGAAGGCAGTCGCTTAACCAACTGAGCCACCCAGGCGCCCCAAATGTATTTTTTTTTTAAATAATAGCTTTATGCACTGAATTGTGTCCCTCAGAGATTCATCTGTTGAAGTGGTTGCCTCCTAGTACCTCAGGATGTAATCTTGTTTGGAGGTAGAGTCTTTGTAGCTCAGACCTTAAAAAAGCAAGAACTGAGGATAAAGAAGATGTGGTATATATACACAATGGAATATTATGCAGCCATCAAAAGGAATGAGATCTTGCCATTTGCAACGACGTGGATGGAACTGGACGGTGTTATGCTGAGTGAAATAAGTCAATCAGAGAAAGACATGTATCATATGACCTCACTGATATGAGAAATTCTTAATCTCAGGAAACAAACTGAGGGTTGCTGGAGTGCCAGCGGGTGGGAGGGATGGGGTGGCTGGGTGATAGACATTGGGGAGGGTATGTGCTATGGTGAGCGCTGTGAATTGTGCAGGACTGTTGAATCACAGATCTGTACCTCTGAAACAAATAATGCAACATATGTTAAGAAAGAAAAAGAAGATAGCAGGAGGGGAAGAATGAAGGGGAGTAAGTCAGAGGGGGAGACGAACCATGAGAGACGATGGACTCTGAAAAACAAACTGAGGGTTCTAGAGGGGAGGGGGGTGGGGGGATGGGTTAGCCTGGTGATGGGTATTAAAGAGGGCACGTTCTGCGTGGAGCACTGGGTGTTATGCACAAACAATGAATCATAGAACACTACATCAAGAACTAATGATGTGATGTATGGTGATTAACATAACAATACAAAATTTAAAAAAATAATAAATAGTGAAAAAAAAAAAAGCAAGAACTGACAGTTTTGGCAGGCTCTGATTCTCAGGTCTTTTTGCTTCCTAGGCTTTGCTTGGTCCCTATTCCCTGTATTTGCCCACAACGGGGACTCCTTTCCCCAACCTGAAGACTCAGCTCCACTCAGTGTTTCCAGGGCAAATCAGTTTTGACCCTTTAATGAGGGTCGTAGGCTTAGCTGTAAGGCATGTTCCCCTACTAGAAATCCTACGTGGTTTCCCAGGGCTTTCTAGATTGAACACACCCGCCTTGGATTAGCCTAAAAGGTCCCTCGTATTTGTACTCTATCTCTCTAGTTTATTTTCCTACCAGTCCCCCATCCTTGTTTGCCCTAACCATATTAAACTATTTGCAGTTCTTTGAAAGCATCAAGCTATTTTATGCCTCTGTGATTTGAACATACCTAGCATGTTACGCACTGATAATTGCCCTCTTTATTAGATAATTCCTGCTTATCCTTTACAATTCAACATAAGCATCACCTTTTTGATGGTCCGTTGAGATGCATATTGTTGTTTTGTCTGCCTAGCATCTATTTCTCCTTTGTAATGCCCCAGATTTTCTTTGGGGAACCACTTTCCCCCATTGTCAGTGCCCATGGTTTCCTTGGAGACTTATTCCTGGACGAGGTGACTCAGACCTGGAAAATTAGAGGTCTGGATCCTCCTGAGCAAAAGAATGGTCCAGGGATGGGCATGTGACCCAGGTCAGATCCTGGGATTTTGCAGGAACTTTTAGGAATTTCCCAGCAACAAATTCAACAAATATCTATTTAGCATTTATATACCAGTGAGCTCTTTGCTGGAAATTCAACAGTAAACCAAACAAAGTCTCTATCCCTATGGATCTTCTTTGAGCCCCTGGATCAAACTCTGCCTGAAAACAAACTACCACAGAATGTTTCAGATGAAATTGATATTTGTTGTTGTCTTTTCAGCAACTTTGGTGTTTAAGTGACTTGCAAATTAAAGAATACTAACTGGTATCACCATTTAGATGCTACTTTTCTCTGTTCAACTTTCTACGCTTTTATCAGGTCATTTGTTTATTTGATTAGTTATACCTGACCTTATTCCAAAAAGATTTAAGGCCATTTTAATTAAACAGCAATAACATATAGCAAGTTAACTTGAAATTTTAGTTTGAAAGTAAGTATGAAATGAGAAACAGGAGACAAATCCATAAAATTAATTCCATAAAGAATGGGACACAATTTAGCTTTTAGGTTTCTAGCAGCCAATATAACAGGGGTCACATAATTCTTACACAATTGAAAACATCTCTAAGATAAAATAATCCTTTCAGGAGAAGCACAGTTATTGTTTAAATCAAAGAGCAGAAAGAAGCACCCAGCCCAGGTCATCATGAAGAAGACTTCAGACAAATGATGCACAACATCCTCGACAACATCCTTGCAGAGCACACAACAATGTGTTTCTTGGGGCTTGAGCATCCCTCAATTCACTTTTCAGAAAGTTCATTTTTCAGAAAGAGAAATTTAATTCACTTTCCTTCGTGACAGGCATTTCACAGAGTGTATAAAAATTACAGCGAAGTTAGTAGTCCAGAGTGTTCTAGTAGTACACAACAGGGGCAAGCCACATAGTTGGAGGGGAAGAGGTAGGGTCAGGGAAGTCTTCCTGGAAGAAGAGGCATCTGAAAGGTGAACTAACCTAAGGAAAGGTGTGTGTGTGTGTGCATGCGTGTACATGCATGTGCACGCACATGTGTCCATGTTCAAGCAATTTAGGTAGAGGGAACATCGTGTGTAAAAGTGAGGGTGTGAGTGCAAGTATGGTGAATCTGAGAAACTGAAGGATGTCCAGTGTGGCTGCAGCTTGGGGTGCCAGGGGAGAGTGATGATGGAAGCTTGGCTGAGCCTGGAGAGATGGGCAGAGGCTGCGTCATGAATAAGCTTTGGTGGGGGAAGATGGTGGGTTCAGTTTTGGCTGTCGAGGGAAAGTAACCTTCAAAAATGACTAAGAAGAAGCCAAAGATACAGGAAGGAGCTAGGGAGAAAGAATTCAAAAGAAGAGGGCATTTCCAGAACAGAGTGGTGCCTGTCCTCTTCTGCTAAATTCTGCTAAGTTTTAGACTGCGGAGAACAAACTGTGTTCTGTGGACCCCTCATGGTTCTATGAAACCCCTAAATCAGAGGTTTGCTGGAGGCCCTCAGATGTCCTGAAGGGTGGGCCTCAGGGACCTCAAGAAGACACAGTTGACAGTATTTCTATGAAGTGCTAATCTGCATGTCCTCCAGACAGTCCTCCATAAATAGGCGCCAGGCTTTTGGAAGTTTGGCCAGTAGTGATCTTGAAATGATTATTCCTTGGTAATACTCGACCTTTCTATGTTGCTCATTTAAAAAGGAATTATATGTTTTAACAGTTAGCTGAGCCAAACTGATCATCTCCTGTGAAAACTGACTCAGGACATGTGCAAGAATCGAAGACCACTTCAAAAGTGAGTGAGAGGAGGATGCAGGGTTAGGGTCCACTCCTTTATCACAGCAATCTTTGTAATCTTTGATTTGTTGTCTCTCTCTCTCTCTTTTTTTTTTTTTTTTTTGAGAGAGAGAGGAGAGGCAGAGGGAGAGGGAGAGAGAGAATCCCCAGCAGGCTCCACGCCCAGCACAGAGCCCCATGTGGAGCTTCGTCCCACGACCCCCGAGATCATGATCTGAGCTGGAATTAAGAGTCAGATGCCCAACTGACTGAGCCACCAAGTCACCCCTGTTGTCTCTTCTACTAGTCTGCTCCTTAAGGGCAGAGTCCTGCCTAATCCAACGTTGTAACTCCAGTACCTTGCACAGTGACTGGAATAGAATAGGTGCAATATACATAAAATGACAAGTGACTACTGGGCCTCAATAGAGGGGGTGAAGGTGGGGGCGGAGAGGACTGGCCAGTGCATCCCTAAGATGATCCAGCCAAGGCTAATGTGTCCACAGTCTGAAGGAACTCAGGGACAGATATTTGGGCTGTAGAGACAGCCGTAGTTGGGGAGGCAGTGGGCCAGGTGAAGTGGCAATTAGAGTTTAGGGGCAGGGTCTAACCTGCCAGGGAGAGGGAGCTAGAGTTCAAGTGTGGACCAGAGCCCCAGTGGCCAGATTAGAAAGTGAAATCCAAAGGTATCTACATACATGGCGGGGGCATAGCTGCTGCTTGGAGGAGCCCCATAGCAGATGCCCAGCTTTGCGGAACAAGATGAATTGGACCTTCAGCACCAAAATCGAGAGGCCGGGACTGCAGAACAGCTTGGTGTTTGTGTATTTTCGTTCTCTGATTCTGTCTTCCTTATTTATATTTCAAACCAGACATTATCAGTTTTATATACTTGTGAGCTTAGAGAAAGAAGAAAAATAAATGTCCTTTTTGCTCACAGCTTTTAACCCTGTTTTACTTCAAATCTCCTTTGTGCGATGTAGAGACACTCACAACTAATTTGTTCACGTTGACGGCTTATAAAAACTAGAGTGACATGACGGCTTCTAATGACCTTTCTGGAAATATCTTTGAGTTAAATGGTGACTTATTTTCTCTTTTTTCATCTAAAAGGAACTTTGGAGCTTTTAGTTGAATCACTGAAGGAGGATTAAAATCAATCCTCTGCTTCTCAAGCTCTAGACCTTAGGCTTCACCACGTATTCTCTTCTTTTTATAAAAAGTAGCAATTCCTGCTTCAGACCGTTGCCTATTCTTTTGGCAGTAGGCTTGAAGATTTTCTATAGATAGCACATGGCGTTCCATAAATATCTTCAAGAATGACCTGCAATGTCTGAATTAGCTTTCTCCCTCCCTCATGCTTTGTCTGGGGCAGGAGTTTCCAGATGTCAGAGTTTAAATAATTCTTCAACTCCTACTCATGCCCCGCCAACCCAACCCCCAACTCCCACCCTGGGTCCAGAATTTGGGGGGCATTAAAATAAAGCAAAATTCAAGCAAGCCTAAGGGGGAAAATAATGACATGCTCAATTGTGTGGTTATGGACTATAAATATACAAAAGGAGCAACCTTCAAATAGAGATTGCTAAACTTATAGTCCATCTTCTTCTGGGGTTTAAGATGGGAAGGGAGAAATTGGGGAATGGTGCCTATAGAAAAGAAAGAAAACTATTGCCTTGTGCTCATCCATTCTGAAAATCCAGGTACATGGATCCGGAGTCACATGGTAGGACAGCGGGAGCAACTTGGAGACACATTCCTGATCCCCTTGGGAATTGGCTCCCAGGCTAGCACCCTGCACCAGGATGTGGTTTTTTGGTGAGTGAGAGCCACTCATGGGTCCAGAGATTAGTCTTTTATGTTAGCATGCTTACCTTGCAACTAGAGCACACTCCCCTCTACATTACTGTCTTAAAGCATTAGCAGAATAATGTGTCACTCATGATGTGATTGAGTGAAATGTATAAAGGAAATTAGTTTACTAACTCCATTAGGTTAAAAGGCAAATGGAAGACTAAACCAATAATCAAACAATAATATTTTAATTTTCAGGGTTAGTTAACTGACAGGGAATTTCTCTTTTATTTTAGCTTTCTACATTGTGTAATAATGAAGTTTAAGGAGCCTTATAGAGAAACAGAGGAAATTAGGGTGCCAAGCAAATCAACGCATTTAATCCTTTTTATAGAGTTTCAGAGTTACAACCCACTCTTGCTAAAAAGTACTATTTCAGCCACCAAAGCAGAATAATTCAATATGAGGAAAAGAAAAAAAAGAAATGCCCCACAGAGAAAGGAGCTGAAAATGAAATCAAAGAATCAGGAGTACATTTTCTCCAAGTGAACAACTCAAGACGGTGAGATCCCAGCCCTGCTTCCGCGTGGCACTTGAACTTCTGTATTTGTAAGTTGCATGAAATCTTGTCTAATCTGAAATTGGAGTTTGCCTAGAAGCGGCTGTACTCTCGTTACATTGGCTAGAATAGGCAGGCAGTCCAGTCAGTGGAACCTGCGAGAGACCTGAATACAGTAGGACGTTTATGGTTTTCTTCATCCATGCGCTGCAAGAATCAGGAAAGTTGTGTGGGTGTCAAGTTTAAGGAGGAGAATGGAGGGGTGACTCTGAAAACACAGCCAAAGGAAAAGAAGTTCTGGTCACAGTCATGGCAGGAGTACACTGATACTGTTCTCTCCCTGCAATGTTGGGGGATGAGCCTGTCAGGGAAGCGCTCTACATGGAAGCCAAGTCGTTGGAGACAGAGCTGAGTCACCTGACTTTTCCTAGTCCGAGTGCCCATCAGCAGACTTGGTGACTGGCATTTGGCAAGCTGTTGCTATCGTTACTATTATTGACATTATTTTTTATTAAGGTCTTGAGGGTTCATACTGGAGGACTGTATTTTCTTTTCTTTTCCCTGTTTAAAATTGATGCTGAAATTGATTTAAAATGTCCAACAGAAAACCACAGGTGACTCAGTGATTTATGAGCATCAAAAGTTGGGGAAGCTAGCCGTATTATTGTCCGTGGTTCATCCTCTCCCGTGTCTGCTGTGAGTGAGGTTTGCTAACATATCAGCTGTGTGGTGTCAAAGTTTTTATCATCCCTCCCCCTTACCTGGCACTTTGCACATCTGCTTGTATAATATTTGGCATGTTTTGTGTGTTTCAAAGTTCTGATTAGATTGTTGGCCCTTTGAGGGCAGGGTCATTTCTAATATGGCTTTATATCCCATCTCATGGCCTACGTACATGGGACTGTACCTACATTCTCTAAATGCAAAACCAATATTGGTCGATTACTCATATTTATTAAGCATGTAGTTCCACATTCTCAATATACTCTAGAGATGCAAAATCATAGTTTTTAGGTCTAGGAGAGGCCATTAGTCCAAATGTCTCATTTTGTAGAGCAAGAAACTGAGGAGAAAGAAAAAAAAAATGTGCTCACCATCACATGGCACTGTAGGGATTAAAATTCAGCTGTCAGACTTCTATTTTTTTCTTTTGTTCCCAGTTGGAGAAACTAGTGTCGTTCAGTAAAGTGAAGAGATGAGGGGCTGGCCAGTAAAATGAATTAGAGGCACAAATCATGGGCTTGTAAGTACTGTTCTCAGTTTTGTGTATCACAACTATTATGTAAGTATGGTCTAAGACATTCTGCTCAATACCAAAGGCTAATACAGATGCATCCCTGCCTTTATGTGAGGTGAAGGGAATGTTCCACTAAGAGTAGCTCTCAGGCATGAGCCTACATAGAAGAGAACAAGGCAGCAAAGAGTGTATCTACTTGCTTTCTTACCCAAGGCCCATGGTGCATGGTTTTCTAAGTTTCTTTTTAAGTACCTAACTCTGGGCCCCCTAGCCATTGGGGGAATGTTCTATTCCTTGACGACGATCCAAAGGTGAACATACAGGATGGCTTTTTTCTGTTTGCATCCCCAAATGCTGGCTTCCCTTTCTCCCGAGTCTCTCCCCTTTCTTCCTTCTGAGAACATTTATTGATCGCCTACTATATGCTGAGAACAATGCTAGGTAGTCAATGGGGAGACAACTATGGACAAGATGGTTGTCCTGCTTGGGAGCTCACAGTTTTATTAGGGAGACAAATGTCCTAAATATTCACCCAACAGTGAGGGAAATGCTGAAAGAGGCCTCTGGAAAATGTTAGTGGGAGCAGGAGAGCAAAGGAAGGAGCAACTAATGACACCTGTGTGGTCAGGCGAGTGTTGCCAAGGAACACTGGCAATGAGTCTTCCCCCAAAAGTTCCCTGGGAAGGGCGCTTTCGATGGAAGAGCGATGTCCCTCAGAGGGGGTAGTGTGTGCAGATGCAAGGAAACACGTGAGGAAATGGCATGTGTAGGGGCCCAGAAGTAGTTTGGCATAGTAGAAAACGGGCAGTCGTGTGGAGGAGAGCTGACAGTCCAGGCTGGAAGGTAGGAACCTGAAGGACACTGGGTGTTGCGAGAAGGCGTTTATATTTTAGCTTATGGGAATGGGGAGGAAGGAACCAGCAGAGCAGAAATTGAAGAAACGAATGTCCTTTTCCTCAAAGTAACCCAAGTTGCTGAATATAAATAGCACTGCAGAAGAAAAAAAATACATATCCGGGCTCATTTCATTTTCCTATAAAGATGAAAATTAGTTCTTGGAGATAGCTTTCGCTTTTGCAATTATTAGGCTCTTCCAAGTGGTAGGCAATAGTACTTTTATAAAGCAAGTCATAGGGGTACCAGGGTGGCTCAGTCATTAATTATCTGCCTTCAGCTCAGGTCACGATCCCAGGGTCCTGGAATCAAACCCTGTATCAGGCTCCCTGCTTGGTGGGAAGCCTGTTTCTCCCACTCCCACTCCCCCTACTTGTGTTCCGTCTCTCTCTGTCTGTCAAAAAAAAAAAAAAAAAGCAAGAAATAGTTTTGGCTGATTTACAATGTATTTTCAATGTTAATGAAAGCGTAAGGGACTGGGAATTATGGGGCTGTGGGTTCTGGGGTCCAGGTCCACCATTAACTGGGACCAGTATAAATCTTATCGGGCCTGTCCTTCCCATTCATCAGGTCAGGGGGTGGGGTAGCAGCTTTCCAGAGATCTTTCAGCACTAGGGTTGGAGTGTGAGACTTTGTGTATGGGTGTGGGGCGTATATGTATTTGCATATTTATCTAACCTAATTCCAATAAGAATTGCTAACTTCGAATTTGCCAAATAAGAATAGTGTAAAAATAAACAAACAAAGCAAAACAATCTAGCAATTCCCACCAAAAACAGGGAAGGGAATAATAGCAGAATAAAGAAGAGTCTTCTAAGTTGCCATTGTGCCACCTTACTGAAATTCTATTAACTTTTTGGATGGATAATACATGCATAGTTTTTAAAATTCAAAAGGTAAAACATGTACACAATAACAACAGCTCTCTCTCACCCTTTCCCCTAGCCACCCAGGCTTCCCTCCAGGTGCTCTACTTTCTAGCTGCCAAGATAAAGTAGGAAAGATGACAATTTGCAAAGCCCTCAAGGATCAAGGTTTATCACAAAAGAAAGGCTTTTTTTTTTTTTTTTTTTTTTTTTGAGGGAGGAGAATCTTAAGCTCTTAAAGAGATTTTTCAAAAGGATACCTACACAGGGGCACCTGGGTGGCTCAGTTGGTTAAGCGTCTGCCTTTGGCTCAGGTCGTGATCTCAGGGTCCTGGGATCGAGCCCTGCATCGGGCTCCCTGCTCGGCGGGAAGCCTGCTTCTCCCTCTGCTTGGGTTCCTTCTCTCACTTTGTCTTTCTGTCAAATAAAAAAATAAAATCTTAAAAAAAAAAGGGTATCTACACAAAGGCTCTTGAGTAAAATAATGGACAGTAAACTCAGTAACAATCTATGGACAATGTAAAGGAGTTCCTCATTTCTGAGCTAAGCATATGTTTAAGAATGTAAGGAAATACTTAGCGGAATTTCTAAAATTCTATTCCATTAAAAAAAAAACGAAACAAAACAAGAAGACTCTGGCCTGGAGTGTTTTGAGGGAAGCGGTCACCCCAAACCGCATTTATTCCTGCCCTCAGGGAATCTTGGTCTAACTCCTGAATCATGTTTAATTTTAAGTAGGACTACAAGTTGATTTGGTTCCAAGATAATTCAGCCCCCCAATGAAACCCTGTGTAACTGAATGGGGGAAGTCTTTCGGATACAATTGTTTACTGTTATTCGTTTATATGTGACATGCCTCTGACAACAGCCGAGTTTGGTTTGACATGATTACTAGTTAGCTGTTCTTCTAGATGGTAATTGGTCAACAGATTCAACTGCTTTTAGAGGCCAGGCCTGGAATGCAGGCGTGGTGCCCTCCGATCAGCGTAACAAAGATCCTTATGTTCTGGTGGCCAAAGTAGGATTGGATTTGGAGGTGGTACCAAGGAGTCCAGGTACAAGTTAAAATCAGAGGAGATTTTGATTGACTCCGGTATGTGTCCCTGAGAGTGATGCTACGGTCGTCAGAAAGCGAATCCCGCCAGCTCTGATTCTCAGGCTAGTAGGAAAATAAGCACCGTAAAGGAGTATTAAAAGCCTTGGATCAATGTACATCACGCAATCTGGCCATAAATCATTGGCTGTAGAATGAAGGACTGACATCAGATCAATAATTGCCAGAAAAATTAAATTTTTCATTAAGTGCAACAGAAAGCAACGGTTGAGCAGTTAAACCTAAACCCAGCCTGCTTTCCAGGGGGGATAATAGACTGTGAGACCCAGGTTTGTTGAGGACAAAGCTGTTGGCATGGAATTCTGAGGAAATGAAAGAAGAAAAACTGACTGTATCTCATGTTTGCTTTTAATGGTTGAACGGAGTGACAGATTTTTATAAAAATCGGGACCTGTTAATTACAGTATGGGTTAAAGAGCCCCCGGGAGAGATCCTTCTTAGGGCCCTTCTTCCTGGGCTGAAGACGTTTCTTAGGGAGTGTTCTGGATCTGCAAAACAAGAGCTCTTGTTCCAAAGCCTCACCGGCAGAGCCGGGCATTGACAGGGATCTGTAATTCACAGTTCCTCCCACTGCAGTCCTGCGGGGAGCAACAAAGCCCCAGCCACCAGGAACAGCCTAAGGGACAGGCCTCCCACTGAGGGCTTGGTGGGGGGAAGGGGCCTCCTGGCCTACCTCTCCTCCTCCCCCACTACATGCAAACCCCTTGTAGCTTTCTCAGAACTACACTAAAATTACTTTCTTGCTAATCGGCTCTGTCTTCTCTTGGCTCTCTAGCAGTTCCTTCCCACACCCAAGGCAGGAAAAAGAGGGTGGGATTCTCCACCGGAAAGCTCTGTTTCCACGTTTAATTGATCTCTAGTTCACAGTGGCACTGCCTCTTGAACCCACCCTGGCCTCAGCGCGCCTTTCAGCCAAATAGTTAATAACCTGTAAACAAATAAACAGCTGTTCATAGGGGTCCATCTATTAAAAAAGCCCTGAGGTGAATCTTTTGTAAAGCAAAGCATCTCTTTCTGTGTGAGGCAGAAATACCTCCTCTAATTTATCTGTTTTATAGGTTAGTGTGCTACAGGGCTCTTGAAGCAAAAAGGTATCATTTGTAGTTGCAGCCAGAAGAATGCTGATGAGATTTCCAGTTAAATTCAGATAAAATGTGCTAGGATGGTTGTTAAATTAACATGCCTAATTCCAACAACCCATGCTTTAGCTCTGTTCCACATTAAAGATCAGGGTTTTAATTGTTTTAAGTGGTAAGGAACCAGATGCTCCTCCTCTCCATCAGAGAAACTCACATTCCTACTGCCCCTTGTGTTGCCTCCAAGAAAGACAGGTAAGATCCTTTGTGGGGAAAGCAATGAACTTGGAGAAGGGCTTTCGAGACAAGGGGTTCTATTGCAGCCAAACTGGGAGGCAGTACAAATGCCAGTGTAGTCTATATTTGTCCACCCCTGGTCTCTAAACTTCCAAGAATGCAACGTATGGTTGGAATGCTTTATCTTTGTTAAGAGAAGTATTATTCCACAAGGAAAAATATTATATGAATAAACAAAGATGAATAGACCATTCTAAAAGGAGTAGTGTTTTGATAACTTCCATTCTTATGCTTCTTTTGTACTGAAAGAACATATTCATTATAAAAACTTTGAAAGATATAGAAAAGTACAAAGAAAATGTATTTTCTGTGGGTGCCTGTGTGGCTCAGTTGGTTAAGCATCTGCCTTTGGCTCAGGTCATGATGCCAGGCTCTCTGCTCAGTGGGAGTCTGCTTCTCCCTCTCCCTCTGCGCCTCCCCCTGCTTATGCTCATGCTCTCTCTGTCAAATAAATAAAATCTTAAAAAAAAAAAAAGAAAAGAAAAAAGAAAAATGTATTTTCTGGCCCTTTTTTCCTGGGCATACATATATTACAAAACTTATCACACTGGACAAGTGAAACTTGCTTTTCAGTTAATATATAATGAACATTTCTTCATACTATTTAATCTTTTACAACCATTTTTATGGCTGTATGATACATTTATTGGACTTTAACATTAAACATTTTTTAATGTTCTTTAGTAGTGAAGAGCATTCTTTAGCTAATTCTTTATTCTCATACATTATTTTCTTAGTATAAAATTTATAAAAGGATTTCTGTTTTCTAAAACTGTATTAGTCCAAAGTGAAGGGAAGAAGACCAACTGAGCCCTCTGACTGTTTGCTAGGCATGAATACCGGGCGCAGCATTATGTTGTATTTAAAAAGCATGGGATCTGCAGTCAGATTGCCTTCATTTAAACCTCAGTTCTAATTTATGTTCTCTGTTTCCTCATCTATAAAATGGGGATAATAATGGTACCTACCTTCTGGGGTTGCCGGGTGACATAAATGAGTTAATATAGCAACAGATCTGACCATTCTTGTATTTTCCTCCTTTGGTTCCATCAGTGGCTCAGGTAAGTGGATATTATTATGGCCATATTGCTGGGAGGAAGCAGATGCCCAGAAACGAGAAGTAACTTGCCCAAAGTGGCCAAAGCCCAGATTCTGTGCTCCTAGCTCCAAAATGCATTCTTTCCCCTTTTATACTGTAGTTATTAATTTAATCCATGTGGAGACCCAAATGAACATCTAGCTCTAAGAGTACAATGTTTTAGTCTCATTTCAGATCTTTGCTGAAATATTGCTTCCCTGGAGACTAGCATCTGCTTATTATATCGCTCTGTGTTTCCTTCCTGGCACTTGTGACTACTTTCATTACCTTTTAAACTTAATTCCTATTTATTGTCTGTCTCCCTAGAATTCATGTTCTCTGAATCTTTTCAAGGATTTATTACCAAGTCTGGCACCTAAAATACTTTCATTGAATAAATAAATCTTACCATTCAGTTATGTACATAGCCTAAATTACCAGATTATTGTCGAATTATCTCCTATTGCTTATGCAATAAAGATTATCTATACGTATCAGCTCACCTAGATAATGGCCAACTTTTCCTTTCACTTTTTACTAAAAGCACGCTTGATTTTTCGATTAAAAAAGTAACCACACAATAAATACATTGGTACTTTTTAAGCTGCATAGGTATATACAACTCATTATTGCTAGTGGTTAAATAGAGTCTTCTGCTCTCTTAGATAATACTTTTGAGAAATCTCCAACAGGTCAAGGCTCAAATATGAATATATTCCTAAAAAAACTAATTTCTTAAAGCCCAGAGTTTTACTTGCTCAGTACAGGCTGTGTAGATAGGCATAGCCTCCTTGACAGAGTTATCCGTCTAAACAACTGGATAATTCCATAGAAAAGAATAAGAAAAACCACGCTTTAGTCCCTTTGCTCTGCCTAATTTGCTGTTGCCTTTTTTTCCTCTATCTCTTTAAGAATTCCCATTTATCGTTCAAGTCTCCATGTGAATATCTATTCTGTCTAAAGTCGTATTTCCCTTTGGCCAGGGAAGGATTTGGCTCTCCATTCATTGTGCTTCCATGATACCTGTATGTAAGTAGGATTATGGCTCTGAGGATGTTATATCACAGTTATTTTTTTAACCTATGTTCTCATTTGGACGGAGAGTCTTCAGGGCAGCAAGCAGAGCCTTGAATTCCCATTGCCTAGATCATTACATGGCATATGTAGGTTCTGCTGAATGAATGCATGAACTATTTGTGTGAGTATATTTACTTAAATTCTGTTAGGCGAGCAACAAGGAGCCAAGGGAGATTTTTAGTTATTTTTATTTTTTTTCCTCCAGCTTCATTGAGATATAATTGACATATAACATGGTGTAAAGTTAAGGTGTACAACCTGTTGATTTGATACATTTGTACATTGCAAAATGATTACTACCATCTAAGGATGATTTTTAATTAAGGGAGTTGCATGATACAGTTTATGGTTTTGGATTACTTGTTTGCACTTTACTCTAGTCCCACATTCAGGCTCTTAGATATGTGCTTACTTGCTAAAATTTACTCTTTCTATCTCATACATTTCATTTGTAAATGAAATTTTGTTTCATCTCTTGGTCCTTATGCAACCTGGCTCCTTCTCTCTGAAGATTGTAATTTATTTACTCTTTATCTTTATCCCCCCATTTTCCTTATATGTTGGGTGATGCTTTATCTTGATATTTGGTACTTTCATGATCAGAAAATGTCATTTTTTTCCAACTTTTGTCTATGGAGGGTGGGTGGAAAATACGTCACACACTGCTCAGTAGGGTTAGGAGTATGAGGCAGAATTGCAAGTTTCAAGGGCATTCCAGTTAGGAATATTACACATTGTTTCTATCACTGTTTTTCCTCCACCCACTGAAAGCCCCTAAAGACTGATTATGTCTTTATCACTCATTGTCACATCCCCAGCATCTAGTACAGTGCCTGGGACATAGTAGATACCATTTAAAAAAAAAAAAAGTATTAGATAAATCAGCGAAAGAGAGACTGATGGAAGGACTAACATTTCTCAGATAAAGAGCCCATTTGGATTTTGGTCACACAGCTATTCCCAGAGAGGGAAGATGACAGAAGCTAAAATCTTGTAGGTATTGAACAGCTGATACTCCCTTTGGAGATAAAGTGATTCTAGGTCTTTGGAAAACTCTTGAGCAAGAAGTCAAGTAAGCCCATTAGGTTCATCTTCCTTTGCTCGGATTTCACAAACTCTAAAGCATGTTTTTCTTTTCTTTTCTTTTCTTTTTTTAATATTTTATTTATTTATTTGACAGAGACACAGCGAGAGCAGGAACACAAGCAGAGGGAGTGGGAGAGGGAGAAGCAGGCTTCCCGCTGAGCAGGGAGCCCGATGCGGGGCTCGATCCCAGGACCCTGGGATCGTGACCCGAGCCGAAGGCAGACGCCCAACGACTGAGCCACCCAGGCACCCCTAAAGCATGTTTTTCATTACCAACTTGACTAGTAATGTCACCTGTAGACTTTTGCTTTGGAACTGAAGGTCAGCAACATCATTCCTTTATTTTAAATGGGCTCATGCTTGCCCAGTCTTCACTGAGTCTGCTTTCTTCCTCTCCCATTCCCTTAAATAAAACTTCAACTTCCTGTTACAACTGAAGCTTCTAAGAGGGGAAGAAGAGAAGTCCAGAGGGAAGGTTCTGTTGCTCCTGCCGTCCTTCTCATGGGGGATGAGTGTCTGCTGGGACAGACAGAAAAGGTGACACCGCAGCGTCCCTGGGTCTTGGGCAGTACTGCAGGTCACGTGGATGCGGCCCACCTGCCCAAAGCTAAGCTCTTCGTACTGTGTGCTGGTTGCGGGCTTCTTGTTCAATTGCTCTAATTTTAGACGCTAGCGTTCTGGGACAGAACTATGTTTACTAGACATTAAGCATACATTTTTGGATAGTGTGTTGGTTCTCAGAGACATTCTAAGGCCACTCATAGCTTAAAAAAAAGTCCTGCCCGCAAGGCCCTATGCTTTTATGCAACTGAGCTCAGGCCGTTGAGTTTCAGCCTGAAGTGATCTCTTAGGTAATGTTAATCCGAGGCGACGGCCTTGTTGCATGTTGTGCTGTCCTTCACCTTTGCATAGGCACTTCATTTTCTCAACATCACGTTTATATTTAGGAGACTCTGTTGCTGTCGTGATATGTAACAGACACACAGGAACTTACAGTACCCAGGGTGCTGGATTCTGGGTCTGGGAGATGTGAAACATTTTTACTGAGAGCCTGGTGTCCAACCGTCGCTGCTTTAGGCTGATGGGACCGCAGCCAAAGCAGCAGACTGAGGTGAAGCCGGTGCTGCTGCTGACACAGGCTCCCTGACATCCTGAGGGAGAAGTTTTCCCACCTTCGGTCTCCAGGGCGCAACTCTGTAGTACTCAGATGTTAGCTTCACAAGCTGCCCCGTACTCCCACACTCCTCCTCACCCACCCCTACTCTCAGACCAAGTTTAAAACAAAATTATCAGAGTTTAACAGGCCTGACCCTGTGTCAACTGTAATTCAGTGGGATCATTTTCTTGGGGATTTTTGAGAAGAGATGAGAAGTGCTTCCTTATGGGTCACCCAAGTTACCCATTTAGTTTTTCTACTGTATTGGGGTTTCATGCGGTTTACACCTCTGGACGCCCTGTCTGTCACAGATATATTTTTCTAATGGCTGAAATGCCAGTTTCTCTTTCCTGTCACTCTACCTCCATTTCCTGGTTAGTCACCAGCTGGTGACTATCTCGTGTCTGCCCAGCACATCACCACTCAGTCACCCCTTCGGGATGGCAGGCTCCCTGGACCTCTAGAGCAATGTGACCCTGCCCTTCCTGGCCACCACCCATTAGGTCGAGGGTGTGCAGGGGGCCAATTTGAACCCTTTCTATGGGATTCCGAGGAAGAATCTCTGAGAAACTGGAAATGTAATATTTGAACTTGGGAGCTATGGGTGTCCATTTTATATTCATTAAGTGGACAAAGTAACACCGTGTTAAGACAGATGAAGCAGAAGAGGAGAGGTGGGCAAAGTCGTGACCCCGATTCCATTCCCATTCAGTCTTCCTTATGCTTGGCCACATTCTTATCCCTGGGTTGTGTGACTCACCTCTGTGTCGTAATGATAAATCTCTCGCTCTTCCTCTTCCTCCTCCTCCTCCTCCTTCTCTTTCTTCTTCTTCTGGCCAGAGCAAGTGTGAGCCTTTCTTCTATTGCTTCTAATCAAAAGAATCTCAACTATTCCACATTTCCTGAGCCAGTATTCAGCTGACATTGCCACTACTCCAAGGAGCAGCTAAAGATAGAGGAAGGGAGAAACACATCAACAAATAGTTCATCATGAAGGTGGGCAATGGGGGATTGTCTTCTCTTTTTCTTTTTTTAAAGATTTATTTATTTATTTGAGAGAGCGAGAAAGAGAGAGAGAGTATGGGGGGGGAGGGTCAGAGGGAGAAGCAGGCTCCTCGCCGAGCAGGGAGGCCAATGCGGGACTCGATCCCGGGACTCCGGGATCATGACCTGAGCCGAAGGCAGTCGCTTAACCAACTGAGCCACCCAGGCGCCCATTCTCTTTCTCATTCATAGTCACAGACTCTCTCCTTGAGGGGAATTCTGTGTCATGTGTGAGAGGTTGGAGATCAGAGCCCATGACGACAAATAGCAAAGAGCATGATGTAACTATAATCAGGAGAGGAATAAGCTTTTGAAAGAGTCCAAGTTTGAAATTTCATATATGTGGAATGTGTGCCCAACAGAAAGATCCTGGTTCTCCTGGGCAGATCAAATGTTAAATCTTGGATCCCTGCATAGGACACATACCGTTGGTAGGAGCCAGGGGTGGTTTGTTTTTGAAGGACTGGTTAGGATGTTTCAAAATTTGCATATTGTCATTTTATTTGCATATTGGGGGAACTAAGAGGTGCTTGAAAGTCTTTTGATAATCAGCACTCTCTTTTCCCCACTTTTGACAGAGATAATTCACATCCCAATTATGATGTGAATTCAAATACGACTGTTAGTCAAGCATAAATGGTCTTGTATTTTCATTACCAGAAAATAACTTTCTACTCGATAGAGCCAAGTTATAGGAAAGTCAGCATTGTCTGTTTTTCATAAAGCATATTCTTTCTCTGCTTTGTACCAAAATTCTGTCTCCGTTGAAGAGAAAGTGGAAAAATCTTCATTGTGGTTGATATATAGCTTTTTATGAGAAGGAATATATTATGATTCTAACTCTATCCTTTGACCTTCTGTTCTGATTGAAGGCTATATGAGTAGAATATTTAAAAATCAGAGAGATTATTTAGAATATGGATATAAAGAATAAATGTTAGATAATTTTTTATTTTAACATTAAAGTCTTTTTTTTAGAAAATAACAAGGAAATTAAAGAAAAATCTTAGGATAGTTTTTACTTTCACTTAGGAAGATCAAGGCACAGAAATGTAATTCACAGATTACCCCAGGCAGAGGTGCAAATTTCCTCCCCTACTAACTCCATTAAAAATGTTATCTCCTACAAATGTCTCCTGGTAAAACCTAATTTCACATCTTGAATTTAAATATTATGTACACAAGACCAGGATACAGGTGTTTCTATCACTAATCCAGGGTGTTCTACTTTGTGTTCCAATGTTAACTAGATGGATTTGAGTAGATCATCGTCTGTTTTTTATCTTCCTTCCCAACCTGAAATGAGCAAATGTTTCATGGATTTTTCCTTCTCGCTTTGGTTTCCCCTTGTTACACGTTTTGCCAGATGGCTGAGTTTCATTTAGAGAAGAATTTTCCATAATAACATATCACTTGGTACCCATGGCCAATGGTCCCACTCCCCCCCCCCCACCATCTGCAGGAACCATAGAATGGAGGGAAGTGGCAAATGAGTCAGGCCTGGCAGAGCCTGGAGGAAGAGGAGGGGGAGGGGGGAAGAAGGGGGGGGAGGAGGAGGAGGGGGAGGAGGAGAGAAGATACACCAAAAGAGGGGAGACTTGGATGGCAAAGACTTGAAGGAAAAGCCTGTTATAGCAACAGTTGAGTGGAGTGTGTGTGTGAGAGACAGAGACAAAGGAGACAGAGACACAGAGAGAGACAGAGAGAGGGAGAGAAGGAACCACGGGCACATGCTCAGGAAGAACTGTGTGTGTAAGTGTTTTGGAGTGCGTAGCTAGAGGGCCTTCTGACAGATGAGGAACATGTGCGGCACCACATTGTTTGGAGGAGGGGAAGACTGGGGGAGAAAGGAACATTGCTGAGCTGCAGAAAGAGACGAGGCAAAGGTCCTGGGTGTGCAAGTGAGGGCTTGCTGAGGGAAACAGTATTAACACAGTAGAAGAAACTCACGTCATGCCATTAGCTCATTTGCCAAATTTTAGTTATTCTGACCAAAAAAAAAAAAAAAAAAAAGAAAATTTTACCCAGAGCTTGGATTTGTAATTTTCAAAAAATTCCATGCCTCTTGGCATCTGCAGGCAGAGTAACCGTCACATGAAATCTAAACAGGGGGCTCACTTCTGGAACCAGAACCTTCATTCTGCCTGGTAACAAAACAGGGAACTTGCAAACCGGTACTCATCTAGGTTGGAGCTCATGAAAACTAACTTTTGGACTTAGTGACTTTCAGCGAATTAGATAATCTCTTTGGGCTTCAATTTCCTCAATTAAAAAAATGAAGCAGTTGGTCTAAGTAAGTGTTTTTCCAAATAGTTCTCTATAATTCTTTCTAGAACGTGCCTCCCCCTCACTTCCAGGATTCAAGCAGAGCTGTTAGGGTTTTTTTCTGATTATATCTTAGTCTTTGAAGAATGTATTTTTATTAAAAGAAAAGAATGGGATTTATTAGATTGGACTCTAAATTCCCTTCTAGCTCTGTTAGCCTAAATATGTATGCATTGGGGTTGACATGAACCCATCTGATGCATTCAGTCAGCCAACAAATATTACTGAGCATCTACTATATAGTAGGCAGAGTTTTAGGCATTGAAACTAAAGCAGTAAAGGAGACCAAGCCCTTATGCTCAAAGAGCTTACACTCTAGTTGGAGGACAGATGATAAACGAAGTGATTACAGCTGGTACTTGGTGTGTTAACACAGAGCAAGGGCATAGAGAGCAACAGGGGTCTTCCTAGGAGTGACCTTTGAACAGTCACCTGAACAAAACGGGAGAAAGATGAAGGAAAGGATCTGGGAAAGAACATTCCAGGTAGAGAGGACATCGAGTGAAGGACCTTGGCAGACACAAACCTGCCAATGTACTTTCCCCACATAAACTGATCTAGGTCTCCAGACTCCATGCTCCTCCAAGGAAGGAAACACTTGGTTTTGCAAGTGAAAGGCACCCGAGTCTCTCCTGCTTTCAGTAGTGCCTTGTCTTCCTGGTTACCCCTTGCCCTCCCTGGGGGTGGAGGGAGGGGCTCCTCCCACCTCACCTGCACAGCATGGTGCTTGCTGGCCACAGACTTCCCATCTGGTCCTCATGAAATGTCTTGTCCTGCCTTGTACCTGTATACCAGCCTCTGTCCTTGCTCCCTGTGCTGGGGTTGATGCAATGTGCCCTGATACTGCTCTGTTCTTCTGCACTGTAATCTGCTCACCACTGCTGATGACCTCCAACCTCACCACTGCCTCTCGTCACCAAGAGCCCACACCCAGCAGCCGTGGACTCTCTGTTCAGACCCCAGACCTCTTGGGCCCTCTCAGCACTGCCATGGCAGGGAGCCCTTGGGGGCCTCTCTTGTTCCGTGCTGGCGTGGGGCAAGAGAAGTGATAAGAACCCAGACTCTTGAGCCTCAGAGCTTGGGTTTGCATTCTGGTTCTACAGAGCCTGAAGACCTTGAATGTCTTTGTGTTTTCATCTTTGTTTCGGTTGCTCGACCAAAAAATGGGGACTATCAGATTAGTACTGCGGCTTTACATGGTTGTTGTCAAGTATAAATAGGCGAATATATGCAAAATGCTTTTAAAAATGTATGCTATGTAGTAAATACCAGGTACATTTTTGGTTTATAAGACAATCCGAGGACACTGCCCTTGGTTCCTTGCTCAGCATTGCCCTTCGGCCAACAGAGTCCCCCACTTTTCTGAGAGGCTCTCCAGATGAGGATGTAGGAAGTGAGGAATTAGCTGCTATGATCTAGGCTTCCCTCAACTGAATGGGACCCTTATTTAGAGTTTAACATCCAATCACAAATGGTTCGTACTTAACCAAACATTTGCACATGCATTGTTTTACTGAATCCTCAAGGTAACATTGTGAAGTTTGAATTACTAACCCCATATTCTATACGAGGCTAAGAGATGTTGTGACTTGATCCTACAAGTAATCAGTGGCCCAACTCAGACTTTTTTATTTTTTATTTTTATTTTTTTTAAAGATTTTATTTATTTATTTGAGAGAGAGAGAATACAAGCTGGGGAGAGATGTAGAGGGAGAGGGGAGAAACAGACTCCCCACCGAGCTGGGGGCCCGACATGCTCGATCCCAGGACCCTAGGATCATGACCTGAGCTGAAGACAGACGCTTAACCGACTGAGCCACCCAGGCGCCCCGCAATTCAGACTTTTTTAGAAAAAAGATTTCTGCTTCCAGCGTCAGAGCACTGGTCAGTATACCTCAGCTGTCTTTAAGAAAATCTTTGTATAAACCTATAGGTCAGAATATCAGGCCGATGAACAAGCTAAATCCAAATATAAGAGTAACCTGTTTTTATCACATTCTTGCTTTGTTTTTCCACATCATTTTTCATGTCATTACTTACCCTTGTCCTCAGTCATTGCAATGTCAGGAGTGAAAGTGGAGTCGGAGATGTAACTTTGAATTGTTTTAGTACTTATGTGTTTTATTTCAAACGTCGTTTAAGCAAGGCTCATTTTTTTAGACTTCTTAGAGTGATTCCCTATTCCCTTTTTATTTAAATGCAAAATTGCAAAATAAAATCACTCGATCAGCTGATTGATGATTCATCAGAGACCTGTGGCATGTCGGGAAATCAACTACTCAACTAACTGTAAGAGAAGTGTCTACACAAAAAATAAAATAAGATACTTTGTTTCACACCACACATTCCATTCCGAATGACACTTTTTACCGTTTCTGTTTCACACCACCCATTCTGTTCCGAATGACACTTTTTACCATTAAACCACAGTGAAATTAAAATGTGGATGGACCACTTGCAGCTCCGAGTGACAATGGCACAAAGTGTATGTCTGCCACGTCCTGGTCACAGACGGGGATGGCCAAGGCTGCCACATTTGTTCTTTCTTGTAGCCATAATGCCTGTTGAAAGCCCAGGATATTTCAGTAATTACGGTCCTTTCTCTTTTTCTTCAAAGATCACATATAGTTAATATGCAGTATCTTCCAATAGAATAACTAAGTGTTCAAAGTAGTTTCTAGGAGAACATTTTAAATCTGTAACACAATTTTGGAGGTAAAGCCCTGTCTTTTACTGTGTGAGAATTTTTTTGGCTCAGTTTCTCAAGACCGGTATTTGAGTTTTGTTTCATATGAGAAAGCTGCTTGTCCTTTGGAGAATAGGGCTTTGACTTGGACCGCGTAGCTGGCTTTAGAGAGCCTCAGTGGGAATGTCTGAGGGGCGAGACCCTGGCCTATCCCCCTCGCTGTTCTCGAAGCCATCACCATATGGACTTGCTGTTCACACATTGCGCTAACCTATTTGCTTCTACCAGTGACAGTTCCAGCTGATGTCCTCTGTGGGACCTAGGTCCTCCTTGCAATCAGACAGCCCAAGATTTGGCCATTGGCTTCCATTTTCTTGAAAGCTCCCATTAAATCACGTCAAGTAATTTCAAAGCTGAACTCTTTTTTCTTTCCTCTCTGGAAAGCTTGCCAAGTGCATTCCTGCCTATGTATTAAGGGAATTTGGGTAGTCATTTCAAGAAAGTTCAGAAGGAAAAAAGAAACATTCCAATTTCCATAGTGTTGATAAAGCATTGCAGCACATGTTAACAAGGTGTATCATTTAGGTCTTTATTTTAATCTGTGTCGCTGTTGTGTGGCAGGAAACTCTGGGCCTTTTCACACTCTTGCTTTACAGGAAATCTCCATGGAGCCTTTACTAGGAGTCTGTTGCATGCAGTTTAAAAGGAAATGCAACTTTATGTTCTTTTTACACTCAGAAGTCTGAAAGGAACATTGTTTTTTAAGGGTGCTGCGCAGAGAGCGAACAAACTTTTAATTACCTCCTTGAGGTGTCAACAATTAGGGAAACTGAGGAAGTCGCAACTTCTCAGATGCGAGAGGCTTTTCAGGTAACTGGAAGGTGTTTTAAAAGGTACCTTGTCACTTTGGTAAGTCGCAGTTTTCCAACTACTGTTTAATTACCTGTCAAAGTTAGAATGCACATGAAGAAAGCCTTGAGACAACCGAACGTGTCTGAGATAAAAAAGGAATTCATTTCCTGGCGAATGCCTCTCAAATAGGTAAAATTCAAGCTGTTTTCGGGCATTAAGTGAGGAGATGTGATTTTAGCTTTTTTTCTCCCTCTCTCTTTAGTTATTCCAGGTGACCAAGAGCAAATTACTTGAGACAGGTTGACCCTTTTTAGTGACTGTCTTTCAAAATACAGAAACCCACATCCTTCTTAACTGGCTGATTTATTTTCTGGGTGTGTTCTTCTCACATTAGAAGTGATAGCGTGCCTAAAAAGACGTGGTTCCATCACCTTCAGGCTTCTGTTGCTTCTATTTCACAACGATCCCTGCAATATATTTTCTCCTCTTCAGTTACACAGCAGTATTTCCCTTTTGTGGCACTCAGCACGCTGTCTCTATATCCCGCCTTGAGATTATGGTATCTGTCTGCTAGACTCCAGGCTCCTCTCATAGACTTTCCTTTCACTGCTCGGGAGCAACTGTGCATTCTGAAACCTAATCAGAGAGAAAGCTCATACCCCAGATGTCTTTTTGCACAACTGTTTATTGAAGAATGACGGTATGTTATAGTCTGTGTATTAGGTGCTAGAGAAAAATCCCTGCTCTCGTGGAGCTTCTGTTCAAGGGGAGGGGGCATCAGCTTCTCACTGTGAAACAGAAGTTGGTCTACCTTAAATCTTCCCTAGCTTTCTCATCACAAGATGTGTACTGCTGTAGTTTGAACACATCCTACCGGGATAGAGACCAAATTCTTTTTTATTTTATTTTATTTTTAAGTATCTCTACCCCCAACATGGGGCTCAAACTCACAGCTCCGAGATCAAGAGTGGCATGCTCTTCTGACTGAGCCAGCCAGGCACCCCAGACTGAATTCCTTTTTTTTTTTTTTAAGATTTTATTTATTTATTTGACAGAGAGAGCGCAAGTGAGCACAAGCAGGGGGAGGGGCAAAGGGAGAAGGAGAAGCAGGCTCCCTGCTGAGCAGGGAGTGGGCTGGATCCCAAGACCCGACCTGAGCTGAAGGCAGACACTCAACTGACTGAGCCACCCAGGTGCCCCCCCGAGACTGAATTTTTATTAAGAGAAAATTGTATTCACTGTGTTAAGGTATGTAAATCAGAGCCAAGAGCTCTTTCCGCTGTAGATATCTGTCTGGCTTTCAAAATTATATGAAAAGAGAGAAACTGAAACACAGAATCTTTCCACAACCATTATCCATTTCTCTGCCCTGATGGCCTTGTTTTAAATTCCAAAAAGTGAAAACAATCAAGAAACAGATCCAAAAGAAATGAAGATTCCTGCTTTCACGGAGCTTGCATTTTGTGTGTGTGTGGTGGGGGAGGCAGAACACACAAAAACCAACTAAGTAACTAAGTAATGTGTGTCAGGTGCTGTTACTATAGTAACAGAAAGTGCTATGATCCACACAGTTTGCAAAGTACTCTCATAAACACCATTATTTAACAAATATTTATTGAGCAGCCCATTTTTACCAGCCATTGTGCTTACAACTGTGTACTTGTTATAATTTTATCCATATTTTAAGATTGAAATTTTGATATTTAGGGAGGTGAAGTTATTTTTCCAAGGCAATAGAGTTGACAAATTACAGAACCAGGACCCAAACTCATATTTTCATTTTCCAAGGACGGTGTTCTTTCTGAGGCAATAGCTGTAACTTTAAAATCTGAGCCCTGAAGCAAACATTTCTGTAGAGTTGCCCTTGTTTCTTCCTTCACTTACTATTTAACTGCAAAATAAATCCATTTCTAGGGAAATGGGTTTCTACCTTCAGGGACTTCTTACCATGTCTGTTGCTGGGGTGATATTTTATCTTCAAGTAAATGAGTTTGGATGGCCTTAAAATTCATTATGACTTGCAAAAGGAATGTATGATTATTTCTTTAAAAATTTGCATTCAGGGGCACCTGGGTGGCTCAGTCAGTTAAGCCTCTGACTCTTGGTTTCGGCTCAGGTCATGATCTCAGGGTCGTGAGATGGTGCCCTGCTGGCTCTGCGCTCAGTGTGGAGTCCGCTGAAGATTCTCTCCCATTGCCCCTCCCCTCTGCTTGCGAGCTCGCTCTAAAAGAAATACATGAATAAAAATCTTTTCAAATATTTGCATTCGGAGCACCGGGGTGGCTCAGTCGGTTAAGCGTCTGCCTTCGGCTCAGGTCATGGTCCCAGGGTCCTGAGATGGAGCCCCGCATCGGGCTCCCTGCTCAGCTGGAAGCCTGCTTCCCCCTCCCCCTCTGCCTGCCGCTCCCCCTGCTTGTGCTCTCGCTCTGTCAAATAAATAAAATCTTAAAAAAATATATTCGTATTCATTAACTTTCCTTTAAATGACGTTAAAAGAAATTCATTTACCATAATATTCTTCTCCCTGTTTCATATCCTTTATTCTTCCAATTTCTTCTGGTCAAATGAATTTCAAAATTAGATCCTTTGACTCTTTTTAAACTATATTTGGAGAGTCTCTCAATCCTCAGTGAAGTCTTTGCTGGATCCTTAAAAGCCCATGGCTCTCTGAATTCATCCTTTACGAGGGAAACAGGAGAGAGTCTTGAGAATAATCTGAACTGACATCTACTTCTGATCTTTTACAACAGTTTCTCAAGGTAGGAAGTTTAAAAGAAAGTTATGACACTTGACAGTTGTGAAAAAGTCAGCACAGAACTGCAAGTCGTAGCATTTGGAGGCCAGAAAAATCAGACTGCTTCTTCTGAATGTGGACAGAGATATATATATATATATTTTAGTTGTTTTTTTAACAGTCTCCCCATTCCTTTTATTCTTGCCACTGGGTAGATTCTTCACCAGTAAAAAGTTTTTTGTTTTTTTTTTTTAAGATTTTATTTATTTACTTGAGAGAGAGAGAGCACATGAGAGGGGGAAGGGTCAGAGGGAGAAGCAGACTCCCTGCCGAGCAGGGAGCCCGATGCGGGACTCGATCCCAGGACTCCAGGATCATGACCTGAGCCGAAGGCAGTCGCTTAACCATCTGAGCCACCGAGGCGCCCCACCAGTAAAAAGTTTTAAACTGATTTTAAAGCAGGGTGAATGCAGCAATGGGGACATGAAGAAAGCCAGGACATTACAGTGGACAGAGCACAACAATTTTTAAAACAGTTGAGCAACTTGTATAATTAATAATCTTTAAAAAGATACAAAAATAAGAATATAGAATTTAAAAAACTTACTTGTGTTCGATGTAGAGATTATCACTGTGAATATTTTGGGATGGTCTTTCCTTTTCAGTCAGGTTTTCCTCCCACAAAAATATGTGATCATATATTATGGGCTTCTCTTTCTGGGTCATTTCCTTTTTCTTTGCATCATTTTCATGGCTCTTCAGTGGACTGATATATTATGATTTATCCAACTACTTGTCTGCTATTGACCATGTAAGTTCTAATTTTTCATTGTTATTAATAATGGTATAATTAACATCCTTAAAGTAAAACATTTGAGCACATCTGTGATTAGGTACTTAAACTAGTTCACAGAAGTTAAATTGTTGGGGCAAAGGGTATATAGGATTTTAAGGTATTTGTTAGTTTTGTCAAATTGTTCTCAAAATTCTATATTTCCACCAACAGTATATGGTGAACTGAAACATTGGATAAGAAACTTTGAAATGTAGAAGGTACAATACATAATTTTATTTTTTATTTTATTTTTTATTTTTATTTTTTAAAAGATTTTATTCATTTGACAGAGAGAGACACAGCGAGAGAGGGAACACAAGCAGGGGGAGTGGGAGAGGGAGAAGCAGGCTCCGCGTGGAGCAGGGAGCCCGATGCGGGGCTCGATCCCAGGACCCTGGGATCATGACCTGAGCCGAAGGCAGACGCTTAACGACTGAGCCACCCAGTCACCCCAATACATAATTTTAAATAGTACATTTCAGGGGCAGTTGGCTGGTTCAGCTGGTTGAGTGTCTGACTCTTGATTTGGGCTCAGGTCATGATCTCAAGATCATGAGACTGAACCCCGCATTGGGCTCTGTGCTCAGTGGGGAGTCTGATTGAGATTCTCTCTCCCTCTACTCCTCCCCCTGCTTACACACTGTCTCTCTCTCCCTCCCTCTCTAAAATAAATAAATAAATATTAGTACATTTCAGATAATTTCAACTACTAAATCTATTCTGTTCCTTCATTTTAGGGATTTTTCTATTGCCCAACCATCCCAAAGAAAGAAAAATGGAATGCCATTACAACGGAGAAGGTCTATGCTGTGTGCTGAACCAGGACTCAGGAAATTTGGCCTTTAGTCCTGACTCTGGTTACTCATTTGATATGTATGACTCTAAGCCAGCCAGTTATCCTACCTGGGCCTTAGATTCTTTATTTGTGGTTCCAAAATAATAATTACTAGTATCTTCTTTTACTCTCAAAGTAGACCATAAAATTCCATGCTTACCCTATGTATCGAGATGTGAGCTATTTCATCTATTAAAATGGATACCTGTTGTTTTGCCTGTCCAGCCTATTTCTCTCATTTTCTGTTGTGGAACCGCTCTTTCTCATCACCATAGACTCTCCTCCAGTCTACACGCTTGCAGTTTAAATCCCATCCTTGGCGCCAGTTCTGGTTTGGCCAGGCAGAACACCACATCCTCTTGGGTTCAAAGATCGATCTACAAATGGGTATGTGACCTAGGCCAGGCTCCCGTGAACTTTCTTCCTGGATTTCTGAGGGGCTTACTGGTATGCTGGCTCATGTTGGCCCACAAGAGACAACATTAATTTCTAAGAATTTTGCAAATTAGTTGTTAAACACAGTCATCATAAAAATCGGATTACATAAACTTGTATTAAAATAAAGGTAGTGAATACTCAAAACTCATAGCTTTTTAATTATTGTACTATATTTTATTATTCCCTATGCTCTTAAAGTTATCTATGTGCATTGTATCTATAAAATAGAAATACGTACTGTATAATGGACTACTCTCTCTTTCCAGCTCCATGTTTAGTGATGTCAGGTTGGCAGGTTGAAATTGGCCAAGGTGAGAGTATTTACACCATGGAAATTGGCAAACGCCAGTGGATATCCAAAACCAGAGTTGTTTTTTTTTTCTTTTCCTGAAAAGCCAGTTTAACATTTTTTAATCAAGCCACTGGCTGAAACTATTGGGAAAGAGCCTTTTGCTTCTTACTTTGTTGCTATGCTAGTGAAATATAATCTTAAAATAGCCAAAGGGCCATTTTAGTTATTTGGGGGAGAGCTTGCCCAAGAATGATGCCAACAAAAAGGAAAGTAGAGCTGAGTGATGCAGAGAGACAAGAGTCTTAATGTCCGGTGAGCATTTGGTATTTTACTTTGATAAGAACCTAGCTCAAACCACATTAGGTTTTTATAACTTATGAATGAAAGTCTTTTGATAATACAGATTGAATGATCTCTAAGACTCCCTTACAGTTAATAATACATGATTTAAAATTATATAAAAGGGGGGAATTCCTTAGCTAAATATTTAGTGCCCATAGTTACTATTTTTGAAAAGAAGGCAAATAAAAAATATTGCCTAGTGAACTCACACGGTTTGTCCTCACTCATCCAATCTTGTATAATGTTAGCATTGTCTTATAACTGAATTTTCAGCCATGAAATAGATGAAATAAACTGATGCCAATCATTTCAATTAATTTTACAAAATTCCCCCTTCCTTTTAAAATGTAATACTATGTTTAAGTTGATTCGCTTTAAGAGAATTAAAAAAAAAACCCATTTTTAATTATCCCTAGATAATGACTATTAGCTATATTTGATCATAGTACTGTCTCCAGAAACCTGGTTTGAACACAGTTACTCTGCATTTTAAGAGCACTGCACTTTCACTCTTTGAAATATTGACTTCATTTTACCACAGTGTTGCCCGCCACTGTGTACCCTAAGGTACTGTTTCTTAATGAGCGAATGAGTCTGAAGTAGGTCCTACTGAGGTTTTAGGAACCCTCTCCAATTTGACACTGCTCCAGTGTATATTTAACACTTTATTCCTGGCTCATTACAGCTATGACCCATTTCACATATTGTTGATTCAAAAGAATCAAAATCCCATTGGTGTGTTTACTTTCTGGTACTTGACTGTTGATAACTCAGGGGTGTTGGTTAATTGTGAACGTTCACAAAACACTGAGACCAAACCTGATGATTTGCCAAGTGCTAAGTCAGTTTACATTTACCACCTCCCAAAACACAGTGTTCTCTTCTTTATCTGGCTTTAAAAAGACATTGGAGAAAGTCTTTTTTGACTTGTGTGATCATATTTAAAACTAAGTGAAACAGCAAAAACCTTGACACCGCTATTAGCTTTGCCAGAGTTATTTTTAGGTGTCAGATCATTGGGGTCTGTTGTCAATAGTTGGCTGTCTCGGGCGCCTGGGTGGCTCAGTCGTTAAGCGTCTGCCTTCGGCTCAGGTTATGATCCCAGGGTCCTGGAATCGAGCCCCGCATCGGGTTCCCCGTTCTCGGGAAGCCTGCTTTTCCCTCTCCCACTCCCTCTGCTTGTGTTCCCTCTCTCGCTGTCTCTCCCTCTGTCAAATAAATAAATAAAATCTTTAAAAAAAAAAATAGTTGGCTGCCTCCTCTGAAGTCTACTGCTAGTTTGTCCCTTTAGTTAATGAGGCCTTATCTTGCAGCTGTAACAGAAAAATGTATTCAAAATAACATGAATGGGTGGGAACTATGGTGCAGTGGAACAAATCAGCAACCCCCCCCCCCCCCCCGGCCTTTTTGGACTGAATATGCATTAATTCCCTATACCAACATTTGCATTTCTCAAAATCTGTTCTGAGGAGCCTTATTAGGGAAACAGTCCAGGTCGGTGTTTTTCAATGTGCAGGTCATCTGCGTCTGAGCCACCTGGAGTGTCTGTTAAAATACAGACTCCAGGGCTGTTGTGGACTCCTGTTTTCTGGGAGTGGGGCTTGGCAACATAGATTTTTAACAGTTCCTTGGTGATTCATACAACCTTTGGGAATAAAGGGTCTAGTAAATTTGCGAACCACTTTCTTGAAGATTTATAAGCCAAATTAGCACATTACAGGCTCTGAGAAGTCCTGTAGTGGGGGAAACTTTTTAACCTTTTAAACCCAGGATTTCCCCAATTTATTTTACAAAACCCTTTTTTGGGGGGAACTTGTTATTTGACCAAATATTATTGGGAAAATTTACCTTAACCAATAGCATAAGAACTTCAGATTGTTGCAGATGCTTGCTAATTTGATACTAATGGGTTAATGTAGTATCTTGGTATGAGCAATAGACGGGAAGATCTGAGTGGGAATCCTGGGGTTTGTACTGTTGGCTCGGTTTGCCTAGCAGTAATGTTTGCTTAGTCCCACGGTGATGGAATGAAGGCAGAGTTAATACCAACCCAGAACCATTGCCAGAAAAAGAATTTAAACAGAAAGCCCCCTTGATGTTGTCGTCTTTTATGAAGAGCAACACATTGATACTTTTGGCAATGTTCTCTGCCCAGACATTCTACCTCCTCACTCTATACCCCCAGTGAGGAGATCTGGTTACTATTTTACAATGGAGAATAGGAGAGAGGACCAAGGAGCTATTTCAGAAATGCCAATCAAGTTGAACAATGGGAAAAGCAGTAAATACATTTGAACAGGAAATTGGGTGGAAGTGAAATAATTCTTCACCCTGTAGCAGAAGGGGTGAAAGGCAACCTCAGTCTTCCGTCCCACCCTTCCTCCTATTAGGCACAAACAACACAGAACCCGGGAGGTGGAGTGAGTAAAGAAATGATAAGTAACAATGGACTTGGGAGACTTCAGCGGGTCCTTCTCTGAAGTGGTGCTGCCTTTTGCTTGGCTCTACAAATAGAGGGCACAAAAATGGGTCCAGAGTAAAGGAAGTAGGAATAGATTAGCTGTAGGGAGAGATATAAAGAGACCTTGGGGTTTCCTTTCAGATTGCCTGGGCTGGTTCCCTAGGGAAGGAAGGAGGCAAGGTCCTGGGCTCATTCTGTCCGCTGATCGCCCGGGGCATCTCGTACTCCCGTGCCTTTGCACATGCTACCTTTGCTTCAAATGCGCTTGCCTGTTTTTTTTCCAACTACATGCCCATAGGGCTTTGTCGATTCGGCTAGTTTAATCCTGTCATAGTCTATTAATGGTATGCTGTTGGATTGGGAACTCTTTGAGGGCAGGCATATTTTCTTCATTATCTTTAATATCTTGCCCCGGGCTCAGCTCCAAGCATAAAACAGCTTTCCAATAAAGGTTTCTTCTTGGTTGCCAGGGAGGTCACACACCTCAATAGGGTGCCCCTAAATAATTGTCAGAGTACTCAGCTAGCATTCCAGGGGTGCAGAATTTGAGAACCAGAGCCCATCTGGTAGATACTCCTCATTTTAGAAATACTAAAGTGATAGTTTATATAGGAAGCAAGTGATGGCCTAGGACTCCAGCCCCCTAGCTCCCAGTCCAATGCACTTTTGACCACCCTAAGGTCGTTTGTGTAATTAAAGAAAAAAAAAATCCTGCCATTACCCAGTGCTATCATGCCCCTTTCTGAATGATGGTATAAACCAGCATTTAAATTACTATCTCCATCAGTAAGAAATGCAGAGTCATTGAGCTAGAAAGTGATTTAAGGAGACTGTTTTACTTCCAAATAAAACTTGTTCCATCTCTTCTCCGTACTCCTTGAATTTCTGCGTCCCATTGTGCTTCTTTCTGATTCGTGCCTTAGCTTGGAAGCTACAGTTAAAAACTGCTGGGTGAGAAGCTATTCTCCAGGTACTGTCAACTTTATTGGAAAGAGAAGGTCTCATAAATCACATAAGGGAACTGGGGCCTTTGGGATTGCTTGGTTGCCAAGTGAATTGATTGATTGCTTTGGAAAATATGTACCTTTTCCAGGAGCTTATCTGAAATAAAATAAAGATTCATACTTTCTCAGACTGAGCTTCCTCTCCACCAAATTTCATAGTCCAGTCATTTTAAAGGGCAGTTAAAAGAACAGCATGATTATCAGGCGTTTAGTCAAAAACTCGGAGGGGGGAGCACAAATGTTATTCCAAATGGAGAGAGGTCTGGAACAACAAAGTGTCCCCAACTAAACATAAAATCAGAACCAGTTTTCGGGTAGGGCTCATGTTGACGTTATCAAACCTACTCCTAAACAATGATGAGCACCGTAGAGGGATCGCTGAGAAAACCATGGTATCGGATGCAGTCCCTGCTTCCACCTCAGGACGTGGTATGAATAGGGTTTCGGAGCAACCTGGAGTTATGGCTAAGAAGAGTGAAATTAAATGGCAGGAAAACATTTGGATCTTAATCCTTTTAGGTCCTAGAATCTTTGAAACTCTGCAAACTGTGAACCTTCTCCCCAGAAAAATGCACATATACACAAAAGCCTTCAGGCTATTTCCGGAACTTCACAGACGCGCCCCCCCCCCCGGCCATGCCTGTAGGTGTGTGGGACCCCACGTTAAGTGCCCCTTATTACTCCCCACAAAGTTCCTGGTTTCCTGACGTGGCAACTCTACCTGACTGGCAACTGGAGCTTCCTACCTGGTCCCACACAGGCTGCAGGTCGTGGCAAAAGGAAAGGGTTGAACATGTGTCGTGAGGCTGATTCAGTTTTACTGAACACAAGTGGCCTTAATCCCGCACAAATTTCCTTTAACTTTGACGTGTGGTGAGACTGTCTGGGAGAGATTTAAAACTCTCGGCATTAATTTATACTTTCATTGATAGTATGTCTGAAAGGAGAATGCAAACTGGTAATTGGCTTGACTTGGTAATCTGGTTCGGTGATAGGCCAGGTTCAGAACCGTCTCTTTAGCCGTAGTAAGGAGAACTGTCAGATGGTTACAGTTCACATGGGGAGCAGGATCAGCTTGGTCCTGAGATGTACGACTAAAGAGATTTTCTAGTCTTTGGTCATTACCATCTCGTCTGAATTCATCACTCGTGAGCTAAGGAAGATTTCATTTTGCATTAGTAACCTAGCAAACTTGATGATGCATTCTTGAAGAGACATGGGAAAGAAGGTGGATAATGACAGTCTACAACACTTTTTGTTTATCCAGAAATCAACCATCCCCAGGAGGTTGACATATAATCCCATGCTTAATCTGTCATCCATACTTTATGTAATAATAATAATAATGATAATGATAATCATTTACACTTATATAGGCACTTTCATCTCGGGAATCTCAAGGCTTTACAAACACTAATTAATTCTCCTAGTGTCCCTGTGAACTAGGTGAGGCCCATTTTACAGGTGGGCCAATTGAGGCACAGAAAGGACAACTGGCTTTCTCAAGGCTATTGGGTGGCTGATGAGAGAGCTCAGAAGCCTGGAGAGATCCGTCCTTCCAGTTGTCAAGAGGCAGCTGCATCTCGTGGGTGAGGGAGTGGGAGGGACCACACGGGAAGGAAGCCCTCACTCTTCCAGATTTTAGTTACCTAAACCCCAGCAGTGCCCAGAAACGCAGGGTGTTTCCAAAGCAAACACTTTCCCGCCCATGCCACACACCATGCACAGCCTGTGAAGGGTTGGTTGTTTCTGAGATCTAAGCACTAGAGATGGGGCTAAAATTGCCTGTCATATGTGTTTGGGTAGGAAGAAGAGGAATGAACTTGGACGGAGAGTTGTCTTTTTGGTAGATGCTGGTGAGAAGCACTGGCCTACTCTGCCAAATTGGAGCTATAGTGGCCTCGGACTTGTTTTATTGTATCCCACCATGTGAGCTACCTGGTGTGCACGTAACAAGGACACGATGTTTAAAGAGGGTTCCATCGGGCGCCTGGGTGGCTCAGTTGGTTAAGCGACTGCCTTTGGCTCAGGTTGTCATCCTGGAGTCCTGGGATCGAGTCCCGCATCGGGCTCCCTGCTCAGCGGGGAGTCTGCTTCTCCCTCTGACCCTCTTCCCTCTCGTGCTCTCTCTCTCTCATTCTCTCTCTCTCAAATAAATAAATAAAATCTTTAAAAGAAAACATTTAAAAAAAATAAAAAAAAATAAAGAGGGCTCCATCTGCAATTGCCAGGGACCAAATGGAAAGTAGCTTCTCTCTATAGGCTTTTCAGGTGTAGAGAATGCTTTGAAATCCCCCCCAGATGGGTGGTGCTTAAGTTCTAGGGAGCGCTTCTCAAACTTTGAGATGAATGCCAGTCATCTAGGGATCTTTTTTTTTTTAAAGATTTTATTTATGTATGTATTTATTTTTTTCAAGAGAGTGTGAGTGCACAGGAGCACGAGGGGGAGAGGTAGAGGGAGAAGCAGACTTCCCACTGAGCAGGGAGCCCAATGCGGAACTTGATTCCAGAACCCTGGGATCATGACCTGAGCTGAAGGCAGATGCTTAACCGACTGAGCCACCAGGCACCCTAGGGATCTGTTAAAATGCAGATTCTAGTTAACTTGTTTTGGAGCGGGGCCCAAGATTATACTTTCAGGTGATGCCAGTGCTAGTGGTCCCTATATTAGTCCTCTGAGCAGCAAGACTCTGTCCTGCACCCCACTACATGAGGCTTGGGGTTACAAAAATGGGTTTGAAAAGTGATTCTGTCACTGATTAGTGAGAGCTTTGGGCCACCACAACTTCCTGAGCCTGTTTCTGTATCCGTAAGTGGTTATCATTACTCTCTCCATCACAGGGTTGAAGATGAATAAAATAACCCAATAGAATGTCTGTCACATGCTAGAACTCCACAAATGGTCATTCATTCCCCCCAGGCTCCCCAATTCCTCCTGTCTGGCTCTATTTCCAAACAAATACTTCCTAGTTTTCCCTCTATGTCTGCCGTAGTCACCGACTGTCTTTGATCTAGCTTGCCCTCTTCATAAAATTTTACCTCTATATTCTTTCTCTTCTACATGTAAAAGCCGGCATCAAACGTCATTTTCCCCCCTCATTCTCAAAAGGCTTTTCTTGAGCTAATTTCTTGTCTCATTAACGATTATAAACGGGTCTCTGCCTTCCCAGGTTCTAATTTGATCAAGGCCCCATCCAATGGAAGTGAGACCACAGGGTATTCACTTAGTAAACAAATATTTATTAAGCACCTACTATGCCAGGTCCTCGGCGTACCACTGAGAATATAATATACACGTTTTTTCCTCCACTGTTTCCGTTGCCTCTCTCACTCTCTGAGCAGCAGTGAAGCCTTCCTTGAATTCTTCCGTCATTCACTCATGGCTTTAGACATTTCTCTCATCTTCGGGTTTCATTTTCCTCTCTTCCCATTGCCCATACTCATTCCTTGGTTCTTTTCCCTTTGAATCCATCAAGCTGACTAAAAATTTCTCTTCTAAAAATCTTTCTAAAACTCGTTTTGTGTGGATGTCTGTGTGTGAAACGGTTTTGAATTTTTTTTTTTAAAGCAACATTGAAAGTCATGTATAGTATATAAATAGGGAAAAAAAAGTCTGGAATAACACACACTTCCCTGTTCACACTGGAATTGGTAAGAGGAAACTTTCACTTTTTTCTTCATGTGCTTTTGGCATTTTGGGCAAGAAAAAATTACCCCCTTGCTGGTAATAGGATCAGCAAGTTCTATTCTGTGACACAGGAAGAAAAATGAGAAAAAAATCTACATCTATGGATTAATGGATAACAAGGGAAAGATGAAGAGAAAGGAAAATGAAACTTACAATCTTCAGATCTGCCCACATTCTCACCTGCAGTTTTATGTCTCAATTTCTGGGTCTGTCTTATTCAGGTTTCAAGTCACTGGTGTGGAACTCCATCCTCCTGGGATTACACAGTGTCAGGAATGCTGTTGGCATGAACGCAATACTAATAGTAAAGCAGAAGGAGGCATTTTTTACAAGAGAGAGTACTACCCAGATGGATTTTGATAAGGTTGGTATGTACCCCGAGAGGTCATAATTAACCACATCAAAGAAGGAGTGGCTTCTTAAGCAAATGGACTTTATCTTGCCATCTGCCAAAACGTACCAAATGCTCTTACTTCGTTGAGAAACATCTGCACTGCTGGAACCAAGTCTTCATCGCTTTAAACTGACGAACGCGATTGAAGAAATACTTTTCTTACTTACACGTTTGACCCCCCAGACTCACTTTGGCACCTTGCTTCTCTCATATCCTCCTAGTGTGGACACATCATCTACAGTTTGCCTCAATGAGAACATAATGGTTCATGGCTGAATTGGGAACAGAGAGAAGTTATCTGATAGAAGCAGAGCAGGAAGAATTTAATTTTCCTAGCTCATGGTTTTCATCCTACCAGCTGGTATGCTGGACTGAACAGTTGTTAGAGAACTGAGATGGTTGGCAAAAGCTGTATCAGAATTAAGCTAGGACTCAAACTGGCTCCTCATTAGAGTCCCCTGGAGAGACTTTTTTCCCCCAGAAAGCTTGATGTAATCACCCAAACTTTGGAATTAATAAAAACAACAATAAAACAACAGGTATAAACCCCGTGACTCTTGTGGGACTAAGCCAGCCTTGTAAGAGATCTCTGGATCACGCAGCTTTTAATTAGAGGCCACACGGTTCTCTAAAGGAAGACCAGACACTGTGCACCTTTGCTCTGTCCTGTGACTTCTGGTTTCAGGTATATGCAGAAAATAATCAGATATATAGTCAAATAAATTAGAATAATCCAAGAATGTGTTGAACATTTATAATTGTGTTTCAGGCAGGTGCTTTTAAAAAATTTTTTTATTGTTATGTTAATCACCATACATTACGTCATTACTTTTTGATGTAGTGTTCCATGATTCATTGTTTGTGCATAACACCCAGTGCTCCACGCAGAACGTGCCCTCTTTAATACCCATCACCAGGCTAACCCATCCCCCCACCCCCTCCCCTCTAGAACCCTCAGTTTGTTTTTCAGAGTCCATCGTCTCTCATGGTTCGTCTCCCCCTCCGATTTACTCCCCTTCATTCTTCCCCTCCTGCTATCTTCTCCTTTTTTTTTTCTTAACATATATTGCATTATTTGTTTCAGAAGTACAGATCTGTGATTCAACAGGCAGGTACTTTTACTTTATATGTATGAAACTCTGTGATTGCATTTCTCTGCCAATAAGCCTTCTTTCTTAAATGTTAATGAATTTCACCTTGTATTTCTGCAATAATTGTTAAATTATCAAACTCTTACAAAATGCAGAATAAAAATGTCCTTATCCTAGCACTGGAATTTCTGCCATGGGGCAGGGGTGGGGGGGGGAGGAGGATATATTATCTTTGGGTTCTTTGCCTGCCTCTGTTTTATGGAGGTGCCAGACTTGTTAGTTGCACTTTCATTGTTTTTCTTGGATTTGATAAAGGTGTTTGAGACTAATCTTGCTGCTTTGTAGGTTTCATTCTATTTCTTGGTTTCCAGTATTACTTGGGGGTATATTTGGCTGTGCTCTTCCCTACTCTACTACCTTCCGGGGAGTCCTGAGTCTAACATTTTAGAGGGTGCAGAGATAAACCAGAAACATGCCCCATGGAGGACAACTGGATGTTAAAAGATCTGAAAACCATGCCAAGTGATGAGCATTTGAAATGGAAATGAAGGCAAACGTCCTAGAAAAATTATGGTGTGAAATTATATGGGGATAGCTTCCTTAGTACATTTTCTTCCTTAACAAAAATTTTCTCAAAGAAAATTCAGATCCTCTAAGGTTGTAATCCTTGCTCTTTGATAAGTAACCTCCTTTAGGGTAAGGATGGTATTCATCATTCATCTATGTTGCTACTCCCTCTGTCATTTTCATGATCTATAGTGGTAATTGATCAAAGCATTCTTTTCTGCTGAATCTGGAGGTGGCCACAGAATTTTTCTCAACGGTGTTCCAGGGAGCGAATACTAATTGATTGGTGTTGGCATTAATGATGACATTTTTTGCAATCTCTACCATAATTTTTTAAAAGATTTTATTTATTTATTTGAGAGGGGGGAGAGAGAGGGAGAGGGAGCACGAACAGGGGGAGGGGCAGAGGGAGAAGCAGACTCCCTGCTGAGCAGGGAGCCCCTGATGCAATGCAAGGCTGGATCCTAGGCCCCCTGGATCATGACCTAAGCCAAAAGCAGACGCTTAACCGAGCCACGCAGGTGCCCCACAAACCCTACCTTAAAGCTCTCTTGCTAATTACTGCTACTAGGAAGGTAATTCTGTCCTTCAACCACCAAAAGGGCTTCATGTTCCTTTATTTGAATACCCAGGTGGTAACGATTGAGACAAGATTAGTGTATTTTATTAGGACTGTAACCAAGGTTAGGTGAATGAGAGGTGGAAACAGAGCACCATAAAATTAGTCTTGCCCATTCTTCTCAAACCCACCTTTAGCCTCTAGGATACTTCCTTGCATAGTTCCTGGTCTGACTCCATGAGGAAGAAAATTTTAATTCCTACTTTCTTGGAATGTTTTTAAGTATCTCCAGGACTTTGAAATTTAGATATAAGAAAATCATACCCCAAGAGAGTTAAAAGTGAATTGCTTGACATCTCTCTTACTTAACTATGATTCATTCATGATCTCAAAATCCTAACATTCCTTTATGAGATTCAGGCATTTCAAGGTTATGGGTGCTGTCTTCAATTATTTGAAGAAAAGAAAGAAAATTCCTTTTATGGAGAAGAGGGATAGGGTTATTGTGTATTTTTTTTTTTTCTTAAGTAGGCTCCACGCCTATTGTGGAGCCGAAAGCTGGGCTTGAACTCATGACTGTGAGATTAAGATCTGAGTCAAGACCGAGAATCAGATACTTAACTGACTGAGCCACTCAGGCACCCCTATTGTGTATTCCTTCCGAGGGCCAACTAGACAAGTGGGTAGAAATTAGAAGGGGCAGAATTGGGTTTAGTAGGTTTTAACTTCTATTCATAAGAGTTGCTCTAACATGAATAAGCTGTTTGATGTTACAGAGTACTCCCAATCACTGGGAATATTTAGGTAAAGGCTGGATTGCCCTGTGAGAGAGAGAGAGTTCAGTGGATTCATGGATTCCTATTTTGATGGAAGATTGAACTATATCTCCCAGAGAGAGCCTTGTTGATAAGTTAGATGGAACTACATTGGCGCGCGCGCGTGTGTGTGTGTGTGTGTGTTACATTATGTGTGCTTGCATTGAGGTAGTCTATAAATCTTTTGACCTTTTCTATCCTGACACCTGCTGGCCAATGCATGACTGACCATAGGTCGTGATGATACACCTACAACTTCTAAATGGGAAGGTCTTGAGTGGTAACTAAAGAGACAAGGAGATGGAAAAGTATAGGTATACCTTTAGAAGTGAATATAATATAGCTGCATTAGAATATATAAATGTATACATATATGATCTATAATTACTATAATTATAAGTGAATGCAGTCAACTGCAAAATAATTTTTTAAAAAAGATTTTAAAGTAATCTCCACACCCAATATGGGGCTGGAACTCATGCTCTTCTGAGCCAGCCAGGTGCCCCAATTTTTAAAGAATTTTAAACAGAATTGTGACAAGATGGAATATTATGTAGCCAAAATATGTAGTCAATATTTCTACTATAGAAAATGTTTCCCCAAATTTCCAAAGCTCCTCATACACATATTACATTAGTGATGTATTAATTTTATGTTGCCATCCTAACAAATCATGACAAATTTAATGGCTTAAAAGACATTTTTTTTTTATGGTTCTGTGGGTTAGGAGTCTAACATGAGTTTCACTGGGCTAAAACCAAGGTGTCAATAGAGCTGCTTTCCTTCCTGGATGCTCTGGGGAAGCCAATTCCCTCAACTTTTGCAGCTTGCAGGGCCCCCCTTCCTTCATCTTCAAAGGCAGCAATGTTCTAATCTCTCTGAACATTCTTCTACAGTCCTATCTCCCACTGATTAGCTTTAACTGGAAAAGCTTCTCTGCTTTTCAGGATTCTCGTGATTAAATTGGGTTTGACTAATCCAGGTTATCTCTCCATCTCAAGATCCTTAACTTTAATCCCATCTGCAAAGTCCCTTTTGCCAGGTAACGTATTCACAGATTCCAGGGATAGGGCATGGAGATCTTTTTTTGGAGGGAGGGGGTCATTATTCTGACTACCACATGTGGTCAGGATAACAATGCATTGAATTGCTATTGAATTCATACTGTACTTTCCAATAGAAACAATGCCACATATGAGGTCATGTTCCCAGTCTAGCCATCAGAGCTCCTGTGACCCAAAACAGAGGGGCTTTGCTCTTCCAGATACCACCATTTAAAAGCACCAATGGGACCACTTGACGCAAAGCCCATGAATGACAATATCTTGTTAGGAAAATGTTTTGGGTTCCTAATAGGATATTAAGGGACAAACCCCTTCTGTCTTCTCAACCTCTTCTTTTCCCCTTCTCCTCATATGTTTGGGAATTGTGAGGACTGTTTCTACGCCATAGGTGGTGACTCCCACGGTCTGTGATGAGGGTTCCAGCAGGGTGGGGACAGGGAGGTGAGTGACAGTGGAGTAGGTAAAGGAGTATGAGAGAAGGTAGTTGTGGGATCTTCACCTTCTGGTGAAAATCTCTGGGGGATATGCTGGGAAGATTCTGGATCTCTCACTTAGTTTTCCCAGGAGCCCAAATGAGTGTCTCAACAGCTTCTTTCTGGCTGCCTTCACTAGTCTCAATAAAGGCTTCTACCCTTACTCACTCACTGTGGAACAAAATATAGCTATTCACACAAGCCAAAGCCTTTCTGGAGTTTTCTGAGGGCTTTTGTTTCCAACAATTAGGGGACGAAAAAAAAATCCAAAAACCTCTCTCTCTTGCTCTCTTCTATTTATTTTTACTGTTATGTAGGGATCACACACAGGTGCTAACAGAGAGGATTGTGCAGAAAGGACTGCCCTCGAAGGCAGGGAACAGAGAGAGGCTCTGCTGTGGGGGCTGGCAGTGGTGGGTCTGGGGGAGCAGGAGGTGTGCTTTTTCCTCCTCCAGCCCAGGCCTCCACAGTCCCAGCTGAGTGGGTCCCCATCAACAGAGCAAGTCTGTCTCCTCACAACATTCAAAAGATGGTGTGTATATTGCGTTTTTTTTTTTTTTTTTTTTCTGAGGCTGCTGTGTGGTTAGGTGAGGAAGTGCCTGGAGCAGGCTATTTTTGGAGAAGTTTCCTTCTTTTGGGGTAGTTAAGAGGAACATTGCTCCTGACTGGGATCTAGGACTTGCTTCTCAATAATGATGATGATGATAATTATATAAGTAGCTGTCATTTTGGAGTACTTACTATATTTTAGACATTGCTAAGTGTCTACATGCATCTAGTTAAAGCCTCATCACCCTATGATGTAAAAAATATTTTATCATTATGTGCCAATGATTTCCTTTTTTTAATAAGATTTTATTTATTTTTTGACAGAGAGAGAACGAGAGAGGGAACACAAGCAGAGAGAGTGGGAGAGGGAGAAGCAGGCTTCCTGCTGAGCAGGGACCCCGATGCGGGGCTCGATCCCAGGTCCCCCGGATCATGACCCGAGCTGAAGGCAGACGCTTAACAACTGAGCCACCCAGGCGCCCCAATGATTTTTTTTAATTAATTAATTTATTTGAGAGAGAGCAAGCATGAGCGGGAGGGGCAGAGGGAAAGGGAGAGAATCTCAAGCAGACTCCATGCTGAGTGCAGAGCCGACGTGGGGCTCGATCTCACGACCCTGAGATCATGACCTGAGCCAAAACCAAGAGTTGGACACTTAACTGACTGTGCCACCCATGCACCCCTGTGTCAGTGGTTTCTAAATAAATAACACAGGCAAACATATAAAACCATGCACTAAGTTGGAATAATACATTAAGCCATTCAAAAAAATTATTGGGAATAAGATATGCCAAATAAAGTGGAGTCAGGGAAAGGGCTTGGCTTATGGTTGTGCCGGGCGCTGGAATCACACACCAAATAAAATCTGAAGTCCTCACCTCTCCCTCTACTCCTTCCCTCTATTCTGTTTTGCTTCCCATCCTGTAGCCATTCTACTGCTCTTTCTGCCCCTTGAACACCCCAAGCTTGTAATGGCCCAAAGAGCAAGCCCCAAATTTATATTTACACCCTAAACCCCAGTACCCCAGAGGGGGACTACTTGAAGACAAAGAGGTAGTTCAGTTAAAATGAGGTCATATGGGTGGGCACAGCCCAATATGATGGTGTCTTCATCAGAAGAGATTAGGACACAGACACACACACACAGAAGAAAGATCATGTAAACACACAAGCAGACGAGGACCATCCACCAGCCAAGGACAGATGCCTCCGAAAAAACAATCTTGCCAACATGTCACCTTGATCTTGGACATTTGGCCTCCAGAACTGTGAGAAGATAAATGTCTATTGTTTAAGTCACTCGATCTGTGGTGTCTGTTACAGTAGCCTAGCAAACGAAGACAAAGCCCTCCCCTGCCCCAGGAACTCTGGGCTCTATACTTTCTGCTTGGAATTTTCTGCTCCCAGGTTCAGTTCAAATAGCTCATCATAGAGGCCGTCCCCAGCAATCTCGACTATCACCAGGGCTCCCATCCCTCACAGTCAACCTCCAGCACCCTGTTTCAGACCTCTGGGAACACCTGACGTCATTTCCTTGTCCAAGTGTTTATTTTCTCTCCCCTGATCCCTTCTCGAATGTATGCTCCTTGAAGGCAGTCCCTCATTTCTTTCCCCTGAATAACCTTTGGTAAAGGGAATAGTTCTGGTGCCCCCAAAGCCACTTGTGCAAGGCGTGGGATGCTGTGGTATCTGCTGGCTTCTCACCCGTATGCCCTGCAAACGCCGGCTGCCTGCTTTATTAGTGAGAGTGACGGCACGCTAATTGCAGCACCCTCACCCTTGGGCCTTTGAGGGTGCGCTCTGCATTTGTGTAGCCCTGGATTGACATGCTGTCCTTCTGGAATCAGCATTCTGTATACTGTGGTACTAGGAGTGGAGTATCTCACCTTCTCTGGTGGGGAAAGATACTCTTTGCTTGGAGCTGGAATTGAAAATAGGTTTCCTCACTGGATGCAATATGGTGCTGTGACATCTCTTGTGCACCCCATTTAACACCCCTGGGCAGCAGTAATTCAGGGATTTTATTATTATTATTTAAAATTTTTTTTATTTGACAGAGAGAGAGACAGCGAGAAAGGGAACACAAGCAGGGGGAGTGGGAGAGGGAGAAGCAGGCTTCCCGCTGAGCAGGGAGCCCGATGCGGGGCTCGATCCCAGGACCCTGGGATCATGACCTGAGCCGAAGGCAGACGCTTAACGACTGAGCCACCGAGGCATCCCAATTCAGGGATATTATTAGTTGAATCTTTTTTGCCCATTACGGTGAGGACTACATATACATATGGACACACATACAGTAGAATATTAGAAATGGCAGAAATTCTATTTATCGTGTAACGGAACTCAATCTTGTCAATCATTTACCAGTCAGGATAGCTGGTCTTACAATTTCCTATGGAAATATTGTATTTAAAGATAGATGACTTCCATAATTTGTTCCCAGCAATCTGAGTTCTACCAGATGAAAGACAGACTCAGGATAATCCATTTTATTCCTGGGAAGAAAAATGAAGCTGACTGAAAAAGGACAGACCAACTTGCTAATGTTTCAAAAAAGATCTTATTAAAAGTGAATAAAATTTCATGAAAGTTCCAATGGTGTTTAATTTAGGTAATATTAGGGGTGCCTGGGTGGCTCAGTCATTTAGTGTCTGCCTTTGGCTCAGGTCATGATCCCAGGGTGCTGGGATCAAGCCCCGTTATCAGGCTTCCTGCTCCGCGGGAAGCCTGCTTCTCCCTCTCCCATTCCCCCTGCTTGTGTTCCCTCTCTCGCTGTGTCTTTCTCTGTCAAATAAATAAAATCTTTAAAAAAAATTTAGGTAATATTATTCCTGCCTCATGGAAAATGAGGTACTCAACTATGTGACAGGTCACTTTTCCCACTTATTAGTGTCCTAGGATTTTTCAACTCCTGAAATGGCAGAAAATAAGAAAATTTACTTTTGTTGTTGTTGGTTAAAAAGCTGAAAAGCAAGGGACAAAATATCGACTATAGAAATGAAAGCACAAAATGACAACACAGACCAAACTCAAAATGCATCAACGGCACCAGTTTGTTAATTAGAATTTTCCTGGGGTTATTGTTGCTTTAAAACTATGGAATGAACCATGAGCTGCTCCTCTCTACGACTCACAGCTCCAGGTTGACAACTGTCATTTTCCCTTAGCAGATAGAGGCACTTCCTTTTTTGGTTTTCAGATGCTGAAGCTGTTTAGTGAGTGCCGGAGAAACAGGTCAATGCGAACACAAAGACTGATGAACGACTTATACTGTAATGGCACAAAATCAAACCCCAGTTTTGGACTTTGGTCTAATGGCAAAATTTAACATCGAGGTACTGGTTAAAGTAAAACCTCCCTGTTTCAAGAGATTTATTCATTTCTTTAAAAAGGCCTATTAGTAACTGAATGAGTTTACAGTTCTGAAGAACTGTATGTATGGTCTATGGTAAACAACCTGAACAGCCGTTCTAAATGAGTTCTTTATATTCAGCTTCTAGAAACTTGTAATTACATTTGAAGCAAGACATGTGATACCAGCAGATATAAAACCATTCAGCCCCAACTGCCACTTGAATTCAGTGAAGGCAGTCCAGCAAAATCCATGGAACATACAAGAAAATCACTGCAATTAATCATCTCTTAACGCTGAGCTGAAGAAAGCTTTTCCTTAAAAACAAATAGATTTAACTTTTTTCATTAGTCCTGGACTTTTGAAATAAATTGTGATGGGGTTGCCTTTTCAGCAGCAATTGATCTTCTCAGTCTTACATTTTCTATCTTGCTTGGTCATGTTAGAAAATTATACACATAAATACCGTCATAGCATTTCAGTTTGAAAACTGGAGGTCTGAAGAGAAAGTTAAAAAAAAAAAAGCATACTAGGATTTTCAACAACTCTGAAATCAAACGTGGCGCCGCTCCAAGAATTTCTCCCCATCTGGAACTGTGGAAGCAAGAGACATAGATGCCCAAGGAAATGGTTAGATATTTGAATATGAACAATCTGTGAATAGATAGACCATGTTTTCAATGCACCCCTCTTAAAAATATGGCAAATTTGAAAAAAAAATACCATTTCCAGATAGATTGGGAAAATTATTAGTAAACTGTCAGATTTTGGTCAATCTGCAAAACTTTTATCCATTTTCTTATTCTTCCCCTCATTTATTCATTATTTCAGAAAATACTTACTGGGCTTCAGTTGGTTCCATGGCTTATGGCAGTATTAGGGCCCGTAAGTATTTATTCATATTTGGAACTGTACCTTTAGATTAGCATTAGGTTCAACGTAATATCTCTTGGTCAATTACAACTGAAATTGATCCTCCCCTCGCAAACCGGGATACTGGCACGAGCTGGGGAGCCACGCAGAGGGAAGGAAGTCGGTGGGCATGGCGGCGGCGCGTGGGTGGCGTTGCTGTGGCAAACCCCGGCGTGCGCCGCCCAATGGGGTCACGGCCACACACGAGCTCTTCACTGTTCTTCAAACATGTCCCTCATTTGCCTGTCTGCATATGCCTTCTCCTCTCTTTTCTCCAATTTCAGCCTTTTGAACTTCCAACCATTCTTCTAAGACCAGCTCAAATCATTTTCCTTTCTTAAAGCTTCTTTAATTTACCGGCTTCATTCTCCTCCCAGAGGCAAGCTTTTCAAAAAAAAAAAAAAAAAAAAAAATTTTTTTTTTTTTGTATTTTTACTTTTGGTACACACCTAGAAGTGTGGGGTAGTTTTTCCTTTGTATTTCTACTAGATTGTAAATTTTTGAAAATTACACTGGTTCTTAGTTATCTCAGTAGCCCCTGGGGAATTTTGTTTGCTCTCTTTGGAACAGAAGATTCCTGATAAATATTTATTGATAGAGTTGGGAGGAAATGGGTGAAATACTGGTGATATATCTGGCATATGGATTTTATCTTTACCTTTCTTTTCTCATCAGTTCCCATGAAACATAAAAAAAAAAAATGAATGTCCATATCAAGACAACATTTGCAGTCAAGAGTCCTTGAATCAGAGTGGAAAAAACCAATGCTAGAAAACTTAGCTATATTAAATTTGTGGCACTAATTTTTCTAGTGGCAGTTTGGGAAGTCACCAACACAGACATAACGTCATTGCAAACCAGGAGGCCAGGCATAGCTGTGGGAAAGAGAGCCCATGTTCAAAGGAAATACCCAAAATAATAGAATGGAGGGTCTAGAAAATCACCACCATGAATGCCTTTTTTGTGGTCTCATTTTCCCCAAGGTTGCTCTGGTATGAAAGTCCTTCTTTAAGGAGATAACATAAAAAGAAATAAGTGGTGGCAAAAAAAAAAAAAAAAATCCACTCTTGTAATGGGCTTGTGTGTTCTTTGGCTATTTCAATGTAATGTTTATCTAATAAATAGCATTTCAGTGTTAAACAGTAAAGCTGTGTCTGCACTCCTGTGCCAAAAGGCTGGAACCTCCTTCAGGTCTTGCCATGCTCTTACTGCTGAAAAAAGTTCTGTTTTAATGAAAAGAGATACTATGTAAGTGGAGCCTGCACCAGGGATGGCTGCTTAATATTTTCATGCTTCTGGGTAGTATGTAAGTCTTCCAACAGAATCACAAGTTCGTGTGTGTGTGTGTGTGTGTGTGCGCACGTGCGCGCACACGCACACATACATAAAACGTAATTTTAGTAAAAACTGATAGTACTTCAATAAGAAACATGCAAATAATATGTGCTTCAGATATAATTCCATGTATTACTTCCTGGATAAACTGTTTAAAAGAGAAAGTCATCTCAGATGTGTACTGGTGCATTTCTATGACAACTGAATGAATATTTTGACACCAATGCTATAGAAAAAAAAAAGGAAGACAGACAAATGTGTGGCTATGAAGTATAAAAAAATATGCTAATTCCAGGAGAGGAAATGAAACCTCTGTTCAATTACCTATCTTAACCTTTAGAAAATCAGCACATTTAGATAGTATCTGAGTCATTTTTTCCAAAAAAAAATTTTGTCAGAGACAGAGAAAGAGAGAGAGGAGGGGAAGGGGCAGAGGGAGAGGGAGAAGCTGGCTCCCCACTGAGCAAGGAGCCCGATGCGGGACTTGATCTCAGGACCCTGGGATCATGACCCAAGCTGAAGGCAGATGCTTAACTGACTGAGCCACCCAGATGTCCCTCTGAGTCATTTTTTAAAAAAGCTTTTATTTGAGAGAGAGAGAAAGAGAACACAACCAGGGGTGGGGGCAGAGGGAGAAGCAGACTCCCTGCTGAGCAGGGAGCCCAACAGGGGCTTGATCCCAGGAGTCTGGGATCATGACCTGAGCTGAAGGCAGATGCTTAACTGACTGAGCCACTCAGGCGCCCCATGAGTCACTTTTAAGAATGAATTCCAGATATGCAGTTTCTGAACTTCGCTATTCCCTGGTGGAGAGCAAGGTTTTTTGAGGAGAGTTGGATACTTTCAACATGGCAGAGAGAGGAGAGATGGCCGTGAGGGGGTAGGTCAGGTGGAGACCAGGGCTAAAGAGGAATACAATGTAATACATTAGCAACTGCCTCAGCTAGAGAGAGAAATATGATATTATATTGTTTATTTAATCTCTCTAAACTCCAAAGGAAATATTCTAAGGCAGTGTCTCTTTCTCTGACAAAGTATATGAACCAAGGAGTTTCAGGCTAGAAAATGGGAAAGAGAAACTTGGAACGGGATTTGGTTCAAGTGTTGTCATCATCAGTCTGAACTTCTGAGTAAACCCTTGCATATTCATTCGTACATGCCATTCATTAAAAAACAGACACCTTCTAGGAGCATAGGAAGGACAGCTACACTGAAATAAACAGGCGCTGTCCCTGAGGAACTTAAATTGGTCAGGTTTAAATTATGGGACTGGTTATGCATCATCCACAAACCCTGCAGCTAGGGCTTAATTAATGAATTTTACGGGCAGAGGGCTGACTTCTTATTTTTGATCCTGTAACATCCAGGCTCCAGCACTCAGCAGTCTATCCTGTCTGCTGTAGGCACTGCAGCAAAGTTCCACTGCAACCTGAGCATTCGTTCCTGTGCTTGTTGGATAACTCCTAAATCTGTTCAGTAAACATATGCCTACTGTGATCCAGACAGTTCTGGACACTAGGCTGAATGGACAAACTACAGTTATTTGCTCCCACTGAGATTATATTCTTGAGATGGAATAAGGAGGATAGCAGGACCCCAAGTTATGAGTCCCACGGGAAATGACTCCTTAAAGGAAAAGTCAGATACTGTACCAGAAAAAGAGGGAAGGCTGCTAGGAAAGCAAAAGTGACAGATGTCTACTACAGTCTTCACGTGCTACTCAGCTTGACACAGCTCATGTCTGTCACCTAGCAGCGGAGCACCTGATGCCATTGTTTTCCTCTCTCCTCCCTGGCTCGGCACACTCCTGGGAAATGCTCATGGTAATGTCGCTGTTGCTTTACCCCAACCCCAAGGCTCCTCTTTTCCATACTCTGGCCCAGGGGCCAGTCCCTATTCCGGTGCGTACTGGGCACTCAGGCAGGATGTGCAAGTGAGGAGCGAGGGTCAGGGTGTGCAGGTGAGAGCAGCAGGATGAGTGGAGATGGGGGAGCAAGGGGCAGGGGTGTGTTCACTGCATGTGACAGAAGACAACTTTACAAATAGGGATAAGAAGAAAGAAATTAACTCCAGTTAGTGGCAGTAACTCCAGCGAAAAACTAAATTTTTAGAGCAGGAAAGAATGAAGGGAAATATTATCTTTTTTATTTTTTAAAAGTATTTTTTGCACGTGCATGAGAGAGTGCATGTACATGCATGGAAGGGGCAGAGGGAGAAGCAGACTCCCTACTGAGCAGGGAATTGGATCCTAGGATGCTGGGATCATGACGTGAGCCGAAGGCAGACGCTTAACCAACTGAACCACCCAGGTGCCCGGGAAATATTTTGTAATGAATAAAAGGCAAAGAGTAAAGTGTTATGAAGGACAGAAATGGGTAGAAAGGTCTATAGCAGTGTTTCTCAAAGGCAGGACCACAGCATCAGCATCACCTGGGCATTGGTGTCAAACTCTGCACTTGTCGGAAACTCTGAGGACAGAAGCTCCAGGTGAATCTGCGGTACACTTTTCAGGCCTTTTGTTCTAGAAGATGGATCTTACCCAACAGGTGATCCATTTCATCTTTTAAAATAAGCCGCTGGCACTTATCTTTTAGCAATCTGCAAATGTTTCCTTTCTGGTCTCTTCTTTCTGTTCCTTCTTATTTTCTGTAATTTTAATTTGTAGTCCATGAGCATTACACAAACTGTCAAGGTGTAGGTCAATGAATATGGTTAGAAACAAATAAGAAAAAGATAAAGAACAGCCCATCATTTCTCAGTGTACATTAACAAGGAGAAATCCCTTGACTTAATCCAAGCATCAGCCTGTGATCCACAAAAATAGATCAGCTATTTGAGCAGCCATGTAAAGGACAAAGACTGCACAGTCTTTTCTGTACACTCTAGTACAGAGACACACAAATACTGTAAAAATCAAACATTAAGGTTTTTCCATCTGAATTGAATATTTTAAAACATATCAATTTTTAAACAAATAATATGCTAACTTTTAACCTGGTAGATGTCCAGAGAGACATATTCAATGTGATGGAAAAAGGCAAAGTTACAGGTCGGGAACAAAGAAACAAATGACAGTGGACACCTATGATATTTATGTGCCAGGCCCTGTCTTAGGTGCTTGATACATATGAACACAGTCAATCCTCACAGCAGTCCTACATCCTGCTTGCAGATCCATTTTAAGGAGGGGGACGAGGCTGGGAGAGGCACCAGCTTGTCAAAAGTCACACAGTCTGGATTTGGAGCCAGGCAGCAGAGCCCCAGGACCTGTGCTCTTTAACCACTTCCCTTCTTACTCTCTGTTCCTACCCACTCCAATCTTACCTCTACCCAGAATTTAGTGATGGTATTGCAGTTTAAAGCCGATGGAGGAGAGTGGAAGAGCAGGAAGGGAAGAAGCAGAGATACTGAAGGAAACACGGACACAAAAGGAGTGAGACTGGACAGTTGAACACAAAAAGGCGCAAAAGGAAGGGAAAAGGAGTCATGCAAAGAGAAGCTAGCAACGGGCTGGTGGGACTGGTGGGCAACAGTGAGAAGCAGAGCAGATGGGAGTAAGTAAGAGGTCCGGTCCCGGCTCTGGCGGTGTGAGAATGAGTTCAGCTGGTGCAACAATGGGAAGCAGCATGGGATCGAAGAGGGGCATGGAGATGCTGGTTCTCGAAGGTAGAGCCAAGGAGAGAGGAGTTTAGAAAAAAAGCATGTGGGTCAGGAAGGATAAAACAGAAAGACAATAACAAGACAAAAGGAAAAGAGAAGGTCCTGTCCGTGGGCATTCCCCACCACCACCTTGCCCTATGGTCCTTTGCTAACGAGAATAAAAACACTTTGGTAAAAAGCATGGTAGCCATGTCAGGACACAGACACGAGGGCATTCATTAATAAAATAAAACACGATCGGACCCGTTTTGTCCCTCCATTCCCCAATAGCTCATGAGTGTTCACTACTTAAACATTCGAGAAAGACGGAGCAAGCCAGAACGGCATTCCCCGTCTACTCGATCCACGTCCCTGCTAGTGGGCCAACCCAGAGGAAGGCATGAGCAATATAAAACTGTTTTTAAGTGCCTTCAGAGGACTATTTAAACATGCCACTGAGCACATAGCCCAATTCAGTGCAGTGAGAGCTTGGAATGCGGCAGCCGCCTTGCAGTTCGGGCTGGGGGACCTACACTTCAGTCTCTCAGCTGCTCAGTACGGGCATGTGGGGGCCTGGTGCTGCATTTACCTGATAGGCTTGAGTTCCCAAATATCTTAAAAGAATGTGACTCAAGAGTCAAAGAGATACAGCCAAAGAAAATTTAGAAATATTTTATTGACCAGAGAGGTGAAAATTCTTACTTGCCAATGGATTGCCTCCTGAATAAAATCCAAAGACAAGGCTTTCCTTTTCAATTCTACAGCTCATATGCCAGACTTTCCCAAATGTACCTGATGTCAACCATCACTCTGAGTGCTTATTTAAAAAAGAAAAGTGTCTGCCAAAAGTGTATTCTGGAGATTCGGAATCAGTAAGTCTAGGTGGGGCGAAGGAATCTTTCCCCTTTCCCCATAGGTATACACACATACACACAAGTAATTCTTTTGGTTTGGTGTGTTTGGGAGGCATTGATGTACCCTGTACACCGGCTAAACTGTGCTTTTTGCTCAAACATGTTCCACTTCTTTCCTACCCTGCACTTTGCATCATCTATCTACATATGCCGACCTCTAGATCCCCCAACTTTTTTTTTTTTTTAAGGGGGGAGAAGCAGAGGGAGAGGGAGAGAGAGAATCTTAAGCAGGCTCCACGCCCAGCATGGAGCCCAACGTGGGGCTCGTTCTCACGACCCTGAGATCATGACCTGAGCCGAAAACAAGAGTCTAATACTTAACCGACTGCGCCACCCAGGGACCCTGATCCCCCAACATTTAAAAAAATGTTTTAAGTTTTTAATTTTAATTCCAGTGTAATGTAGTGTTCTATTAGTTTCAGGTGTACAATATAGTAATTCAACAATTCTGTACAGTACTCAGTGCTCATCATGGTCAGTGTCCTCTTAATCGCCTTCACCCATTTCACCCATCCCCCCCAACTCCCCTCTATAAAAGTCTGTTTCTTGGTTTGTCTTTTGTTTTCCTCCTTTGCTCATTTGTTTTCTTAAACTCTACATGAGTGAAGTCATATGGTATTTGTTTTTCTCTGACAAACTTATTTCATATAATATTCTTTAGCTTCATCCATGTCACTGTAAATGACAAGATTTCACTTTTAATGGCAGAATAATATTCCTTTGTGTGTGTATCTCACATCTTTTTTTTTTAAGATTTTATTTATTTATTTGAGAGAGAGAGAAACAGCATGAGAGGGGAGAGGGTCAGAGGGAGAAGCAGATTCCCCGCCGAGCCGGGAGCCTGATGCGGCCGGCACTCGATCCCGGGACTCCAGGATCATGACCCGAGCCGAAGGCAGTCGCCCAACCAACTGATCCACCCAGGCAAAAGTAAGCTCTACACCCAGCGTGGAGCCCAACACAGGGATTGAACTCATGACCGTGAGACTGAAGCCTGAGCTGAGATCAAGATGCTAAATGGACTGAGCCACCGAGGCACCCCTATACCACATTTCATTTATCCATTTATCAACAGACGGACACTTGGGCTGCTTCCATGATTGACTATTGTAAATAATGCTACAATAAACACAGGGGTCAATATATCCTTTTGAATTAGTGTTTTTGTATTCTTTGGGTAAATACCTAGTAGTGTAATTACTGGATCACAGGTCAGTTCTATTTTTAGTTTTTTGAGGAACCTCCATACTGTTTCCACAGTGGCTGCACCAGTTTGCATTCCTACCAAGAGTACATGAGGGTTCCTTTTTCTCCACATCCTCACCAACACCTGTTGTTTCTTGTTTTTCATTTTAGCCACTCTGACAGGTGTGAGGTGATATCTCACTGTAGTTTTGATTTGCATTTCCTGATGATGAGTGATGTTCCTGATGTTGAGCATGTTTTCATGTGTCTGTTGGCCATCTGGATGTCTTCTTTGGATAAATGTTCATGTCTTCTGCCCATTTCTAAATTGGATTTTTTTTGGGGGGAGATATTGAGTTATAGAAGTTCTTTCTATATTTTGGATACTAACCCTTTATCAGATATGTCATTTTTAAATATCTTCTCCCATTCAGTGGGTTGTCTTTTATTTCCTTTACTGTGCAGATTTTATTTTGATGTAGTCCCAACAGTTGATTTTTGCTTTTGTTTCCCTTGCCTCAGCAGACATATCTAGAAAGACGTTTTCCTTTCTCTTCTATTTTATGGAAAAATTTGAGAAGAATAAGTATTAACTCTTCTTTCAATGTTTTCAATTCCCCAACTTTTACCCACTAATACCCTCTCCTCTTGTTGAAATCCTAGCCATTTTTCAATGAGTGCAATTTCTTGACCTTCCCAGTTGAAAGTGATCATTTCCTTCCTGCTCTCATATGCACCTGGGTTTGTGCTTATCTTGTGGCACTGCTTACATTCTACCTTGGAATATGGGTAGCATACTCATCACAACCTTTTTACTAGACCATAAGCTTGCTGAAGGTAGTAGCCACGTCTTCAAATAGCCCCGCAGACAGGAGATGTGTGGCACTGTGTCTGGGACATTGTATCTCTTCTGCAAGTATTATCCCCCTTTCCTTTTCGGATCCTTTCTGTACATAGCAACATGTTTTGCATATAGTATTACCAAATATGTGTTAAATCAATAACTGGAATAGGAACTTTTAAAGGCTTTTAAAAATTTGTATTACTTTTTGATCTAGATAGAACTGAGGAAAAAAGTACCTGGAGGCATTTAGCATGCAGAATGGAGATGTTTTATCTTTCTCTACAGGCAGCTCATAAATCACAATGCTAGAGTCTTGGCTGTTTAATTTTGGGAATTTTAAAGAAAAAACAAACACTTAACTCAGTATATAAGATGTATACAAAACTCTCCAGAGAACTAAGGAAGGATACAAAACAAATGGGGAAAAGTTCTCCTAGCCTCATCAACTGTTTTGTTTCAAAAGAAATGTAATGCCAAATATCTTCTCATATAGTTCTATATCTTCTAATTTCTTCACATTTTTTAAAAAGATTTTATTTATTTGAGAGAGCGAGAATGAGAGAGAGAGAGAGAGAATGAGAGAGAGAGCACATGAGAGGGGGAAGGGTCAGAGGGAGAAGCAGACTCCCTGCTGAGCAGGGAGCCTGACGTGGGACCCGATCCCGGGACTCTAGGATCATGACTTGAGCTGAAGGCAGTCACTTAACCGACTGAGCCACCCAGGCGCCCCTCACATTCCTTGTTTTTTAAAGATTTATTGGGGGGGGAGAGAGAGAAAGAGAGAGAGAGAGAGAGAGAGAGAGAGCGAGCGAGCATGTGAGAGTGAGCAAGCATGGTGGGGAGGGGCAGAGGGAGAGGAGAGACAGTTTTAAGCAGACTCAGTGCTGAGCACAGAGCCTGCCCAATGCAGGGCTTGATCTCACAATCCTCAGATCATGATCTGAGCTGAAACCAAGGTTGGAAGTTTGACTATGCCACCCAGGTGCCCCCAATTTCTCCACAATTCTATTTGATTCCATTTGTTTAATATATCTTTAGATCAATACAGCTTTACTTCCAAACAAGAATTCCAAGGAGATTAATATGTTTCATCAATTTTTACAGTGATTTCCTTTAGTGGAAATTTCAGTGTACATGCCAATCATTACTACGTGTCCCAACAGCCATACAGGAGATAGTTCCGCTGTTTTAGGTGACACATAGATCTTGTGAATCTTTATAACCCCCTTGCTCACTCTCCAGTTCCTTGAGTTTCAACTAAGCTTCCTTCAATTCCATCTTGATGTGTAACCCTGGCTTTGCGAGGTTCCTCCTGTAAAATATCAGCTTAATTGGATAAAGGTCACTCATCCATGTATTATTCTTATAAACATCCCTTATCCAACTGGATGCAATTTCTTCAGAAATCAGGATTCTACCTGGGAAAGGAATCTCTCCCAGATAGACTTGGAGATTGTGTTCTGGTATTATAAAACTACAACATAGTCATGTTCTGATGTTGACTATGAAGCTATGACCACAGGATAGCAAGCACAAATTCACATTAAAAAAAAACCACTTTAAAAGCTCACTCAATTATCCAAATATTTCTTAAAATCCAGATGTTTGGCATTACAGAAGCAAAACTTCTGGACAGCAATGAAATGTTTTTAGTTATCACCAGGGTATTTTGCTTCCTATGAGACTGTATAAGCATCTTAAAGAGTATCAAATTTTTCTGATAATTGCCTCTATAGTCAAGGTGATCAAGGTGAGAAACATTTTAAACGTGAATTGTTCCCTGCTTTTAAAAAGTGCTCAGTGCTGTTGGCTCTAACGTAGCATGAATGCATAGCTTGTACATTTCTTCTGAATGCCCTGCATTCCGATCTCCTAAGTGAGGACTTTAAATAGCAGCTTATCATTATGTCAAAATTCCTTAATGCTTTTACACCAGAAAGAAGGCATATAAGGAAAGTAAGAAACTAAACTGCTCTAGACCATCACACTATTTATGTGGTAAATGGGACACACAGTGACCTCTAAGAATTATAATGGGTCAACTATACAAGGCAGCTGGTATGTTTAAAAGATGAGTTCTTTAAGAATTGGTTAAACAAAAAGATTCATTTGGAATTAGTCCTAATGTCTTTCTGTTGCATAATGTCAGATGTGAAAAATTTCTATGCATACGCCCTATGGCATTACATAAAAATAGCATCCCTTAGTGCAACTTGATCACCAGGTAATGTTACTGAAGGTAGAGACAGGTGACAAGTAACTGTAATTTGTGGCGATGGAGTTTTAGTAACAACAAAAAAGGCAACCTAGTGAACTCTCTTTAGTTAGCAATCAGGCTCCTTTCATTCTTTTGAATTATAAATGTAAAGATAAGAAAAGAGGGAAAAGACCCACAAATATTTTAATTCAATTAATTTCAACAGAATGTTGGAATGTATGTGACAGACTTGACCATGATTAAACCTGGTATGTAATTATAGCACATCTTACAGGATCTTGAAGCAATCATTTTCATTTTTCATTCCCACTTGGTGACTAAAAATTACCATTTCAAAATTTCAATGAGTAATCCACACTAATTTTGGATATTTAAGAAGTCACAGAGACCTAAAGATAGAATGCAATCTACAAAAGTATTCAGGTAGAGCTGTGTGTGGTTCTTGGATAGGATGCTGCAATGTTAGTACTGCTTTTGTCAGAATGATGCATACATGGTAAATAGAAAACATCTATATGGGTTGCCACTCCTCAATTAGATCTATATGACTGAAATAGCACCCGAGGCTGAATATTCTGTGTTGGGACAAAATAATTCTTTTAATGTCTAACATATGCAAGTCACGAGAGCCCAGACTTTCTCTTTCACCAGACTGTAAGCTCCCTGAGGCAGCAGTCCTATTTTCATGGTGTGCCACTGGTCTCCTCTGTGCCTAGAAGAGTACCTGGCACATAGTAGGTGCTAAGTATTTGTTGAATGAGTGAATTTAATCATTCAATAAATATTTCTTGAGAGTCTGCTTGTTTGTAAGATGCTGCTAGATAGTCAGGGCCATGCAGAAACTGAATGAACATGCCCAGGTCCATGATGAGGTTGGTCTATTAGAGGAAAAAGACATGGACAAATCTAAATCGAATAATAAGCCAGTGAGGGTTAAATATTACAGGAGTGATGCTCGAATATAGGCTGCTCGGATACTGGCCTTCAGGGGAAGCAGAGAGCATGCCAAATGAGGGTGACTACAAATCCCCACCTACTGTTGGCATTCCAGAAAAACGGTGAAAAACCGGGGTGGGGGTGGAGGGGGAGAGAAAAGGGAAAGAATGAACACCTTGCCCTGGTTCCTCTTTAGAAAAGAGAAAGGCGGGACAGCCACCTGGGAGGAATGGGGAGAAACTTCAGGGAAGTTGGCCGTGTCTAGACATTTTGGGAGAGAGAAAAGGGACTAGCAAGATTGCACTCAACCATGTGAGTGGCCATTTTATGATTGGTTTTTAACAGTTGCAGGAGCTCTAAACTTCTGATCTCTGGGAGGGGCTATAGAGCAGAAATGCGAAATACCCCAAGAGAAGCTGTTCTGGGAATACTGGTCATCAAACCAAAAGGAAGAAATAGATGTTCTCATAAGAGTTCCAGTCCAGTTTTTCCAGGCTCCAGAGACAGAATGTTTGCTTGAGCAATGAAACTTTTGGGTGGTCATCCAAGACAAGCCAGAAAGCCTTTTGAGGTTCTTCAATTGCTACCTATCATTCACCATAATTCTTATAATTGTAGGTTTGTCTGATAGGATCCTTGATCCATTATGTTCTTTACACATACATCAATTTTTCTATTTTACAATTGTGCTGAGTGATTTAAAGTTGTGGTATCATAGAATTTAAATCAGAAAAATAAATTTAAAAAATTTAACAAAAACTACCTCCGAAATGTGTATATAGTCTCGATACAACTATCTCTGATTCATTTCAGTGGGTTTAACACAGTGGGACGTGCTAACATTTAAGTAAAGTGTGGCTTTTTCTGTGATTAGTAAAAAGCTTTTCCTAAGATTTGCTTAACCCCTTGCTGTGTGCAATTGCGGATGGATTCCATTAGAGGGTTGGTTGGATGCTGGCTAATCTGAATCCCCAGCAATGCAGGCTTGCAGGAATTGTTTTGGGCACTCACACCAATCAGAAGGAGAGGCAACCAACAGCAGAAATGCTACAGTACGGTCATTTTATCTGCTTCCATTTTCATGATACTGTGTGGTGGACAAGCATTCAGGCCCGATTTCTGCTGCTTGCTTAATACGCACCAAGTGTTATGCCGCAGAATCTTTGGGCTTAGGCAGAAAGCATATGGGTCTCTAGTTCCTCCCGCACAGTTCACTTTGGTTTCCGCTTGATTCTGTAGACCCAGACAGTGCCCCCACCTAAGCTCTAAGCAACACCCACTCATGGCTCAACACAAAGTCAGCTCATTTTTGTGTAGAAACACTCCAAGTGCTTGCTTTTCCCTGGGGTGAATTCTCACAGCAGTGAATAGGAATAAGCCCTGAGTAAGACAAATGATCACTGTCTGCTTCTTTGAAGAAAGATTACTCTTTCACTTTGCCTTTAGAGGAATGAGTTCAGGGGCACCAGGAGAGCCATTTCTATAGCATCACTTATTCTGGAGTAAAAGAAAATGGTTTGACAATTTCTGACAATTATTTTTATCCTATTTAATACATGTATCATAGGAGCCGGCCATCCCACTCTTAGGTATTTACCAAGATAAATGAAAACCTACATTTGCACAAAGCTGTGTGCACCTCTAATCATAATCACCAAAAATGGGAGACAATCCAAATGCCCTTCAAATGAATGAATGGATAAATCTCCAATGGAATACTACTTAGCAATAAAAAAGAACTACTGGTACAGGCCACAGTTTGGATGAATCTCAAAGGAATTATGCAGAATAGAAACCAGTCTCAAAAAGTTACATATTGGGGCGCCTGGGTGGCTCAGTTGTGAAGCATCTGCCTTCGGCTCAGGTCATGATCCCAGGGTCCTGGGATCGAGCCCCGCATCGGGCTCCCTGCTCAGCGGGAAGCCTGCTTCTCCCTCTCCCACTCCCCCTGCTTGTGTTCCCTGTGTCTCTCTGTCAAATCAATAAAATCTTTAAAAAGTTACATATTGTATGATTCCACTTATATGACATTCTCCAAATATGTACACATATAATAGAGAATGGATCATTATTTGCCAGAGGTTAGAGCGAGGGGAGAGGATTGATTGAGTGATGGAGCTATTCGGCATTCTGATTGTGGTGTTGATTACACAGATCTGTACAAGTGTTCGAACTCATAGAATAGACACCAAAAAAGTCCATTTTATTGTTTGTGAATTTAAATGCATGTGCACGCACAAACACACACACACAGAGCAGCTCAAGGAGGGGACTTGGACTACAAGGGTCGATGGATCCCAGTAAGAGCTAAAATTTCTCTAGCTGCTCCTGGAACCAGGTTAACGGGTGAGCCACCATCCTTCTGGATATAGATAGCAGCCATGCAGTGTGACCACCATTTGAAGGGGGTCCAATGACAACCCCACCCACCACCCCTTACCCTTCCATAATTCTTGAAGTTGTTAGCATTAGAGCACTCATCCAGGCTTAAAGCAGTTTCTCTTAATTGTACTATTCCAATATAAATAGGTTAACTAGGAAAAAGAATCCATTAACACTTTAGCAAGAAAGAGGTTTCTCAGATGAAGCAGATTCAGAGAATTCTATCAAACAACACAGAAGACTGCTCTATTTGTAGAAAGGAGAAGGCTGGAACAAGGGAGGCTCTCAAATGAGGGAGACCTAAGAGAATCAGTAGAGGCCACAAAGGCCACCACCACCAGTGAGGACAGTTCCTTAAAAGGGGGGCAAGGCAGTCATGTCAACACAACCCATTTTCCATAAACATGAAGACCAGATCTGTGTCAGTCAACATTAAAATTAGCACCAGTTAACAGGTCAAGAAACTCTAGCTATTGGAAGCAGGGTTATTAAAACGCTTTTTCAAAACATATTAACTCTACAAAGGACTTTCATGCACTTACATAGGATTTGTTTATAAGTGCTGGAGAGAAGATTCTGCCCATTTGTCCCCCTAGGACACCCCAGAGACTCTTACCCCCTGCTCCTATTCTTACCCTTATGGCCCATGCTCGGTGATTATGAAATGACTGAATTAGCTCCCTCCAGGGACTTCAGTGACTTCCTATCCACTTATAGGAAAACCTACACTGTGTCCCATGGCCTTTGAGGCTCTACATGCCCTGGCCCCTGACTGACTCTCTGATTTGGTGCCCATCACACCCCACCCCTTGTTCATTCTTCAGTCTGACTGTTCTGCTGTTTCTTGAATATATGAAACTCACTCCCACCTCCAGGCCTTTGCACATTCTGTTCCACCTGCCTGAACACTGTTCCCACACACCTCATCCTTGCAGTTTCAACTCCAGTGTCACCTCCTCAGAAAGACATTCCCTGACTTCCCATCAAATGGAGCCTCCACACATCAAGGCATGTTTACACCACCTCTTTGGTTTTCTTCATTGTACTTGTCATTGGCTGAAATTATTTACCTTTTTGTTTAGAGTGTGCTTTAGGAGTCCACTGATTCTGGAATGAGATGCCTGCTCTGAATCCCAGAGCATCAACACTTCCTGTGGTAATCTTGGGAAAGTGATAGCCTCTCTGTGCCTCAATTTTTCATTTGTCAAATGGTGATATTTAGAGCACCTAGCTTCTGTTATGGTTTCAATTGAGTGATTTAACATATGTGAACATAGTGCCTGGTGGTTATAAGTGCTGCCTAAGTGTTTACTCAGATTACTAATACAAGAGCTCTAAGCTTTCCAGGCAGAGTAGCTCATTACCTGCTGGTCAAGGTGACTTGTCATTGGGCAGACATATGTCCCTAGCTGCACTATTCTGGGCCTTTCCTCAAAGTCTAATATGGAGGGGAAGAGAGGGTCATGCTCCTTTGGAAAGTTCAGGAGCTAAGATCATGTACATCAGGGGTTGCTGAACCAGTATATAGACTTCCACGTGGAGAAAGCATGCCTGATAATGAAGGCAAAATTACAGCAAAAAGGAGAGAGAGAGATTGAGAATTCCATTAACCGAATCCCTGAATCTAGCTGTGCCACAGGCCAAACTACATTGGAGGGTTTTAAGTTATATGAGCCAATTAAGATTTTTTTTTTTTGCTAAAACTGGATAAATTGGGTTTCTCTCCTTTGCAGTAAAAAAAAAAAAAAAAGTCCAGAAGGACATAAAAGGCAATGTTTTGGACTATTGGTTCTTTTGGTCGCCACCCCGCCCCCACTCTCAAGTGCATGGGTGGAGGCACTTGGTTTGGACAATTGGTCAATTCCATCTTCTTGGTCACCGTAATTGGTTTGGGAACATAATCCAGGTCAGAGAGACGTGACGCAGGGATTTTTTTATAGAAGCTATTGGAAATATGAAGCTGGTTTTTCTCTGGAATGGCAATGCTGGAGGATGCCAGCCTTGGAGCTGTTTGGGCCATTTCGTGAAAAGGGCTCCTTCTGAAAGCAAAGCCCACAGAGAAAATGTGAACACAGAGAGATCAAGGCTGATGACATCAAGGTTCCAAACAGCTGAGGTTAAGAGGTTCAGGAAGCTTAAAAAACACATTAAAGAGAATTGTTAATCAGCTGCAGAGCACACATGTTTAGAATCTCACTAAGTCATGGTCAGTGTAAGCAGACTTTCCCAATTGGCTTTGTGTTCTGAAAGATTTTAGATGCAGTGTTAGCCAAAAGAGAAGTTATTTTTGCTGTTTGCTTCATTATATAGAAGGATTAAGACCATTCTTTTTTTTTTTTAAGATTTTATTTATTTGACAGAGAAAGACACAGTGAGAGAGGGAACACAAGCAGGGGTAGTAGGAGAGGGAGAAGCAGGCTTCCCGTGGAGCAGGGAGCCCCAATGCGGGGCTCAATCCCAGGACCCCGGGATCATGATCTGAGCCTAAGGCAGACGCTTAACGACTGAGCCACCCAGGTGCCCCGGATTAAGACCATTCTTATTGAGAATTATGAAAGAAGCAGAATTTCAGAGCTGAAGGGACCTTAGAGTTTCTCTAGACTGGTGGTTTCCAAGCCCTGGGCCAGTTTTTACAAGTGGTCCCTAAATCCATAGGTCACAAACGTTGCCCTGTACATGAAAGAAAGCACATACCTGGCACACACATACGTGATCATTTTTCAAACACACATGGATGCTACTATGATGAACTTTGTTAAAATTCATTTAAAATCCGGACTGAGGGGCACCTGGGTGGCTCAGTCGGTTAAGCGGCTGCCTTCAGCTCAGGTCACAATCCCAGGGTCCTGGGATCGAGCCCTGCATCGGGCTCCCTGCTCAGCGGAGAGCCTGCTTCTCCCTCTGCCTGCCACTCTGCCTACTTGTGCTGGCAAATAAATGAATAAAATCTTAAAAAAAAAAAAAATCCGGACTGAAAGCATACTAGCTATTTATATTTTCTTAGTATTTAGTGAAAGTAGTACCAACTTTTAGTGGGGGGGGAAGGTCTGAAAACTTTTTTTGTTAAAAAATTTCACACAACTGAAAAGATTTTAAAACATTTATCTGAACCAAAAATGTTGATTTGTATTTATTGAAGAGACTAAGCTTCCGTGAGGCGTCTGATAATTACAGTGCTCTGACAGTACTTGGCTACCGAAAGGCAGCTGCCTAAGGGGTAGGGTACCCAAGTGGTAAATGGAGACGTGAAGCGTCTTATAGACCATTACAGCTCCCCACCCATAGCCTTACCTTCGTTGGTCAGGTCCTGCAGCGGCTGGCCCTCGTAGGCTTTGTTAGCCTTAAAAATAATACTGCCGGTTGTTTTACCAGCAACAACAGGTTTACTCCGGAATTGCCGAGTACAACCTGGGATACAGACAACTCTGCCGAAGGAGGGAAGGTAATGCTCTTTTCCAGAGGAAAGGGGGACGCTGGGAAAGCCGTTATAAACGAAAAGCCCATTGGAGTAAACTGGGAGCTGGAAGTATAGTGGCTTTTCATTGGCTGGGTTGTGACTGTCTCTCATTGGCTGGGCTGTTGCCAAGCTGGGAGCAAAGCCTTTCTTCCTCCTGCTCTGGTAGTAACGTGCAATCCACGGTCCTGTCTTTTCCTGTTGGCTTTGCAGTTGACCACCAGTGGTAGGGCAGGAGAAGTGCACTGCCTCACCTTGCGACTCCATCCTAGTAAGGTTTCCCTTGATTCATTTTCCTGCTTCCCGCATCACTGGTACCTCCTCCCTCTTGCTCGCTGCACTTGTCAATGGGTTTTTCCAATGTGTTGGAAAGGCTCTGATTTCTCTTAAAACAGGCCCTTGGCCTGTGATTGCCTCCTCTGTAATGCTCTCCGCCCCCTTCCTCTCCTTAAGGTAAGGCCTCCTCTTAACTCTTTCCTCACCACTCAGCTCCAGAATCACCCCCTCAGAGGAAGGCTTCCGAGTCAGGGAAGCTTATCCGCTCCGATGCAGTCACTGCCTGCCTTCCTTCGGAGCACCTCTCAGTGTGTAGCTCTGCTCTGGTGCGGCAGTCTGACCCGGTCCGCTTGCCTCCCAGGGGGGTGGACCTGTGCTGAGAGCAGGGACTGTGTCTATTTGGGCATCTTGGTCTTCCCAGTGCCTGGCACCTAATTGAGTTCGTTGCACAAATGATGCAGGCTGTTCAGGGGTCTTCATTTGCTACTATCTCTGCTCCTCTACCTCTCTCACTTTTTTTTTTTTTTTTTACATTCTTTTGCTTGATTTCTACTTTCTCTGTCCCTGTAACCAGGCTTGGAACTCTTCAAGGGCAGAAACTGAGTTGCATTTATCTTTTTATCACCCATGTATGCATCTATTTTTGTCCAAAATGTGAATAGAAAGCACACCTGCAAGATTGTGACATAACCAGAAAACTATGTCCTATATACAGCCTTGTTCTAAAAATAGCCCAGCACATGCTCTGGTATAATCTGACTCAGATGCTTCATATCGTAGCATTTCAGGAATAGGCCTGTCTTTATACACTAGTTAAAACCCAGGAATTGAATCTGTACATTTAAGCAACTGCTAAGATAAGACAACTCCATTACCCCTCTCTGGTTTAACAAGAAGCAAAGCCTGTTTAAACCAGGTGTATTCTATTGCTTCACAAAGACTCTCTTCTCTACTCAACCTTAAGTGAAAGCTAAAGGAATGAAGGACATGTGGCCTGGAAGACACCCAGGAATAATGCCGCCTTTACCACAATGCATAAGCATAAACTTTTGGAGTTACACACCCTGCCTTTGAACCCTAGCTTTGCTACCAACTAGCCGTGTGCCCTTAGCGAGCTACCATATCCTTCTTAGCTTTATTTTCTTCGTGCCTAAGTGCAGAGAACAGTAATACCTACTCCATAGGACTGTAGGAAACCTAGCTAAAACCACGCAGGTAAAGCGCTAGCCCAAGGCCAGACGGAAGGTTCAAGATCATAACCGGGACTTTGCTTTCTTCCTGGGGAGGAGGGTGGGTGGGTGGAGCTGATGTAGCCTGAGCGGGAGGAACATCCTGGTTTGGGGAAACTGCTTCTTTTTCTGTGGACAGGGTGGTAAATTGGAAAGGATTAAAAAAGATCCTGGGGGAATAGAGAACAACTCTGTCCAAAGCCATTATTAACCAACCATTTGTTCCTTTTCGGGGTGAGAGTGGGGGAGGCGGGGGCATTGGAATATGGTAGCTGAAAGACAAAGATGGGACAACGACTGGCATTTGGGTACTGCAGGAAGATTTTCTTTTTTTTTTTTTTTTAAAGATTTTATTTATTTATTTGAGAGAGAGAGAGAACGAGAGGGAAGAGGGTCAGAGGGAGAAGCAGACTCCCTGCTGAGCAGGGAGCCCGATGCGGGACTCGATCCCCAGACTCCAGGATCATGACCTGAGCCGAAGGCAGTCGCTTAACCAACTGAGCCACCCGGGCGCCCTGCAGGAAGATTTTCTAATAAGAATAAAGTCTCAAGAGACTTGGGGGAAGAAGACAGAACAGATCCATTTAAAATGTAGATCGCTGCCGATCCTCCCACGAAACACGAAGTGCCCTGGAGCTTCCTGGCAGCTGCAGACTGTTGCTGTTTTTATTGTGGATTTTAAGTGGGGGTCGGGTTTGCGCGATGCCTCTCACTCACATGCTCATTTCCTCTGAAACCTGATGTTTAATTATTGCCTTTTTAAATTGTGAGAATTCAGATTAGATCATGGAGTGAAAGAATACTACAAAGTACAACACAAAGGTAAAGAATAGTCGTGAAAGCTTTTGTTCTCCCTCAGCTCCTGATCCACTCTCCAGACGCCCCCAGGGGTTTATTCCTAAAACACAGGCCGTCACATCTTTCCCTGGCTTGTAGTCCCTCTGGTCTCAATACTTAGAGCAGTCATTGTCATTTTCTTTAAATTCTTCAGTTTTTGTTAAATGGTTAAAAAGCCAAATGATACGGAAAGGCACTAAATCCTTTCCTTACTCCTTCCCTTCCCAGTTCTGGTCCTTACAGAAAACCACTTTAAACTCTTTTAGCTTGGGACCCCTGGGTGGCTCAGTCAGTTAAGCATTTGTCTTCAGCTCAGGTCATGATCCCAGGATCCTGGAATCGAACCCCGCATTGGGGCCCCTGCTCGGCAGGGAGCCTGCTTCTCCCTCTGCCTGCTGCTCCCCCTGCTTGTGCTCTCTCTCTGTCTCTCTGACAAATAAATGAATAAAATCTTAAAAAACACCTTTAGCTCTTCAATTTCTTTTAGTAATCGGGTTCTATATAAATAATAATATATAAATAATTTACTAATAGGGTTCTATATAAGTAATATAATAATCATAATTGGGTTCTATAATTATAATAGTGTTTGGTTTATCAATTTTTGTCTGTACCTGTTAACTTTCAGCACACACGAGCGTGCACACACACACACATGCACACACACCCACCTGTGGTCGTTTTTTTGGAGTCATTTGAGAATTGGTTTTTATACCCTGCTCTCTTACTCCTTAATACTTCAATGTGTAATTCTTAGGATCAAGGATATTCTCTTATGGAATCATAATACGTTATCTAATCTATATTCCATTTGCCAAATTAATCAACTGTCTCAGTAATGTCTTTTACAGAATCTTTTTTTCTCCAGTACAGGACACAGTACAGGACCGTGTATTGCATTTTCTTGGGTCATGTTTCTTTAGTTTGTTAATTTGGAATTGTTTCTTGGCTTTTCTTTGTCTTTTATGACATTGGCATTTTTTAAAGGATTATAGGCCATTAGTTTTATAAAGTGTTTCTCAATGTGAGTTTTATGATACTTTGTCTTGATTAGATTCAGTTGGACAATTCCTGCATGAATACTAAAAATGGATGCTGTGTCTTTCTCAGGGCATCCCATCCAGAGGCATTTGACGTTAATTTTGGTCATCTGGTCATGATATTGTCCAGTTTCTTCACTGACTGCAAAGTTACTATGTTTCTCTTGCAATTAGTAAGCATTCCCCGGGAAGACACTTTGAGAACAAATACTGATCTGGCACCGTACCAAATTTTCTCATATAAATTAAGCATCCATTGATGATTTTTGTTTAAATTAGTCTCTACTATGATGGTTACAAAAATGATGATTTTCCCCCTTCCCTCTGCCCTTCACTTTTATTAACTGACATTCCACTGTAAGGAAGAGTCCCTCTCCTCCCGCCCTCCTCTCCTCTCCTCCCCTACCCCTTCTCCCTCTCCTCTACCTGCTCGAAGAGCAAATCTACTTGAAAGGCTGTTGCTCACTTTCAGTGGTGTCAAGTCAGAGAGATGAAGGTGATGGAAGTCATTCTCCTCTAGACTATGCCATCTGAACACACACACCACACACACCCTCCCCACACATACACACCCCACACACATACACACCACACACACACACACACACACACACACACACAGTTTAAAAGGGATAGCTTAAAAGGGAAATTATAACATAAGCCCCTTTAATCTCCCATTGCAAGTAAGCAGAATGTAATCTTTAGATCTGTATTTGTGATACGTATAGGACTTACTTGTCAATACATTAGTGACTCAAATTTGAAACAAAATTTATATGATGCTTTTAGCTTCCTTTTATCTCAGGAGCAGGCTGAGATTGCATATGAAAAATTGGGGCACCCCAAATCAAATCAAACCCCAAACCTTGCTACAATGTGAACCTTCTTAGCTTTTTGAATTGGGATTTTTTTTTGATTCCACACAATCAAAATAAAATACAGAAATAATTTGGGTGCTGAGGCTGCTATCTGATTGCAACTATTATCCACAAACCCCAGCTTCAAATTTTGTACTTATATTTTTGTGTTTGTATTTATATTTACACTTTATCAAAACTCCATCGTTCTCATTGAAAAAACCGAATTTGAAAGTATAATATGCATCACAGTTTTATGCATCAAACCTTATTGTTTGAGTTTTCTTATAATTGTAATTAAAATAGAAAGATTTGAAAGACCCAAACTATCTGAGTCCTTAGCTGAAGCCCAAGCTCTTTGCAATGACACCATACGCAAGGTTCTTTATGATGTGATTTCCTCCTGACATCCCAACCTCACGTCCTCATGCCCCCTCCAACTGTCAAAGTAGTTGCAACTCCTTGAATCTGCTGTGGTTTTCTTGCTCTTCTGTCTTTGCTTGGTGGTCGCTGTCTGGAATGTCCTTTCTCAGCTTGCTTGCCTGAGGAAACGGTGCTTGTCCTTCCAGTGTCAGCTCAGAAGTAATGCCTTTGGGGAAACCACACAGAGAGAGACTATTCATCCCCTTTTGCCTCATCCAGCCGCCTTGTGCACCCACAGTACCCCAGGGGCATGCTCGTTCTCAGGGCTTGTTCCTTTTCTGTGATTATTTGTCAGCAGCCATTGAAGGGCTGGGACATTTCATCCTTCTTTCTTCCTCATGCCTGATATGGTGGCAAGCATGCAGTAAGTATAATTATTTGACAAACTGTATGAGAGCTATTTTACTGAATTCTGTTCAAATGGCTGCCCTCATATTGAGAAACACATTGACTGCTAAAGAAATCGAAGTGTCAAGAGGTATGGGTGGGGTTACTCTTTAGTTATTTGTAAATTTCCCTCACTGTTGAAACTCTCATGACACTCCAGTGCATTGGTGAGATCTGTAGGACTTTAAAAAATTATTTAAAAGATGTAACTATGTCATAACCACCTTATAGCAAGTTTGGAGCTTACCAAAGAGGAAAAATATGCCTTTGCTTTTATTGCCCAAACAGTAGAACAGTTTACTTAACCATTTCCACATTGCTGGCTGTGTCCCAAATTATGTAATTTTCCCTTAATTTTGGGACATTTAAATAGTTTCCAATTCTCATTACTATAAATAATATTGTTGAAAGCATCTTCTTCCATATATTTAAACATTATTTCTTATGATTAATTATTCAAATTGTAAAATTTGGGCCAAAGAGTACAAATACTTTAATGGATCACGATACTTAATACCTTCAAAAATGGTTTTGCCAATATGCCATGCTGCCAGAAATATATGAGTACCTCTTCAGCTTATTATTGCCATTCTTTTTTTGATTTTGATGAAAAAATATCTCATGGTTATTTTGAAATCTAACCCTTTTTATTTTGAATGGTATATATGTACATTCATTGTCTAAGTATTATTCTTGGTGGGAAACTTACTGAGACATAAAATTTAAAAGCCTACTTTTATTTTATTATTTTTTAAAAGATTTTATTTATTTATTCGACAGAGAGAAACACAGTGAGAGAGGGAACACAAGCAGGGGAGTGGGAGAGGGAGAAGCAGGCCTCCTGCGGAGCAGGGAGCCTGATGTGGGGCTCGATCGCAGGACCCTGGGATCATGACCTGAGTCAAAGGCAGACACATAACGACTGAGCCACCTAGGCACTCCTAAAATCCTACTTTTAAACTTATTTTGCTTTTATGGTTCAAAATACTAGAACTTGATTGCTTTCCAACTCATAATTATCAAATTCCGGATATGCTGAGCTCTAGCATCATTTTCTCATAAATTTAGTATTCCCACCTTGTTTTAGTCCCTGCAGCTTGTTGCTACAGTAAAAGGTATAGTGAATCACATGCCATCCATCCTGTGTTGGCCAAGAAAATAACTCCATCTCTGCGGTTGTCTGGCACATCTCGACTAAATATATGGTGAAGCTTAGAAGTGTTTCAAAGTTCTCGTTCCAAAATGTAGGAAAAAACTGAGTTGCTTGCACATGCAAGCATAAAATAACTCACTTGGCATTAGTGCCTTTAGGTTCTTTGATTGAAGTGTGTATAAGGAAATAAAAAGGGTTCTCATTTAAATGCAATTAAAGACCTGATATTTTTTCTTCTTTGTTCACTGGAAAAGATTTATAGTATGGGAAATGGTGTTGTACAGTAAATTCCAAACTGGCTCTCAGGCATTGTGTCTACATGATGCCAACTTCTGCAAATTAACTGTAAATTTTGTTTTCAGATAGTTGCATGGGTGGCTGGTCAAATTGATCCACCTGCCTTAATGGACCATTGTGTAACAGGGTGGAAAAAATAGGAAACTTGATTAAGGCACCATTTTGATCAGAGACTGAAATCAAATGATGTGAGTGCTAAGGTCATTACGATGTCCTCCAGTGACTCTGCCCTGTGTTACTTCTCCATCTCAGAGTACCGTGGGGAGCTCTGCTAACCTCACCTCAATCACGTTCATGGCAAACAGAATTAGTTTTCATGGTATCAACATTTGATGTGTTTTGAGATAAGGTTCAGTTTTTCCCAAAGAATGTTATAAATGCAATCCATTTATTTTGATAATTTTGATAATTCTCCATATAACTTTTGAATAGGGAAAAATAAGTGGATTTTTTAAGGGTGAGGAACAAATGACAATTCTCAACAAACAAGAATTTTTTGTGAAAAAATGCACTTTAATTTTACAGTTGTTTATCTCTCACCACTTCTAGCTCTTTCTCAGCTTCTCAATACCCTTCTCCATGAACCTACTGGGCTCACCCAACCAATCCCAGAACTTACACAACCCATGGGAAAACACAAGGTCCTATTGCTGCTAGCAAGAGGAGTGTGGAAAATGTCTTCTGCTGTAAGTGTTGTTCCTCAACAGTTGTTTCATACCATCATTCAGGGGCAAACAGATGAGCTGATAGACGGAGCCAAACAGTTACATGAGTGACTAGCCAAATGGATCCACCTGCTTTAATAGATCATTATATAACAGAGTTAAAAACAACAACAACAATAAAACACCCTATTTTGGCTTTAAGCTCTAGAGCTGCAGTGACTGGTAGCCAGATCTTTCCCATTCAGTGATGATGACCATATGGCAGCTTCCAGAACCAATCCTCATCACGGGAGGAACTTGGAATTTAGGTGAGGGTGTGGAGGTGATCTGCCTGCCTCCATCATCTTCTTCGGCTAAAATCTTTATCTTGGTCTTTTAGTTATTTATTTTATTTTAATTCCAGTATAGTGAACTTACGGTGTAATATTAGTTTCAGGTGTATGATATAGTGATTCAACGCTTCCATTCATTACCTGGTGCTCATCGTGTTAAGTGCCCTCTTCTATTTCCTTTCTTGTTTTTGTCCCTCCTTGACATCCCTTCCCCACACAGGCCCCAAACATGCATAATTAGTGTGTCTTTCCTCCTCATTTCCTCCATCCCCTGAATTTCTTCTGAAGAGGAGGAACCCAGCCTTATATTCTGCTATATTGTCTTATTCCTAACAGTCAAGAGTCTTGGAGCTATATATATCTTTCCCACCACCTTGGCTTCTTATTCATCTGATTTTTGTGCTTAAAGATTTATTAAGCCCTGAGGCTTCCTTAGCTCAGTCTCCTTGAGATGGATGTATCCTCAGAATTATAGCAGAGCTCTGTGACTCTCCCCACCAGGCCCATACCTCTGCCATGATAGCTTCTTCTGCTCCTGCCGCTGCTGTTTCAACAGTCTGTGGCCTTGCCATTTTCCCCATGTTGGGCAGCCAGTGCTGTGCTGGGATTCAGTTAACCTGCTCCCGCGAGTATTTCTGATATCTGTCTCAGTTGTTTGGATTCTGAGGCAAGGTGTACCCTCTCTGCCATCTATGTGTAGGTAAATGACTATACCGAAAGTGGCACAAAAATCATGTAAAAATGCACACTTGTAAAATAAAGCCAATATAAACATGAATGGTGCCATTGACTTTTCTTACTAGGAACAGAATTTTCTGCAATAGGAAACAGGAACAGTTTTTGATGATTCATTGCTTAATAGGAAATATTGCATTTCGATATTTGTAAACAAGGTAAAACTGCAATTTATTAATTTATTCATCCATTTAGTCAGCATATATTATTTGAGCATCTTATATGAGTCGGATTTTGCACTAAATAATGGAGATACAAAGATGAATAAAACATCTACCCACAGGGATATAACAGTGTAAGGGGAGAGACAGATATAAAAGCAGGTCATTTGAAGACAATGTGATCAGTCCACCAACAGGATATACAGAGAGGATTAGGGAGCAGGAATAAATGAATAATGGAATGAGTGAATGAATCTACCTACCTATTTCCTTTAATGTAATAGAAAACAAGTGATTCAGTTGCCACTTTATACTTAATAGAGGTGACAGCTTGAAAATACACCTGCAGTTTTTAAAAAAATATTCCTCCTATCAAGAGCTGGGGTTGATGCTCTATCTTTTGAAACTGAGCAGGATTTTTGATGATTTTGCCCAACAGAATGTGGTGGAAGTGATGCTGTAGGACTTCTGAAGGGAAGACAGAGAAGGTGATGCAGATCCTGCCTTGCTTGCCAGAATACTCAGGCTGGAGCCCCAGGTATCATCTGTGAGGGAGCCCAACTAGCTAGCTCCTGTAAAGAGACTTCATGGAGAAACACTGGGACTATATGAGGAAGGAGAGAGAGGCCTGGCCACTGACCCCCTCACCCTCCTGATTTGCTGCAACCCCTCCACTGTTCCAGCTCCAGCCACTATTTGACGGCAGCCACACGAGAGACCCCAAGGCAGGATTCCCCGGGGAAGCACTTTCCAGGCTCTTGACTCACAAAAACCGTAAGTGATGATAAAATGTTTGTTGTTTTCAGACATTAAGTATTGGGAGATTTGTTGCACATCAGTAGATTCATGGAGCAGGTTTTTAAAACCTTGTAGTGAGTTTCTGCTCTAACAAAACCTTAAAATGTGTGGCATTAGCTTTGGGTCTGGGCCGCGGGCAGATGCTATAAGAGACTTGCAGAAATTGTTAGCAGAAGCTTGATGGGCCTCAAGGGATCTGTTGCGAGCAAAACTATTGAAAACGGGAGGAAAGAAGACCTTTGTTAGGTGGCAATGGGAAGTTTAGCGCAATTGTCACCTATAGTCATGTGGAAAAGAGAAAATGTGCCACATGAACTGATGGACCTGGCTAAGAAAATTTGCAGGCAGAATGTTGAAAAAAATGTTGAAAAGTCTTTTAGATTGGTGTACTCAGATAAATAGAGAGGCAAGCCAAAAATGCAACTGTTCAGTTTTCTTTAGAAATTTGGAGGACATATTAAGATGCCACAACTCTCTATGCTTGAAAATAAAACTGTTTCTAGTCTAGCCAGATGGCAAAAAACTCTCAAATTAAGTAATAATTTCAGGGCAAAGGCCAAATCCATGATGGTCCTGTAATATCCTTTATTAAGACCTCAGAAAGATGTCAGGTGGGGCCTCATAGATCCTTTCACTCAGACAAAACATCTTTCAAGGATTTTAAGGGCACATCTCACAGACCCCCTCTGTTAAACAATAGAACTTTTAGGAATCTTATTGGAATTTTCCTATAGCAACCTCACAGAAGCCCAAGGTAGAGAAGGCTTTCCTTAGAGAGATTTCTATAGCTTCTGCTTAATGGAGTGGATTATACATTAATATACAAAAATCCCACAAAAATTTTAAAGGGATCGTATCAGCTTGAACTAAAAAGGACAAAGACAAAATTGAAAGAGGCCTTCATTCCTTTGAGCTAATGTGGGCTAATTTTTTTGAAAGAGTAAAAATGACTTAGGGGGTAAACTGAGAGCAAGGGGCCAAGGCCAAGAACCACAGAGAATCATTCTCTGGAAGTAGGACTGGGCCTTAAGCAAGAAACTGGCAACATGTGCCCCTCTGGACTTCAGGATCGCCATGGACCAGAGACTTTCATGTACTCCTAATTTCCCCCTTCATAGATGGGAGTACCCACAATGGTTACCCTATGCCTGTCCCATCATTGTTTGCGAGGCCTGTGGGCCAAACAACTTACTGCTCTATTCCGTAAGGCTTCCGACACAGAGAAACCGTACCCAAGGAACCGTACCCAAGGAATGCCATCCACTCTTGGATCTGATTTAGATGATCACATCTGAACCTCACGTCTGGTACTTTAATGTCATGAAACTATAGGGGTCTTGGGAAAGGGGAAATATATTTTGGTTGTATAATTTGTGTCAGAAAGTAAGCTGCAATGGTTTAAATATGTGTTTGCAAGTATTTTGATGCTCCTCCTGTCAAAAGATTCGTCTATGTTCCTTCTTCTTGAAACTGGGTGGGCTTTTTTTTTCATATTTCTTTCATTTACTAATACAATTAAAAATGATTAGTGCTAAACTAAAATTCCCAACCAAACTTCCAAAGATGAGCAAAATAAAAGCCCCAAGCTTTTTCCATGAGAGAAAATCCTCTTTGCTAAGTTTAAGATAAAATAGTCCTGGGAATACAAAAATCAAACACGTTGATGTACCAGAACCAACTATACCAAATACATTCTTAATGTTAGGAACATATAATGCAAGTAAAACAATGATAATATTGACTGCTAGAGTGCTCAGAGAATGGCGAATCCATGAGAATGGAAAGTTGGAGAAAAACATCATCATTAAAGCTTTCCTTACAGGGAAGTGGATTAGAGGGACTGTCAAAAGCACAGTAAATAGTATGCATAAGTTCACAGTCATGACAACAACATCACGGAGCAAGTATATGCTATAACCTTGCAGTAATTCTGACGCCACTTTGTCATAAAAAGTGAGGTACCTAAAGAGTGCAGATGTAAAATAAATGAGAAAACTTAAAGCAGTTGCTGTGTGGGTTACATTTTGCCTTCTTTTCTTTGAAGGGCTTTGAAGTTCACAGTATATTGGCAATACTGAGGTATGGCAGAGAAATGAAAAAGCCATGGTAGGTATGGCATAAACACTCTCTTTGGAGAAATGAAAGAGCTTTGGTTTACAATCATCTGTAGCATTTGAAATCTGGAAGTATTGCTCTACATAATTTAATGACAGAGGACAAGGAATGGACCAGTTTTTAATCATTACCTATTTTAGGAAGAAGTGCAAGAGGGAACACAATGCCAACACAAATGATTAGTAGTAGTGTTTGTCTATCGAGATACCAAGACCTCCAATATTCTGAATTAGGATGGTGCCTGCTACTGCCACCTTTCCGGGTAATCCAAATGCAAAGAGTCCAAGATCTTCATAAGATGTCATAGTTCCATAGAGATTTTACAATGACTGAAGGAGTTCAATGGAAGACAGGTGCGTCAATGTATATGAAGAACCATGAAGAAGTTAGTTCATGGACCAAGCAAGCTGTCTGAATGCACATACTAAGCAGGAGGTGAACTGAGTAAGAAGCCAGGAGAGCAACTATCAACAGCAAAAAACTAAATCCAAGGATGCCAGTATGAGCCATAACATAAGCTAAGCCAAGGATGCCACTTCCTATGATGGCATTCGTCAAATTAAACACAGAAAAACCAAATGAAACACCTGGGGATCCCCGTCTGTAAAGTTCTTGCCAGGCATTTCAGGGAAGGCCGGAGGGTGGGCTTCAGTCTGGGTGGGCTTTGGAAACTGTTTCAACCAGTAGGATAGGGCAGAGGGATGCTGCATTAATTTCCAAGGCTAAATGATAAACAGTAATGCAACTTCTGTCCTGTTTGCTGGACTACTTGCAATGGAACCCCATGCTGGCAGTTAGGCCATCTGTCTGTCCTAAGGCTCCGAGGAAACCCAACTGGCCTACCTGTAGAGATTGCATAAAGGAGCCCAGAGCAATGTCTCTATCTCTATGGTATCTCTATCTGTGTATCTACCTATCTATCTTCTATGTCTCTTTCTCTCCATCTATCTATCTAATATATCATCATCTACACATATATAATATAAGAGATGACTAGTCAATCCTCCATTTCTTTAGACCTTCCACTGCTCCTGCTCCAGCCACCTTCTAACTGGATGAGAAGTCGCAAGCCAATGCTGCACAGCAGAGCCCTTCCCAAATTTCTGATTCATAGGAACTAAGTTTTAGGATGATTTCTTATACAGTCATAGATAACCAGCAAACTGGCCACATGTACTTGAACAGCATGTAACTTCTTTGTTTCCAAGTGGGAAAATGGACATGAATTTATTCGTTCATTTATTCTTTGCTTTATATCACACGCCTTGCAAGGTGAATGATTGGATCAATGAATAAACCCGTTTTAAGGTGAGAAAAATGAGCCATAGAGAAATTAAGCAACTTATCCAAAGTCACAGGGCAAGTGAGGTCACAACTGAAATTGAAACATTCCAAAAGCTATTCATTAAATTTTATTCATTCAACAAATATTTTATCGTGTGTCCAGTATGTGTTTGGCAATGGGGCTATAATAGCGAACAAGAACATGAGAGCTTCTCTTCTAATTGACCTGAGATGATTCTAATGAGAAATTGACAGTAAACAAGATGTAATTCTACATTTTGATAAATGCAGAGAAGAAATAGAAGAGAATGCTCTGACAGATTACAACAGGAATGCTCACTTTAGAGAAGGTGTTCAGGAAAGTTCTTTCTGAGGAGGAGTCATCTGAGCTAGAACCCGAGTTTGAGAAGTAGGCCGTTATGTGAAAAGGGAACACTTAGCATTTTTTTGAGAGGACGTGTGTGAAGTTTCCCACACAGTGCCTTGGTATGTGGCTTACCTTTGCAGGGCCTCCGGTAAGGAGGACTGGCAGCGAAAAGGCTTTGTGTGGGTTCTCTGAGAGTGAGTGTCTCTTTACATTTTGCAAACCTTGGCATCTCTCCTGCCTCACCCAAGCCTGGCCCTGCATGTGAACTTAACACATTTTAGATTTGCAATGTGTTACTGCTTATCAGGTTCAAGACTAATTTAATGAAATGAAAGAATCAACATAGACACAGAGACACATACCCAGGAAAAGTCAAAGGATTGATAAAAATTATGGTGTTCGAAAATAGTATGACTCCTGGAAATTTTATGATGAGTAGCAGGAGTATTGGCTCTTATATTCAGGGAGAGTCCAGACTGGGATTATATGGTGGAGTGAGCCATCTTGTTAATCTTGTAATGTTGTAGTACCTGTTGGGCGATGAACTAATGAGCTGCAAGAGGGCAAAAGGCAGTGCTATCTTCTGAGAGAAAGAGAGAGAGAAAAAAAATCAGCCTTCAGTCAATGATCTCAGCGAGTAATTGTGGGTGCTCCTCCAGCAGGGGACTTTTGGAAAAATTCAATATTCACAAATTCCTCCTCTGTAACATAAATATTTGTTTTGGTCAAATTCTTAGAAACTCCCTCTCTCAGTGATTGGAAGAGCATGTGTTACTGAGCTTGGACTCAGAATGGTCCACGGCCAAGTTGAACTGGAACTCCTTCATTAGTGGAATCATTTCCCCCTTGCAGGTTCTAAATCATTCCCGGGACACTGAAGACGTTGGCTGAGGTGAAGCCATGTGCCTTGCAGACATGCTGTGGGAGGGATGGTGCTGAGCAACAGACCTGAAACAAATTCTGACCTTTGGGAAGAGCTAATGTGTGTCCCCTCACTTCGCGCTCTATCTTCCAAGCATTCTTTTGGTATAAGCAGTTTTGCTTCTCCTAACTATTGCTCATTTCTCTCTTGCTTTCTTTCAGGGATTGTTTTCCTAGGGGAAAGAACGGTTCAAGGTCATTTCTAATTCCCCATATTTATTACTCTTGGGTTATTAGTGTCTTTTTCTTATGCAAAGAACTTCTTCTCACACACTTCCTATTACAGGCATCCCTGCATCTGGCCCACGATTCAGAGGAGAGTGAGGAAAGCATGGATTCTACTCATCTGCAAAGCTCAGATTTATTGAGTAACTACTCAAGTCAGGCATTGTCTCCTGGATGCTGGGGATCTATGGTTTAGGGAGGCCCTGGAAGAACTCACAGTCTAGTGTAATTACCTACTTACATAAGTGTGTACAGTAAAAAGATGATATTCACACTAGTTTATAAATATCAAAAAAGCACAGAGCATGTTTTTGGATCGGGTTGCTCAGAAGTGGGGTGATGCTGAGCATTCTTGTGAAGGATAATTTAGAGTTTCCTAAATGGAATAGCAGGGCATTCCAGATAAGATTTATACGCTCATTAATCGGTTCACTTGTTTTTTTATTCATTCATTCATTCATTCATTCATTCATTCATCAAATACCTATTATATGCCAGAAATATTCTAGGTAATAGCGATACAAAGTGAGTAGGAATGGTCTCTGCTCACAGTAGATATAGAAACAAATGCCTGAGATGTGTTTAATGCCCTGATAGAAGGTCTATACCTGGAGTTTTGGGGAAGCTTCAGGAAAATTCCATAAAGGTGGTAATGTTAGAAGAGAATGTTAATAGATATGTGACTATTTATCAGACTGATAGGAAAGAGGGTGAAGGGAAAGAGAATATTCCAGGCAGAGCAAACAGAAAGGCAGAGAACCTTGAGATAGCCCTGCATATTTTGCAGAACTGCAAGGGATTTGGCCTGATTGGAGCCTCAGGTATTTATTCTGTGGTACAGGGATGGAAAAGTCTGAGGAGGCAGGGGCTGGGGGCATTTCTGGGGGGCCACACACTAGCAGGAAGGTGAGATGCAGTGAGGTCATTTGGAGACCACACGTGATTTGGCTAGTCTGAAGGAGGGGAAGGAGGAGAAACCAGACAGGAGGGAAAGGCCATGCCAGGAGGGGCCTAGAGGGCTGGCTTAAAGCAAACAGAGCCTTGGGGCCTGGGCCTGGGTGGATCAGTTGGTTGAGTGTTCCACTCTTGATTTCTGCTCAGGTCATGATCTCAGGGGCTGTGGGATCCAGCCCCATGGCGGGCTCTGTGTTCAGCGAGGAGTCTGCTTGGGATTCTCTCTCTCCTTCTGCCCCTCTCCCTGCCCCCTGCCCCGCCCCCAGCTCCCCCCACCTGTGTGCTCTTTCTCTAAAATAAGTAAATAAATCTTAAAAAAGAGCAAGTAGAGCCTTTCCTGTCGGTGCTGGTGAGACATGGATGGATTTATAAAATCAATTGTTTAAAATTTTTATTTGTAAAAACTTACATACTGTAAAATTTGCTCTTCTTGTTGTACAGTTCTACGAGTTTTGGCAAATGCACACAGTCATATACCAACCATCACAGACAAATGTAGAATAGTTCCAGCACCCTACAAGGATCCCTCAGGCTGCTCCCTTGGAGTCAACTCTCCTCCCATCCCAGGCAACCACTGATCTGTTTCCTGTTCCTCTAAGTTTGCCTTTTCCAGAACATCATATCTATGGAATCATATAACATATAATCTTTTGAGTCTGGCTTCTTCACTTAGTAATATGCACTTAAAATTCCTCTGGGTTTTTGTTTTTGTTTTTTGTTCTTTTTCGTGGCTTGATAGCTCATTTCTGTTTAGCACTGAATAACATCCCATTGTCTGGGTGTATCACAGTTTACTTATCCATTCACCTCCTAAAGGATATTTTGGTTGCTTCCAAGTTTTGGCAATTATGAATAAGGCTGCTATAAACATGAGGTCCACTTCTTTTCATTCAAGGTTGCATTTTAGAAAGATTGCTCCAGCAACAATGTGGAGAATGTGCTGAAGGGACAAGAAAAAATTTGGGTTGAATGTTTCTCAATTAGTTTATCTCTTATTGTTCTAGGATGTGTTGTTACACAACCAATAGGTACATGGACAAAGCATTAACACAGTGATTGCTAGCATACATGAAGCGATTCAACTGATTTGACCAATCCGAGTAATAAAGTATTTTAAAAATATACCAATCAGCTTATTAGATATTTAACTCAGTGATTTGTAGTCACAGCTTATGTTGACCTATTTATTCTCTTCTTTATCATTTAGTGGATATAAGAAATTTAGAAAAAACAAGTGTTTCTTCTTCTACATTCCATAATTGTGTATCTGAGTGAAATGATTAATAGTGTGCTCTGCTTATACTCAGGGTGGTGTCATGATATTAAGGGAAGATGGATTTACTTTGATTAATGGATTTTTAAAAATCTCGTTTTAAGAAAATTTAGGTGTTGGCTTATGAAAGGTCAAATCCCAGTTGTCTGTAGCCAGCAAAGATAATACATAAGAAAATGGAGCTTTTCCTTCTGCCCATTTTAAAGCCTCATTTTCAGTGAATAAATAAAATCTATGTGTTTTTTTGAATTTCATTTAAATTGATTTAGAAACTATCAAATGGAAGTTTATATAGGAGTTTAAGCTACGGACTCTGATGACTCCGATTCAAATCCTAGTTCCACTAACTGTGTGACATTGGGAAAGGTACTTAAATGATATGATCTTACTTCCTCCTTTGTAAAGTGGGAACGATAAATGATAGTACTTATATCCAGGGTCCTTGTGAAAGCTAATTGAAATGATACCTTAAAATGCTTAACCAAGACTGATACATAGCATGTGTTCAATAAATATGGGCTATTATATACATTAACAAAATCAAGAGCCTACTTTAAGGCATTGTGCAGAAATATAACGATGAAATAATATATGGCTCCTTCGTCAGGGAGTTTGCAATTTGCAATCTATCTGGAGCCGCAGATATGTTAAGAGCCACCACTTAAAACTCAACCAGGGGCGCCTGGGTGGCTCAGTCATTAAGCATCTGCCTTCGGCTCGGGTCATGGTCTCAGGGTCCTGGGATCGAGCCCCACATCCGGCTCCCTGCTCAGCTGGAAGCTTGCTTCTCCCTCTCCCACTCCCCCTGCTTGTGTTCCCTCTCTCGCTGTGTGTGTCTCTGTCAAATAAATAAAAAAATCTTAAAAAAAAAAAAACTCAACAAGAATGAAGTAGAAGCTGTATTGTTTTTATATGGTAAGATGAGATCAGAGCGATTACAGATCCCTGGGTGGAGGAGAGGATGCTTCAGCCAAGGGCAGTATTTGATCTGGACCTTGGCAGAGGATGAGGGGTGCCATAGATTGAGAAGCAGAGGAGCATGACTCAGATATGGGTTTAGAAAGGTTTGGAGAAGGGTTCTCTTGAGCTTAAGAGTAGAGAGGCTAGGGGATGCTGGGGAAAGACGTGATGGGAAAAGCAAATAGAAGTTTATAAAGGGCCCAGGGTGCCAAGGGGAGAAGTTGGACTTGGTTTTACTTATTCACAATATTTTTATAACTTTTCATATTCGTGCTCTGAAAAGCCAGTCTAGAAGAGAACTCATGCAAAGTTTTATTTCCCTTCCTTTGGAAAAAGAAAACAAACCACCCTTGTAAATCATTAATGGCCCATTTTAAAAAGGAGATTACAGTCCTGAGAGTTACTATTTTTTCTATTCAGCAGAGAAATAAAAAGAAGCATATTGAATTATGTGAAAATATGAATTGGTCTCTGTGCTCCATTACCTATCTGGGACAGATTTATAAATACTGAAATGATATAAATGACCAGTGTTCAACTCCTTTAATGAACTTTTCATGGGAAGGATACTGACATAAAATGTTTTAGGGCAAAATAGTTGTAGTCTGGAAATCTGAAGGTTATTATTGTCGTCTTCTGTGTTCACTTATGTCTAAGAGTACTTGAAGATTTTTAGTTTTTTGCCTACTTGGCCAATTCTGAAAACATTTGAGGAATTGAGAATTTATTTCCTCATTTATTAGTCCCTGAATACCTTTTAAAGGTAACACTGAGATCTTAAGTCATTTGATCACTTCTCATTGTGCAGTTCATTGAAGTAGAACTGATATTCAGAGAATTAATTTCCAAGAAAGATTTAGTTAATTCTAAAATACCACAAGATGGTCTTCTTGAAAAGTTTAACGCAATGTCTCCTAGCATAATATTGGGGAGTGATGTCAGGAAGAGATGAGAAGTTGTTTCAAATTCTAGATTAGGCAAGCAATACTCTAGCAGTCTGTGGTTGAAGAAAAACGTTGTCCAAAGAATTAAACATGAAGACCAGCTCTCTCAGTGTTCCAAAGGTATCTAGTTACCCCAGAAGAATTTACCTGTAACCCAACTGGGGATTATTTAAATTGTCTATGGCATGTTCAAGTTGTTACTGAAAAGAATAGAAATGAAACCTCCTTCCCTCACAAGCTTTTTTGTGCAGTTTGGAAGCACTCACAATTTTATCGTTGGCACTGACTGAGTCCCTCCCCCATTTGAGAATCAGCATTGGCTTCCAGAGTTTTCTACTGTGGCATTTTTTGGGACCTAACCTCCAAAGAGATTTTCCTGCTTCATCAAAACTCACCTTGTTAATGTCCCATTTCCTTAGTTCTCTGATAAACGACTGGTGGTTCTGTTAAAATAATTTTAGGGTCTACTGTTCATTGATTTGTTCATTCATTTGGTTTTTATTGATTGCTATGTGTGTATTTATCATCTTTTGGATAAACACATTTTCACTTACTTGAAAGGAAATGTGAAAATATATAGACTTTAGAGTCCAAGGTTCTGAGTTCAAATTCTGAGTCTGCCCATAACCTCTCAGGTATCTCTGCTGAGCTAATATAACTTCTCTGAACTTCAGTTCTCTCCTCTGTAGAGTGGTGTGAGAATAATCCCCATCCTGTGGGGTTACTGTGAATACCATGAAGGGGAGCTGCAAACTGAAAAGTGCTATTTGAATGTTATTTTTTTGAAATAAATAACTCTTGCTGAGGAAACACTTGATCACCACAGAATACTCCTTTTATGGTGCAAGTTTCAGGCAGGTAGAAAGGCAGATGTAGGATATTCTTTGGGTTGTGTGGCAGGTTGTATGTTCTAAAGAGGGCTGCAGCAATAACTCCCATCCCATGTGCTCCTCTTACAGTGTGATCTTGGCACTCCTCCCATTGAGAGGTGGGATCTATGTTTTTTCCCCTTGGACCTGGGCCACAATGTGACACACCGAAAGAGTGTGGTAAGAGTGAATATGACTTCTGAGACTGGATCACACAATGCCATGCACTGCTGTCTTGCTGTCTTGGGGCACTCATGCTTGGAACCCAGCCCCAAGGCTGGGAGAAAGCCCCTATTAGCCCCTATGGGGAGGCCATGTTAGGGGTACCAGTGGACAGCTCAGCTGAGGTAGCAGCTGACCGTAAGCATCAACCACCAGTGAGTGAAGATGCCTCCAGATGATTCCAGCCTCTGGCCTCTGGGTCTCCTTAAGGAGCAGAAATACACCCTCTATGCTGTGCCCTGTCCAAATTCCCAATCTACCAGAATCCATGAGCATAGTAAAGTAAGTGTTTCATGTCATCAGGTTTTAGGGTAGGTTGTTACACAGCAATAGCCAACCAGCACAAGATGGGAGGATTTATCTATTCTCAACCTACTCTTAACATCTTAAAAAGGTTGTAAAGATATTGGAACTGTGTTATTTCTATTATTTCGATAGCTTTACATTGTGATGGAACTACTCACTGGAACTCCAGAGTGAGTAGCCCAGAGATCTAAAAATAGAAACCTCAACAGAGACTTAAAAATATTGGAGTTCCTACTTTTTTTCAAGTAGGATCAAATATAATGATGGTAAGTCATAATCACCTACAGCATACTCTCCTTAGCTTTTGAATAGAGGGGCTGGCTGTATTTCTGTTTGTTTCTACTTTTCCAAGCAATGAGAAATGAGCCTCTTTGTCCTCCTGAATGTGTTCAGAGTGGAATCCTATGTGAATTGTTTTCAGTGCTACACTGCCTGGCAACCCAACTTTCAGAATGAGGGGCAGGCAGAAAGCAGATGCTCTGTGGATACTTGGGGAAGAGAATAGAGGAAGTCTTTCTCCTTTCTGCAGCTTCGTAAGATAGTTTGGACAATTGGCATTTCCTGCACCCAGACGCTTCGGCTCTATCTCCTCATCTGTTCAAGAGGATTGTAAGCTCTCTTTCTCTTTAAACCTCTGAGTCTTTGCTCAGATGGTTTATTCTACCAAGAATGTCTCCCTTCACTCCCTAGCCTTCAAAGTCTAGCAGGAATTCTACCTTCCTCATGAAAGTGTCGTGCGTTAGATGCAGGACTTAAAACTTCTTAGCACTTTGTTGGCACTTCTCTAATTAGCATTCTTAACACCGCCAATGCCTGTTTCCCTGATTAGGTTTCGATGCCATTCTTGGCAAGGTCACCATCTTGTTCTCCTTCATGACCCTAACTGCGGTTTCTCAGGAAATACTTGTTGAATTCCACAAGGTACCTGAGGTAGTGCCAAAATTGTGCAATCAGAGCCAAGACATTTGGCTCTCAGTCTCAGGTCTGAGTCAGGTCTGCCAATAAGCAGATCCTGAAAATGGTATTGTGACTCTAGAAGATTCTTTACTTTTCTGGGCCTCAGTTTCCTCCTCTAGAAAAGGAAAAGTAGAGTAGGTCAGTGATTCTTGATGGGGTATGCTTTTTCAATACCACTGGTGCCCAGTGGTTACGGCCTTGATTGTGTATCCAGCTGGATACACAATTTATGAGATGCCTTCTGGTTCCAGAAATGTGTGGGTTGTTGGATATTGCTGTGGCCTGTGGAGTTAGGTGGAAGGAAGTAAGCAGATTGGAATTATAGGTTAGTACTTCAGAGACACAGCAAAACAGAGAGTTGAGGCAACTCTGAATGATAATAGCTAACATTTGTTAAGCCAGGCACTGTGCTGAGGGCCTAAAATGTATTCTTATTTAATTCTCACAATACCCTTATGAGGCAGGTACTATTATTACCCTCATTTTACAGATAAAGACACTAGGTCTTGGAGAGGTTAAATAATGAACCAAGTCGCTGAGCTAGGTTACTAAGTTCTGGGCCTGAGGTCACACCCAGGCTCTCTGACTCCAGGATCTGCATTCATAAACACCCACTGGCTGCCCTTCTCTTAGTTTTTGCTTTTGTGGAGGCGGGGGGGTGGGAGGTCATGTTGTAGGGAGCTAGTCATATGGTTATTACAAAATATTGGCTTTACTAGTCTTTGCAATTCCTCTTATTTCTGGTGCCTAGCAAGTGATATGGGCACTTGTAAACATAATAATTTTTATGAAGACAGGTCATGGGGAGATGATTGGGCCATTTAATTTTTGAAAATTGCAGCATACCTCTCCAGATTCATGCAACCGTGGCATCACTTTATTGTATCATACATACTGGAACAGATTTTGTTATATTGAAAGCATTTACCTTCTGAAGGAAATGCCCAGAGTTAAAGGAAGATCTGGTGTTACAAGATCACCAACAACCAGGAAATGTAACAAATCTTGTGGAAACTCACCTGGCATTCTCATTAGAGGTGAGGGAAATGATATTCTATAATTGCATAGATAGAACAATGATATCCTACTTCCATTTGCAAAATGTTTCACCCCATAGAACGATTAAGCAATTAGCATTTACTGCACCCCAGACATTGTTCATGTTTCTATATGTGAACAACTCCCAGATCTACCCTTTTACCCCTAATTTCCCTATCATCGCATCATTTCTAGCTGTATCTCTAATGCCTCTGCCAGGTTAAATGGCTCTTGGCTCCTGCTGAGCATGACTGATTTCCCCTTCAGACTTTTTTAGCACCCAATTTCCTAGTCTTTGTTGGCAGAACTCCTGTGATCAGCACTCGTGCTTGAGGTCATAGGAGAGGAAGACAAAGCACGGCAATTGGAAAGGATGCTGGTGGGGTAGGTGGAGAGTTGGACACAGGGCATTGGTCAAAGCCTCTGGCCTCCCACAGAACTCCTGCTCCTGGGAGTCCTGGCACACCAAGTCAGGGTCAAGACATTGTAGTCCCGGCCAAGACAGGGCTTGAAGATGTGGGCAAGCAAGTCACTAACATCTCAGGGCTTCAGTCTCTCTGAGTCTCACTTCCGAGTGGCCTGCCTGGTGGCCAATGTTCCTTCCTTGTATTATCAGGGGTGGCAAAGTGCCTCATGAAATAAGTACATTTCCCAGCCTTCTTGGCAGGAGGCATAGCTACACGTGTCTCGGCTGGACATCTAAGTGGAGTTTCATGTAGGACTCCTGAGAAGGCTACTTAAGAGTGGGAGGTAACTGAGTAGGAGGAGATCCCTGTTTTGCCTTTCTTCCTTTCTTTCACCATGTAGATGTTGGAATTTGAATAGCTGACTTGCCTTTTGGACTAAGTCAAAGCCGACCGATTTGGGACTTTAATTGCATCTGTAAAACCTCTTCACCTTTATCATAGAATGTACCCTAATTGCAACGGTGAGATCCATCATATTCAAGGTACTGCCCACACTACAGGGAGGGGATTATTCTGGGCATGTACACCAGGGACAGGAATCTGGGGACCATCTTAGAGTAAGACAGTGGACCACAAAATGAAGAGAGTCTGATTCTTAATGACCAGGTAGCCTCCCTACCACCATGGGCTGTACTTCTGGAAGATGAACTTCTTTTAGATGAAGGACATATCCTTGGTTTATTAAAGCCATTGTATTCAGTCCTTTTATTAGCATCTGAAAACAACTCTTAATGATGCAGCAGTGAGTAGGATCAGACATTTCTAAGATCTAGCCTTTTCCATTCTCTGGGGACATTCTCTTTGATACGTGCACATTGGCTGATACCATGCCATCCACAGCTCTGCTCATCCCAGGCCCAAACTCTTTCACCTCATAATTCTCCAGCAGTGAGAAGAAGGCGTGGAATTTGAAGTCAGAAGACCTAGTTCTCAGGTTGGGCTTCTTTATTAGCTTTGTAACCTTGAGAAAGTTACTTCATATAGTTGAACTTGAATGTCTTAACTTAATTTTTTTAATTTTTTATTTGACAGAGAGAGACACAGTGAGAGAGGGAACACAAGCAGGGCGAGTGGGAGAGGGAGAGGGAGAAGCAGGCTTCCCGCGGAGCAGGGAGCCCGATGCAGGGCTCGATTCCAGGACCCGGGGATCATGACCTGAGCCGAAGGCAGACGTTTAACAACTGAGCCACCCAGGCGCCCCTTGAATGTCTTAATTTTAAAATGAGGATAGGAATCATGCCTGCCTTGCCACCTGTATAGGGTTGAGGTGAGGAACGAACGAGAGAAATGTGTGAAGGTGTTTCTTGCACTATAAGTCTGCGAACAAAATTTAATGATGTGCCATTATATCATTCATTCATCTGTTAATCCTACATTTACTCGGCACCACCTATTTGTCCAGTGCTGGACTAGTGCTGCGGACACTAAGACTTGTAAGAAAGAGTTCCTACCCACACAGGACTCTGAGTTTTGTGGGGGAGACAGACAAACAAACAGTAGAGTATGAGACGTGCTATGATAGAGGAACGTGTGGGTTAGTTGGATAGCCTTGAGCCTAGAGCAAGGGATCAGGAAAATCTTTCTAGAGGCTGTGGCAAATAAAAGATAATAAGGAGCGGCGCCTGGGTGGTGCAGTTAGTTAAGCTTCCGACTCTTGATTTTGGGATCTCAGGGTCCTAGGATTGAGCCCTATGTCGGGCTCTGAGCTCAGTGTGATATCTGCTTCTCTCCCTCTCTCTACTTCTCCCGACCTGCTCATGTGCATGCACTCTCTCTCTCAAATAAAAACGAATAAATATTAAGAAAAGATAATCAGGTGAAAAATATTGATCACAGCAACTACCACCATGTCTAGAGTATTGGTAGGAGCTATTGTAAGTGTGTTGTATATATATTATAAATAACCCTATGACAAAGGTACTGTTCTTATAGCTTCTCTTTTGCAGATAAGGAAACTGAGGCACAGGGTAATTAAACAAGTCCCCCAAAGTAACCCAGCTCATAAGTGGTGGAGCAGTGCCAAATCCAGGTGTTCTCACTCCAGAACCTGATGTTGTAACTGTTGTGTACTTGACAAGGTGGGGTGGGCAGTCTAGACAGCTGTGACAAAGAGCCTGTTAAATAGTTCACCAGGGATTGAGAGAAGCACCAAAGGGTGAAGGTGGTGGAGAAAGGGAGGTATGATCACAGGCACAGAGAGCTAGGGTAGGACAGATAGGGACAGCTTCTGCAATCTAACAAAAAGCCTTTATGCTGTTTACAAAAGAAAGCCACTAAGAGTCTTAGCCAGGCTTACTTTTTATAATGATCACCATGGCACAGATGGGTAACGGGTCGGAGGGGGGCAACGGTGGACAGAGAGAGAGTGGAAAGGAGATGCTGACAGCTAGGTTTAGGGTAATGGCGGTGCGATGCATATGTGACGTGTTAAAAAGTTAAGCAGGCTAGACTGGATGATGACTGACAGAAAAGGAGGAATCAAGAATGATTTCTAGCATTTGGTTTAGCCTGATGGAAAGTAGAGCCCTAGGTAATACAGGAGCAAGTTTGGAGGAAAGATGAAGAGATTTTAATTTATGGAGTGTGCGGTGCTTTTTATGCTAAAAGGCAGTGGAAGGTACAGTCGTGAATCTTGGAGGAGAGATCCACAGGGTGAAGAGATAGACTTGGGAATTGTTCATATATAGATTAGAACAGAAGTCATGAGGATGGATGAAATTAGTAAGGAAAAGTATGTGGTGTGGGAAGAGATAGAACCAAGGACAGGATCGTGGGGAGACCCCCATACTAGAACTGTGAGCTGGAGGAGAGCGAGGCATGCAGAGAGACAGGAAGAAATAAGAAGGGAGTGGAGTTAGAGCTGTGAAGGCAATAAATGGATGGTTTCATGCAGAAAGGAAGGCTGACATATGTTATATGGATGAGAAAGGACAAATAAATTAAGGACCAAAAGGTATCTACTAGATTTGACCCCAAAAAGATGAGAGCAACTTACAATAGCCAAGACATGGGAGAGACCTAAGTGTCCATCAATGGGTGAATGGATAAAGAAAATACGGTGTATACACACAATGGAATATGATTCACCCATAAAAAAGAAGGAAATCTTGCCATTTGTGACAGCATGGATGGACCTTAAGGGCATTATGCTAAGTGAAAAGTCAGACAGAAAAAGACAGATACTGTATAATCTCACTTATGTGTAGAATCTGAAAATCAAGAGAAAACAAAACAATAAAACCAAGCTCATAGATGCAGAGAACAGATTGGTAGTTGCCAGAGGTAGGAGGGTGCGGGGCAGGGGAATGGGTGAAGAAGGTGAAAAGGTACAAAATTCCAGTCATAAAATAAATAAGTCATGGGATATAATGAACTGCATGGTGACTACAGTTAGTAATACTCTATTGCATATTTGAAAATCCCTAAGAGAATAGATCTTAAAAGTTCTCATCACAAGAAAAAAAATTGTAACTACTTATGGGAACAAATGTTAAGTAGACTTACTGTGGTGATCATTTCACAATATATACACATATTGAATCATTATGTTGGCATACCTGAAACCAATGTAATGTTATATGTCAAATGTATCTCAAGAAAAAAGAAATGACAGCAATTTCAGTGGCTGCTCTGGGTGGAAGTCAGGTGGCAGAGTATTGAGAAATTAACGGGAGGTATGAAGGTAGAGGTAGTATGCAAAAAACAAAAGCAAAATGGAAAATGAGCTTTTCTAGAACCTTGATTGTCACAGGAAGAGAAAGTCCATAGAATAGTAGAGGGGTTGTGGGATTCTAGGTGATTGTTTTTTTTTCTTCCCTTTTTCTTGTAAACTGAGAACATTTGAAGGAATTTTTCATGCTAGGGAAAGTAACCACTAGAAAGGGACAGATTAAAATAAAGAAGAAAGGTGATAACGGAGTGAGGTTTCTTGGGGTTCAGGGGTTGGGTGAGAGGTTCAGTCTTAATCCAAGGGTGTAAGTACAGTGCCAAAGAACCAGGATATCTTCTTTCCTCTCTCTTTCCTTCAAGTGGTGTTCCAGAGGAAGCCATGTCTTCTCTCCTAGAAGCCACAGATCCCAATGAGTGGCTCTGGCAGCTGGCTTTGGTGACACCACCTCCTCTCCTTCCCCTCCCACTTCGTGATGCTGCTAATTGCTGGGCTCACTGTTTCCTAAGTACCTTTCATTTTTCACAAAGCCTTTATAGCTAGTTCCTATATTAAATTCCTAACATCAAACTACCTGGTGTGGGCTCGTTTCCTAGTTGAACCCTGACTGAGACATGTATTTATTGTAGAAATTTGGCCAAAGGAGAATTTTGTAGACTACAACAAAGAATATAAAGTCATCACTAATCCCACTATCAGAGATAACTGTGGTTAATATTTTGGTATATATCGTTTTAGATTATTTTCATATGTATATGAATTTTTTCTTTCCTTCACAACTTTGGAGTTATACCTTACTCTTTGCTCTGTAATCTCTCTTTTTCTCATTTAACCTATTGAAAATATTTGACTAAATCATTAGTGTAATATGTTCTTTAAGCAGTCATTTGTATGACTTCAAATGGATGTACTAGAACTTATTTAACCAGTCTACCATTGTTGTTTATTTAGATTGTTTCCAGTATTTCACTATTGTAATAATTCTCTATGCCAAGTTTTGGGGTATATTTCTGATTACTTTCTTTAGGATTAAAAGTGTAACTACTATGAGAGCAGGGTTTTTGTTTGGTTTGCCCACTGGTGAATTCTCAGTGCCCAGAGCAGTGCCTGCCTGATGGTGGGCATTCTGGGTGAGGCTGAAGCGGGAGAACCGTGTTAAGGGACACGTACGGTCTAAAGACCTTGTACAGGGGCGCCTGGGTGGCTCAGTCGTTAAGCGTCTGCCTTCGGCTCAGGTCATGATTCCAGGGTCCTGGAATCGAGCCCCTCATCGGGCTCCCTGCTCAGCGGGAAGCCTGCTTCTCCCTCTCCCACTCCCCCTGCTTGTGTTCCCTCTCTCACTGTGTCTCTCTCTGTCAAATAAATAAAAAAATCTTAAAAAAAAAAAATAAAGACCTTGTACATATCGACATGCCTCCTTTTTGAGGGCCAGGGATGATTCATCACAAGAAGGCAGTTGGCCCAGAACTGGCCAGCTGCCTGATGAGTTGCACAGGATGGAGCCTTCAGGCTACCACAGCTGCTGGGGGTCATTCAGCTGGTGGAATTTGCCTTGTTGCAACTGTGAGCCAGCTAGACTGCAAGTGAAGGCCAGGGCCTGTGGATTCCCGTGAAGTCCATTTCTGCTCCCCCAGGACATCCGCTGGCTGCAGTACTGAGGCTGTTGTAACTGCTGTGCCAAATCTCAGGCCCTGCCGCAGCTGGATGATGGCGCGGGCGTGGGTCCTTCTCTCCCAGATCTTCCTGAATGAGTTCTCCGGACTTTTCAACTCTGAACTTTTGAAAACCAAGATTTTCTTAATTTGGGGGCTTTCAACTAAACTCACAAACAGTACACCCTTTTGAGGGTTAAACCTTGTCTCAAGGAAAGCCTTGGGTAAAAGGAGTCACTTTCTTTACTGAATTATTAGCTGACAAGCTTAGATTAAGGTGTTTTGTTTTGGGGTGTGTGTGTGTGTGTGTGTGTGTGTGTGTGTGTGTGTGTGTGTTTTCAGAAAGTGAGGGGGCTAGAACCTTAGGTCTCAACATTTATCTTTGGTTTGCTTAAGCCCAAATAAATGACTGTGTGTCCCAAGCTAAATAACAATAACATGCCTATAAAATAAAAACCACAAAGACAAAGCAGAATGTGAAGAACAAGCAAATTTTATGGCAGGGATTAAGCTGCAGCATAAGGAGGTATCTGGACATCTCTAGGCCTGAATATCCTGGTCACTGTCAACAGATTCCAGATGATTGAAAGTATGGATTGAATTCAATAACTATTTATTGATCACATATAATGTGTTCAATGTCAGAAGGTGCCTATAGGGAGTTTCACCTGAACAAGAAGGGGCAGAAGCACAAATTCACAACTCAGTGAGCAATACGGAGCTTGGTTAGGAGCCCAGCCTTTGTTTGGGTTGGGCTGCCTAGCTTCTTTTTTTTTTTTTTTTTTTTTAAGATTTTATTTATTTATTTGAGAGAGAGAATGAGAGAGAGAGCACATGAGAGGGGGGAGGGTCAGAGGGAGAAGCAGACTCCCCGCTGAGCAGGGAGCCCGATGCAGGACTCGATCCCGGGACTCCGGGATCATGACATGAGCTGAAGGCAGTTGCTTAACCAACTGAGCCACCCAGGCGCCCTGGGCTGCCTAGCTTCTAACCCTGGCTCTACCACTTTGTAGGTCCCTTGGGTTCAGTTTCCTAGCCCGTAGAAAGCCTGTAAGATCCTCCAGAGTTGATAGGAGAATTAGATGAGTTACCATTTGTAGTGTATTTGGAACACTAGCTTAGGATGTGGGACATCTACTTTGCTGCTCTGTGGTTTCTTTCCAATGCCAAGGTCCTCCTAGGTGGGGTGGGGGTAACCAGGGGCATCGTTATTCAGTCTGTTATTGGAGTGTGTCCCCTGCATCTGCAGGAACTTCCTAGCTTCCACCTCTTTGTGACTTCCCTACCTTGCTAAGCAAGGCTTTTGGTCAGTCCCCAGCCTGTCCCTCAGCTGGGGGTTGGTGCAGCACTAGGCTGGGTGCTGTGAAAGGAAAGGAATGATAAGATACGGTCTTCTCCTGATATTCTGGGCCTGTGAGGGACTAAGACCTCTGGCTCAGGAAGAGATGCTCTAGGGAAGAATGCTGGCATGAGTGTGGGGTTCTCAGAGTCCACATCCTTGGAGTTAGCGAGATGCTTAGCAACAGGACAGCCTTCTAGCATGAGGACTATGGACTCCCAGAAATTGTAACCTTTCATCCAAATTCAGGATTTTTTGGATATTATATGGAGAGATAGTCATTTAGCTTCTGCTCTAACATTTTCTTCATTTGTTCATTCAGTCACTCATTGGGCTACAGAGACTTTACTACTGTCTCATCAGACAGCATGATAAATCTATCCAAACAATTTCCAGCTGGTGGTTCTTATTCTGGTTTTGTAAAAAGTCAAATCTCTATTTTATGTATACGATGACATATATTATCTTCCTAAATCTTTTTCTTTTCAGACTCATTTGTTCCAGATTCCCATCATTCAATATAAATGGCACGATTTCCCCATTTTCAGCCATTCTGATTGCTTTTCTTGGGAAGAATCTCAGGCTTGAATCTTCTTTTTAAAATGTAGCACAAAGATGAAGTTGCAACTCACTACATGTAGCATGAGACTCCACATCTACTAATCTAAGACTATTTTAGCTTCTGAAGGAAAATTTTCAAATGAGCCATTATCCACCCAGGTTTCTTCCACCCCATAGTTATGCATTTGGTTTTGTGAACCTACATGCAACAATTCACATGAATTTATTTTAAAGAACTTCAGCTCACCTCTTCTCTGATGTGATTTTGAATTCACCAATTAGAGGTATTTGTGCCATCTGTAATTCTGATAAGCACGAGTTTATCTCAGAAAAGGGAAAAAGAGCACGCTCCAGCCTCCGACTACAATAATAATCAATACTCTCTGGCTTTTGGGTTGGACCAGCTGACTATTCCTACAAGTCAGAGACTTGAGTCGCTGGCCAAGTTTGAAGCTCTTCACCCATTAGCAGACTGACACTGGGGAAAGTTGTGGAACCTCTCTGAACATCAGTTTCATCAACTGTAAACAGGAGAGATATTTCCCTACTAGACTTGAAGTGAGGGATAAATAAGACAAACCATGTAGAAGGTTAATCACAGTGCCAAACAAATGGTAAGCATTTAATAAATGTCAGTTATTTGATGTTATTTCATCTCTCCATCACATCCACTAGATACCATATAGACTGAAATCTCATTATCACTGTTACCATATTTTCCTATCTTGGATCTTCTGGAGCCTTTCTCATTTCTGAAGACTTTTAAAGGATTAATTGGCAATGATTTTGAAATGAGCCCAGAGACTTGTTTGAAGTAGCAACTGAGAGCAATTATGACTTCCTGTAGAGCACTAGATTAGCCTAGTGACAAATACAAATAATATCATTAATTTGGGTATGGGGGAGAGGGAAGACTAATCTGATTCTGCAAGAGCCGAGTTTTTAAATTAGATATGCAGAAATTCAAGACTATCCAGGATAATTTGTATTAGATTACATCACAGAACATTCAGGACTCAGGCCTTCCCTGCTATTTAGAGTCTGGTGGCTGATTGTTGCCTTCACCTTGGACATCATTTATCCAATTGCATCATAATGATTAAGGGCTTCTGGGGCCAGACTGCCCTGGCTCCACCATTTATCAGCTTGGTTAGGGTCACTGATGAAATCTTACATGGAATCTCAGTTTGTTCTTCATTTAAGTGTTGTCAAGAACATAAGGCGTTTTTAGGATTCTAGCAGAAAGGGCATCTAAAGTGCTTATTATGGTTCCTAGTCCACAGTTCTCAGTAAATGGTAGCTGTGATTTTAATTATGCTGAGAGAAAATTTCACAAAGGAACTGCCCGCAAAACACTACTCATTTGTAACTGAAAATTTTAATTGGAGCCTTGTCTAGAATACTTGTTTTTTTTCTGGTCGAGGGCATAACACCATGACTGAGTGACAGAAAGAGTGCTTTCTATCAGCAGCCCACCGAGTTCCCTTTCACTGGAATTCAGCTTATTAGCTGCATGGCTAACTCCTCGAGCCAGGAAAACATGTTCCATACATGACACCATTGTCAAGCAGAGGAGACAGATGTTTCTTGGCTTCCCCTCTCTGGGACTTAACAGCTCCTGAAGGTTAACCCTTATTGACTCATTAAGCCGCGTCTGCCTGGGGGTCAGTGGTGGCGACGCCTGTGTTAACCTCGACCAGCAGCCGTCGCCGGGGCTTTTCAAAGGGAGATGTCACATTTGAGAGAAAGACAGGTGATACAACACACACGCCATCCTCAGATGGCCGTGGTTCCCTAGAGACGAGGGAAAAAAAGATGTGTTTTCTTAAAGGATTAGAAAAGAATACCCTTTGCTTTTTTTTTTCTTCCTTGCGTAGCTTATTGGTAGGACATCTCAAAATTGTATCCCTTGTTCTCTGTCTTTAATATCTGTATTTGTTAAAGAGCACTGCTTGGGTCCAGCACACAGGACGGTAAGCATCCTAGAGACAAGTGTTGCGGTGGCTACCACTGAAGCGGTGATCAAACCAACTGGGAAAGGAGGGAAAACGCGATGTTATCCTCTCTTTCAATGAAGCATGGGAAATAACTGGTTTTATTTTCTCCTTCTCTCTGGTGTCCCATGGATGCAGTGATTCTTAATCTATTTTGATGTGCTTCGCTTTCTTTTTTTGCTTGCTGAGTCTGGAGGTACTTAGTTCATAGGCTAGTTACTCTTCTGCTAGCTCCCGGGTGCAGGTCGCCCTTCCTCTCTTTTGACTCCCTGGGACCCCAGGCTGTTTCTTAGCCAGGCATGCATGCTTGGGGAGAAAGTGTGCTGTCAGCAGCAGCAGATAATGTTTCCTGAGTGATTGGAAAATGGTCCCTAGACAGGTTACCGTGGCGGTATCTTAGTGAGCCAGTGCTGGCTTCTGGTGAACATCCTTTAGGAGGGGGTCAGAAATCACCTCTGTAATAATATTCTAGAATTATTTAAGCTGAAGCTTTATGATACTGTGTGTGCATTTATAATTATCACCTCTAATAATTTCTCTGGAACTGTAGGCTTCAAGTTATTTGGAGGGAATAGGTGCTCACTCCCTTGGGCTTCTAGTCTGTTTTCTGGGGTTCACTCTATGCTTTCTAATTTCAGAAAGAGTGTTTTCTTTGGTGGCCAAATAAGTAGTTTCCTCTTGGTGGTGAAGAGAATGGTCAAAAGGTCGGGGATATGGATGGGGTTAGATCTGTGCTCTCCAATGTGGTACATCTGGCTAGTGGCTACCATATTGAACAGTGCAGATACAGAACATTTCCAGCATCACAGAAAACTCTACTGTACAGCTGTGGGTTAGCTGGTCAAAAGAATAGGAGGCCCCCTGCTGGCTTGGAGGTCTTTATCAGTAGAAGTCAAGAGAGTACTGTAGAATTCATTAGGTTCTTATAACCACCTCCAACACATATCTCCTTTACCTCCTTTGCCACTCTGGGACCACCAGGACTACTCCCATCATGTCACTCATCCATGAAGCCTAGGACTGCCTGGGGGATCTTCATCCCTAGACTCTAATTCCCTATGACTCATCCTCTTCTCCTTAAAGGATTTCACTGGCCTCTTAGAACTTAAGGTCTAAGGTCAATTGTCAGCATAATCCCCCATATCCTCAAGGCTTCTCTGAATTTTTTCTTCACCTCCTTGATGTCCATAAGATACTGCGTCCCCTGCAGCCCTCTCAAGAAATTGCTGCTTTCTCTCCCTTTCTTTCACCGTTGGACCTGGAAGTGAGGTAGGTGAATTCTTTAGCTCCTCATTTCCACCTCTAGACCACACTCTCTCTCTTGTCACTAAAATCACTCAGCTATGAATCTCATGTCATCAACTTGATTCACCCAGTAGTCCCCACTGCCTTGTTGCAGGCAGTTAGCACAACTAGGATCACTCAGCCTGATTTCTTGAAGATGTTAGCTTTGGATCACTGCCATTCCTTCATCATTCTTTCTTTCTTAATTGTTGGCAACTTAAAAGTACATGTAGAGGATTCTCAGCTTCTTCTCCTCCAATTATCTTGTCTGCTATTCTGTCTTGGCACCTCCCTCTCATCGTCAGTCATAGTCTGGGAGACCTTGCTCTTATCCTTAACGTAAACTTTGCCAGAGTCTTAATTTCAAACATTCACTTCCCTGAGCACCATTTTCATCTTTAGAGCCCACTTCCTGTGGCACCCTGACTCCACTAGGACCTTCAATCTAGTGTCTCCACTAGTCAAACACCAAAGGCAGCCCTTCTGGGTGGATGAATGAGAAAGAGTTGTCCTCTCTGCGTGATGAAGCCCCACGCCAGGGCTCATGACCCGGGACACAGGGTAGATTTCAGTCCCCACTCACTCCTTTGAGCTGGGCACAAACTTGGCAAGTGTACATGAAAGCCCTGTTTCCATCCATCCCATCTATCACATTTCAGCTGTTCCTTTCCAGCATCCCTAGGATCAAGTTTCTGTCTTTATCTAGTTTTATTTCCATGGCCAATCATTATTATCACTCTTTTGCATAAAAACTCAACTCCCATGACTCTCTCTTTCTTCATTGTACTCTCCTGGCTAAACTCTAATGCTGGCTAAATCCAACTAATGATTTTTCCTCCATGGCTGTAGCTTTGCTACTCACTTGGCCAAGGGAAACCACTTAATTGTGCTGCCTGTTATTACCTCAAATTCATGAGCACCAGCCGTAACTTGGCCATAATCCTACCCATCAATTATACTGTATGTTCTTATCAAATTCTCTATCACCTTAGATAATTCTTTCATTTCTTCTTCCTTCTCTTCAAAATGTTAACACCTCCTCCCTCACTGAGTTTCAGCTGATGACCTCACTTTCCTCTTCACTGAGGCAATTGAAGCCACCAGAAGAGCGCTTCTACAAATTCTTCCCAGCACACCCACCCTCCCATCTCTATTGTGTCCATACACTGTGCCTTCTCTTCTGCTTGGCTTTGGGATCCACGTGGGTCCTGGATCTCATTGCTCTTGCCTACTCAAGGACATTGCTGCAGGAATTCTCCCTGCTCTCTTCTTTCTCACCAAATAATGCCTTCCATTGGATCATTTCTAGCAGAATATAGATGTTATTTCCTTCATCTTAAACACAGCCCTCCATAGGGCCCATTTCCCTCTTCAGTCACTGTTCCATTTTTCGATTTCTTTTCATAGGAAATATCTTTGGATGTGTTGTCCGTACTTGAGAGCTCCAGGGTTCTGACCAGGCTTTCCCCTCCCTGCTCCACCAATGCTGCCTTTGTTAGGGTCACCGGTGTCACCCATGTGGCTCAGCCCTGCAATCAATGATCACCCTTCCTCTCCTTGGTCCTATTAGAGGCATTTAACATAGCAGGTGGTGTCTCTTTCTTGAAATATTTTTTTCACTTAGGTTTCAGGACACTCGCTCTTCTAGGTTCCTCTTACCAACTTTTCTCCACAGTGACTTCTTCACTGGTTTTTCCTCATCTCTCCCTTCTAAATATCGGAATGCCCCAGAGTCAGTCCTGGATCCTCTTCTCTTTTCTACTGCTCCCTACCCGATCTTAGCTGGTCTCATGGCTTCAAATAACATTTTTATGTTGATGATTTCCAAATTTATGTTTTTAAGCCCAAACGCTCCCCAGAAGTTCTGATTTGTACTTCAAATTCTAGTTGTCTGCTTAGCATCTCCACTTGGATATCAAATAGGCATTACAAGGTGAACAAGATCAAACTGAGTACCTGATATACATTCCTTCCCCCTGCTACCCCCATGGTCTTCCCTATCTCTATAATGGCAATTCTTTTCTTTTAGTTGGAGTCATAGGTTTATCTTTTTTCCCCCCAATATCCGCAAATCCTATTGGTTCTGCCTTTAAAATATATCCAGAATCTAATCACTCCTTGCCTCCTAGATGAGCCATTCCAGATGCCACCATCCTACCACCTTGGATGAGCCTCCATTATCTCTTATCAAATATTTGTAATAGCCTCCTAACTGGTCTCCTTGCTTTCACCCTTGCTCTGTTTTAGTCTATTTTCCACACAGCAGCCAAAGTAATCATTGTGTCATTTCCCTACCTACAATCCTACAATGGCTTCCTAGCTCACTCAGAGTAAAAGCTAATGTCCTATCCATTATGATATGATCTGGTTCCCTGTAACTTCTATGTCTAGCTGCTCTCTGGCCTCCTCTCCTACCATTTTCCTCTCTCATTCCATTCCAGCCACACTGCTTCCTTGAATTCACCAGACAGCCTACTGCCTCAGGACCTTTGCACACGCTATACCTATGCCCCAAATTCTCTTTATCCAGATAGCCACATGGCTCATGCCCTTGTTTCCTTCAGATCTTCACTTAAAACTCTCAGTGAAGTCTTTTATAGATACTGTATTTAAAATTTTTTCTCCTATGTATTCTTTCTCTCTCTTCCCTCCTTCTTTTTCTTCCCTGCTTTTTCTCCTTAGTACTATTTAGCTCTATCAAACATAACATATATTTTATATTGCTTTTTTAAAAAATCTGGCTCTCCCACAAGAGCAAGACTTTTATTTGCTTGTGTTCGTTTTGCTTGCTGCTATATCTTCAGTGCCTAGAAAAGCACTAGGCCCCCAGCAGAGGGTTAGCACATCTTTGTTGAATGACTAAGTGAAGGTAAGGAGGATTTGCCAGGGCTGCTGCCTCTTTTTGCAAAGAATTATAACCTTATGACCTACTGCGTAAGAGCATGGACTGAAAATCCTACCTGCTCAGCCCTGGGTTGGTTACCGAATCTGTTTCCTCCTGCGTAAAATGGGGTAATAAGAACTTAGGGTTGGGAGCATTAAGTGAAGTAATATATGCAGGAAAATACACGTGGATGAGATACGTAGAGATGAAACATGTGGCGCAAGGGCACAGTAAGTCTCTATTCTCATCACTCTAATTATTACCTGCTAACATTATGTCATCTTCCCTTCTTCCCATTATACTTTCCTCACAGGTTGTTTACAGCATCACCAAACCCCATTTGTAGGAATCCCAACCCTGCTGCTCATTAGCTGTGTGATTTAGGACAATTTACTTAATCTTTCCTTTTTTAAAATAAGATTTTATTTATTTGTTTATTTGACAGAAAGAGACACAGCGAAAGAGAGAACACAAGCAGGGGGAGTGGGAGAGGGAGAAGCAGGCTTTCCACTGAGCAGGGAGCCCGATGTGGGGCTCGATCCCAGGACCCTGGGATCATGACCTGAGCCGAAGGCAGACGCTTGACGCTTAACGACTGAGCCACCCAGGCGCCCCTCAATTTACTTAATCTTTCTGAACCTCTGTCGTCTCACCTTCAGACTAGAGACAGTAACACTGCTTTGCGGAGTTGTGGTGCAGATGAAATGACGTGTCAAGAGGGGGCTGGTATCTTTCTCTGACACACAGTAAATGCTCAATAAGTGATGGCTCTTAATTGTGTTGTGGGGGTGTGGGATATGGAGGGGGCCTTCTGGCAGGGCAAGCATGGACTGGCCTGTGGGGTCAGTGGGACTGTTCACATTCAAGTTCTTCTAAAATTGGAGTTTCTCTGAGAGCAGTCTGTGCAACCACAAGAGTTAATTCAGCTCTTTTTTTTTTTCTCACCAAGATCACTCCAAGTTTTTTAGCAGGGATTGTCATTTTTAGAGTTTCTTGAGATGTTTCTTTTTATAGTTTCTGTCTTCCATAAACTCTTTTTTCTGATTTTTAAACATCCTATATAGTCTATGAGAATATACATATACATATTCCTTCTTCATTTGTTTTTATTCAATTTCAAGAAACACTGTTATTCTCTTCCAAGGTTCCAGTCACTTCCATACCGCTAATCAGCCCGTCCTTGTTGATTGGAATCACAGAAAGCAGCAAATCCACTTGGCTTCCCCTCTACGTTTTAAGTATCCAGCAATGAGATTGACATTATTTATAGATTATAGGGCAATTGCACAAAGTGGTCTAAACTGACCTGTTTTAAATTAATATACCCTCAAACCAGACTTAACCAGCTTTAGTACAATCCGGAGAATTACTCCCTCCCCATATCCCAGTAAGCTGATTATTCAACACCACCCACTTTCACCCTCATACATTCTTAGGTATTGTTGCCCAAACTCATCTTCTGTCCTGATTTCAGAAGGCACTCCATGAATGGAAGAATCCCTTAGGGGACAGAAGTGAGAGTTAAAGCCTACACTAAATACATGAGCTCATCTTTTTAGAATCCTGCAGAACAGAGAGTGGAATTTTGCCAACACTTCACATTGACCAGGAAAACTTTCAACATTGTCTATTTCCTTTCTCTTACACAGATTAAATATCTTTAGGATAATCTACTAGAAGACGACAGAGAAGAAAGACCACCCTCATCCTGGTCATGGGTCAGATTTTAAGTAAGTGTGCAAAATGAAGTAAAATGGTTAGCCACAGAGAGAAATTTCTGAATATGATTTTTAAAATGATTTTTCTCCTAAGTGTTGAGGTAGGGTGGTAACATAATCTTTGCAGCTAACAAGGGACTTTCCAATTGTGAAATAGAACATTGTTAGATATTTTGTGCCATAGTATGATCCAGTTTTGGAAGGAAGTGAATGTGATTGCTAATTAGCTTGAACTTATTTAATTTATGAAATAAAACCCTCCTCGTCAGTATTTCGTTGCATAGAGTCATGTCCTACCTTCTGCAGAAATGAGATAAGTACTAATTGAATTCACAGTTTTTCATCTAATGAAGTAAGAACTTGTTAACTTCTCTCCCTCAAATCTGTCATCTTTTCTTTATGTAATTCTTAAACACTCATCCAGATTCCACTTCTCCTATGTCCCTCCAGCTCTTGAAAAGAAACTAAGAAAAAAAGAAATGAGATTTTTGAAGTTGTTTTGCTGTACCAAAAACACTCTTTAAAAACGAAGTCATAGAACAAAACAACTTTGGAAATCAACTCATTTCTCCAGAAACTTCTTTCAGCAGTGCCTAGTGGGTGGGTCATGCCATGGAAAGAGGTCAGACTTCTGGTATCAGGACACATTTTTCCCCCCAAGATGTTGAGGAAATTAACAGTACTGGTAACTCACTGCTCAGGCAAATGGCTTGATATGAAGGGGAGACTTCTTTAGTTGTGGTTTTCTGGTACCAAGAAGGGAGTGGCCTTTTCTGCTCTTCCTATAAAAAGGTGAACTATCGCCCCAGAGCCCACCAGTCTTCTCCATTCTTTGCACTCCTAAAGTGCTTATGAGTTCCTATACTCATCTGAATCCTTAAACTGTCTTGCATTACTCTCTCAGGGCTTACTGTCTTATTTCCTCAACTAGATTGCCTCAGCTCACCTTGTGGGAAGAGGTGAGGTCTTAAACATTGTTTCTCGAGGTGGATACTTTAACCAAAATTTTCTCACGTACTATGTCAGAAACATCTGGAAACATTTAAGTAAGTGCAGATTCTTAGGCCCCACCCATTTTTACTAACCTAGTATTGGCTGAAGTGAGAACCAAGAATATGAATTTTAACAGTCTCCCCAGGTGATGCCTATGCACTGGTGTTTGAGAACCATAGCCTCATAGGTGTGGAGTAGCTGCTTGATGACTGGCTTGGACACCTTCCCACTGATACCCTTCAATTACCCTCAGAACAAGTCCTTTGGGGCCACAGGCTCTAGCAAGGCTGGGCCTACGAGTAGAACTCGTACTTGTATTCATATAACGAATGGTAACATGAGCTTACCCTTCTGGGTATGGGTATATGACGAGGAGTTAGGGAGATAGAAACAGTTTTCGCCTCTGTGGGTCATACAGTCTCGTCACATAACTTAAGGAAGCTGGAAATAGTCCCTTCATCAACATCTTCTCTTCATTTTTCTTTTTTATTCCTCAGATATTTTACAAGTATCTTCTTTTAGCCAGACTCTGCTCTACAATGAACAAGACAGATCACGACCCCTCCTCTCTCACAGAGTAGTGAGGAGTAGTAAGGAGAAAAAGGAAATAAACAAGTAAACCCAAACCCCCAAGTTAATCACAGATCATGACAATTGCAGTGAAGGAAATAAAGTAATGGGTGGAGAGACTGACTTCAAAGGGTGAGGGCTAGGCAAAGCCACTCTGTGCGGTGGCAGTGGGGCTGGGACTGGATGGAAGAAGGTCTTGGGTCATGCCTGGAACTGGGGCAGATTGATAAGTCGTTTGCAGCACACATGCCTCTGACGGAATAGTGATGATGATGACGACGATGATGAACATCAGCTATTATTTAGGAGCGTTTCCCATGTGTCAGCTCTGTGTTAAACATTTTATGTGCTCTGCTGTATTCGATCTTGGCAGGAAACCCAGGAGATAGATGTTATGACTCCTACTTTGAGATGGGGCAGCTGAGGAAGCTCAGGGAGATTAAGCGACTTGTTCAGGTCACACGGCCAGTGAGTGGCAGAGTGGGCAATCAGACTTAGCTCCATGTCATGGCAGAGTCTGCACTCCTTGGAGCTAGAGATTTCCCTCAGTGGTGGTGTGAGGCTGCTGCCCCTGATGGCAGAGGAAGCACAATGAAATGGAAACTGCACAGGCTTGTTGTGATGACAATGATGGTTAATATAACAAGTGTAATAGTAATGATTGAACTCTGTTGAGTGCCCGCTCTCTGCAAAGCACTAGGCAGAGCACTTAGATTCGTTAGCTCATGGGATCCTCAAAATCATCCAGTGATACGAGATGAGAAAGTTGGGGTTCAGGGAGCTTAAGCGACTTGGCCATAGTCACTCAACTGGTCAATGGTAGAACCCGATTCACACTTACGAGGTCTGATTCTGAATCCTGACTCTCTCTGCTTCCCTGATGAAAAAAGCCAGTGTCTGAGCAAGGGCCTTAGACACACTTAGATACACTATAGCTCAAAATAGTCAACCTCCCTCCCCCACCATAGCTCTCTTTCTTCTGGGCTGGTTCCTGACGCCTGTGACCTTCTCTTCTTGCCCTTTGGGACCCTTGCCTACAGACCTGCTGTTCTTTTCCTCCCCTCTGCTGTTTGATGAGAGTTGACAGTTATTGGCAAGTACCTGGGCATGTCACATTTTTTTCTATCTTTAGAATGCTGTCAATCCAGCATTAAATCACCTTCAATCATTAACAAGCCAGAATGGCTTTGTCTGTCATCATCTTTCCATGGGTGTGGGATTGCTGAAAGCAGGACGCAGAGAAGCTAACCTCTGATGGTGGGAGAAGGCGGGAGAAAGAAGGCAGGAGAAGGCGGGAGAAGGCCTGTCTGGTGCCAAGACTGCAGCAGGCTGGCAGGGCAAGGTCTTAGCAAGGACTCTGGAAAACTGGGATGGAGAGGAAGGTGGAGACTCCCAGGGACTGTGATTCCCCCGGGGAAGGAAAGGGGCCCCTCAGAATGGGACATGGTGGCGAACCAAAGCCAACCTCACTGTTTTGCCAAGGGTGGTCCTTTCTGCTAGCTCTCGTTGAATCAACTTTGGCTCTACAACAAGAACACTGGTCTAGTTATACATCTTCATGTGACGGCAATGATGGCAGAACACTACTATTACGACTCCATGTTGTTGTTTGCTTTTCAATTTTGGTTAAAATCTGAGCCTTGCCTCATTCCTGGCAAATCTAGCACTTTCCCTTTTGGACCTGTTCTCCTTGGGCTATTCTGTGGCTTGGATGCAATTACATGTTGGGGGATGACCTGGCCCCATTTCCTTCACTCTTTGGGTTGATTTGGGCTGGGATTAGTGGGGTATGGCTTCATCCCTTGTGACTGGGGTTGAGCTAAATTGGGTTTGGGATAAAAATGAGGGCTCATTCACTATCCACCAACCCCAAATTTTCATGTCCCTACCTGTGTGATTTTGACACCTGCCAACTGGTCAGACTTTTTGAAATGCTATTATCTTCTCAAACTTGAATCTGGGATTTTACATAGTCAAAGAGAGGCTTTTAGCTTCACTTTAATCTTGGGTTTTGGTATGAAAAATTATTTTGGCATCAGTGTTCCATTTTCTTTTCTATCCAGGCTAATCACATATAATAATGAGCTATCCATATTACATGCATTAAAACCGTTAATGGGTTTATTGTCAAAAAGGATTAAAGCTGGGTTTGTGTCATATTTTACAAAATAGTTTTTTTTTAAGTAAACACTTTTATTATCATTTGTGGCTTTTGTGGGTCAGAAATTTAGGAAGAGCTTGCATATTTGTAAGAAGTTCTTGAAAAAGCTAGGAATATATAGGTGGCATCTCATCACACACTGGAGGTTGGAAGGGCAGCAAACCGGGAATCTGCTGGCCTGCACTCTGTTCTTGCTTTGGCGCCAAGTAGCTGTGTGATGGTGGGCAAATGCCCTTGCCTCTTCGTGCCTTGGCTTCCTCATTTGCAAAGTAAGGTCAGAGGTGAGGGGGGCAGGACAGAGGCTGCACTAGCTGCCTCCTATGCCCCCTTCCAACCATGATTATTTCTTAAAAACTTTTATTATTGAAGTGGAGTTGATGTTCAATATTATACGAGCTTCAGGTATACAACATAGTAATTTGACAATTCATGATTTTTTTCTCTCTAATGAACGTGATCCTTGACTTTACTAAGTGTCCCTTTGTGTCACGATCGGGGCAGCAACTTGATTTGAACGTGTTTCTATTTTAGGGCTCTAATGTAATGTATGGTTTCTCTCATTTTAAAATCGTCATGGCAATCTTGATAATGAATTTAGATTTTCACCATCTCAAGCTCTGATTGAGGTTGTGTGATACTTGGATGAAAGGTGTCCAGTGATTCTTTTAAACTGTAGGACATGTCTTCTCTCTGGGTTTCCAAATCACAACTTTGAACATAATCTTTTCTTATTAGTGCAGGCTTTATCGAAGCTTTAGACAGCAGCTATCAAAAATCAACCAGCTTTATGCATTGGCTTTTTTTTTTTCCTTTAAACTCTTTTGGCAAGCTTCAGTGTGCTCGTATAACCATAAAACGCAAGGGGACTTCTTTCCCTGTTAATAGAAGAGCTAAAGACCAGGCTAACAGGTTTGCTGCCGTGCTAATATGCAATAATCTGTGATAACTATAATTAACTTGTATGTCATAGGTTGACTCACCAGAACATTCGCACCCTGCAGGATTGATATTCCTCCTTGAGACACAAGCAGATGCTTCCAACAACTGTCTAGAGCCCCAGTTCTGCAGCCTGGGTTTTGTAGCATTTATCCTTGGCAGGAGCACCATCTATTTTAGGAAGGCATTTTGACACTTTACCTCTCGGTTACAGTGTCTCCCAAAATGCACTCAGTGAACGGAACAGTCCTCACCCCCATGCTACAGTCAGCCCCAGCATGTTCTGTAGCAGAGCTGGCCCAAGACCAAAATAGCTATTCAGCACTGGGTTTATTCTGGGTCTTAAGGAAGATTCCTGACCATTCATTGCCAGCTTTTTCCTGGACTTCCTCTCCTTCTAGCCAGTTCTGTTATGCAAAAAGACTAGACCTCCAAGCTTAGGAGTTCTCACCAGGGTAGCATTTGATGAGAAAGGGCATGTCACTGGGCTTCACGTTTGGGTTCTTCTGAGGACTTTTTGGAAAGAAGATCTTTTTCCTGGGAATCCTGTAGGCTGCCTGGCTTCTTGGGGGAAAGCTGTGCTTCCTTGCATGGGTTTAGGGGAGAGTTAGGGAGACTATCTGCTGCTTCCCTTTGAGGCAAAGGTAAGAACCATGATGATAAAGCATTTAGCAAATGAAGCAAATAGCATACACGTACATAGAATAAAAATTTAGGGGTTTATATGAAACAAGACCACAGTTTATTTTCTAGATCTGGGAAGGATAGAATTGTAGCACAAAAGGCAGTTCTAATCCAGTGAGAATAAGTTAGTGAGGTCTGAGCAGAGACTAGTAGTGAGGAGGTGCTTCATGGAATGGACTCTAGGGATGATCTTATGGTGATCAATCGTTTTCTAAACCATCTTTGGTTTCCTAGGAGTCCATCTCTGTATTCTTAAACCCTAACCCTACAGCACCTAAGTCACACTAGTAAGAGGATCTGGTTTGGTACTAGTGACATTTACCAAAAACTCAAAGTGCTTCAGAGAAGAAAGAAGTAAAATCTCTTAATGCTGTTTATAGTAAATATTTAAAAAATTACAAAGTACCATCTGTCACATTTCTGACATAAAACAACGTCTGACTTGTTTTTAGGCATCATGGGGACGTCTTTACTTGTTCTTTATTAAAGTTTCCTTAATCTTTTTTGAGGCTCATGAATTCCCCTCAAATGGTTTCTTGTAAGTCTGTCATTAGAAGTGGTACAAATTCATAGACTTCTCTACCGTTTTCCCGTGAGAAGGTGGATCTCACCACAACATGTGTCCTGAATGAGGAAAGCTATGCAAATTGTTAAGAGTAAGGTCTATATGATCAGTCACCTTGGGAATCACCTTAGGAAGAGCTTGCATATTTGTAAGAAGTTCTTGAAAAAGCTAGGAATATATAGGTGGCATCTGAAAACAAAAGAAATGCAGAAACAGATAATCATTAGACTGGTCATGAATTTTTTTTTTTTTTTTTTTGAGTTACAGAATATAACCCGTGAGATCTGCCATGAATCTTTCTTGGTGCCTGCAAGCCTGGAGGAGAAAACAGATTTTCCTAGATCTGAAAAATTTTGGCACCGTTTCCCAAGTAACTGCATAAAGACCTCCACGTATTGACAGCTCAAAGATTCTAAGAGAGATTATCTTGCAAGATTTAGAAAATAATGACAGAGAATCAGGACATTTCCTGAGGATAAATGACCAGCTGGAAGGAATTCACAACATTAACTTCAACCAAGGGCCATTAACCTACCTGTTCCCTGAAATTGCCCTTGACTGCTCACCATGGAGGCTGGACACGTGCTGCTCCCCATCCAGGTGAACTGGAGAAGGTGGAATGACTATTTCTGGATAATAGGCCAGTAATGTTATTTTCACGAGTTTGCAAGTTTCACTTAGTAGCAAGTACCATTAGCCAGAAGTTTAATACTGTTCCTGGCGGTTGAGGCTAGAAGAACAGAGCCAGCGGCCCAGGGGGAGACCTGGCATCCTGCCTTGAGACGGCTGACCTGGCTCACAGTTTGTAAGGTCTGTGCCTGGGGGTTTTTCGACAAATCCATAATCTTGAAAATCGTAGCACAGGAACGTATCTTAGGGCAAATTTTGGAAAAGCATTATCACAAAATTTTTAGAGGCAGTAAAAGAAGGGCTTGAATTAAGGTGAAAGAGTGAGAACTAACGGCCTGATAGTCTTCATAAAACTGCCGTTGTTACTTTGTAAAGTCTTCGTAATTATACTTCAAAGCCAAGGCGCATCTTCAAAATTTCCCTATTTTCTTTTAATCATTAATGATATCCTCTATTTGTTATTCTTTTGAAGTGCAGCATTTTCCAGAGTGAGTGAGTAGGAAGTCTTATTAAGGAGATAAGCAAAGCAACAATGTGAAGACAGGGTGGTTTCTAAAGGGGATAATCTGTTGTTCCTTTAATTACAATATTTGCAGTTAAATTGTTTTGGTTATTAACCTACTGCAAGATACAGTACAATTTACATTTTTCTCGTTTTTAAAGCTCAAACAAAGCATATTTTAAATGATTGCAAATATTATACCTGAACACTTTTACCTTTAGAAATTCACATTTTAGTTTTCAAATGATTAAGTGGCATCTCAAAAAACAAGTGTATCTGAGTATAAAAAGGAATATCAGGAATACAATTACTTAAAAATAATCCATTTGCATTTATAATACATTTAAGAATGTGAAATGAATATTTTATGCAGAGTCCACTTTTGACATGAAGATGGTTTCACATTTAAAATTCTCTACTCAAATGTGTTCTTTGAGTACATTCATCCATTCATTGTTTTCAGGTCCAAGCGACTGTCAAAGGAAGGGAGCGTTTAGTGATATTCCAAGAGTAATTTCTACATTTGTAGAAAAAATTAATTAGAATCTTTATGTTAATGTGGTATGCTCAGCCCACCTTTGCTTCTTCATAGGGTTGAGTAAACAGATGGCTAATTTTTAGGTTTTCCTGTGAAAGTGACAGCATGGCATCTCTATCCAGACTTCAGAAGTGGGAAATTCAGATTGAAATTTAATGAACATCAAGTATATGCTATAACTCCCCTCACATTAGAAAATAGGTAGACATGTGAGTGGTGTGGATAAAGGCAGAAATGTCTTGACAAAGTAACGCTGGGGATGGCATATTGTCTCCTTGTGTGGCCCATCCTGGGCTCTGCTCTCTCAGCACATCTTTTGTCTTGGCCCCCCTGAGGCTCCTGTTCTCTGAGCTCCTCCTTCTCCCCAGGTTCTTGTGGGGGGAGGTTTGTGATCCACTGCTTCTGGCACAAGGGTAACCGGGCTGAAACATGCCCTCCATTGGCAAAAGCCGGAAAGCTAATAAGCTGTCAGAAGCCTCCTGCCAATTACTTGACTAAACCAGCTGAAAGGTGTTACTGTTTAATCCTATCCTATTCTATATTCTATGGGCTACAAGTAGACATAACCAAGTTTAGCTTATGGATTCATAGAAGCTTAGGGCTAGAAGGAGCTTTTGAGATCCTTTAGTGCAGTGGGTTTCAAAGTTTCCCCAGCGTACATATTTTGGGGGAAGGGAGCCAGAAAAGCGGCTCAGTCCCTCTCAAAAAGCACAAGTCAGGTTTTGTTTTATATGTTGGGGTTCTAAGCAGGACTTCTTTAGGGAAGAAGCGTTCTGTCATTTTTCCAATGAAATATTTGAAAACCACTGATCCTGTCTTTTTACGGAAATAGAGGCCCAGAGAGATGTTATGTCTTAATTCAGTGTCACTTGCAAATATAGAGATTTTTTACCTAGACTTGAATTTCTTACTTAGACAGTATGTAATAAGTATAGCATCCTTTTCTCAAAACTCCTTGGCTTGAAAGCCACGAACAGAGCATCTCTATGGCCTCTTTTCTGTGTCCCCATTGTTTCACTTTTGCAAGTTTGCAACCTCAGCATATGTGCATGAGCCAGATGTGTGCGGGCATGCGTGCATGTGCTCACTCACATCAGGCTGTGGGAGCAACAGGTCTGTAGAACTTGGGGATCAAGTTGGTCACCCCAGTAGCTGAGAGGACAGTACTTAAAATACTTCCTAGGTGTCTCATATAATGGCAGGTGCTACTCACTGTAGGGAGCAGATGATACACACAATCCCAAACCTCTTGGCCTTATTGCCAGTCATGTGGCTCTGATCCTGGTGTTGATTGAAGAGCTTTGGATGTTTTGGGGGAGGCCATTAGTTTAACCAGAGTGTTCTGTCCTGGGTGTGATATGCAAACTCTTTAGTGCACAGCGTGTTAGGGTTAGGGAGACGGGGCAATAGGACACTGCTACCCTATACCAGTGTAACAAAGGAGTCCATCCCCACGGTTACATTATCCCTTGAATGAAATTGGTTGTTTCCAACATTCCCATAGGTCACAAAATGCTAAACCCAGGTATTCAGTTTGCCTCCTGTGCATTCAGTTCAATTTGGTCTCACTGACATTTCTGCACGTGCCCAGCACTTAGGAAGGAAAAGCCCCACTGAGTTAACTTAGGCCAGAATGTCCATATTTCTTTGTAATAGGTTATTTAAAAATAGGCTTAAACAAGGGTTGAAAACGTAAGGTCCATCAGAAATATATTATAAATTAATGAAGAGGGGAGCTGGGGAAGCCCACCTGAGAGGCTAGCCAGTCCCAGCCTACTGTTACCATGGGGGCCTTGGTGTCAGATCTTCCAAATCAAGTGAAGCAAAAAAAAATCCAGGTTCTTTTTTTTTTTTTTAAAGATTTTACTTATTTATCTGACAGCGAGAGACACAGCGAGAGAGGGAACACAAGCATGGGGAGTGGGAGAGGGAGAAGCAGCCTTCATGTGGAGCAGGGAGCCCGATGCGGGGCTCGATCCTAGGACCCTGGGATCATGACCTGAGCTGAAGGCAGACGCTTAACCACTGAGCCACCCAGCCGCCCCTTAAATCCAGTTTTAAATGTTGCATATGCCAGCTTTTAAGCTGTTGTCAACTAAGTAAAAAAAAATGGAAAGCCCACATCTGTGAGCTATATCCTGGGTGCAGAAAGCCCAGTCTGGGGCCAGTGCTTCAAACTAAGCTTTGAATGGGATCAGTGAGCACATTCATAGTTGACTGTCCCACTCTGTGAAACATATTGTCTCTGAGTCCATGAAGCAGGAAGGCCTGCACAGCACATATGGTTTCGTAGACGTATTGTGGGCAGCCGATGAATATTAATCATCAGCAGTAGCTTTACCAGCACCATCATACAAGCTTGACAAAGGCCTGTGGAGCCGCGAGCCGCAACCCTGCAACAGTAATAATTGTGGGACTACTCTGGAAAACGATGATCTAGAATTAGATTTCACTCACATGCTTACAAGCAGAGAGAGAAATAGGCTTATAGTGTGGTCCAAGGGCTGGGATATTGTAAAATAGTTTTTGAAGTTCTCTAGATTGAAGAACGGAGTAGTTTGCACTCCATGAAGACTTAGTACAGGTAAATCTATATGGCGGCTACCTGGTTTCATGGAAACAGCAAAATAGTTATTTGCTTGATGGGTATGGCTACTGCCGCTGCTGATCCTCTGTTATACACAATCATAAGCGCTTGCTTTCCGGATTTCATAACGGTGTAACAAAAGCCAAGTTTAAGAGATTATTCCCTAAAGAGAATAAAAATATATTTTTTTATGGAAATGGATTGAGGTGATAATGTGTGTATTAGTTCTAACAAAGAAAACGTGCCTGCTATGGACTGAAAGTTTGCCTTCCCCCGGAATTCATATGATGATATTTGGAGATGGGGCCTCTGGGAGGTGATTAGGTCATGACAGTGGAACCTTCCTGAATGGGATTGGTGCTCTTATAAAAGACGCCTCAGGGCCCTCTCACCCCTTCCCTCGAGTCAGGTTACAGTGAAAAGAAGTCGGTCTATGAACCAGGAAGAAGGGCCTCACCAGACAACGACTCTGTGCCTGGGTCCCGGACTTCCCAGGATCCAGAACTGTGAGAAATACATTTCTGTTGTTTATAAGCCACCGAGGCTATGGTATTTTGCTATAGATGCCTGATCAGACAAAGACAACCCTGAAAATAAAAATTCACAACTCCAAAGCTGCCCTCGTCAACAGAATTAGTATTTATGGCTGGAGAAATCTTAGAGATGATCTATGTCAACTCTAGTCTTTATGATGAGTAAACTAAGGCACAGAGAGGTCAAGTGATTGGCCCAGTGCCACACAGCACTAGAAACCAAATCCCTGTGACATTTGTAGATATAGACTACAGTTCTAATTACATACCAATGACCTAAATTCCATGACATGTAGTATTTATTATTTTGCCAAAACAGGGATTTGAATGCCATTGTAGTGATGCTGTTACATTGAGATAAGTCACTTCACTGGTAAAGGAGCCTAAATGACCACTTAGTATCTAATCTCAACCCAGCTGTGTTGTTTTCTGCTCTAAAGGCACTTAAATTGTTTGGTTACATTTTATTGCCTGGCTTATGTTGTAGACCCTCAATAAAATGTTTCTTAAATGAAGGAGTGGATGAAAGACTACCTTTTATAGAGAAAATTATATGCTGTCGAGGCATTTGCAAATATGATTATTCAAAATTTCCCCTGATGTTAACTTTTGTGAAGGCTAAGGTCAACTCTAGTTTGTATTAATAGTAAAGATCCTCTACATAAAGAAGTGGAATCCCCGGTGGTTTCTGCATGGGAATTTTTTTTTTTTTTTTGCACTTCGTTGAGATAAAAAGCTTTAAAAAAAATTTTTTTTTAAACATATAATGTATTATTTGTTTCATGGTCCAGGTCTGTGATTCATCAGTCTTACACAATTCATAGTGCTCACCATAGCACATACCCTCCCCAATGTCCATCACCCAGCCACCCCATCCCTTCCACCCCCCACCACTCCAGCAACCCTCAGTTTGTTTCCGGAGATTAAGAGTCTCTTATGGTTTGTCTCCCACTCTGGTTTTGTCTTGTTTCATTTTTCCCTCTCTTCTCCTAGGATCCTGTCTTGTTTCTCAAATTTCACGTATCAGTGAGATCATATGATAATTGTCTTTTTCTCATTGACTTATTTCGCTTAGCATAATACCCTCTAGTTCCGTCGTCATCGTTGCAAATGGCAAGATTTCATTTTTTTGTTGGCTGCATAATATTCCATTGTATATATATACCACATCTTCTTTACCCATTCATCTATCAATGGACATCTGGGCTCTTTCCATAGTTTGGCCATTGTAGACATTGCTGCTATAAACATGGGGGTGCATGTGCCCCTTCAGATCACTACATTTGTATCTTTGGGATAAATACCCAGTAGTCTGCCAGGGAATTTGAACCAGGTTCATCATTTGGTGGGGTTAAAATGTAAGACAAAAATAGAGACTTAAAAATATTGAATCAAACCCCTCAAGTTCTGAAACTGTCTCCGAGATTAAGTTAGGGACCTTTGAAAACTGCATCAGAGCTTTCCAGGAATAAATTCAATAAATTATTGCATCAGGGATAAGAAATTTCATACCTAGATGCTGTATGGTGTAATGTAATCAAGATTCCACTTCTGAATATATATGTTTGATTTGGGCAAGTCACTTAGCCTTTCTGATTCTTGGTTTCCTCATCCCTAAAACTGACAATGACACCTGGTGCCAGAGGGTTCTGGGAAGCTGAACCTTGGGAAACTGAGTTGAGCAACCCCCCTGTTTTCTTTCCCATCAGCCTCTCCTTCCTCTATTGCAAGGCCCTGTGGTTGCTTCTATAGCAGGCATTGATGTGACATTCCATGTCAAGCTGTTAGCTCTATGAGGGGTGGGGGAATGTCTCTCCTTTTTCTATCTGCTCAGTAAACGTTTACTGAATGACTAAAGTGTGTAATGCAAATGGAAGGTGTTATTATAATTTCATCTAGGAAGTCTGGTTCTTCAGTTTGATGGTAGTAGGACTTCCTTGATCTTGAGCATGTCCTGACTTCCAGTGCCTAGTTCTGACCCAACAAAAAGAAAGATGGAGAAAACGTATAACCCACGTGTAGGGAATTTTGGCATATGATTTGACTGTCAAAATGTCACTGGGTTGGAATTTCCTGAGCAAGACGTGGTGTTAGCCTATCCTTGAGGAAGTCTGTACTTTAAAAAAAATTTTTTTCTAATAGAATTCAGGGATCTGTTCCCTCCTTCAGAGTTAAATAACATAACCACTGAATAACGTAGCCATCAAATAACATAGCCATGTAAAGGGACCAGCATAGTCTATGGCTCATAGTGAATCTCAGAAAATATTGGCTTTCCTGTACCCTGGCAAACTTCCAAACCAAGTTCTGTATTTCTATTACTGGTGATTTTCCTATCTGGTTTCACTGAGGATCTTTACAATTTGGGAAAACTTCTCTTCATATTAGTCATAAGTCAGATACACCTTGGCCTCACCCTACTAAATTTGGGGTTGGCCTTAGTCGACCCAATGGTAAATTGAAGCATGGTGACCCTGGGCAATGTTCAATTCAAAATTTGTTTTTTTCCTGGCCCATGGACTATGAGGGGACCTCACAGTGGGTAGGAATGAGAGGCTTCTGTGTATTCCTTCCCCTTGCTGATAGAGTACGTGAGTGAGGCCTCCTTGCTGTTCTCTCTTGCCACATGATAGCTTTTTCCTCTGTCCCACCAAAGCACGCCCTTCCTTCCTGCTCAAGAGCTTGCCCTTGTTAGCCAAGCCAATACACTCAGCTCAGTGGAGAAAGGTGAAAGATTGTGTGATTGTGTGTGTGTGTGTTCGTGTGTGTGTACATGGTGTACAAGAAAGAGGGGGTTCTCTTTAGATTTTGTAGTGAGTCCCATTTTAATTTGTTGCATTGTGTCACTGTCTCTACACTGTAACAAGGATCATTGTTTTGAAGACTGACTTCTCAGGGTTTTTGTCAAACTGAAAATAATGAAGATTATAGCAAATGATAGAAGCAGAAATGGGAAAGTCCATAGCTCTGAGATTATATTTAATGCAATGATGTGTCTACTTGCTATAATATTTTATTGTTTTGTTTTCCCCAAAGCAGAGTTTACAATGATCTTACTAAAGGGTTTCAAGTCATTTTGGTAAGTGATCTTTTGTTTGTGTCTTTTAATTACCCAGATCGGTTTTTCCTTAACTTCATCTCATCTTAAAACTTTTCAGAGGCTCTGCCAGGATAGCTTAGGGGGCACCAGGTTTCTTGCTAGACAGCCAGAAAACCATTATATATTTGTTCTGGGGAATTGTAAAAAAAAAAAAATAATAAATAAAAATAAAAATAAAAGGTGTAAGGGAGTGGTTTTTGTAATCACACACTCTTCTTGGGCCCCAAACCACTGTGTGCTCTTTCCTGAGCCTAAACCCAAAGCTATATATGGTATTGGTATGAAACAGCATCATGCTAGAGATAATTATGTCTGTCTTGAGGACTTGACCCAAGCAGGCTGACACTTCATAACGAAAGTCTTGTGATTCTGGAGCACTCAGCATTTGCCTGGGGCTGTTTATAAGCCTACTCTGTTAAAGACGCAGGCCTTTTTAAGAGAAATGCTATGTCCTTGGAACTCCTCAAAACTTTTCACTTTAAGTTAATTGCAGTCTTTCCTGTGGGCCCAGAATCAAGTAAATATGCACTTTAAAATGAACTTCTGATGTCCATTCATGAATGTACCAGGTCTGGAAGACATAACATTTTTTGGAAAGCCGAGATCTGGGACACCCACATTTTCATGGTTACTTCATTATTGTAAAACTTGATCTGAAATCCTGTGATACATGTCCCCAGAGGAAAGACATACTGAACATCCATCGTTCTATCAACTGTGGATAATTGAATCCAGTTGCACAGTGAGTGCATTGTGCAGAAGAAGGAAAACAGCTCGGGGAGCGTATGTGTCTTGCTCAGGATTCCCCCGAGTTCCAGCTGCTTCAATCTCTATCCCTCACTGTCTCCTCTGGCTGTCCTCCAGCCCCACCAGTTTTTCCCCTCTTGCTGGTCTCTATGACGAAAACTGCCCCTAGGCAGAGGCATGAAGAAGGTCTATCCCAGACTCTGAGGCTTGGTATCAAGTCCCCGTTCCTACTGGTCTGGCTTTGTGTCTGGCTTAGAGTCTGTGTCCCAGCTCTGAAAACTGTATTTCCAGACCTTCTTATTCCCATTTGCTGACTCCTGATCAAAGTCACTTAGAGCCCTGGTCCCTCTAAAGATGAGTTCTCTCCTGGTTTTGCTGGTTTACCTTCCAGGGCGGGGGGCCTTTCACTAATCACAGACAGGTGACAGTGCCCTGATTAATAACAACAGCAACAACAACAATAATAAAGATGACGGCTAACATATATTAGTTACTTATAATGTACCAGGAAGAGTGCTAAGTGCTTTACATATAGCATCCTACTGAATTTTTATAGACACTTTGTAAAGTAGATAATATTCCCATTTATAAGTAGATAAACTGAGGTTCAAAGAGGTTGAATGGATAAGTTGCCCAAGATCACTGAGCCCCTTGCCGAGATGTGAATGCAGTCACACATTAGATATAACACTCTTCTACTGTGTGAAGACTGACCTTTCTTATGCTCAGTGCCTGCCTTGATTGCCAAGTGTGACCCACCACCCCCTCTGGATCCCCTGTAGCTCTGCTCCGTCTCCTCTTGGGGCACCTTCATGTTGGGCCTCCCTGATGAGACTTCCTGATACTGACAGCTCTATGAAACCATACTGTTGTCTGTTGCCTGGTGCTTTGGACACCTGCTCCTTCCTGAAATGAGCATCTCCCCATCGCAGGCAGCAAAGTGACTGCCCATATCACCTGGCAGGGGCCAGTATCAGTCCAGTCCCCCTGAGTCTACTCTGCTGTGCTAGAGCTGGTTCCGGGTATGTTACTCAGCTTGCTAGGGATTTAACTAGATAGTGGGAAAAGAGGGGACTGAGATCAGCATTCAGATTGTACAGAGAAAAAAGCACATTAAATAATATGAGTAGTTTGTCTGCATTTTAGGAAAAAATTAAAAGCTGTGATGTAACTTTTAAAGTTCAGGAATGCAACTTCTTGAGCTCCTTCATAAATATTCATGCGTCATCTCATAAGTTTTCCAAAATTGATTATGTTGTAAAAAATTTTTTTTTTAATTTTATTTATTTAGTAGACAGAGAGATAGAGAGCACAGATAGGCAGAGCGGCAGGCAGAGGGAGAAGCAGGTTCTCCTCTGAGCAGGGAGCCCGATGCGGGGCTCGATCCCAGGACCCCAGGATCATGACCTGAGCTGAAGGCAGAAGCTTAACCGACTGAGCCACCCAGGCCCCCCTATTTTGTAAAAATTTTAATTGGTCTGCAAAACTTGCACTTTTCTCAGTCTAAATATGCTAAAGATCATCCCTTGTCTTACAAATACAGCAAATTTAGCCCAGAGTGACTCACAACTGAACTCTTGGTCCATTATTTATGCTCTTATCAGATTGTACCTATGTGTATTCCTGTGTTTACATTCTCAGCTGCCTGTTCCTACAATGCTTGATTTTTGACCCAAATATCTAACTCTTCTATTTCGTACCATCTGGGCTACTCCTCACACCTAATTCCTTTCTATCTCCAAATGAACCTCAGTTGCTTACATATTTGTACTTTTGGTAATCTTCTGCACATAGTTTTATTTACTTTGACATAAGCATCCCATTTTCTTAACCTTGACCAATCTCTGCAGTTTCTAGCTGGGTGGCTTTGGGCAACTGGATGAACCACTCAATGTCCCTGAGACATCATCTATAAGGTGGCAGATAATAACCACTCATGCAAAGTCCTTATGAGAGTGACTGGCAGATAGGAAGTATTTCATACAGGCTGGCTACATGTTCTCTCCACCAGAGACAGGAAGCTCTGCTCTAAGGATTGGCCAGTGTCCCATTCTACTAGATGACAAAGGACCCGACTGTGGGAGGAATAAGAATAATACCACTTTTTGAGCACCTTCTCTGCTTTAGTCCCATTGCCAAGCACTTATATTATTTCACTAATTCTCCCAACAATCACAGATGGGTAGACACCACCACCCCTGTTTATAGGTCTGGGATAATGAACAGTTTGGGGTTTGGAGAGTAGTTTTTTCTCCCTTGCTTTTCAGAGACCATGTCTCTGGCCATGTTCTATACCACTTTTATGCTTGCTTGAGGTGGCAGGTGTTGTTCTGCACTGTGTCTTGTGGTTTTCCATGTGGTAGGAGGTCAGAGGAACTGGAGCGGGCTCTGGGGAACTGTAGGAGGCCTTCCATGTTTTGCAGGAATGCGGGAAGTTCCTGGCAGTATGGATACAGATTTGTGTATACCTCATGGATACTTTCTGGGAAAAGAAGCTTGTTGGAGGCCAGAGAGAGATTAGGGAATGGAGAGTGTTGTGGGATAATGTTAATGAAAAACAGAATACTTCTGTGAAGATAATGTATTTAGTTATGTTCATGGGATGAATAATTGAGGACATCTGAAAAGGACTAGAATCTCGGAGCAATTCCTTGATCTGAGAGTGAGGAACCAAGTGGCAGGGAGCCCCAGAATCTGCCCGTGGTCATTTCACTGCAATGGCCCTGCCAGAACCCTGCATCATGGCAGACTCCAGATCTTTTCTCTAGGACTGGGGAAAGATCTGGACCAAGTGCTCCTCAGGTGCGCTGCTATATTTCCAAGCAGGCAAGGAATTATGGGGTGACTTTTGGTTCAGTTTCTAAGGCAAGTGTGTTTGCTTAGAATAAGACTTTTGCTAGGTAGCTGGGAAGAAAAATAGAACATTTAATTCTAAACCCCCAGTGTTCAAGTATTTCATAATTGCTACTTAGCTTCTAAAAAGAGAAGAGCGGAGTACACAGTAGGGGCAAATGGACCCTGTTTGCTGCGATGGGGTTTAGGTCGCAAATCCCCAGTGGGTTGGAATATATATCAGCTGTGAGTATGCCCTTTGCTGGTCTAGGTTCAGGCAGAATAGGAAAAGCTGAAAGATAATTCAAGGTAAAATAAGTATAAATAGGAATAAGACAAGAAAGCATAATCCTAAAGACAGACTCGAAAGTGAGTGAGTGCTATGCTCATGAATGTGAAAGGACATGAGACTGGCCCTATAGAAATCTCCAGCTGCCTCTGTTGGATTTCGTTTTGTATAGAACCTCCTCAGCACAAAGTTGCCATGTCCCCTCTCAGGAGATAGCAAGCCCAGGTGGTAGAAACCTTGAGCTTCTCTCTGGCTGAACCATGCCTAAAACACTAACAATAGCATTCTAAGAGGGAAATCTCTAAGGAAAGTTGTATTCCCTGGGGCTGGAGATCCTAGCCTGGACTACAGTGGTTTCTTTTTTGCAATAAGATACTTCTTTCAGGCATAAAACTTAGACAGAATTCTAATATGTAAACTGTTAAGAATGTATGCTATGTGTATAAATTGGTTTTATGAATTTAAATGTAGTGAAACTTTGCTGCACACTCTCTTTACTGGATACGTAACAATGAGGAGGGTGCGAGGAGATATCCATTCACTGAAAAAGAGCCTACACACCAAATTTCCAAAACAAATAAAGAAATCATAAGCTCAGTAATACAGTTATGAAAGCAATGAACTGAACGTGAACTTTACTCCATGAAGCAGCCTGAATAAGACATTAACATAGAATGCACAAAGACATAAATGAAAGAATGATTTTCATTAAAAGTGGCAAGGAATTATGAAACAAGTTCTGGTAAAAATGAAAAAAACTTAAGGAATAAAGGAAACCATTAAGGAAAATGGAGAATAGATTAAAAGGTTTCAAATATCTTTATTTTGAAGGAGTACAAGAAGAATAAAATAGAGGTAATGGTGGAGAACCAGTATTTCAAAAGATGGTAATTTAAAAATATACCATTATTGAAGAATAGAGCCTTTGGATTAAAATTGTGCTCCAGAATGAATAAAAATAAATTCTGAAGTAGACACATGATGGTGGAACTGTAGAGGCATATTAGTTTGCTAGGGCTGCCATGACAAAGTACCAAGACTGGATGGCTTAAATAAGAAAAATTAAATTTCTCACCATTTTGGAGGCTGTAAGTCCAAGAGAAAAGTTCTGGCAGGGTTGGTTCCTTCTCAGATGTCTCTTCTTGGCTTGCAAATGGCTAACTCCTCACTGTGCCTTCACATGATCTTTGCTCTGTGCTGGTCTGTGTCCTAATCTCCTCATAAGGGTAGAAATCAGGTTCGCTGAGGGCCCACCCTAATGCCTCATTTCAAATTAATCACCTTGCTAAAGGCCTTATCTCCAAACACAGTCATGCTTTGAGGTACTAAATGCTGGGCTTCCATACATGAATTTTGAGGGGCATCCATAATTCTCAGCCCATAACACAAGGATAAGGAATAAAATCTTAAGAGCTACGAATGAGAAAAGATTCTGACGAAAGAGTGGCCTTCAGACTTGCACCTGCTTTGATGTCAGTGACAACAGATGCCAGAAGACAAGAGAGCAGGAGCTGTTGATCTTGATTTAAAATGAGGCAGAATATTGTTTAAAAATGAAATGCAGGTAAATTAAGTAGTTTTTTCAAGGCAAAACTAATAAATGGTAGGGCCAGGCTTTGATTTCAAGTAGTCTGTGCTTTTAATCATTGTGCTATTAGGAACAAAAAGGAACATAACTACAGTTATCATGATTTAAAAACAAAAAAAGGAAATACCATGAACATGTTTGTGTTAATAATTTTGAAAATTTAGGTGCAATTAGTATTTTTTTTCGCAATTAGTATTTTTAAAAAAATGTTATTGAAATTGATAAAAGGAAATAGAAAACCTGATTAAATATCAATTACTACAGGGATGTCTGGGTGGCTCAGTCAGTTACGCGTCTGCCTTCGGCTCAGGTCATGATCCCAGCATCTTGGTATCAAGCCCCACATCAGGCTCCGTGCTCGGTGGGGAGCCTACTTCTCCCTCTCCCTCTGCCTGCCTGTCTGCCTACTTGTGATCTCACTGTCTTTGTCAAAAATAAATAAAATCTTTTAAAAAAATCAATTACTACAGATATTTAATGCCAAATCAAAAGTCTTCTCTTCTCACAAGTAAACAGGCCCAGATGATTTTTTTCCTTAAAAATTTGTTATTGTTATGTTAATCACCATACATTACATCATTAGCTTTTGATGCAGTGTTCCATGAATCATCGTTTGTGCATAACACCCAGGGCTCCACACAGAATGTGCCCTCTTTAATACCCATCACCAGGCTAACCCATCCCCCCACCCCCCTCCCCTCTAGAACGCTCAGTTTGTTTTTCAGAGTCCATCGTCTCTCATGGTTCGTCTCCTCCTCTGATTTACCCCCTTTCATTCTTCCCCTCCTGCTCTCTTCTTCTTTTTTTTTTTTTCTTAACATATATTGCATTATTTGATTCAGAAGTACAGGTCTGTGATTCAACAGTCTTGCACAATTCACAGCGCTCACCATAGCACATACCCTCCCCAATGTCTATCACCCAGCCACCCCATCCCCCCCAACCCCCCCACTACAGCAACCCTCAGTTTGTTTCCTGAGGTTAAGAATTCCTCATATCAGTGAGGTCATATGATACATATCTTTCTCTGATTGACTTATTTCACTCAGCATAACACCCTCCAGTTCCATCCACGTCATTACAAATGGCAAGATCTCATTCCTTTTGATGGCTGCATGATATTCCATTGTGTATATATACCACCTCTTCTTTATCCATTCATCTGTCGATGGATATCTTGGCTCTTTCCACAGTTTGGCTATTGTGGACATTGCTGCTATAAACCTTGGGGTGCACGTACCCCTTCGGATCCCTACATTTGTATCTTTGGGGTAAATACCCAGTACTGCAATTGCTGGATCGTATGGTAGCTCTATTTTCAACTTTTTGAGGAACCTCCATACTGTTTTCCAGAGTGGTTGCACCAGCTTGCATTCCCACCAACAGTGTAGGAGGGTTCCCCTTTCTCCGCATCCCCGCCAACATCTGTTGTTTCCTGACTTTTAATTTTTGCCATTCTGACTGGTGTGAGGTGGTATCTCATTGAGGTTTTGATTTGGATTTCATGCCGAGCGATGTTGAGCACTTTTTCATGTGTCTGTTGGCCATTTGGATGTCTTCTTTGGAAAAATGTCTGTTCATGTCTTCTGCCCATTTCTTGATCGGATTATTTGTTCTTTGGGTGTTGAGTTTAATAAGTTCTTTATAGATTTTGGATACTAGCCCTTTATCTGATATGTCATTTGCAAATATTTTCTCCCATTCTGTCGGTTGTCTTTTGGTTTTGTGGACTGTTTCTTTTGCTGTGCAAAAGCTTTTTATCTTGATGAAATCCCAATAGTTCATTTTTGTCCTGGCTTCCCTTGTCTTTGGTGACATTTCTAGGAAGAAGTTGCTGTGGCTGAGGTCGAAGAGGTTGCTGCCTGTGTTCTCCTTTAGGATTTTGATGGATTCTTGTCTCACATTTAGGTCTTTCAAAAATTTGGAGTCTATTTTTGTGTGTGGTGTAAGGAAATGGTCCAGTTTCATTGTTCTGCATGTGGCTGTCCAATTTTCCCAACACTATTTGTTGAAGAGACTGTCTTTTTTCCATTGGACATTTTTTCCTGCTTTGTCAAAGATGAGTTGACCATAGAGTTGAGTGTCCATTTCTGGGCTCTCTATTCTGTTCCATTGATCTATGTGTCTGTTTTTGTGCCCGTACCATACTGTCTTGATGATGACAACTTTGTCATAGAGCTGGAAGTCTGGAATTGTGATGCCGCCAGCTTTGCTTTTCTTTTTCAACATTCCTCTGGCTATTTGGTGCCTTTTCTGGTTCCATACTAATTTTAGGATTATTTGTTCCATTTCTTTGAAAAAAGTGGTTGGTATTTTGATGGGGATTGCATTGAATGTGTAGATTGCTCTAGGTAGCATTGGCATCTTCACAATATTTGTTCTCCCAATCCAGGAGCATGGAACGTTTTTCCATTTCTTTGTGTCTTCTTCAATTTCTTTTTTTTTTTAATTTTTTTAAAAGATTTTATTTATTTATTTGAGAGAGAGAGAGAATGAGAGATAGAAAGCACAAGAGGGAAGAGGGTCAGAGGGAGAAGCAGACTCCCTGCTGAGCAGGAAGCCCGATGTGGGACTCGATCCCGGGACTCCAGGATCATGACCTGAGCCGAAGGCAGTCGTCTAACCAACTGAGCCACCCAGGCGCCCTCTTCTTCAATTTCTTTCATGAGTATTTTATAGTTTTCTGAGTACAGATCCTTTGCCTCTTTGGTTAGATTTATTCCTAGGTATCTTATGGTTTTAGGTGCAATTATAAATGGGATCGCCTCCTTAATTTCTCTCTCTTCTGTCTTGTTGTTGGTATATAGGAATGCCACTGATTTCTGTGCATTGATTTGATATCCTGCCACTTTACTGAATTCCTGTATGAGTTCTAGCAGTTTTGGGGTGGAGTCTTTTGGGTTTTCCAAATACAGTATCATATCATCTGCAAACAGTGAGAGTTTGACTTCCTCTTTGCCGATTTGGATGCCTTTGATTTCTTTCTGTTGTCTGATTGCTGTGGCTAGGACTTCTAATACTATGTTGAATAGCAGTGGTGATAGTGGACATCCCTGCCGCGTTCCTGACCTTAGGGGGAAAGCTCTCAGTTTTTCCCCATTGAGAATGATATTCGCTGTAGGTTTTTCATAGATGGCTTTTATGATATTGAGATATGTACCCTCTATCCCTATACTCTGAAGAGTTTTGATCAAGAAAGGATGCTGTACTTTGTCAAATGCTTTTTCTGCATCTATTGAGAGGATCATATGATTCTTGTTCTTTCTTTTGTTAATATATTGTATCATGCTGATTGATTTGCGGATGTTGAACCAAACTTGCAGCCCAGGGATAAATCCCACTTCGTCATGGTGAATAATCCTTTTAATATACTCTTGGATCCTATTGGCTAGTATTTTGGTGAGAATTTTTGCATCCATGTTCATCAAGGATATTAGTTTGTAATTTTCCTTTTTGATGGGGTCTTTGTCTGGTTTTGGGATCAAGGTAATGGTGGCCTCCTAAAATGAGTTTGGAAGTTTTCCTTCCATTTCTATTTTTTTGGAACAGTTTCAGGAGAATAGGTATTAATTCTTCTTTAAATGTCTGATAGAATTCCCCTGGGAAGCCATCTGGCCCTGGGCTTTTGTTTGTTGGGAGATTTTTGATGACTGCTTCAATTTCCTTATTGGTTCTAGGTCTGTTCAGGTTTTCTATTTCTTCCTGGTTCAATTTTGGTCGTTGATACATCTCTAGGAATGCATCCATTTCTTCCAGGTTATCTAATTTGCTGGCATAGAGTTGCTCACAATATGTTCTTATAATTGTTTGTATTTCTTTAGTGTTGGTTATGATCTCTACTCTTTCATTCATGATTTTGTTGATTTGGGTCATTTCTCTTTTCTTTTTGATAAATCTGGCCAGGGGTTTATCAATCTTGTTAATTCTTTCAGAGAAACAGCTCCTAGTTTTGTTAATCTGTTCTACTGTTCTTTTGGTTTCTATTTCATTGATTTCTGCTCTGATATTTAGTATTTTTCTTCTCCTGCTGGGTTTAGGCTTTATTTGCTGTTTTTTCTGTAGCTCCTTTAGGTGTAGGGTTAGGTTGTGTATTTGAGACCTTTCTTGTTTCTTGAGAAAGGCTTGTATTGCTATATACTTTCCTCTCAGGACTGCCTTTGCTGCATCCCAATGATTTGGAACAGTTGTGTTTTCATTTTCACTGGTTGAATTTTTTAAAATTCTTCTTTAATTTCCTGGTTGACCCATTCATTCTTTAGTAGGATGCTCTTTAGCCTCCATGTATTTGAGTTCTTTCCGACTTTCCTCTTGTGATTGAGTTCTAGTTTCAAAGCCTTGTGGTCTGAAAATAGGCAGGGAATAATCCCAATCTTTTGGTACCAGTTGAGACTTGATTTGTGACCTAGGATGTGATTTATTCTGGAGAATGTTCCATGGGCACTAGAGAAGAATGTGTATTCTGTTGCTTTGGGATGGAATGTTCTGAATATGTCTGTGAAGTCCATTTGGTCCACTGTGTCATTTAAAGTCTTTATTTCCTCGTTGATCTTTTGCTTAGATGATCTGTCCATTTCAGTGAAGGGGGTGTTAAAGTCCCCCAGTATTATTGTATTGTTGTCAATGTGTTTCTTTGCTTTTGTTATTAATTGCCTTATATAATTGGCTGCTCCCATGTTAGTGGCATAGATATTTACAATGGTTAGATCTTCTTGTTGGATAGACCCTTTAAGTAGGATATAGTGTCCTCCCTCATCTCTTATTACAGTCTTTGGTTTAAAATCTAATTTGTCTGATATAAGGATTGCCACCCCAGCTTTCTTTTGGTGTCCATTAGCATGGTAAATGGTTTTCCACCCCCTCACTTTCAATGTGGGGGGTGTTTGGTTCTAAAATGAGTCTCTTTTAGACAGCATATCGATGGGTCTTGTTTTTTAATCCAATCTGATAGCCTGTGTCTTTTGATTGGGGCATTTAGCCCATTTACATTCAGGTAACTCTTGAAAGATATTAATTTAGTGCCATTGTATTGCCTGTAAGGTGACTCTTACTGTATATTGTCTGTGTTCCTTTTGTTCTGTGCTGCTTTTAGACTCTCTCTGCTTAGAGGAGCCCTTTCAATATTTCTTGGAGGGCTGGTTTCGTGTTTGCAAATTCCTTTAGTTTTTGTTTGTCCTGGAAGACTTTTATCTTTCCTTCTATTTAAATGACAGCCTAGGAGGATATAGTATTCTTGGCTGCATATTTTTCTCGTTTAGTGCTCTGAATATATCATGCCAGTCCTTTCTGGCCTGCCAGGTCTCTGTGGATAGGTCTGTTGCCAATCTAATGTTTCTACCATTGTAGGTTACATATCTCTTCTCTCGAGCTGCTTTCAAGATTTTCTCTTTGTTTCTGTGACTCATAAGTTTTACTATTAGATGTTGGGGTGTTGACCCATTTTTATTGATTTTGAGAGGGGTTCTCTCTGCCTCCTGGACTTTGATGACTATTTCCTTCCCCACATTAGGGAAGTTCTCTGCTATAATTTGCTCCAATATACCTTCTGCCCCTCTCTCTCTTCTTCTTCTGGGATCCCAATTATTCTAATGTTGTTTCGTCTTATCGTATTGCTTATCTCTTGAATTCTGTCCTCGTGATCCAGTGGTTGTTTATCTCTCTTTTTCTCAGCTTCTTTATTTTCCATCATTTGGTCTTCTATATCGCTGATTCTCTCTTCTGCCTCATTTATCCTAGCAGTTAGTGCCTATTTTTGATTGCACCTCATTAATAGCCTTTTTGATTTCGACTTGGTTAGATTTTAGGTCTTTTATTTCTCCAGAAAGGGTTACTCTAATAACTTCCATGCTTTTTCAAGCCCAGCTAGTATTTTTAAAATCATGATTCTGAACTCTAGGTCTGACATCGTACTAATGTCCGTATTGAGTAGGTCGCTGGCAGACTGTACTACCTCTTGTTCTTTTTGCTGAGGTGATTTTTTTCGTCTTGTCATTTTGTCCAGAGGAGAATAGATGAATGAGAGAACAAAATGCTAACAGGTTAACAACGTCCCCAGCAAATATACTCTATACAAATCAGAAAAGACCTGAAACCAGGGGAAAAGAAAGGGAAAGAAAGAAAAAAGAAAGCGAAAAAAAAAAAAGAAAAGAAAAAGATAAAAACAAACAAAAACAGAACAAAACAAAATAAACAGAATATGATCAAATATGAGCAGGCTGGTGCATGGATCAGTGCCACACACTAGATTTTGGATGTATTTTGGTCTCTTAGAAGAAAGTGCCTCCTAAAATTTTTCAAAGAAAGAAAGATTTATATATGTACAAAATAAGGGTTGATACCATGAAGGGATTCAATATGACTGTAAAGATGAAAATTATAAAAAATTTTAAAAAAGGAATTGATAAGAAAGTGTTTGAAGAAAGAAAGAAGAGGATTAAAAAAAAGGAAAGAAAGAAAGAAAAAAAGGGGAGAGAATGTGATCAGGCAGAAGACTAGAACAAAGCCATACACTAGAGATTTAGGGTATATTTTGATTAGTTAGAAGAAACTGTATCTTAAAATTTTAAAGAGAGAACAACTTATATATATATATATGCCAGAAATAAGGGTAACTACTATGAAAGGATATTATATGACTCTAAGAATGAAAAATAAAAATGTTTTTTTAAAAAAAGGGATTGATAAGATGTTGGTTGAAAATGGGAAAAAGAAAAATAAAAAAAAAACAGTTAAAAAAAATTAACTTTGAAAGACTAATGAATCATGAGGGGGAGGTGAACCATGAGAGATGATGGACTCTGAAGAACAAACTGAGGGTTCTAGAGGGGAGGGGGTGGGGGCATGGGTTAGCCTGGTGATGGGTATTAAAGAGGGCACGTTCTGTGTGGAGCACTGGGTGTTATGCACAAACAATTAATCATGGAACACTACATCAGAAACTAATTATGTAATGTATGGTGATTAACATAACAACAACAACAAAAAAGGCCATGAATTCTATGTGCAGTATTCCCCTAACGCTGGAGTTCTGCCATTCTCATTGATCAGTAAACTTGGTCTTGGAGGGCTGTTCTTGCTGATGTTCTGGGGGAGGGGCCTGTTGCTGTGGTTCCCAGATGTCTTTGCCGGAGGTGGAATTGCCCTGCCCTTGCCGGGTCCCGGCTAAGTAATCTGCTTGGGTTTGCTCTTGGGAGCTTTTGTTCCCTGTAAGCTTTCCGTACAGCTTTGGAGGACAAGAGTGAAAATGGCGGCCTCCCAATCTCGCCCGGGAGAACCCGAGAACTCGGGGCCCCACTCCTCAGTGCACCCCCAGAGAAAAGGAGTCAGTCACTCCCGTCTCCCTGGTCTCCGGCTGCACTCCATGCTCACCCGGCCTGTGACCGAGCGTTTCTATCTCTGGCACCCGACCGCGTGTGGAGTCTCCAAACCCAGCAGATCCCTGTGGTGCGCTCCCGCGCCACTCCTCCTGGGGGAGGAAGGGGTCTCCCCGGCTCTGCTGCTTGTTGGGTCCCTGCTGGAGGAGCAGTGGCCCAACTGGGCTGCAGATCACAGTTTATGGCAACCCCATCCTGAGATCCCGCACCTCGGCTCCGTCTCTGCAGCTGGCTTCCCTGCTCTGATACCTGGGAGCTCTGCTGCACTCAGGCACCCCCGGTCTTTCTGTGACCCCGAGGGTCCTGAGACCACACTGTCCCGCGAGTGTTCCACCCCCCACTCAGCCACTGGAACGACGTCCCTCAGCAGAGCCAGCTTCTAAAAGTTCCGATTTTGTGCTCCGTGGCTCTATCACTTGCCAGAAGCGGCTGACGGAGGCCCCCTCCCCTGCCGTCTATCCTCCCGAATATCGCCTCGGATTCACTTCTCCCAGGTCCTACCTTCCAGAAAGTGGTCGCTTTTCTGTTCAGAGAGTTGTTGCTATTCTTTTCTTCGATCTCCTGTTGAGTTCGTAGGTGTTCAGAATGGTTTGATCCCTATCCAGCTGTATTCCTGAGACCAGAAATCCAGGTCTCCTACTCCTCCGCCATCTTGCTCTGATTTTCTTTTTTAAAGATTTTATTTATTTATTTGACAGAGAGAGACACAGCGAGAGAGGGAACACAAGCAGGTAGAGTGGGAGAGAGAGAAGCAGGCTTCCCTTGGAGCAGGGAGCCTGATGCAGGGCTCAATCCCAGGACCCTGGGATCATGACCTGAGCTGAAGGCCGATGCTTAATGACTGAGCCACCCAGGTGCCCCGGCCCAGATGATTTTACTGACAATTTTTGACAAAATGTTCAAGAATAGATAATTTTTTAAAAAGATTTTATTTATTTATTTATTTGAGAGAGAGAGAGAGAGCTGGGGTAGGAGCAGAGGGAGAGGGAGAAGCACACTCTACCTCGAGTGTGGAGCCTGACATGGGGCAAATCTCATAACCCCAAGTTCACCACCTGAGCAAAAATCAAGAGTTGGATGCTCAACCGACTGAGCCACTAGGAGCCCCAAGACCAAATAAATTTTATATTATATAAATAGTTTCAGGAAATTGAAAAAAAACAGTAAATCCATTTAGCTCACTTATGATTCCAGTAGAAGTTTGATGCTAACAAGAGCAGCATAAAAAAAGTTTTAGATCTCTTTTACTTATGCACAGAATTTCCAACTGAAGAAAAAAACCCTTAAATAAGCTGATTCCATCAGTAAAAATTAAACCAAGGCTATGGCCAGGAATATAAAAATCATTTATCAGCCAAAAATATAAGGCACATAAACTAGTAGATTAAATAAGAAAATAAAAACATCGCAAAAGATGTAGGGAAAGTATCTAATTTGATAATTCTTGATTTGAATTATTATAAAATAGGAATAGGAAATTTCCTTTCCCTAATAATTGTACCTACTAATAAATATTCTGTAATTCTGTAATAAATATCATATTCAATAATGAGACCTTAGAAGCATTCTTATTAAAGTCAGGAAGAATCCAAGGGTGTCCTTAGTCAACATTTCTTTTCAACTTTGTACTAGAGATTCTAGACAATGAGATAGGATAGGTCAAAGAAAAATGATTAAAAAGGAAGAGATCAAACTATCCTTATTTGCAGGTGATGGGATTTACTACCTAGGAAAGCAAAAAGAATTTACAAGTAAATCTTACAAATAATAAAAGAGTTTAGCAACATTGGTTGTTGGCTATAAGATCAACATAAAAATATCAATAGCATTCTGTAATAGAAAATGAATAAATTGAAATACCCCTTTTATAATAAGACCTAAAAATAGAAGGTAGATGGAAACAAATATAGCAAAGAATGTGTAGAATCTTCATGGAGAAAATTATAAAACATTGAAGGACACAAAAGAAAACTGAATAAATGGAGAGACAGATAATGAACATGAGTAAGGCAATTCAATATTGTAAAGACAGGAATTCTCCTCAAGTTAATCCATATACTCAGTGTAATTCTAATGAAATGTTGTAAGGACATTTTGTGGTGCTCTATCCTAAAATTAATATTAAACAGCAAATTGTGAAAAATAAGGAAATTGAAGATTAACAACATGGAGGGCTTGTCCTATCCTATGTCAAGGCCTATTACACGCTGTAAAATTGAACAATTTGACCAATCAAAAAAAACAAACAGCCCAGAAGCAGACCCATGTGTATATGTGACAGGGGTTACATTTCACATCAAATAGAAGAATGGCGAGAATAACCAATACATATTGATGGGAGAATCAGCCACGTGTAAAAAAAGTGAATCCTTATCTCAAACTACAAAAATCATTCCAGGTATACTCAAGGCCTAAATATAAAGTGAAAAAAATAGAAGATTTAGATGAAAATATAAAATAAATATATAATATAAATATATAAAATAAAATATGAAACTTTAGGGAAGGAATTGATAGAGATATCACAAGCACAAGACATGAAGGAATAGATTGATATATTTGACTACATTAAAATAAAAAAAATGTTCAACAGAAGGCACTCTTAGAGTTCACAGACAAGCCACAGGATGGAAGGGGATAGTTGTCGTGCATAAAACAGACAAAAAGGTTATTAATCTTACAAATTAATACAAAGAGACAAACAACCCAAAAGAGAACTTGCAAAATAAATAATTCTAATAAGAGGAAGTTAAAATGGAGAATAAAACATATGAAAAGATGCTCAAACTAAATTGTAATTTGCAAAATGCGAATTAAAAGTGTGATACAATTTCACGCCTGTCAGGTTAGTAAAAATGAACAATACCAAGTGCTGTGGAGGATGTTGGCCAGTCGCAACACTCACACAAGGAGAAGAACACGCAGTATTAGGGAAAACATTTTGGAGAGTACTTTGGCAATATCTTGTCATGTTTCACCTGAGTATGCTCTATGAAGTAGCTCTCCTACTTCAAGATACATCCATTTGAGGGGCTTTACACTTGTGAGCAAGGAGTCTCATGTACTGTTGAATTGTTTTTAATAGAGGAGGTGCCTCGCTTGTGATACAGTCGTACAACAGAGACTTCTAACCTACCAGTTTAAAATGAATTAATTAGAACCATGTGTATTAATATGGATAAATCTCAAAAAAAATGTTGAGCAAAAAAAAAGTACAGAGTGGTTATCATAGATATAAAACATAATATATATGTTACATATATTGTAAAATATCACTACATAAAACTATAGATACTTATAAAATTTGTAACATTACTAAAGCTGCATGAAAATGAAAAACATAGAGTACATTATAGAGGTTTTCTCTGGAGGAGAATTAATGGAATGGGATTGGGGAGTGACATGTTGGAATTTTCAACTGTACTCCTAATGTTTTATTTCCAAACAAAGGAAAGCATAACAAAGCAGGCAAGTATGGCCAATGTTCAAGAATGTCCATTGTTATCTTCTATAATTTCAATAGAAAAAATTTCAATTTCAATAAAAATATCTCATAGTTAAAAATAAAGTATAACCTTGTTTATGAGAAAGACTCAATGAGGAAAAATGGACTCTGAGTAAAAACTTAGTGTGTCACACCACAGACTGATAGATTTATTGTGTGATGCAGATAAAAGCAAAGGAAAGTCCATTTTAACTGTTACATGCTAGAGCACTGAGTTTTAAGCATGTTAGTAATGTATTATACCAAACTCCAATATATAAAACAGATGAATGGAATTTTATTAAGATAAAGGTAAATTAATTAAATAATATAAAATATATGTGAAAATATAAAAACGAATATATACGTATATTCATTACAGTGCATGAAGACTAGATTAAGAACTCCTATTATCCATAAGAAAAAGACAGATAACCCCATAGAAAAATTCTCAAAGAGGACACCCAAATGGCCAATAAACATATGGTACTGAACCTTGCTAGTTGGTAGTAGGGGGACCCTATGTCCCGGTTTGCTAGTAACAATCCCAGTTTACTTTGCTTTACTTGCTAAAATTTTAAAAACACCCCTTCGCTTTTGGTTTAGATGATACATTTTGTGGTTGCCCTACTTACCAGGGAAATACAAATTAAAATCACAGTGAGAGACCACTACACATCAAAATGAAAAAGACTGGCAATGCCAAAGGTTTGCAAGGATGTGGGCCAATACTAACTCTTACACACTGAATAGTGGGAAAGAGCCTGTGGATAATTCCAGTCGCTTCCACACTGGAGCCTATTTGGGGAGGCTGAGAGGGGTGACTGTTTTTACCAAGCATGGGTTACCTCATCTTAGGATTTTTAGGACCCTGTCTCATGAGATGGGCCTGGATCTGAGTCTCTGCTCCCAGTCATGGGAGTGCTGCGTGAGGAGTCTGTGTTTTAAGGCTGGATTAGCTTAGTTTGCAGTTTATGATACATACCAATAAGCAATTTAGTTATGGTTAAGCATTAATTCAGCACTGAGTAAACTTTGTTCAAATCTGATATGTGCGCAGTCGTGTACTTACAAATCAGCTAAGTTACAGAAATATTGATCTATAGGAAGGGCGTATCAGAATGCAACTGGGGGCAATCTCTCTGTACTTTTCCAGTTTTCTGTGACACCACATTTCCTCAGACCAGCAGAAAGGGGAACATTATGAATGAGGTAAGTCTGTGAAATGTTCATCCTTGAGGTCGGCTCTCACTTCTTCCCACTCCTTTCACCTCTTCGTGGCTGCCTGGTCCCCAAACAAGGAGACGGAGGGGTCGAGAACTTGAACTATCTTTTTCTTTGGTCTGACACTGATTCCCTCCTTTTTTCAATATGTGAGAGAACCAACCAATTGCCTTGGCCTTCAAAAAATGCTCTGTAATCTACTTTCAGGCCACCAGAAAGAGTAAATTCAACCAACCAGTCTCGATGACTTTCTGATTCTTCATTCAAAGAGACATTTTTGTTTTTGTTTTTTCTATTTTAAATTAAATTGCAGCCAAAGTCAAGAAGTCATCTGGGATTCCCAGCTGCATTATACTTTCTTCATTTTATGGGTCCAAGTTAGACAATGAATGTGACTTCAATTTGTGTGTGTGGTGAAAATGGATTCTTGTCTGACTTCATCACACTTTCATTAGACACGAACAAGGCCTCGGCGTCTTCTGACCTGTTCCATTTTTGATTACCTTTGCTTTGATGCTTGCCGATGTGTTAGCCAGCCAAGCGCTCCCCGGGAACCTCAGCACCGGGAGACTTGTGCCAAAATCACAAGGTGCTCTTTCCATCACACAAGGCTTTTGTTTCAACATTTCTTGAGCGAAACCCGCCTGTCAAGTCTGATTCTGTGGGAGAACATATTTGTAAGACAAAGCAATGCCGTGGCCTACCAGGAGGCCTGTGACTCGCACCGGGAATTATTCACTCCCGGCCTTGCAGGACGTGCCGGGTCACCCATGCTCACAGCAGGATCAAGGCATTATTCATTAATGGGCTTCGGGTTCGCTGTCTTTAGAGATGTCCCCTCCCCGCCTTCATTGCCCCTTCAGGTTTTGACAAGACATCACATTCTTTTAAACTTCCCCTGGGCAGCAGAGGTCTCCCCAACGCCCCCCTTCCTGCTTCCACATGCAGAAGGTACAATAGGAGACAGAAAGCTGGAGCAATTGTAAATTGCAGCAGTTAACGTCAAATTGATGGCGCGGTGATCAAATGAAGTTCATAACCACACAATGCAACCTGAGGGTGGAATGCTGTTTCAAACATTTCTAATGACAGGGTTATAAAATCATAAAAATGGAGATTTTTTTTTTCTCCAGCAATAAAAAGAATGATGTGGGTGACCAAAACCATTAATGAGGATGAACCTGGACACTGGTTTTGGAGAGCGCTCCGATGCTTCGGGACAGCAGGGCCGCAGTAGGATCTTCAGCACTGGGATATCCTCTCAGCCTCCCTACTGCCCTAACTCTCTGCAACCCGGTTTTCTCTACCTTTGACCGCGGGCCATGACAGGACAAGCTTGCTGGTCTACAGAAGCAATGGTGGACTTCACTGAGCTGTCTGCCGAGCTCCAGCATAGAGCGCAGTCCATTCACAAAACTGAATAAGGGACAATGTCACACAATTAACAGCGAAACATGTAAAAAAAAAAAAAAAAGACCACACTAGACGTGATGCAGCTGACTTCCAGCTGTCTCTTCAGCTGCAGACAGCAGAAGGGAAGTGATTAGATGCAGGAGAACATTACAGTAAAAAGAGCCAGAGAATAATATTTAACACATCCCATTGTTACTTTCACATAGAAGGGAAGAACAGACCCATTCACTTTTAGCTTATTATAGTTCTCCCCTCCGATGGATGTAAACGGTGTCAATGTCCCAGAGAATAACCTTCTCAAAAGGATTTGGTTGCAGGGAAAGGAAGAAATTGCAACTTGGGGGCAAGAGAAATGAAGTGAATGACAAAGGCCACTTAAATAACAATGAGGGTCTCCTCCTTCTGCTGCTGGAGGAGCCTCTTTCTGCCTGTCTTGGACTTACACTTGATGCAGGGGCTGCTGGTTGTGTATGTCATTAGTATCTCAGGCGGAAGAGTGAAATGACAAGTTTTCAGGTAGGTCCACTCCTGTCGTTAGCAATGTGTCTTACAATTGCTGAATTGTGGCTTGTGAAAGAACCATTTCAATGAGGACTGTGAATATCCATGGAAATCACTGAGCCCATAAGATCCGAAAATTTACATAAGCCTGCAAAGATAATGTGTATGGAAGTATATAAAGTGTATGAAAGTATATAAAGTACTCAAAAGAGTGACTTCGGTTGATAGGGCTTGTTTACAGAGCACAGAAAATCGCATGCAACTGGGTAATTTGGACAAGCAGCTTCGGTTTGCCCTCAACTACCTAAACAATTGAGGGCCTAACTGAACCATTTTTGATGGAACGTGGGGCGGTTCCCTTTGATTGTGTGGACCTGGGAATGTAATGGGTTATAGTTCAATGCCTAGAATTTAAGGGCGTATGTGTCGGCGAAATATTACAAAGCAGGATATGGCTCCTGCAGGATGCACTAATTGACCTAAGAACCAGCAGCAACATGCTCTCCATTTGCGTCCTGGAGGCTGAATTACAATAAATACCCACACTAGTGTCCTATTTAGATTTGTGTGATTAAAGAACTCATATACAAAGCTGATGAGACCTACCTTGGTTGCAAGTTAATGCTTGCTAGCTTCTTGCAGTCAACCCACCAGCACCACTCAGTAAACAAGAATTCAGGCACAGTGGGTGCTCTTTGCTGCAGCCAGAAAGAGAGGCATTGAGAGAAGCCAGCTGCAGGGGGCCTGTAGGGGCATCAATCTTGGGGCCAGACACTCTGGTTCCATCTTACCTCCGCTCTCCTCTTCCTTCCCCCCTTGGTCACTTATGGAGGCCACACCACAGTTTTCTTAAGTGTCAAATGGAGGAAATCACGTGGACCTCATAGATGGTCGGGAGGTCATAGTGAGGACCATCAAGTCACTGGCACCGAGAGACTGATGCAGGCACTTACTGGGAGGATCAGGGTGGGGATTTGTGTTCAGCAAGGACCCGGGGACAACACAACCAGGGACGTCCCTGCCCCTTGGGGTGCTGTCTAAGGCTCCAAGGAACAGGTCTTCAGGCAGCAGGAAAGCAGTTGTGTCTGACTTAAGGGCTGCTGGGCCCTGCTTGGAAATAGAATATCTTTAATGACATTTTTTAATGACAGTTCCCTTCCAACTTGGGGGAAGTCTGCATTGGGAGAAATTTGATGCCTCAGGCCTTGGGATACAGAATTAGCATATGTCGTTTAATCTTAAGGAACAAGGAGGTTCAGTTTATAACTACCATGTGCATCTTGTCTAGGGCTCCTGATGCACTGTGTTTAGGTAATCACACGAAATGTGGAAATCAGATCAGTTCTGGCTGATTCAAAGTGTCCTGGCTGAAAGGCAGAGGCGATGTCAGTAGAGAGTTCAGGCTCATGGAAAAGCGCTTAGGTGCAGCTTCATCTGCTTCTTTCATTCTAACCAGAGAGGTCCTTTGTGGGTCATAAGACAAGAAACAAGAGGTTTAGAGGGCCCCTCAAGAACGAGGGGGCCAAAAACTGGATCTGAAGAGCAAAACGCTTAAACAAGCTCTGCCTGAGGAGTGAAGGTTAAATGACCCCAGGGATGAACCAGCTAGTTCTGAAGCAACTTCTTTGGTCTGGAGCCAGAGGGCCAGATGCCCAGTGCCTGGGAAGACACAGTATTTAAGGCAGACTGCCGCCCTTGAGAATCTTCTGTGCTTTTTAGCTCAGCATTGGAGGAGTTTGATTCCATAAATTATATCTTTTGAGAGGCAAACCTGTGACCTGCTGGGTCCTGGACACAGAACCCAGGCTATGGAAAAAGGGACTTGACCCAGTAATAAAACGCTTTGAGATTAGTCCCATCAAAAAAGATAAAAATCTTAAATTGCAAGCATCATAAGAGTTTTAATTTATTTAATCATAGACATGTTTCCTGCTATAACTTTTTAAAGATGTTCTACATTTGGAAAGAATTAGGACAATCCTGTATCTTTGATCAACTCAACATCTCTTTAGGGGAAAAGATTTAACACTCTAGTTTTTAAACAGAAATATAAATATGCATCAGCTAACAGTTTTCCAAATTAGGCAGCATAAACTTTATCATTTCATGACATCCAAATGAATAGGAGGACTGTTTTATGCTCAGAAGTGATTGTCTTTGAACTAAACACACTTGAACGAGGGGGTTTTGTGTGTCATTATTTTTGACACAACTTGTCATTAGTTTTAACTTTGACCGGGTTGTAATGAAAAATTTGGTTGTGCAAGTTTGCCTATTGTTTATCTATACTCAGACTTAATTATTGCTTCCCAGGTCAATCATCACCGTTTTAAGTGGAAAGAAATGGCCTTAACCCATGGGATGATTCCCACAGAGTTTATTGTATGTAGTTAGACCATGAGGTCAGATGTACCGAAAGAGTGGGCAGAATTCTCTGGGAGTAGAGATGGGGGGTGGGGGACACGATCCAGTTACGTGGGGGATGTTGGAAGTACAAGGCTCATTCTCTCACAGAAATACTTCAGGGAGAGGGCTAGTCAAAGACTATATAGGGGCAGAACAGTGGTCATCATATGGTGCCTCAGGAAAGTCCTTTCTCTGTGTCTCCATCATAAGGGATCCTGAAATTTCTGCTATTCAAGAATTCCTTATGGTGGGAGGTACTCTTGACCTTATGGCAGGGTAATTTTTCGTTGTATGGAATTTCCTGGGTATAGTGAAATATTTAGCATCTCTGACTTTCTCCCTTCAATTATTTTAGCTACAACAATGTCTCCAAAATGTTCAAGAATTACTAAACACATCAGCCAGGTTAGTAGAGAGCCATGCATAATCCAGACAGAAAGGCCACTGAGATTTTCTTGGGGAAAGTGAAGAGAGAGAAACTTTAGAACATGGGGTAGATCATGTCAAGAGGTATAGGTGCTAAAAAGAGCACCAGCAACTAATTTTGCCTGATAGACATGGCTGAGTTGCCCTGTTAGTTAGGACGGGGAGGAGGAAATAACATTTACTGAGTCCCTATTATGTGCCAGCATTTTGTAATAATTATTTAAATTAATTATCATTATTCGGTGAATTAGGTGTAAGTATTCTATCTTTCTGTAAAGAATTTGAATCAGAGAGAGCTGACGGTGACAAAGCTGGGATGGGAGTCTCAGACCACTCGAACCCCATCTCCTTTTAAAGAGTTGGACTCCCCTGCATTCCAAGGTCAATGTTTCTCTCGTCATCCTGGGTGTCCGAGGTTGCACAAGCAGATGTGAAGGCTAGTGGTTCTGTTACTATAACTTGGACAGGTGACCTCTACCATGAATCTGGTAGAACACTGGCCACATGGGTGTATATTGCATACCTCTCCCTCTAGTGCCAACCAGAGGTATATTTGCTTAGCGTTTGCAATGACAATTCTTGCATAATTCCTGACACCATTAGGTTATACTTGATACCAAGGCGACCATGATTGCCTTTTTTTTTTTTTAAGATTTTTATTTATTTATTTGACAGAGAGAGAGAGACAGAGAGAGAGGGAACACAAGCAGGGGGAGTGGGAGAGGGAGAAGCGGGCTTCCCACACTGCAGGGAGCCCAATGCGGGGCTCAATCCCAGGACCCTGGGATTAGGACCTGAGCCGAAGGCAGACACTTAACGACTGAGCCACCCAGGTGCCCCCATGATTGCCTTCTCTGTGGCTAATGAAACTGAATTGTCGAGTGACCATTGATATTAATGATACTACTTATTGGCTGGAGCTTGGGTCTGGGGGAATGTGGCAGAGACTGGTTAGGTGTTTGCCAAACCTAACCTTTTCTTTTCCACCAGGACACACAGCTAAACATTTTCCTGGCTCCCTTGAGGTTAGGTGTGACCATAAACTGAATTTTGGCCAATGGAATGTGACTAGAAGTATTTACATCACTGCCCGGCTGGACCCACAGAATTTTCCCTTGGGATCTTCTACTCTCCTTCCTCCCTTTCTGCTGTCTGGATGCTGTTATTAAGATGACCTTGGCAACCATGTGTTGAACATGGTAGAGCCTTCGTCATCCTGAGTCCCTGTGAAGAAACTCCCATTGTTGACTGGATTTTATACATTCGTGTGCTGCCTCTGGCTTGTACTGGCTGGCAAGAGCTGAGGTTAAGCCTTAAGGAATTTTGTAAGCTAATTGACATCAAGTTGATAGCTTGAGTTATTATACCTGGAGAATTTACAATACAGAAGCTGGCAAATGCTACAAACAAGGGCTTTTTTTTAGAAAGTCATTTTACTAACACACCACTGGTTAAGCCGCTAAGACTTACTTGTATATGTGTGTGATCATAATATATATACTGCTACTCAAAGTGATGTTCTGTCTTAACAAAGCCTAAAAGAGGCGATATTGGCTTAGCAGTTGGGTGGAAGTTGGCGTGAGTTGGACATCAAGGAAATAGATATCAGAGGCTGGAAAAGTAGTGACGCATCATGTGCAAAGCATTTGGTAAAACCATTATCTGCAATAGCTTGGAAAACAGACCAAGTGCCTGTGCAGTGTCTACCCCCTTGGGAAGTGGCTGAAATACAGAATGGTAGGTAGTGCATATTGCTTATTACTGGCTGTGGTCAAAAAGTATTAGAAAATTAGAGGTGAGCTTGGGACTTGTTTATAAATATAAATAAAAATAGAGTTAAAAAATATGGAGACTCGTAAAATTGGAAAAGTTTACTATTTTAGGACCCCAAATAGCAGGAAATAAGACTGAAAAAGCTTTTGCATGCCGAAGGCTCCATTCAGAAATGAATTTGGATTCAGGTTGGTTTATTTTTATTTATTTATTTATTTATTTGACAGAGAGAGAGAGAGAGCACAAGCAGGGGGAGTGGCAGGCAGAGGGAGAGGGAGAAGCAGACTCTCCGCTGAGCAGGGACCCCGATGCGGGGCTCAATCCCAAAACCCTGGTATCATGACCTGAGCCAAAGGCAGACAACTGGCTGAGCCACCCAGGTGCCCATTTATTTATTTTTATATAAAATTTTAAAAATTTTTTATCGTCACAAACATTTTAAAGATGTGAAGTGTTTGAATGCAGGAGTTTCCTTTTGAATCAATTCGAAAGCAAAGTTAGCCATCTTGGTTAGCTCTCACCATAGCTCTATTGTTCAAGTAACCTTTTATTATGTAACAAACCTAGTGGCTTAAAACAACAACAATCCTTCATTTTGTTCATGAATCTATAATTTGGGTGGAGCCTGTCTCTGCTCCATGCAGTGTCAGCTAGTGTAGCTTGACTGAAGGCAGAAAGATCTATTTCCAAGATGACTCATATGCCTGGCAAATAGGCACTGTTGGCTGGGAGCTTAGCTGGGACTGAGAGTGGGGTGGGGGCTTTTCTCTCCCTGCATGGCCTTACTCATATGGTTTGGGCTTCCTCACAGAATGGTGGCTACATTCTAAGAGCAAATGTTAGAGGAGAGAGCCAAGTTGTATTTTCCTTTATAAACTAACTTGGAAATACATAGCATTACTTCACCTGTACTCTGCTATTCAAAGTAGTTACAAAGTCACCTTCAGTGGGGGGAGAACATAGATTCTATTTTTTGATAGGGGGTGGCAAGGTTCTAGAAGAACATGTGGGGTAAGAAACGTTGTGGCTGTTTGCTACACTCTTTCTGCTGGGGAGTGAGAGAATTACAATCAAATTCATTTAAGAACCCATCTGTGTTACATGATGAAGAGGAATTTAATATCTCAAAGTTAGTGCTAAATTTCCTTCTAGTTTGCTAAATTTCCTTCTAGTTTAAGACAGCCTAAAACTTATCCAGTAACAACCAGAACACAATCTACAGGAGAAGTTCAGAAAGGGTGTTGAGTGATGGAGAGGAAAAAAGGAGTTTTTATCAGATAAAACAGAGGTGAGAATTCATGGGCACCCATTTAGGCAGCAAACGTTTGTCAAAAGCCTTTTTTCTGTGTAGGCACTATTCGAGTCACTGAGAAGATAAAAACACATGATTTATTTCTGCTCCCAAGGAAACTAAAGGTGTTGGATGAAGAAAGACTGAAGGTGAATAAAGAGACATTTATATGTTTACAAGCTATTACTATAGACCCAATGATAGAGATGGGAATGGTGCTTGAGAAGTACTGAGGATGACAAAATGTCTCATGCTACTTGGGACAGTTGTGAAAGGTGGAGGAATGTGCCCTGAATCTTCAGTTGTGAAAGATCAAGATCAAGTTTCTAGCAGAGGCAGCGTCACAGACCCAACTTTCCTGATTCAGACTCAGTGCTCTTTCCATGACACCACCCAACTTTCTTTGTTGAATTGTGCTGTACAGTTGAGCGTGCTGGGAATTCAGCAGTTAGAATTTCTTGTGTCATTGTGTTCTTCTCTAAATCCCAAAGAGATGCAAGTCAAGGTCTTGAGTAGACATGTTAACAATAGACAGGGAGAGCATGAAAACAGACCATCCTCAGATTAAGCAGAAATCTCATTGGATTGGAGGGTTTCTGTGTCTAGCTGACTAACTTGTCACAGAGATGCTAACAAGATACCATAGAGATTTGTTTCCATCTTGTTTCTTTCCTTTCCCTGAACAATATTCTGAGACTAACAGTAATAGTCATCATAATAGCTAAAAAGTGGACAGGAAAAAATAAAGGACATGGATGAGTTGCCAGTTCAGAAGTTAAGAATTAACTGAACAATGACATGTATTTTTCATAAGAGCTCAAATATTCATGATCTTGAAAACAGTTGACCCTAAATATTCAACACAGATTTTTTTTTTCTCCTCCATCTCTTTTAAATTTTGTGTATATGGTCTAGGGTCCTTAGTCTAACCAAGATAGAGAGCAGTGATTATTTAACTACACTTTGGCAAAAAACCAAGGGTATGTGTGCTTACCTTTAGGATATCTGAAAATTCTTAAAATGGAAAACTTTTAAATTAAACTCACTTTAATTGAAAAAGTGGCATGCTACTCATGAAGTGAACTTAAGAGAAATAAAATGAGTTTAAGGGAAAGAGAGAGATCCTGCTAAATGTTAAATGGGCTTGGAAACACTGAAAATGTTTGCAATTCTCTGGTAGAGGGGGTGGGAGATGAAAAGCATTTAGAAATTATGGACTCATTGTGACATTTCTTGCATCTGGAAACTTGACTTTGCTTAAATTTCGACCTTCCTAAGCACTGCCTTCAAGTAGTCTTCTGATGAACTGGGTTCTGATCTCACACCACCTCAGTGCTGGGCTGAGAGCCAGTGGAACGCGTTCTCGTGTGATGTGCTTTCCTAAGCCTGGGACAGCTCAGAGCCATGAGAGAGCACCAGCCTCTCTCAATAATCTTCCTTCTATAAATAATGGGACTTTGTAAAAAGATGGCAGTTGTTGGCCAAGTAGGAAAAAAATGCTAATTTTAATAGAAAACTCTATTTTCAAATACATTTCACAGTTTATGCAGAGTGAGAAATGCTTAATTCTCACCATGGGAACTTCCAGATTGCTTATGTTGAGTGGTGCAGATGTAGCTGTCTTGAGAACCTTTGAAGCCAAAAATTCAGCTTTTACCTCAAATGTCTTACTTTTATAATAATGTATACGAGAAGCAGTGATCTGCCTCAGCATCATGAATAAGTTTTCCATTTCTACTGAACCCATGTGTTGAGTGGCATAGCACAGAGAATATCATGCCTGTTTGATTCTAAAAGTCTGCACCACCAATTGTGCATGAAAAGGTTTAGGCCTATCTGGCAGCTAGTAGCTCACGAGGGCTATTGGATTATGAATCAGATGCACAAAATATTTAGTGGTCTGGTGGATTTGAGTTCTATACTACATATTATGTAGATATGTTTGCAGTATGATGATACTTCAGAAAAATCCTGAAACACTGATTCAATCACTCCTTGTCACTTTTAGGAAAAAGCCTAAAGTTTCCAATACTGTACACTAGGCTCTGCAGGGTCTCTCCAGACTCATTTGACCTCATTCTTCCCTCTCTATCTGTGAACCAGCCATCCTGGAATTAACTTCTTGAATGTTACATGTTCTGTCCCACCCCAGGGCCTTTGCACTTGCTATTTCTGCTGCCTAGAGACTTCTCTCCCTCACGGTCCCCTAGTTCACTATTACTCATCCTTTAGATTTCAGTTCAAATTCCACTTTTTCTGGGAAGCTGTCTCTTACACACTTTTGTACACCCGATTCATGCTATATAACTTTCCTCCATAGTGCTTATCACAGTGGGTAATGATTCACTTGTTTGCATGACTATTTGACGGGTTTCTGGCTCCATGAGACTCCATGGAGGACTCGATGAGAATGGAGAACACATTTCTTTTGGCTTATCATTATATTCTCAGCATTTAGGATAGTGCCTAGATTATGGAAAATGCTCCACAAATATTTGTTGAATAGAAATATTGTATAAAGCACCTAGCAGAGCATGGGATAGGTAGTAGGCTCTAAGTAAAGAGCAGCTATTAGATTGGTTTTTTAAAAATACCCAGAATTCTAAAAATATAGCTCCTTTTAATATTTTTCTCCTATACTTTATGGTAACTTCGATTTCACTTTACTTCTAATGGCATCCTGGATGAACCTGGAAGGTCCCTTCTTTGCTGCCTCAATTCTCTCAAGAAGGGTTTGATAGCAGTAGCTGCATCAATCAATCCTAGAAACATAGGTGCCAAATTGATGGCGAGGCAGGAATATACTTCAGAGGAAGTAATTCTTGTACTGGGTAAATCTATGGACACTGGTTGGGCCCTTGACCCTTCCTCCTATTTTGTGTCTGTAAAGGGGTCCCCATCCTCTCTCTTCATTCTAGTCTCAATGTCTTTGAGAGGGAGGTGGTAGGACAATAATGTCTGTGTTACTTTCTCTGTGCCAGGCCATTTTACATATTATATATATGTATACATATGTTACATATAGTATGTAAAGTGGCCTAACATTTGAGGTAGATATTTTGATCCCCATTTAATAGGCAAGGAAATCAAGGCCCAGAGAGTTTAAGAAATTTGCCGGAGGTAACCTAGACAGTAAATGATGGGATGTAGGTAAAGGTCTCTCTTATTGTAGATCTTGTGATATTCCCTGATATTCTAGGTAGCTTTTCAAGTGTCTGTAATACCTGGAAAACCTAGTTGTCCATTCTTATTCAAACAGGGTATTTTGTTGGGTAGAAGCTGGATACAGATCTTTCTGGTGACTGGATGGAGTTAGGGGGTAGTCTTTCTCTCAGGTATATTTCCCTCTTCGGTTTACAAAGGGTCTAAAGACCTACTGGGAAAAAATGTGCAATAGGCCAGACTGATGAAAATATGTCTGTTGGATGAGACCAACACATATGGAGTTTGGATTTGGGACATCTAGAGCCCCCAGAAGGCCTCTGGAGAGGCTCATCAAAGTGGGAGAGGGAAGCTGGCTCACAGAGTCAGATTTAGCCTTGGCCTGGAGGTTAGAGGGGAGAAGTATGGCAGCTGACTGTCGTTCCAACCCAAGTACTCTGGGACAAAGAGTCAACCTGTGGAGGAGAAGACCACCATCAAGCCACATCGCTATGGACCCCAAATGAAGGTGATACAGAAAGAATAGTCTCTTCTTACTCAGCCCTCACGTGGTATGCTAGTTTCATTGCCACAGAATTTTCAGGGAGCAATGTCATAGAAGCAGAATCTCTGACCCAGAGTTGACTTCGATTAGATTTTGGGGAGCTAAAGTTGTGTTTTCCTGGGTCACCTGATTGTGAGTGGGGAGCAATGGCCAGGTATATTTGTCCTGAAGATTCCCTTGCATATTTGTGGCTGAAGGAAGACTTTCTAAAAGTTTACATACCTTTTGAAGTCAAAGACAATTAGCTATTAATATTAGCAGGAATCTATCTATATTCACCATTTAGTGAAGCCTGAGATACTTGGGCTACATCTGGGATAACAAGATTAATGAATCAGATTCTCTCCACAGGCAGGTTCTATTAGGCATAGGGGCCTAAGGCTGGAAGAGGGGATACTTTAATTTTAAGTTTGTGTGTGGAATTTTCACTTTCTCTTAAGAAACTCTACTTGGAACAGGATTATCAAGATTCTGAGCAATTTGTGACTATAACTAGAGAAGGAATAGCTCAGGTTTCCATGATGCAATGGATAAAAAGAATTGACTAGAGTCAGGAGACGTAAGTTCAAGATGAATGAATAGTATAGTATAAATAGTTATTCAAATTTAGCATTCTTTTAGATGCTGGGGATACAATGGGGCCTTCATGAATCTTATAAACTAGTGGGGAAGATAGACATTAAAATTGATTATACAATCTTGTATAATTAAAGAATTCCATGAATAAATGTAAAATTACTGTCATGGTAAGTGCTATGGAGAAGTCAGTGGTGTGAGTAGAGCATTGAATAGGGGAATCTAGATTAGTTAGGGAGGTCAGTCAAGGCTTCCTGCATTAGAATAAGCCTCTGTATGAGGATTTGGGTTAAAGGGGTAGGAAGATAGCTGGCAGAGTATTTTTATCAAGTGGGACCTGCAGGGCCAAAAACTCAGTGATAAAAGGAGCAAGCACTTCCTAGTCTTACCTTTACCAGTAAAACCAGGGAATTGAACTAGAGTTTCCCTTGATTTCTTTTCTCTTTGTTTTATATTTTAGTTTTATTTTAATCCCAGTTAGTTAACATACAGTGTTACATTAGTTTTAGGTGTACAATGTAGTAATCCAACACTTCCATACATCACCCTGTGCTCATCACAAGTGAACTCCTTAATCCCCATCACCTCTTTCATCTACCCCCCACCCCCATCCCCTCTGGTAACCATCACTTTGTTCTCTATAGTTAAGAGTCCATTTCTTGCTTTGTCTCTCTCTTATTTTTTTCTCTTTGCTTGTTTGTTTTGTTTCTTAAATTCCACACATGAGTGAAATCATATGCCATTTGTCTTTCTCTGAACGACTTATTTCTCTTAGTATTATATTCTCAGCTCCACCCATGTTGTTGCAAATGGCAAGATTTCATTCTTTTTTATGGATGAATAATAATCCATGTCTTCTTTATCCATTCATCAATTGATAGATACTTGGGCTGCTTCCATATCTTGGTTATTGCAAATAATGCTGCTATAAACATAGGAGTGCATGTATCCCTTTGAATTAGTGTTCTTGTATTCCTTGGGTAAATATCTAGTACTGAGATAGTTGGATCATCTGCTACTTCTATTTTTAACTTCTTGAGGAATCTCCATACTGTTTTCCACAGTGGCTGCACCAGCTTGCATTCCCACCAACAGTGCAAGAGGGTTCCTTTTTCTCTGCATCCTCACCAACACTTGTTGTTTCCTGTGTTGTTGATTTTAGCCATTCTGACAGGTGTGAGGTGTTATCTCATTGTAGTTTTGATTTGCATTTCCCTGATAATGAGTGATGTTGAACATCTTTTTATGTGTCCATTGGCCATCTGGATGTCTTCTTTGGAGAAATGTCTATTCATGTCATCTGCCCTTTTTTAAATTGGATTGTTTGTTTTTTGGGGTGGGTGTTGAGTTTGATAAGTTCTTTATAGATTTTGGATACTAGTTCTTTGACGGATATATCATTTGCAAATATCTTCTCCCATTCTGTAGGTTGCCTTTTCATTTTGTTGAGTGTTTCCTTTGCTGTGCAAAAGCTTCTTATTTTGATGCAGTCCCAACAGGGATTTCTTTTTAAATCTAACAGTTCGTGAGTTGTAATTTTATTTATTTAATTTTTTATTTTATTTTATTTTTTAAGATTTTATTTATTTGACAGAGAGAAAGACAGCGAGAGAGGGAACACAAGCAGGGGGCATGGGAGAGGGAGAAGCAGACTCCCCACAGAGCAGGGAGCCCGATGTGGGGCTTGATCCCAGGACCCTGGGATCATGACCCGAGCCGAAGGCAGACGCTTAACAACTGTGCCACCCAAGCACCCCCCTGGGTGAGTTGTAATTTTAAGATACACTTTCTGATCATGTGTGAGAACATGAGTTTTAATTTCCTATCACATCCAAGCTTTAGGAACTTCCTCAGCTATAAAATAGGGATAAAAATATCTGTTTTACCAACCTTCCAAAGTTACTATGTGGATCCACCAAAATAACATGGCCTGTATATCACTCTATGAATGTAAGGCACATTTCTTATGTTTATGTCCAATTTCATCGGATCCATCTGAAAGCAGAAGTTTTAGGTCACAGGCACGAGGCTAGGACTTCACAAGGCGGTGAAAGTAGCATAATTTAACACATTGTTCTTTGGGGAAATGTTTCAGAATTTTCACAGTGGGCAGCTGGTGTCACTCAGGGAACTGAGTATAGAGAGTTGTCATCACGTATGAATATAATCAAGGGACCTTTAATGTTGAAGTTGTACAACAGTTCTCATCTGGACTTTTTTTCCAATACCTATTTTTAAATGAATGAAGCTTAAAATTGAGGCTTATTAAAATACTTTACTCATGTCAATTAAAAAAAAAAATCTCTTCAAAGACCTCACTACAGAAAAATGACTGGGCAAGGTAAACTAGTTGAATGGATTAGGGATAAGGAGCCTTGACACCTGCCCTCTGGTTGTGGTTCTGTCAGAAATGAGGAGGTTGGCATAGATACTATCCAAGCTCTTTGGGCAACCCATCTTTTCTGTCTAGAGTCTTTTATTTGGTATCACAATTTTCTTGCCCATCTCTGTCCCCAATATGTTTCAGATTTCACCAGTTTATAAGTATGGTTGCGATTGGATCAATGAAGCATTAATCTCAAATCTTACCAGCTTGAGACTCTGCCAGCTCACGAAGACAGTCCAGTCTTTTCCTGGAAGCCCCCTCTCTAAATAGACCCACTGTGCCCAGAAGTCAGTCCTCAGCTCCTATCCTATGGCAGTGGAGCAAAAACCTCGAGTTTCCCCTCAAGAGCCCACCCCACACCTTCTGCACTGATGCTGCTGGCACAGGAAGGGCATCACTGGTGAATGCAGAACAGGATGGGTAAGGGGGGCTCCTGCCTCGTGAAGTGCTCCAGCACCAGACTGTCCCTCAGTCAGATATCAGTAATTCTGTGGGACAAGTGACAACACACAGTAAGAGATGCAGAGGGGAGCAAAATTCACTCCTCCTGGGAGCTGTGGAAGGCTACATGGAAGAATTGGGATTTAAATTAATTTCTGAAGGATGGACAGAATTTTGTTGATCAAAAATGAACATGAAATGCCTTTAGGGTAGAGCGAGCATCTTGGAAAAGGGGGCAAAAACAGGAAAATAAGGAAAATTTATGGCAATAGAGGTAGACCAAATTGGTTGAAAGGTTAGATGTTTAAAAAAGCAGAATCAGACCTATAAATACAGAGAACAAACTGATGGTTGCTAGAGGGGAGAAGGTGGGGGGATGGGCAAAATAGGTGAAGGGGAGGGGGAGATAGAGGCTTTCATACATGGAATGAATAAGTCACAGGGATGGGCGCCTGGGTGGCTCAGTTGGTTAAGCGACTGCCTTTGGCTCAGGTCATGATCCTGGAGTCCCTGGATTGAGTCCTGCGTCGGGCTCCCTGCTGGGTGGGGAGTCTGCTTCTCCCTCTGATCCTCCCCCCTCTCATGTTGCTCTCTCTCTCAAATAAATAAATAAAATCTTTGAAAAAAAAGTTAAAAAAATAAGTCATAGGGATAAAAGGTACAGCATAGGGAATATAGTCAATAGTATTGTAATGGTGTTGTGTGGTGACAGATGGTAGCTACATTTGCCATGAACGTAGCATAACATATAGAGAAGTCGAATCACTGTTGTGCGCCTGAAACTAATGTAACATTGTGTGTCGTCTATATGTATATGTATGTGTGTGTATGTGTGTATGTATTTGGCGGGGGTTGGGGTGCTGATGCAATGGCAAAGACTGGCAAATGTGAAGTGATGAAGGGAGGTCTGAGAGCCAAACAAGAATTTGGGCTTCATTTTATCCACCTGCATTGCCACTGACAGCATTTGAGCAGAGGAGTGATGGCATAAGATCACTCCAGCTGGGGAACTGACCGACAGGGAGAAGATTCTAGAGCAGTGCTCTCCTGCAGAAACATAACGTGAGCCACAAAGGGGAGCCACATATAAATTAAATTTCCTTTGAGCTACATGTATTAGTTTTCTACTGTTACTGCAACAAATTACCATAAACGTTGTGGCCTAAAGCAACACACATTTATTCTCCCACAGGTCTGGAAGTCAGAAGTCTAATATCATGGTGTTAGCTGGGCTGTTTTCCTTCTGGAGTGTTCTGGTGAGAATCTGTTTCCTTGACAACTCTGGCTTTTAGAGACAGCCTACATTCTTTGGGCCATGGCCCCTACCTCCTCCTTCCCAACTGGTAGTGTAATATCTTCTGCAGTCAACTCTTCCCCTGTCTCCCTCTCATAGGGACCCTTGTGATTACACTGGGCTTATCTGGATAATCTTCCCATTTCAGGATCCTTAACCTAATCACATTTCCAAAGTTCCTTTTGCCCTGTAAGGTCACATACTCACAGGTTCTGAAGATTCAGATGTTGGTATCTTTGGGAGGCTGTTATTCAGCCACATTAAAAAATATAAGCTGAAACATGGAATAATTCAAGATTTTCACAATATATAAAAACCATTATAATTTCAACATATAATCACTATGCAGGTTATTAATGAGATATTATATATATATGTGTGTGTGTATATATATATATATATATATTTTTTTTTTTTTTTTTCCTACCGAGGCTTCAAATGGAGCATGCCTTTATACTTATAGCCCGTCTTATTTCAGACTAAGCACATTTTGGGTACCCCATAGCTATATGTGGCTCATGGCTATGGTATTAGGCAGCGTGATCTAGAGCCAGGGTAACCTGTTAGAAGCTCATTAAAGAAATCTAGGCAGGTTATAAAAATGAAGAGAAGAGAACAAAAGTGACAGACCTTGAAACCAGGATTAGGTAAATGTTAGGATGTGCTAGGAATGGTGGGGAGAACTGGGTGACAGACATAATGGCTATTAGCTATGGTCACTGACATAAGGATTTTCCTTATTTTGTTTTTTTGAGAGGGGAAGCATGTGAGTCCTGTTTTGGACAAATGAATGAAATGTCCAGTAGGAAGTTAGGAATGTGGTTCTGAAAGTCAGGCAGGAGAGGGGTCAGGCTGGAGGTTTAGACGTAGGATTGCTTTCTGAGAGATGGTTGGATCCATGATGGTGACTGAGGATGGAGCCTTGGATAGTCCATGTTGAGAGGGCAGGTGGAGGTAGGAGAGACCGAGGAGGAGCATGTGTGCCTCTAAGACTAGAGAAAAGAGAAATAGTAGCAGCAGGGCAGTTCAACTCCCAGCAGTATATCTGAGGTAACCATGAAGAATCTCCTCATGAGTTTGGAGTCCCTTACTCCAGATCTGAGCTAATTACTCAGCCTCCCACACAGGGCTTCTTTTTAGTCGTCAGTGGGAGTGGGAGTGGGAAGATTGCTTATTTACAAAACTGTTTATCTTTAAAGAAACATTATGGCTGAATCTTCCAAGTGGGCTTGGCATTTGGCAATTACAGGGCTAATCTGATGCGTATAGATAGCAGAAGGGGATGGTTCAGGCCCCTTTCTTCCCGACTCCAAAGGAATTTCTCTGTATGGTGATAAAATTAACAGAATTATTACCAGGTCTTCCTTCAGTATGGACATAATTTTAATGATCTATCACTTTACACTTCTTTGGGACAAATGATCCCATTTCCTTCCTAGATCCTTGCTTCTAAATCTCCTAAAGAGTTGTGTACTCTAGTTGAGTGAGCTTGGGAGTCAAACTGCCAGGGTTCAGGTCTCACCTCTGCCTCTTACTGTATGAGTTTGAGCTAGTTAACCTTTCTGTGCCTCTGTTTCTTACCAGAAAAATGGGATAATGACAGTCTGCCTCTTGGGTTGTTGTGAGGATTAAATCATTATGCATGTGCATATTTTTTATCTATATACACTGTTTTCCTCTGAATCCTAAGAGTTTAGAACATTCTATATCTATTTAACAGTATGGAATGACTTAGATAATTCATGTATCCTGTTACTTCAAATAGCTCTATCTCCAGCCCCTCCTAATCCAACCCTCCCATCGTTGGTTCTGCACTACAATGCTTGGAGATATTTGCTTGTATTTCACCTACAATCCAGTGTTTATTCACAGACAAATCTAACAGCCAAACAAGAACTTCAGTGATTAATCCTTGGTAAAACTGACTCAAGTCAGATTACAAAAAATTTAAAATAGGAAAAGGTGGAGATCAATGTTTCTATTGTTATGTTGTGCCACTTTCCCCTCATTTTATAAGTTTCCTAAGGCCAAGGAATAAAGGCAAAAACATTACAGAATTAAAATAATTTTGCAAGGCTCAAACAACATATTAACAATAGACATTTCTTTCCTTTTTTTTTTTTTTAAGAAACTTTGTTTAGGCCATCTGAATATCTTTAAGTTTTAGTCTTTGATTTATTTGTACCAAAGAAAAAATAACACTATGGGTAGAAGTGGAAAATTGTGTTTTTCTCATTTCCATAACTTATTCCAGTTAAAGAAGATTCAGTTGAGAAGGTATACATTTTGAAGAATGACTCTATTCATCCTATAATTTTTGGGGGGTCCATCTACTACCTAGGAAATGGATGACTGCTTCCTGCCAAATTCTCTAAGATCAGAACTTCTTTATTCTCCTTCACTGCAGATGACACCCGAAGAATGCCATCTACTTTTCTTTCGAGTCCAGAATATCAGCCTTTTAAGATGAGCAAGGATTGCTGTGTCCTGAAAAGGATCTCGGGGCAGTATAATAACATTCTATTTAGAGCTTCCTACAGCTTTTTGGTAACTAAGTCCATAATTGAGACCAGTGATTCTTAATCAGGGGGTAATTTTGTCCTCTAGGGGACATTCAGCAACATCTGGAGACATTTTTGATTTTCATGACTGGGGCGGGTGTTGCTATTACTGGCATCGAAATGAGTAGAGGGCAGGGATGTTGCTAAACATTTCACAGTGGACAGGGCGGTCCCCACTCACTGTACCAAAATATTATCCAGCCCCCAAATGTCAATAATGCTGAGGTTGAGAAGCCCTGCTCTAGACATTCTAGATTCTAGAGAGAAGAGGCAAGTCCTAAATCAGGAGTAGAGGGAAAAAAGAAGAGAAGGATGTGACAATGGTCCTGTTTATTTTAAAGATTACCTTTCATGCTTTTCTTAGATTTCTAGCAAGTATAACATTAAATACTACTGTCCTAGGGGGCAATGGAATCTATGGCCATTTCAGGCAGCCATATAACCCACCATTTTCCTTTTATGGAAGTTTATAGTTTGGGTTATGGGGGATTCTTTGATAAAACAGGTATTGTGATCAGTGTCTATGTACAGTCTTTCCTTGGCATACATAGGAGGAGGCAAACTGATCCCTGAAATTGAACTGACTTTACTTCAAAGAAATCCCAGCTGAAGACACTTGTCAAAAGTTGCTGATGAGTGGTCTGCAGAGAGAGGAATGGTTTGATCTGGCCTTCACCTTACAGAGAATTTCTTTGTAAGAAAATTAAAACACAACAGAAAGATCACAGACTTCAGAAGCTCCTAAACCTTGCTTGGTAAGTGTAAACCTTGCTTCACTTGGTCTCTCGAAGCCTTGGTGCTCTCAGTGGATTAATGGGAGCATAATGTAGAACTTGAAAGGTTCTAATAAAGATTAAATAAGAAAATGTTTATAAAATGTCCAACATAGTGTATAGCATGCAGTAGAATCTCGATAAATTCCACTTACTTTAACTTCATAAACTTAGGATCTGAGCTGCAAACTGGGTAATATGAAGGAATTTTCTGTTTATTTCCTAGGTAGAGAGCATGAAAAAGGTCAGCTGCAAGAACCCTGTTTTGTCTCTGTACTAGCTGATGCTGTTCTGTCCCAGATTGGTTGACCACGTTGAATACACTCACTCATCTGGTCTAGATTTTTCTCTATAAAGCCCTAGCTGTGTAAGCTGTGTCCCTGATAGGCAGGCCATAAATAACCAGGATGAAGCAGACTGGGGAGTGCCTCCTTCTGTCCCTGGTTATTTGCTCATTTTTTTCCTTTTTTTTTTTTTTTCCCGCTTTCCTCATGACCTGTGAACATCAGAAACTAAAAGTCTCCGTAAGCATCAGAAGAGACATACCAGTGTGGACGGCAGTGAGGTAATTAGCCAGAGAACCTAGATTCCAATCGTGGTTTTTGCCTCTGAAGTTATATGACCTTAGAGTCTGTGATACTTAACCTTTTGTTTACCTCTGACCTCAGCTTGACCATAATGGTTATTAGGAAATTCACCACCATCCCAAAGGAATGTTTGGAAGGTTAATGACATAATTGTGCCTAATCCTGGTGATGAGGAGAGAGTAAATGTCTACCTTTTGGAAATGCATAATAAATCTTCCAGGTAAATTACTTTTCCTTTATTGAACTAAATATAACCTAAAGGGAAACCATATGAGGAGCATTCAGTTTTAAAGTTTTTGCTCCTTTTAGTGGTCTGAGAGAGTTCCAGAACTTCTAAATTAGGGCAAATATATTCTCAGCACAAGTGGAGCTTTTGATATTAAAGGGCTCTGGGTTCTCTACATGGAAGGGACCTTGTACAATTATCTCATTAGGTTAACACACAGTATTTTCCCCGTAGTCTCCACTGAACTAGTTACCACCCTATCTCTGGAACAGGGGAACACAGATTTTTCAGCTTGTGTTTTATTTTATTTATTTATTTTTTTAGATGAAAGACCTCACAGACCACTTCCTCTATCTGATGCTGCTTTAGGATACCAAGGTGAACCAAAAATCTGGATGCCCTTCCCCCCTAAAAAACCTCCCCTGTCTGTAGGAAAGTATCCTGATTCAGCTCATTAAAATTTCAGTTATCTGAGACCCAAAATTTCATTTTACCTGAAGACTAAGGGGAAGATGAGGGTAGAAATGTGATGGGGCCTGACTCCCTCAGAGAATGTGGGGGAAATGGGGCAAGTGGGTAAAGCTATCCATACTCCCCAGTATCAGCTGTGAATTTTAAGCGAAGAATTCACTCTACATAAAGAAGAAAACTAAATATTTATGAGCATGTGCTATCTATCTTCCAAGTGTGATGCAAGGTGCTTTCACATACATTATTCCGGCATAATTTTGCATCAGTTTTTGGAAGGGTATTTTATCATCGCTCTTGCTGATTAGGAAAGAGTAGTGAAATCACTTGCCCAAGGTCATACAGCTCGTATATAAGAGCCAGAATTCAAATCCAGATTAGTCTGACTGCTTAATTCATGTTCTTTTTCATAAGCCAAGATCCTTTTGCAAACAGCAAACCTCCTTCACCTTTCTTGAGTTACCTCGCTCCTTTGTGACGTTTGTAAGGATTTTGGAAAATTCGGTTGTACTAGGGCATGTGAACATGTGACAACAGAGGCAGCAAACTTTTTGCAAACTTGATGGTAACCATTACTGCATTACCATTGTACTTGTAGATTGTAAAGTGCTTAGTATATGAATGCAACCCTATTATTACCTAGTAATTGTGTGTATCATTATAATAACATACAATTATTTAGCTTGGGTAAAATTAGAATGGTGTATATTAAAATGCCATCCAGGCATTTTTCTAGCTCGCTTTTTTCTAGCCCCTTTGAGAAATGCTGTTTCATTTAATAAACTGCATCATAATCTATATTGCGTAGGACATTGATTTGCATTAAATTTTCACCTTTACTTAGGAGTTTCCTGTTTTCTATTAATATTCACCAGTTTGAATTTATTAACACTAAAAGTATATTAATCAAGTAACATATAGACATCACACAATTCCTGATATGGGAAATATCCATGGGAACCATTTGGCTCAGTCAGCTAAATGTCTAGTGTGTTTGAGAGAAGAAAGTTGCTTTGGGATATCTGCCCCTGGCTCCAAACTGCTGAGTAACAAGCCCAGAGACCATGTGCTGATACCCAGAGACTACCAACACTATGAAAATCTTTCCCATTACAGTGAGCTGATTAAGTAGACTTGCTGGTATAGAAAATGTTAGGCAATACGTTTTTTGCTCTTTAACTAGGACTTTGACATTTTGGGGAGTTTCTCCTTTCCCCTTTATGCACATTAGAATATTGATTAGAAGATGTGGTTAAAGCCAATATATATCATTCTGCAACAATCTTCAACACAATACATAACATTTTTAGCAATGGTGGTTAAAGAATTCGGTGGTAGATATTTCAAAATATTAAGTCCAAATTTGTTTTCTAAAAATTTCATGGTTTTGAGAAATTCATGATTTCTCCAACTTCATTTATTTGATGAACATAAATTTACTGGTCACCTACGATGCCTCTATTCCTTTACAAGCTTATAATATGGTATATAAGTAAATTCAACATAGTATACAAATATGTTTAACACAAAGGAGTATGTGATCTGTGATATGTACCACATTACCAGCAAGAATAATTCACTTCAATAAAGTTTTGTTGCTTATATATTGTGTGCCAGACTCAATGCTAGATTCTAGGATACCAAGATGGACCCCAAATTGATTCTAAACTCCCTGACTTTATCAGGCAGCCAGAGTAACATAAATAATGTCTTGGGTGATGGCTATAGATGAATATAGATGTATCTAGGGCAAGTTTAGTCTTTAATATGACATTTGAGGGAGATCTAAAACTTTGAAACATTGGTCATCATTCTGGGAGTCAGTGTATTCAGGAATGTGCTAGGGCTCCTGGCATCTCAGATAACCTAACCTGGTGCTAATGCCAGCTTCGGCTCATATTTGTTTAAGAACATCCTGTCTGATTCCTGGCTCCCTCCACTTTGGAAGTCTCCAGGGCCCAGCTTGAAATCTGTGAGTGGAGGAGAGGGGCGGGTACATAGTCTAAGCATTGACTCCGTGGAGGTGCCAGAGCTGACCTGAGTTCCTGGGAACCATTCAGGGCATGGGGATTTACTAGGGCTTGGACCTCATCCACCATTGTAGCCAGGGGCTCAGAATCAAATTAGATAATGGAGACTGGATCCAGCTTGCCCGAGGGTTTGGCAAGAAGGCATGTGTCTGTGCGCCTGACAGTGCATCGTGTTGGTTCTGTGCCCGCTACAGAGAAACGCCAAGATTGGTGTTGATTAACCTGCCCTCAATTGTTGGACCTCCAACCAAGGGACTTGGTTCAGTGCCCTGGATGGTGCAGGTGGGGCTGGAACCTCCTCCACCCAGCCTTCCTTATTTTAGACTCCTTTTTGCTCTCAGTTGCTTGCCCCGTGGGGCAGGGTGCAAACCCTTTTTGGTTGCTGGCTGCCCCAAGGGACAGGGTGAGTCTTGTTTAGCAAGGAAGAAGCCGGTGAATCTAGCTTTTGTTTTGCAATCCTTTGGGACATGCTTACAACAGAGGATTCATGATGAGTAAATTTTGGTCATTCTAAAAGAAAAATGCATCCACTGATGTATTTGTCTCCTGGTTGTGGTTTCTGAAGTCATATTAAATTACATTAAGAGCCCTTCTCTCATTGCTATTGGTCTTTTACTATTCAGTAGACATTTAAAAAGATGCTATGTGGGTGAAAAATAAAAAGCTGAATGATGGTCACTGCCTTAGGGGAGATGTTCTCATAGGAAGGAAGTGTACTGCTGAGCAGAGCAGGGAGGTCATTTATGGGCAGTGGGATGGTTAAAATTCTCTTCTGCTGTTCTGTTGTCTCTCTCAAAGTGGAGCTTAGCTTTGCCAGACTAGTTATTTTAAGCTCTTGCAAACAATTTCATAGCTTTATTTTTGCCCTTGGCTCCAGGAAATTGGGACCCCATGCAGGGCTTTCTTGGCATTAACGTGGATCTGAGCTGCTTATGGGCTGGGGATATGGAGGGTTGGCACAGTGGGGAGGGCAGACAACAGGGTAGGGCAATTCAAGGCTAGACCATTAAGGACACTTCTTTAGGAATCTAGAGGGCTGAAAGTACAGTATTGTACAGTGTGTAAACTCAAGCATTGGTTTGAAAGCCTCTCCAATCTCAAGAAAGGAAATCTTTTCAGGCTATTTTGTATTTCATTTCCTTTTGCTCTCTTATTTGAAAATTCATATTTCCCTGTTGTGATAGGACTCTCTCTCTTTCTCTACATCTGTCCTATGAGTTTTGGAGAAAGAATTTAGTAGTGAGAGAAATAAATATCGAGAAAGATATTTTGAGCATACTGCTTCTGAGTTTCAGTCAGTAGAAAAAGCAGCATCCAGGAAAGGCCAGTGCTGGCCTGTTATTAGTTAGAGCACCTAAATTGCTCATAAGAAACAAGCACAAAAGGTGGGCTGAGGTTTCCCCTGCATCTGGAGTCTGGGGGAAAGCACTAGAGCTGAATAAAAACAGTCCTCACTCTTACCATCTGTGAGTCCACCGTGCTAGGGCATAAGGCAGGCTCTAAGTGCGTGGAGGGATTAAGTTGAGGGAATCTGAAGGTTTACATCCTCCCTTATTGGCTCAAGATTCCCTCAAATCTCATCACTTGGATGTTTTTCCTTGGTTTCTGACCTTGTTCATATCCCATAGCTGTCTTATCAGGGTTTTACACCTTAGTGTGAATTAGTTTATTGGCTTCTTTCCTTAGATCCAGGGAGCGTGAGGAGTAGACAATGAGAGAGGGCGAGCAAAGGGAAGAAGGGTGAAGAAAGTGGGTGTCTTGTGTATACTGTAGGTCAGCTTCTACTTTAAACCTTTGCCTAGAGTGTCTGTGCCCACGGGCTCTGCTCCAGGGCCTGCCGGCTGCATGCGCTTCCCATCCCCTTCAGCAGTTCTCCAAGCGGAGCCTTCTTTCCATTAGTGAGATGTGACATCTGTTCTAAATTATGTCAATTGTACCCAGATAGTCAAGTGATTGACACCTTCTTCAGAATATGTGTGAAAACTATAGTAAAAGTGATGAGCCAGATGCTTCCAGGAGAGTAAATTACTACCCGCAAGTAAGCTAGTCATGGGGTTGGTGCATTTACTTTTTTAGGCCCCCAATAAATTACTCTGCTGGAAGAGTAAATGGCTCCTGGGTGGCCGGAAGTTCTCGGACATGTAAAGAACACATCCTCTTGTCTCTATGTAATATCTTTCCTCCAAATAATTAAACATATTTAACACTAGGGATTTGTATATTGATTTACTAGCATCTTTTGATCAGGTTCCATCAAATGTTAAAAAGTCCCTAAACAGGTAAGTATATTATCGAGCACATTTTTCTAAAAGATAAGCCTCTGAAGCTTGGCCAAACCATTTATTGTGATAAACCATTATACTGATCTTTGCCTTTTGGGTGAATCGTCTCATCTCTAGGATTATATAAATTCTATGCACCACTCAGGTCACCCTGAAGTCATATTATATATGTACATATACACATACATATATATAAAATACTTATATTTATGTAACATATGTATATATATTACATATATATAAAATATATATATTTTAATAAACTATAATGGCTTTATTCTGTGTCACCTTATTTACTCTGGAACTATGTTTCCCAGAATTCTCTTTCCTGGATGATTTTTGGTTTGTATTGGCCACAGGAGACATTCTAGGCAAGAAAGCTCAAATGAAATTGCAGCCATATTGAGTTCTGCAGGTCAGTGCTGGGCATGAGCCACTGTAGCAACTCGCCCATGCAGTTGCAGGTCTGCTGGCTCACCTAGTTGGTGCAGGGTAGCTCCCACGTCTGTGGCTCCCACCTTTCACCAGGTTCCCTCCATCAGCTTCCCCGAGGGCTAAGCCAAGTGAATGTGCAGCTCCATGGGGAAGGGCACCGGCAGGTCTCCTAAGGCACCGAGGTTGAGATGTGAGGCAGACCTAGGTCCCAGTTCATCCTCATGGTTTCTGATTCAGCTTTCCTTCCCTATTGCCAGTCTGGCTGACCTTGAGATAACTAGCTATACTGGATCAACCCTAGTCACAGGGAAAACAACCTGTATAGACTCCTCCATCGGCCTGCAGAGACTATTCCCACAGTCACATGTGGTCTAATCCCTATAATAAATCTGTTTTCTATATTATTTGTAGTGATACAGTGATGCAACCCTAACTGATACCTAAAAATTTGGAATTATTTAACAAGCATGGTGGAATGTAAGCAACATGAGGGTAGCATTCTTCTTCTCCTCCCCCTTCTCGTCCTCCTCCCCATGCTCCTCCTCCTCTTTCTCCCTCTTCTTCTTCATCGTTCTATCTCCTGCCCCTAGAACAGTGCTTGATACATAATAACCCCTCGTTAAATATTAATTAGGTGGGAGTCACAATTTGGGTTATCTATGGAAAGATAAGACATGCAGTTCCTGAAGTTTTCCTTTTATTTCCTTGCATTTCAGAGGCCTTGCCCAGCCAGAGATTTGGCAACTGGTTGTATAGATCTGGAGATTGGCAAGGAAATCTGCATTGAAGCTATAGATTAGGGAGGGGACTGTTAACATGTAATGAGAAAGGGTAAGAACCCAAGAAGAGGTGAGGAGGGAAAGGGGATGAGGAAAGAACCCTGGGAAAAAAATTGAATGATTATTCTGAATTACTTACTTCCTCGTAATTCCGTGACATAGCCACATCCTTGCAGTGGGTTCATGGAGGATATATGAGACACCCATACCTTGACTTGCTTTGGCTAATGGAATGTTAGTGGACATGATATGAACAGTATTTAAAACGTACGTGGGCCGGGGCACCTGGGTGGCTCAGTCGTTAAGCGTCTGCCTTCGGCTCAGGTCATGATCCCAGGGTCCTGGGATCGAGCCCCACATCGGGCTCCCTGCTCCGTGGGGAAGCCTGCTTCTCCCTCTCCCACTCCCCCTGCTTGCGTTCCCTCTCTCGCTGTGTCTCTCTCTCTGTCAAATAAATAAATAAAATCTTAAAAAAAATAAAATGTACATGTGCCGTTGAGCTTCCCTCTTATATTCTGGTGATCTTTTGTGAGAGAGACATGCCCTCAGTTGCCGCTGTCCCTTCAGACTGGCCCCAGAATAAAAACAGGCCGACTGGCCCCCAGGTGGAGCCTGACTTGCAACTCAGAATCAAGTCCAGCTGACGCACAGTCTGAAGCAGAGAGCCCACCCTAGTTTGACTGAACTGCAGTTCAGCTGCAGACTTGAGAGGGTGAAAATACATGCTTGTCACTGTAAACACCTGAATTTGGGAATGGCTTTTTGTTAGGCACCATTATTGTTGCAATTGCTAACTAGTATAAATAGCAACTCTAAACTGATGAAGAAGAACCCCTGAAAGGAACTGAGGAGGAAGAGCCAGACAAGTAAGAGAATTCAGGCAAGGGGAACTTCATGGTTGTCAAGAAAGGAGTGTTTCATGAAGAGACAAGCCTTGGTCATGTCAGAGGCCTCAGAGAGGTCAAGCAAGTCAAGGACCAAAATGTATTCATTGGATTTGACAACAAAGAGGTTGAGGAAATTCATGTCTGATTTCTACAAATTTCTGTGGGAAGTAGGAGTGCAGTCTTCTGAGAGTGAGAAAGAAGAAGACTAGAGACCAAGAAGAAGGCTATAGAAGTTGGAAACCTTGCTGAGAGGAAGGGGAGAGACACCATGTGATTTTCCCCCAGTCGTGAGTGAGGCCTTAACAGAAAGAAGAAACATCTGGGGATTCCATGTGGTGTTGGAGTTTTTTGGCGTGTGTGAGACTAAAAGACATAAAACATTTTTCTATCAATCCCATCAGTTATCAACTCTCCTGATTTCTGCAGCACCAGAATCTGTATTGCACACTTTGTGCTGTTTTATATGTTGTCTTACAATCTTTACTGATCATGTGCTAATAGCATTTTATTTCTCTGTATATCCATTTACCCATTTGTCCAGCTGTCTGCCCATCCATCTGTGCATGCTTTCATCCATCATCCATCCACCCACCCACCACATTATTCCTTCAAGGATGTGAGGGAACTTACAAGTAATACTGTATTAAAATGTTAAATTAAAAGTAAAAATTTCAGAATGAAGGAATATATATATATAAGAACATGTTATGTTAGTCACGTGGTAAGGACCCCAAACAACTTTTGATTGATCAAGTAGCAACCCGGCAAAAACATTATGTTTATAGTATCCAAAATCTATAAAGAACTTATCAGACTCAACACCCAAAAAACAAACAATCCAGTCAAGAAACGGGCAGAAGACATGAACAGACACTTCTCCAAAGAAGACATACAAATGGCCAACAGACACATGAAAAAATGCTCAACATCACTTGGCATCAGGGAGATACAAATGGAGATACCACTTCACACCTGTCAGAATGTTTTAAAGTAACAACTCAGGAAACAACAGACGTTGGTGAGGATGCGGAGAAAGGGGAACCCTCTTACACTGTTGGTGGGAATGCAAGCTGGTGCAGCCACTCTGGAAAACAGTATGGAGGTTCCTCAAAGAGTGAAAAATAGAGCTACCCACTGACCCAGCAATTGCACTACTAGGTATTCATCCAAAGGATAAAAACATAGTGATTCGAAGGGGCACATGCACCGCAATGTTTATAGCAGCAATGTCCACAATAGCCAAACTATGGAAAGAGCCTAGACATCCATCAACAGATGAATGGATAAAGAAGAGGTGATCGATAGTGGAATATTATTCAGCCATCAAAAAGAATGAAATCTTGCCATTTGCAATGACATGGGTGGAACTAGAATATATTATGCTAAGGGGAATAAGTCAGTCAGAGAAAGACAAATACCATATGATTTCACTCATATGTGAAATTTAAGAAACAAAACAGATGAACATAGGGGAAGGGAAGGAAAAATAAAATAAGATAAAAATTGAGAGGGAGGCAAACCATAAGAGATGCTGAACTCCAGGAAACAAACTCAGGATTGCTGGAGGAGAGGTGGGTGGGGGGATGGGGTAACTGGGTGATGGGCATTAAGGAGGGCACTTGATGTAATGAGCACTGGGTGTTATATAACACTGATGAATCACTAAATTCTACCTCTGAAACTAATAATACACTATATGTTAATTAAATTGAATTAAAAAAACCAAAAACAAACACATAATGTTAAAGATTCCATTCTAGAGCTATGAATTTCCACTTCAAAAACCTACCATTGAAATTAGGTTACATTTTAAGATTAAAAAAGGGAGTTTGAACAAGTAAACATGAAGAGAAAGTAATATTTAAGTTATAAACTCTCAATATGAAAGCTTCTAGTTAAAACAAATTTTCCTTTGTATCTTCAATTACACAGAGAAAGTGTTTTTATGTAATTTCCTCCATTCTTATCAGATCATATGATCCTTCTCTCTTGTCACACCTGTCCCTTAGGATGGGTAAAACAAGTAGTGTTATCAGTTGTTAGGCCTTTGCAGAGAGAAAATATTTCTGTTTATCTTCTTAGGAATGGGGGAAAAGATTGGAAATTACACATTGAATTCTGATTTTTTTTTTTTTTGGGCACACCAAAACTTATCTTCTGCCTCATTTAAAAGAAGATTTTTTTTTTTTATCATTTCACTTTCTTTTATAATTCATACCTAGGAAAAGAAAAGATTATTTTTATGTTTAAGAAATTTAACCCACCTCCTCCCCCCCTCAAAAAAAAGAAGAAAGAAAGAAAAGAAATTTGGCTATCTTGGTTAATGAATGCCTTTCTCAGCTTCTCTTCAAGTGGCAGGAAAATGAAATTAGTATCATGTGATCATCATATTTCACAATTATGTTATTACTACTTAAGGATGGATTTATTTATGTATTTTTAAAAATTTTATTCATTTATTTGACAGAGAGAGACACAGCGAGAGAGGGAACACAGGCAGGGGTAGTGGGAGAGGGAGAAGCAGGCTCCCTGCCAAACAGGGAGCCCAAAGAGGGGCTCGATCCCAGGATCCTGGGATCATGACTTGAGCCGAAGGCAGATGATTTAACAACTGAGCCACCCAGGAGCCCCTAAAGATGGGTTAAAATGACTGGTTCCACCTCCCTTTTGAGTTTAACATTGACATAAATTGAAAATTATTTAGCAGATATACCTATTTATCTCCTTGGGTTCTAGAAAGAGCTTTTTAAGAAAGTAAAATATAAACCAATCTCATCACCTCAGGCTTCAGGAACCACAGGCTTCTAGCCTCAGGCTTCAGGAACCACAATTTCCTCCAAAGCTTTTGGCAACACTATTAACTCTCGTCATTTCCGAGACCTCTACATCCCATCAGCTGCTGTGATCATCCTCCCAGGGAGAGATAAGTCTATTAATGATATCCAAAGTTTTATCAATGCACACCTTCCATTGACTTTTAGGGCAGTTTTTCCTTACTCTGTTGATCAGCACCTAGATTGAAACCCTTCTGTAGAATTCTAGGAAATTCTAGGAAAGGTATTCATTCACTCAATAAATATATTTTTAGGGCCTTCTATGTGTCAGGCACTGTACTAGGACTTAGGAAGATGCTAATGAGCCAGACTGTGCATTTCTTTTTGGAACACTCTCTTTAGTGCTGGAGACAGGCACAGAAACAGATAGAACAATGCAGCATGCTAAGAACTCTCATTATATTTATATCTCTTTATTCTTTCCGCTAAATGAATGCATCTAAACTTGGCATGGAGGAGTGCTAGTGTATGGATGTACTCTTAGAAGGCTGCGTATTTTCTATGATAATTAAAATATTTTCCATTCAGGTGCCTGGGGGGCTCAGTTGGGTAAACGTCGGCCTTTGGCTCAGGTTATGATCCTGGGGTCCCGGGATCGAGCCCCACATTGGGCTCCCTGCTCAGCGGGGAGCCTGCTTCTCCCTCTCCCTCTTCCTTCTTCTCCCTCTGCTTGTGCTCTCTCTCTGTCTGTCAAATAAATAAATAAAATCTTTTTCAAAAAAAGAATGCAGAATTCTTTAAAAAATATATTTTTCATTCACCTTGATGATAATTAAAAAATTTTAAGCATATTCTTGGTCATCTGGATGACTAATTTATAACTAACATTCTGCAACTTCTATGCTCAAGTTTTTATTACATAAAAAAATCAAATGTAATAATCTTATTCACACTGAAAGATTTATTTTCTATACAACATTGTAGGTTACATAAAATTAAAACTTAATTTGTGGGGCGCCTGGGTGGCTCAGTCGGTTAAGCGGCTGCCTTCGGCTCAGGTCATGATCCCAGGGTCTTGGGATCGAGCCCCGCATTGGGCTCCCTGCTCGGCGGAGAGCCTGCTTCTCCCTCTCCCTCTGCCTGCCGCTCTGCCTACTTGTGCTCTCTCTCTGTTAAATAAATAAATAAAAATCTTTAAAAAAAATTAAAACTATTAATTTGGTGGTTCTGCCTTTATTTAATATGTAAATTTGTTTTGGTTATGTAGTTGGGTAAGAACATACACAGAAATACTACCAAGTTTTATGCTATTATTATTTACATTTGGTGGCTTTCTGATACAGGCCATTTAAGTCATAATGGTTAGGTCTGCACTTAAAATTATGGGTAGTTTTCATCTGAAAGAAGTTCCTACATTACTTGTGTTTGAAAAACATAGTTCTGATTTCATGTCAGTGATCTTTCAGAAATGCTATTCCATAAAATCCGTTTCTCCATTCCCTTTGTGGGTGATTACTATCATCTGACAGCTTACAATCTTCCCTTTCTCCATCCTCAGCTGGTAAAGTGAGGGGAGACCCAGCTAAATGTGATGGCAGAATATAATTTAGAAATACCCAAGGGCTGAGTATTTTTTAACCCCATTAAAAATTATCTAAGTGGCAGATGAAAACATTCAGGCAAGGTTAAGCACAGTAACCCCCTGGGTTATTTGCAGGTCAGATTTTCAGTTTTTTAAAATGAGCTATGTGTAATGAGCTATGTATAAGATGGAGAATATGGCAATCATGCTTTAATGTCGGCGAAAATTATAAAATGAAAACAAATACTATCTATTGGATAGAATACAATTTACATGCATGTTTAAGGGACAACTTCAAAGAAGTTCCAAGCTTCATGCTGGGCACTTCTTTGGGATGTGCTAGGAAGCCTTTCAGGCTCTGGTAAACTCTCAGTCTTCAAGGGCTACTTTGGTGGAAATCTTCGGAAAGCATTATGCATAGGAGATGCTCCTCAGAGCTAGAAACCTGAAGCTGTCCTTTCCCTACCAGATTCTGAGCATTTGGGAGATTGAGAAGATTTTCTTTCGTGAAATCTTGTAGTAGCTTTGTGGACTCTAGGGTATATTCTGACACACTGTACCACCCCATCACCAAGGTGATTGTACTTTTCTTTTTCAATCTACAGAAATGTGCTTATTGCTTATTGCACATAAGGGGTTGAAGACATTTGCAATAGTTACTAGGCCCCCTCTGGGATCTTCTGCTTACCGGTTGGAAACCACCAAACTATTTGATGTTCCTTTCCTCTGACCACCCCACTCTCCTCATCTCCTGGTCTGTGCCTACCAGTGTACGATGCCCATTCATTCATTCATTCAATGAGTTACTGGGTCCTCAAAATGCAAGAAGCCATCTCCATGTACTCGGAAGCTCTACATATGCTTTCTCACAATCCTCTTCTCCATTCAATATGACATCTCCTTGCATTTGGTTGAAGTGCATTATCTACTTAGTGGTCTCATTAGCCTTCATGTCTCTGTTTTAGTCCATAAAGTACTACAGTTAATTTGGATCAGATCTCCAGTTAATCTCTCCAATTTGGTGTCCAATAAATCAGCAGGCCAAATAATCAGACCTGAATCCAGAGACACGACTGCCTTCATCCCAAGCCTCTTGTGAGACCATCTACCAACACTTTGTGTCTATCCTTTGCTTGACATTGCCTTGGAACAGTGAGTCTCAAAGCAGGTGGTGGTAGTGTGGTGGGTGTGAATTCAGGATCTCCACTGGTGTATGTGAGTGTTTGCAAAGTTTGAATCATAATATCTAATTTAATTTTTTCAAATAACAATAAAAGAAGGCATATGATTTTTATGTTTTTAAAGGAAGGCATGGATTTTAAGAGATTGTAAAACATGGCCTTAGAATTTACAAAGAAGATGAGATCTTGTCTGCTTTCCAAATGTCACCCAGCACTGGCACACGTGATAACACCCTACATGTAATGCTCCATTCCTGATAATTCAGGACAATTGCTGCTTATCAAAAGGCAAGATTTCTAGCAATCTTTACATCTTGAGAACAGGGAAATAATAAAGTAAACAGGCTTTAGAGCCTTTGAATATATATATATGTAATATACTGGTTTGGAGAATCGTGCTTCCCTTTCAGCTAGGTGGAGTCAGTGTGGCTAAGTTTTGGTGCATAAAATATCATACAAATGTTGGTAGGACTTTCAGAACAGTTCAGTAAAAAGAGGAGAGTTGTACCTTTTTGTTATTATTTCCTTCCTTCTTTCTGCTGCTTGCAAGGGAGCTGTAATGGTTAGAGCTCCAAAAGCTTTCCTAGACTATGACAAGTCACATAGAACAGAGTAAAGACAGAAGGCCTCAGAAGGTGGTCTGGAGTCCTCCTACCCGTATTGCTTACATCTACACTTTTTTTTTTTTTTGAGAGAGAGATTGATTGAGAGCGAGCAAGTAGGGGGGGGGGGGCAGAGGGAGAGAGAATCTTAAGCAGGCTCCACGCTCAGTGTGGAGCCCGAGATGGGGCTCAGTCTCATGACCCTGAGATCATGACCTGAGCCTAAATCAAGAGTCCGATGCCTACCGGACTGAGCCACCTAGGCGCCCTGCTTCCCTCTAGCTTCTTTACACAAACAAATATGCCTCTTGCATTTAAGCTACTACAGTCGGTTTTCTGTTACTCACAGCTGAACCTAACTTGAACTGATACGCCTTGTTAATTTGATTTCTCAGTAGCTTAAAAGGACCAAATTAGAAGCAGGAAGGGCTGCTTCTGTTAGCAAGTAAGGAAACCAAAAATTATTGCAGGCCAGGAAGTCAATTAATGGTGATATGGCTGACGTCAAGTCAGCAAGAAAGCAGGAAAAGGTGTAGAATATTTCAGACATTTTTTTTTTTTGGAAGATGGTTGATGTTTAAAAAACTCTGACAAAGAGAGTAAACTTCAGTTACTTTTAGGTGTGACACTTTAGACACTTCCTCATCACTTCTTTTGTGCGCAATATTTCTGGAGCTAGTCATTGTGTGAGTGAGGACAAAAAACAGACACAATATACTTTTGTGTTCAAGGTGTTCACGGTAGACCCCAGGAAGGTGAGACATTTGTCTCAGTGAGTACTGAGGGGTGTGGATGTACATTTATTTTGTGTAAATTGGTAGTTGGGAGAGCTTCTTAGTTCAGGCACTACTCCTATGGTTATCCATAGTTGTTTAAATTGTCCTAGGTTAAGTAGAGAGACAGAGGCTGAATGTAAAACCCAATAATCCAAGCTGCTGGTCTAGTTCTTTAACAAATGACACTGCCTCGCTTGTCCTAAATTCTCTTTAAATAACAAAAATTTATTTCCCTCTTGACTACCCTCTGACAAAGGGGTTCCTGTTCTCTTCCATTCTGTCACTCCCAGAAATACCAACACAAGAAAACTTCATCAGCAACTAGGGTCACAGTGTCAGACAAAGCTTATTGTCTGGGTTGATTTTGTTCCAGGAAGAGAACTCTTAAAATAATACCAAAACACCAAAAAGCAGAGCTGGACTTATTCATTTCCCAACCTTTCACCGTTCTATTTTGTAAACCCAACTCACTGAATAATTAATTTTCAAAATCTTCGGGACACCTTAGTCACAACCAATTTTTGTGGGTAGAGATAATGACTTGAACGGAACATGAGCAGAGAGTTGATTTTAAGTAAGGAAATGGGGTCAGGGAGAGGTTAAGTGGCTGGCCTGGGGTCAGATAGCAAGCTGGTGACTCAACTTTGCAGCTCCTGGATCTGAGGCCTGCAAAGAAAACCAGAGCCCATTTCCTCTTGATAAGTTAACTGCCCCATATCTGTGGTCTGCCGTAAGCTTTTAAGAGCCACATTCCTTTTGTGACTGCAGACCTGAGCTCCTATGACTTTCACCAGAGTCTGGAAAACACTTTCAAGGTCAGACTGTGGTATATAGAGGGCAGATTAGCACTTGATTTGCCACTGAAAATCATTATGCAATTCATAGGAGTTGCCATCTTTTTGGTGTCTTATGATCTCCTTTGGGTACATATTCGTAACAAGCAGCCTATAGAACAGATTGCCATGTCTCAGAAATGATGATGACATGTGTTTATGGAGTGCTTCCTATGTGTCAGGCACACTGTGAAGTGTTGAACATGGATTATCTCATTTAATCCTCCTGAGGGCCTTGCCGGGTAGGTTAATTTATAGCCCTTTTTACTGATGAGGATGTTGAGACTTTTCAGGGGTTAAGTACCTAGCCCAAGTTGACACAGCTAGAAAATGGCCAACTAAGAGTTATGAACCCAGTTTTGTAGGACTCAGAGGCCACTATGCTACAAAAAATTCCTATACACTCATACTGACCTTTCCCCCCACACTTCTGTTATTTCAATTATTTACAGAGTAAAATTTTGTGTGGGTATAATTTTCATCCCAGCCTTAGGTAAGTGATCTGACTTTTATATAATTTTATATATTTTATAATATATATATATTTTTAAAGATTTTATTTTATTTATTTGACAGAGTGAGAGAGGGAACACAAGCAGGGGGAGTGGGAGAGGGACAACCAGGCTTCCCCGCTGAGCAGGGAGCCCAATGTGGGGCTCGATCCCAGGACCCTGGGATCATGACCTGAGCCCAAGGCAGATGTTTAACTACTGAGCCACCAAGGCGCCCCTATATTTATATTTTTTAACAGTGAGGTTAATTGTCCTACCTGCAAACAGATTAAAGATGCATCTCCCATTGTGGTGTCGTTTGGAGATCTTAGTTACACCCCTCCGAAAAGAACGTTTTCCAAACTAAAAAGCTGAAAATAAAACTATTTGAAAGTAGAATTCTACGTGAAAATTCATGACGTATAGTGGCCCTGCCCCAGTCTTTCTGGGACTTCTTCCAATATTCTTCATTTTCTGGAAAACATGACCCAGCAAACTAAAAAAGATGATGGAATAGACGTGTACAAAAGTTTTTACTTGAAAAGTTTGTTCCTATAAATGGAGCTATATGTGGGTTCATTGGAGAAGCATCTATTTCTTTGGAATGGGATGAATAAGAAAGTTACAACTTTTCTGCTTGTTTGTTGGAGAAGGGAGGGAATGGAGAGCCTGAGAAGCCGCCGCCGCCGCCGCCAGCGCCCCCGTGCGGAAGCCGAGGGGACAAGTCGGCCCCGTCTCCGAGCCCGCCCCTCCCCCCACAGGAGGTTCCTAGTCCTCTCTCCACCCCTCCTTCCCCCTGCGCCCAAACTCCCCTGCAGCCCCTGCCCCCCAGCAGCTCTTGCCCCCCACGGCTCTGTCCTCAGACTCAGTCCACAGCCTATTAAATCAGCTGGATCACTCTGAAGTTCTACGCGGGCAGCGACATGCCTCAGTGGAGCATGTTAAAAAGGCATATCAGAAACTGGCACTGAAGTGGCATCCTGAGAATAAACGAGAAGTGGAGAGAAAACCCAGACAAGTAGCTGAGGCGTATGAGGTGTAATCAGATGCCAAAAAACGGGATATCTATGATAAATATGTCAAAGAAGGATTAAATGGAGGTGGAGGTGGAGGTGGGTCATTTTGACAGTCCCTTTGAGTTTGGCTTCACCTTCCGCAACCCAGACCACGTCTTCAGGGCATTTTTTGGTGGAAGTGGAAGGGACCCGTTTTCATTCGGCTTCTTCAAAGACCCATTGGAGGACTTCTTGGGGGGGGGGCAATCAAAGGGGTTCTTGCAGAAGCAGGTGCTGAGGCACGGGTTGTTTTTCTTTGCCTTCAGTGGATTTATATCTTTCGGAGGAGGATTTTCTTCATTGATACAGAAATCGATTTACTTCCTTTGGTTCACCAGGTCAAGGGGGACTCATTTCATTTTCTTCCATGGCCTTTGGTGGTAGTGAGATGTGTAACTTCAAATCTATATCACCTTCTACTAACAACTAAAATTGTTAATGGCAGAAAAATCACTAGAAAGGGAATTGTCGAGGATGGTCCAGAAAGAGTAGAAGTTGAAGAAGACCATCAGTTAAAGTCCTTATGATAAATGATAAGGAGCAGCTGCTATGATTGGACAACAAATGATTAAATCTGCGTATGTAACAGAAATGTTGACTATATCCAGCCGATTTAAGGATTAGCAGGAACATTTTTATTTATTTATTTATTTTGAAGATTTCAAATAATTGAACTTTCAGTATAACTGTAACTGCAGTATTATTTATACACAACTCATCGAAGCCCTATTTATCATAGACTTTTGAGTTTATGGTTGGGACCCCATAATAGAGCTAATTTTTTTTGTTTTTAAAATTGTTGTAAATCTCTGTATGCACTTTGCTTTTTTATTAAATGTTATCCAAAGTGACCTGACTCTTGTATGCTCACACCAGTGTGGACCTGCTTTTCCATTGTGTTTGAAACATGAGCCGAGTAGAGTCAACCTGCTGTGAAGTTAACAGTGTCAGGATGAATCTTCTCCAAAAATAATTTCAATTTTTTCTGGTATTTAATTTTGAGAGATATTAATGCATTAATGGTAATATGTTTCTCATTTGATATAAATTGAGGATGTTTTCTAGTTATGCATGAATATTGGCTTCTTAGTAACTTTTGACAATTGTTTAAATGTTAAGCTTAGGTTTAAAAAAGTAAAGCTGGGGGCGCCTGGGTGGCTCAGTTGGTTAAGCATCTGCCTTGGGCTCAGGTCATGATCCCAGGACCCTGGGATCAAGCCCCCCCCCCCGCCCCTCAGCAGGGAACCCCTGCTCATGCTCTCTCTCTGTCAAATAAGTAAGTAAAATCTTAAAAAAAAGTAAAGCTGGTAAAAAAAAAAAAGTAAAGTCTTTGTTATTTACTTAAAAAAATACAGAAAAAAGGAATGCAAAAGTGTTTGGTGCATTATTTCTTGAGTGGAGCCTAAAAAAAAGGTACAACTTAAGTTTTAGATTTTCTTTTGTTTTAGGTGGCAAAATGTCAATTTGGAGACTGATAAATATTGTAAATTGAGTTAAAATTATAGTTAGAAATGATTTTGTTAAATAATGAATAGGAAAAATCGTGTGTGTGTGTGTGTGTGTGTGTGTGTGTGTGTGTGTGTGTATGTGAAGCTTTGGAGCATTGTAGATTTCAGAGTTCAGTTAACCCAATCTCACCAAATCAGCTACAAATACAAGAGGGAGAGGAGCAAGAAAAAATGGAAAGAATGGAAAGGGCGTATTGTAATTTTTCAAGATATATGAATATTTTGAACTTTTAAAATAGCTCACATTATGAATTTGCAGGGATATAAAATGTTGAGGTGATAACCCTGGGGTGTCTTTCTTAAGACAAGATGGCTAAAGCATCCCACCACCTCTGAGAGCAGACCTAAACTGTAGACTAATCTTTTTGAGGTGTGAGAAAATTTCTTAAAAGTAAAACTATACTTTAAAAAAAAATTAAAGTAGCTTTTTTTAAGTTATAAAAGTTGATCATTGTGTTGGGGCGCCTGGGTGACTCAGTCGTTAAGCGTCTGCCTTTGGCTCAGGTCATGATCTCAGGGTCCTGGGATCGAGCCCCGCATCGGGCTCCCCGCTCTGTGGGAAGCCTGCTTCTCCCTCTCCCCCTCCCCCCGCTTGTGTTCCCTCTCTCCGCTGTGTCTCTCTCTGTCAAATAAATAAATAAATAAAATCTTAAAAAAAAAAACAAAAAGTTGCTCATTATGGAAAATGCAGGTAAGTGAACAGGAAGAACTAGGAGTCCTTCACAGTCCTACCACCTAGAAGAGCCACTGTTAATACCCTGGAGTATGTCCTTATAGGTCCCCCTTGTCCATGTGTCACATAAAGGCATGCACATATTTGGACTATTTGACCTAAAATTTTAGAACATACTTTTCCTACTTAACTGTAAACCATGACTATGATATTAACACCCATAACTCTTTTTTAGATAGCATAATTTCCCATGGATGTAGTTGGACATTTAAAATTGTTTTCGATATTTTGCTACTGTAAAAACTCTGGAAAAACTTTTCCTTTTAGGAAAACTTTGAACTTATCCTTAATTATTTTTTTAGGTTAAGGTCCTAAAATTTTTATAATTTCTGGATGAAAGCAAATGCAGATTTGGAGACCTTTGAAACAGTCTGTAATGCTCTCCAGTTTACTCCCAATTTGCACTGTAATTTTTGGTATATATGGACCATGGTTAGTTTGGAAGGTCTGAGGAAGTATTTTTCGTGCCAACTGTGATTGCGCTACAAATCAAGAATATTAGAACTAATGTTTGTTGTGTGGGTAGCTTAGAGTAAAATATCGTAGAGGTCAATACATGGCATATATTATTATGAATATAATTATTATCATTGAAATCCAGGACTTTTTAGAGGTCTAATTGAATGTCATGCAAATTCATTGACTTTCTAAGTCCTGAACATGTGGCAAGCTCAGATTTGACACTTTAGACACTTTCCATTAAAATAGGATATTTGAAGAACTTCTAAAAAAATTGGCATATGTGGAAAGCAGATGCTTTATATTGATAACAGTTAAGTTTTGCATTTGAAATGTTGAGCCATGAGGATAAGACTAATATCTTTGAGAATATGTGATGTTTTTAATAAAGAAGCATATATTTAAAGAAAAGAATTCCTCACATGGTTTCCGTAGTTAATTTTTAGCAGGGTATTCTTCCCTAATGGTGCTTAAATTATTTAACCCTCTTCCTTTATGATATATTAGGCTGTATTTTAGTTATAAAATTTGCATTTTTGCTCTTTTCTCTTGATGAGAGCAGTAATTATTGGACAAAGAGTCTACATTATTAACATTTACATATCTTTTTTTTAAAATAGTGTTTAAATTTTGTTGACTTTTCCCCATCATCTCAATGGACCAGAAAAATGTGTGTAATGAGGTAACATTATGTAAAGGTTCCTCAATATATCTAACTTCTTGTATATGAATAGTTCACTCAGTCCTTTATCTATCCACTCATTTATCCATTCATTAATCCACCTACCCAACCATTCATCTAATACATTTTTATTGAGTACCTACTTTGTATCAAGTCCTGTGCTAGGACGCATTGGCAACAATGGAAGTTTAGCAAACTACAAGGGTAAATTTGTGTGGATAAATAGAAAATTAAAGAACTTGGGATGAAAAAGTCACTCAATCCATATTTCTGAACGTTTTAGATAGGCTACCTTCTTGCAATACCTCAACAGGCTATCTCTATTTATTCTTATGATTTGAGATTAGGTGGAACTTCATATTCACTTCGTATTCAGTCAACATATTTACCATATATCTACTATGAACCAGACCCTTTCCTATCACTAGAGACAGAGGGTGAACAAGACACCAACTCCTCTCTCATGGGGTATGTGGACCATACCTCTCCTGTCCCACTAACCTCTCTAATGGCTAGCACTCTGAATTTCCACCTCTGCACTGTCTGGGAATTACCTGTTTATCAGTCAGTTAACCTCCTTAAGGGTAGAGCCTCTTCCGTGTTTCCTGCTCTATTTCCAGCCCCTGGCACAATCCCAACTAAGGTTGCTCCCTATATACTTATTGGATGCTCATTTACTATCCCTTCAGCTTACTTTAGGGCTATGTTTATCCCATCTGAATAAAACGACATATATATCTCATGGCCATAAGATACTTCTGTTTGACTTCAATTTACCTTTTCCAGGTTAAAGTCCTATTACATCCCTCAACCTGCCCTATGCAGACCACTCATAGTTCTCCAAATGGGCTCTGTTCCTTTACTCATATTTTCCCTTTTCCCAGAATAATTTAATCTCTGTTTGCTTCTCTTCTTTGACGCCTAGCTCAAATAAATGTGCTCTGTGAAGCCTTCCCTGGTTGCCCTGATTAGAAACTATCACTCCTTCCCTCATGCTGCCATAATGCATTAACTGAACCTCTTTAGAGTGCTTTTGTCCTTCTTTCTTCCTCCAACATCAGATAACAGTTCATTTAGTCTGTGTCTTCCCTGCTTGGGTGTAAGCTCCTCTGAGGAAGGAGTAGGTGTCGTTCATTTTGGTATTCCTCACCACATCCAGAGCAGTGCTTTGCACATGGTAAGAGGCCAGTAAATGCTTATGTAATGATTGAATGATTCTATGAATATACTCTCCGCAATGAATGGACTTCATGTGTGACTTAGTGGAAGAAGCTTATTACAAAGGAATATGTGTACTGGGGATTAATGATATTGACAAAGGTAAGGGGAAGAGCAGTCTACGTGGAGGGCCACAGGAGCAGTAAGTATGGGCCAGAGAAGGCAAGGTGTTTATGTGGGGGGAAAAATAATGGGATAAGGCTGGCTAACAGGCAGGTTTAGCATCCAGAAGGCTTTCAGTATAGGGCCAAGGAACATGGCCTTGGGCCCAGTGGAGGTGAGCCATATTCTTGATTCCTGAATTGGATTTTAGATATCCAGATATTTGTGGCACCAACTCATGTTGTCTTCCATCTGTTCCTATGTTTTTGACCAATACATTCAGTAGGATGAATGTTATAGCTATAAAAGATTTTAGAGATAACTTTTATCCAACCATACCAGCTGTTCTAGTCAAATGGTGGGTATGGGAAAATAAGACTTCAAACAGTATTTTACATTTGAATGACAATTTAAAGTTTACAGGCTGTTTTTTAGTGTGTTATGTTTTTATCTTCACAAGAAATCTGAAAGATACTAAAGGGGAAACTGAGTCCAAGTTAGCACAGATAGTACAATAAATGAGGTAGGACTTCTAAGGCTCCTGAAGCCAAATATAGTGTTTTTTCTGTACAATTCTCTCTTTCTCTCTCTCTTTTTAAAAAGATTTTCTTTATTTAAGAGAGAGAGAGCACATGAACAGAGGGGAGGGGCAAAGGGAGAAGGAGAAACAGATGCCACACTGAGCAGGGAGCTCAATGCAGGGCTCCATCCCAGGACTCTGAGATCATGACCTGAGCCAGAAGCGGATGCTTAACTGACTGAGCCACCCAGGCGCCCCTCTCTACAACTCTCTTATCTTTGCTATCATGAAGGTAGTTGGGAAAGACAAGGAATAGATGATGAGAGAACGGGGCGGGGGGGTGGAGAAAATGGGGAGGTAGAATTGTGACTTATTCACTCAGCAACTGTATATCATGTGCTCTTCCTCTGCTCTCTCCTCCCAATACCAGCCCAGGTCTCAGTCGTCAGGGATACTCCAGGCAGACAGCTGAAAAAACAGTGGGAGAAGGGCCTTGGGAGCACTGGGTGGGGTACCTAGTCTAGCTTTGGAAAATCAGGAAGGCTTTTTAGAGAAAGCGACATCAAGATCGAGACTTAGGGAAAGCAAAGGAGAAACCAGATGAAATGGGGGTGGGGTATTGAGGGTGGGCAAAGAATTTCAAGCCAACTCATGAAATTGGGCAGCTGATTTAGGGCAAAAAAGCACCTCCCAATGTGGAAAAATGCTCTTAGAGCCTCTCAGAATGTAGGCAAGAAGGGCAAAGTGAGCCTTACATCTCTTTCTCCTTGAGTTGTCGTTTCTTTTGTCTTTTTCTCCCCAGTGAGGAGAGGGGATAAGCATCACCTCTGGCCCCTTTGGCCCAAGGGCTATAATGGTTTTAGACTGAAAAGTCTATGGGGGGATGGTTAATTGTGCACCTAACAATATTTTATCACTGAATTTTCTGTTCCAGCCCCAGTGATGCCTATCATGACCTAACCTGAGCCACTGTGGCTCACACTCTCTGAATTCTCTGCCCAGCTTGGAGGCAAGGCTCTATTAATACTTCATCAGGTTGAAGATGTAGTTGTCTCTGTGGGAAGAGATTGACATCCATAACCCAGAGAACAGAGAAAATATGCACTGGAAGGAAAGGAGTAGATGTGATGCTGGGCTATAGATGGGGAAGGAAAAGGGTCAATAATTTTGAAGATTTTGCATGAATATCTTTTCTTTAGTCATGGAAAGAATACTTGGTTTTATGTTATTTACAATTATTTATGTATACAGAATCTATGTATATGCTCAGATTACTGTACTCTTTTCCATCCTATTTAAAAATTAACTCTCTGCTTCAGTGAGGCTCTTAAACTTTATTTCTCATTAAAGCAATGTAGCCAAGAGCTAAAGTAGCATAACTGAAGTTACATGTGAACTGTATTTAAAAAAAATTCTTTTAGAATGCAAAACAAAAGTACCTTTTTTTTAAAATGGAAAAATCAGTATATGTTCCACTGAGGCTCTGAAAATCAGAATCTCAGTATATCAATTGAACATTGACTTTTAAAAAATGTAAGAGTTGATTTAACCTATTTACAGACTGCCAGAAGGCAAGAAGAGAAGGTTTCTTCTGGAGTTGAGCTCAGAAAGCCTCCTTTGCCAGAAAAAAGAGCCAAACATATTAATATTCAGTGACTCTTCAAAGTCCATGCAGCCCAAAGAATGCATTCGAAGGAGAAGAATTCATTGCTTTAGTTAGTCTGGCAGGTAGGAAAGAGAAAGTCAGTGACCTCTTGACAAATCCTTTTTTACACACCCTAATAACCAGTATCAGCAGGTTTTGAGGGCCTCTCTTCCCCTTTCATCTGGGGAGGTGGAGAGATGGAAGTCGGTGGTGTAGCAAATATGTAGTCTTTTCTGCGAAGAAATGTAAATATCTTCCCTATGTTTATGCACTGTCACTAAGGTACTCCAGGCAGAATTATAAGGGCTGTGTTACAAGCACAGAAGCGAAAAACAGCTGAACTACTTACGTGACATCTACATGTAATAGAATGACTAAGTTACAAGATTCGTTTTCTTTCCTGGTTTATGTAAATTGAGCTTATTACATCGTTATCACAACCCAGACAAATGAAGATTTTGTTTAACTGAATTCTACTCTGTGAGTGTAATTTAAAGCTAGATTGTGTATGTGGACAAAAACACAAAAATGGCAGAATTTTGATTGTTCAACTCCAGAGTATAATACAGCTAGTTTTTTTTACATTTTATATTGTTGAATCAGAGCAGCTAAAATCTCCAATCTGGGCTGAGAGAATCATATTTCATATACACAGAGGGGAAAAATAGACTTGTAGACTCCCACAGCATATTTTTTTCCTTACAGAACAAAAGAGTTTCAAATTTTCCTCTCCAAAATGTGAAGATTCAGAAGCAACTGTTCTGCTGTTGGGAAATTTGTTTTGTAGAAATTTCTCCTGAGAAGCTCTGGGAAATGGGAAGTGGAAAGGAGCTTGCCTCATCACTTACTGAAAGATGAAGCAAGTCAACTTCCTGACAACTTAGACAATGATCTTCATCTTCCTCCCTCTTCCTTGCTTCTTCCTTCCTCTAGGCACTTCTCCACACACTGCTGATAGAGATCAAATGGTCAGACAAAATGGGGTATATATGTTTCAGTAGTCTTCCAAGGTGTTTACCTTTTGAAATCTGTAACTGTAATTCAAAGTAAATTCCTTAGGGTTAAGTCTTGGTTCTTTCAAGGTATTGATTTCACAGCTTGGTGATGATTTGTGTTAAAACCTTATATAATATTAAAACAGAACTGAAACTTTTTAGATTGAAGGAGAAAAGGTATATGTGATTTGTAATCTTATCTCTTCAAAGGAGATTTGTGTTAGCAAATAGAAGATGTACGGGGCATTGATCATTTACATGAATTGGGGCTTTGAGGTTTTGGAGAAAGAAAAGTTTTCCTAGGAATTGGAAACAAGGATACTGGGTATTATCCAAGAAGCTTTCATAATGAAAGCTTAGTCCTCAAATGGTTATCTTGGTGTGCTTTAATTTATGGTCTCTAATGGGTAGGAAATCTCTAAGTAAGAACAAAGAGTTATGAACCTAGTAAGAAGGTTGTAAATGGGTCTTGACAAGGTGGCTTAAAGGAGACATTATGGCATGCAGGGGACAAGAATTTATATCTTGTTCTTAGAATGTGTAATTTGCCTCAAAACCATCAAAGTTATCATCAGATAATATTTCTTAGGCTCTTTTAAGAACCTGGTATCTTAAGATCTATACAAAATCAAACATGTGATCACACATAGTTAATGTAAGTCACTTTACTTTTTTATGTCGTTAGCAATCTTCCCCCAAAATGTCTTAACTCTAAATATCAAGCTTACAAGAAAGAATTTTGCAAATACCATTTCCACACTGTAGAAATGGAAATTTTATATATATATACACACATAGATATAAAGATAACTATATCTATAAAGATATCTATACATATAAACATATATAAAGACATGTATAATAAAGATAAAGATCTCTGTATATAAAGATATACATTACTCTGAAGAGAAAGATATTTGCAAAGAACTTTGTAAAGGTAAAAAGCGCTTGAGAGAGAATAATTATGATCATGAAGTGGTTATTCCAGTGATCCAAGGGTAACTGAGTTGGTTAATTTGGGCTTCAAAGAGAGTACTTTTCAGGGTAGTCTCTGGAGGGAAGAGAATGGGGCTGTGTTCCCTCTCCCCCCCCAGCTGAGTTCTAAAAGACCCCACAAAACCTTGGGGTATGAGGGTCAATAGATGAAACTGGAGTACGTAAGTCAGGGAAAAACCTTGTCAGAAGTGTGGACATCCTCTGCATTAAGACTTCATGGAGATGTTGCTTGACTTCGGCAAAGCATAATATTTACAACTGTTCCAGTACTGATGGTTCACTATGGAGATTTCTTGGCACTGCACTGAGCTCCTCAGATCCAGTGGGCACAACAAACCAGCCAGGGGTGTATTATTTTCCTTGCTTTATAGTTGAAGAAACTGGGAGAAATAGATTTACTCTTTGACTCCTTCTCCAGCTAAAAGTCGGTTAGAGGACAGAAGCTTTAGGGCAACGACTACAGGGCCACACGAATTGAGAGGCACTGGAGCACCCCGACTCTGAGCCCTGACTTCCAGAGCAGTATGAGTTTTCACTTCTGCATTTTGCTGTCTTCTCTTCCAGTCTCTGTTTGGGGAGGCCAGGAAAATATCACAGCTCTATTTTTCAATGAGGGAAGAGCTCATAGTGAGGTTCTGGATTTATATATGGCTGATGGCTGACCCATGGTTTGAATGGGATTGTGCTAACCCAGGTCCCACTCCCTTACCTCAAACAGATATCCTCCAAAGAATGCAAGTGGTGGGGCCCAGGACCTGAGGATCAGGCTCAGGGAGGGCTACTGACCAGGTGCCTAGACAACACTCAGAAGTCTTTAGATAAGTATTTCCATTCATTTTGAGCCTTTACACACACACACACACACACACACACACACACACACACACACACACACCCCACAAAGCCACAAGTTAATATATGGTAATATATTATTATTGAAAGACTCTAGGCAAAAACAAAACAAAACTGAGGACAAACATTACCTCACATTAATATAGTCAGGTGTGGAAAATTTAGAACTTTTGAAGACTATATCTCAAAGATTTTAGTCTTGTTCAAGTATGATTATACACACTAATGGAAACCATAGGTCTCCATCTTCTTTCCAAGCTCTTTCTCTCAGAGGACATATTACTGGCGTCTTTATTTGGATCTGTCCAACTTGCATCTTTCTGGCTCAGGGTCCCTTTGAAAGCTTTGAAAGTGCTAAGAAGGCAGAAGTGTTGAGATATCCCCATGACGTCATTAATAAGTCAACACTGACCTCGGAACTGAATTCATCTTGGAGAGCAAACATATCAAGCAGCTTCTGGCTGAGGAGAGAGAAAAATGTCATTTTCTGCTGGTAAGGAGATAACTGAGTAGGGGCAGGGAGAGTGAGAAGTTCAGTGTTTGGCATCCTGACAGCTGGATTATTGGGAGAAGTATCGGATGACTCTTGCCCCTACCAAGTAGGCTTTCCCCAATTGTTTCAGAATCTTCAAAATGCTAATAAAAATACTTTTACATTTTAATTTGTATTGCCTGGGCTTGTATTAGTTAGAGTACTGCCAGTTGCTGTCCTAGATAACATTTGAAATCTCCATGGCTTACCACAATAGTAGTTTCTCATAAAGGCCAAGAGGTGGTGGAAGTAAAGGTCATGTGGAAGCGGGGAGGAGGTGGTACTCTGGTCCACAGGGACCCAAGCTGATGGAGGATCTACCATTTTCAATGTGTGACATCCAAGGTTTCCCTGGGTGTCAATATTTCCTTTATCCACACAGGAAGAAAGGGTGCAGAAGTCACCCCTACTTCTTAACCACTGGGTATGGAGATGACACACAACATTGCCCTTCATAGTCTATAAATGAGAACTAGTCACATGAACAGGCAAGGATAGCAGGGTCCTTGGGAATGGAGTCCTGGCAGTGTCTACCAGAAACAACTTGTGGGAAGGTAACAAAGATACTTGGTGGAGAGTCGTCCTGTTCTGCTACAACATTCTCTATAGAGCAAGCAATAGAGACTGAGTCCTGTAAACTTTAGTGATAAATTGCCATGTGCACCCTTATGGTGGGAAAGTGGGAGTCATGCGATTGACAGGTCCCCCCGCAGAGAAGTAGCATCATTCCCAAATAAAAAAAAAAATACTAAGGTGTCAAAAAGTATCCATGCCACATAATCTTAGTGAAACAAACAGACAGACAAAAAATACCCCCGAACTAAATGACTTAAAAAAACCAACTTTATTATTTCTCCTGATTTTTGTGGATCATCTGGGAGGTTTTGGGGTTTGGGTTAGCTCTGTTGATATCTGTAGACAGCTGGTGGCTCAGCTGGCCTGGATGATGTGGGATGGTCTCATTCACATGGCTGGCAGTTGGCACGAAGGTATTGGGGGAGAGTCTTCAGCTGAGCAGCACATCTCTGCTCTCCATGGCCACTCATCCTCCAGTAGGCTGGCCTGGGCTTCTTTACATGGTGGTCTCAAGGCTCCAAAGAACAAGAAAGGAGAGGGCAAACCCCAGTGCAGAAGCACTTTTCAAAGCTTCTGTTTGTGTCACATGGCAAAAGCAAGCCACATGACCAAGTCTAGATTCAAAGTATGGAGAAATGAACCTCACCTTGATGTGAGGAGCTACAAAGTCACATTGCAAATGTGCCTGCCTATGGGAATAAGAATCCCGCCACTCTTCTGAACTACTACAATGCTCATTCTTTCTTTACTCCTCCTCACCCTTGGCTTTGCCTTATCTGTAAGTGACTTAAGTTCTTGACTGTAGTCTCTTTAGCTCTTACTTCAAAAATGGGTGAGAGAAAGAGAGCAAGAGAGAGAGAGCGTGCGTGCATAGATAGGACTGAACTGAGCAAATATAGGACTGAATCCCATTTTTCATAAACCCTAGTATTCTGTTGTGTAACGTTATGTAATTGTTAATATAATGTGAACATGCCTTAGCGTAGTACTTCACGCATATCAGGAACTAAATAAATCCCAACTAGACTATCTATCTGCTCCTGTCGTTAGGAATTATGTATTACTTTTCCTTTATGTAGGTTGAGGTACAGAGTAGATGCTCAACTAACTCTTGCTGAATGCAGTTGAATGGTGAAAGGGGAAAGGAGAAATCATAAAGCAAGTATAAATGAAGTAAATTCCAACTTACCAATTGTGTTTCTTTGTTGGAGAAGGCCAAATTTAATATAATTTTTAAAAACCCCATTTATCCAGGGGTGCCTGGGTGGCTCAGTTGGTTAAGCATCTGCCTTCAGCTCAGGTCATGATCCCAGGGTCCTGGGATCGAGCCCTGAGTTGGGCTCCCTGCTCAGCTGGGAGCCTGCTTCTCCCTCCCCGCCCCCCAGCTCGTGCTCTCTCTCTCTCAAATAAATAAATAAAATCTTAAAAAAATAAAAATAAAAAATAAAAAACCCATTTATCCAGAGGATATCTTGTATTTAATTGCAATTCAGAATATTGCATTCCTTAGATTATTAGGTAAATAAAAAGAGCAAGAAGAGATAAAGTAGGACAATCCAGGAAATTATGTAAGGACCACACAAGTCTTAGGAAGTAGAACAGAGTATGAGAATTAAAATTCTACTGGACTTAATTGTCAAGATAGGAAATTTTCATTTGTTTTAGGTTGAAGTTCTGTTCTTTATTTGGCTTCAGAAAAAGTTGCTCTTGCTCTTAAAATTAGACATGAACTGGACCTTAAGTAAATGTCCCTGCATCCTTAAGTGGCACACGGTTTGATATGAAAGTCAGACACAAGGAAAACTATCTTTCCTGACAGAGTTCTGGATAAGAAATGATGATATTCTAGAATGAGCAAATAATGCCTTCACTACATTTTCCCTCCTTGTCATAATATAGCTCCTTAGTACAACTCTTCTTTTCTTTTCCAAATTCGATAACACTTAATTTGCGTATTTCATTTTCTCAATTGCCCATGGTAATGGGGGAAGGAGAATGAGTGGGGAGGAGAGCATGAAGGAAGGTGGATAATTGGTAGTGACAGATACTTTCCGAGCCTCGTTACTTCATTTCATCCATTCATTTGAATCTCTGCCCACATCCCGTCTGATCTTTTCCCAGAATTGCAACAAACAGCTCATGAACACTGTTTTGATTTTTAGTTCTTTTTCTCCCCCCCAAAGTGATGTGGTTTTTAGAAGGTACAAGGAGACCCAAAAGCAGTTTGCCAGAAAGAGGGACAAATAAGAATGTGAAAATTTTACATTATCTGAGAGTTGCCACTGGTAGGTGTGAACCAGCTTACTGGGAAAAGGTCAATCACGGTAATTACATTACCACTATCTTAGTCTTGGACAACAGATAGGACGGATGCCACATCACCTGGACAGGGACTTATAGGGGGTGGGGAATGGCAAGGACAAGAAAAGTTCCTGGCTAAAAAATGGTGAGAACCAACAGAACAAACTGGATTTCAAAAACATCATGCTGAAGTCGGAGAGGGACAAATAAATCAAGAATTTAACAACAACAGCAATGCACTCCCCATTTATTGAGTGCCTACCTGATGGTGTTAGGAGTCCAACGAGGGGCCCATCACTGCCCATGAGCATGGGTAAGGCAGCCCTATGGCATGAGCATTATTACCCACATTGTCCATGAAATCCCAGGCCTGAGGAGGACTTGCCCTCTCACTGTTGAAGAGATAAACCTTAGCCCTAATATCTGGATTCCGCGATCCCTAAGGCAAGTCTTGTTTTCATCCCTCAATAACAGCAGGGAACATTCAGCCTTTCACAAGGGAAGTGATCAGCAGGCCATGGGTCTCAGTGACACCAGAAGTAGTTGGAGAAAAAAGAAGAGCCTTTGATGTCATTTGGAAAATGTGGGCCTAACTTAAAACTGAGATTACTTTGCTTTATCATTACTTTGCCAAATCAACCCCTTTGAGAAGAAAAGCCACGTTTTTCTTTTTATTGCTCCTTGTCTGTAGGTTGCTCTATGAATGACCATATGAAGACAAATGATCCTGATAATTCTGAGAGCAGCTTGCCAACAGCTTGGCATTCATGACCTTACTTTTAACACAAGATCAAGCATTTACAAAGCACATATTGTGTGACTAACAGGGTATTAGACCCTGTGATGTATAATGAAAGAAATACAAGCCCTTGTAGTTTTACTGAAGTTAGGCTTTTGCTAGAAAACATTACAATACGTAATAAAATGCTAACTTATGTCACATATACTGTACATGTAATAAAGGTTCTGAGGAGAGAATAATGTGTGGGGGTTGGAATTGTCAGGGGGGTGCTTGAGAGGAAGTTGGGGTCTGGATTGGGTCTTAAAAGATAAACAGGGAATATATAGGCCAAGAAGTGAGACTATGGGGCCTAGAAGTTTCCTTCTGCCCAGTGGGGTCGAGATGCTACCTTGAATTCTGGATTCAAGGATTGTGTGGGTTGAGGAGAGCCCTATGTTCAGTTCTGCAGTGGCAAAAAATGGCACATGTATTTCTCCGAGCATTGTTTCAACTGGCCACTGCCAATGTCTTTGCATCAGGGTTGACTTCTTTAGACCTATTTGACGTTCTAATTGCTGACTTTCTAGGACACATCCCCCAAGATCACAGCTGTGGAGACTTATGTGTAGACAACAGAGAAGTAAAAGAAGAAAATTCTTCTCTCCTTGAAAAAGATCCATGCCCCTACTCCTTAGTTTCTTTTATCTCTCTACCCCTTTTAAGGAAAAGTAATGAGAAATATATCTAAGCTTTAAGTTAACACCTATGTTGTGCCAAGTAACACACTCCCCTCCACCTCAATTCTTGAAAGCATCCTAGAATTAAAATCTGCATTGTTGGTGGGTCAATGGGTCCCACTATTCTCCCTGATTTTCATAAGCAGAACTATATGTTCAACACAAACTGGCTGGCCAAATCCATGGACCAAAAGCCCAGTTGATGTGTAGGATAAATCATACCCGACACAACATTCTAAGCTTATGGAGGATATCCCACCAGAAAGTCAAAGTAATGGAGTTTTCCTTGTTGTGGGTTCCTTGACCTAACTCTAAAAAACCATTCTCTCCTTACACAGTATGCCCAGACGATTTTAACAAAACTTAAAAGATTGTTTACAAATGCTTTTAGTTACTAATAGTTGCTGAGCTGTAGGAGGAATTTGATGTGACAAGAACTCTCCAACTATGGTCTATTGGTAACGGGTTTCCAGAGGTAACTTGAATTATTGGACTCATCAAACTAAGATTTGGGCCAAATCTTGTGGAATAAATTGATTTTACTTGGTTATATTTATATTATCATCTCTGTTGGAGAATACAGGGTGGAAAAATAACATTAGAACCATTTATAAATGCTGCAGAACAATTTTCAGAGTCAGCCAGTGTCTACACCCAAGCCAAATATTATTCCCCTGAACTTCTTTAAAAGAAAATATAGAAAGACAAGATAATTTTAGTTGTTAAATTATGGGTGTCAAGCTACACTTAACCTTTGGCTGTAACAAGTTTCTGTCATCAGATACATAGCTTTTAAATCAGATTGTTGGTGTTTTTAGTCAGTTGGATGACCTTAATGAAACTCTTTATTTAATGATGTCCCTTATCTCTCAAACCAGTATTTCTGAGAGCTGTGTGTTGAGAGCAGGTGTTATACTTTACTCTCCCTAGAAACTCCCGCAGCATCTGGCACAGTGCCTGGCACCATGGAATATCCATGGAATTAAATGACTTTTAAATACTGCCTCCTGCCACAAAGTCTCCCTTACATTTAGTCACATGTCACAAATTTTGGTGGAATATAATGGAATATAGTGGAATGGTAGATTAAGTTTAAACAGTTCATAGTAGGGACGCCTGGGTGGCTCAGCAGGTTAAGTGTCTGCTTCAGCTCAGGTCATGATCCCAGGGTCCCGCACTGGGCTCCTGGCTCAGCGGGGAGCCTGCTTCTCCCTCTTCCTCTGCCCCTCCCCCTGCTTGTGCGTGCACTTTCTCTCTCTAATAAACAAAATCTTTAAAAAAAACTAAACAGTTCATAGTAATATAGGGAATCTAGGCAGCTGAGACTATTGGTTCCGGGTAACATTTGAGACCAAAATGTTAAAGGACACTAATATATATATTAGAAAAATTTTATTGCTTCCTCTTATTGCAAATATGCCAGTCATCATTAAGCCAAATCAGTATAATATACAAGATTGAAGGTACAGGACATACATGGATTTATTGATATTGATTAGGGTCTAGATTCAATTTCTTTCTTTTTTTTTAAGATTTTATTTATTTTTGACAGAGGGAGAGAGAGAGAGCACAAGCAGGGGAAGCAGCGAGCAGAGGGAGAGAGAGAAGCAGGCTTCCCGCTGAGCAGGGAGCCTAATGCGGGACTCAATCCCAGGACTCTGGGATCATGACCCGAGTCAAAGGCAGATGCTTAACCTTCTAAGCCACCCAGGCGTCCCTAGATTCAATTTTTTGATTAGACTTTTGCCATAAAATAATTGTATATTATATATAATAATAGTATATAATAATAATATATAGTACATATTCTAATAGGTACAATTATAATTATATTATAATATCATATAATATATTATATTTTATACTATTTATTTATATTTATATTTATTTATTTTATATTATTTAAAATTTGTATTATTAAATTTTCCAGAGCTAATATAAATATGTGACTGTTAAGAAAACATAAATGATTGGTGGTTCAGACTGATAATTTGCTTAAATCAAGATCTGTTAATTTGCAAATGATTAAAAATTATAAGCGGATGTCCATTTAAAGAAATAAAGTTGGAAAGCTGGTATTGCCATCATGTGATGTGAAATACTTAGTATTCCCACTGTCTCCCTCTTCTATGTGAAAATTAATTCCTAGTCATTAGCTCAACAAATATTTGTTGAGCACCTACTATGTACCTGGAATTGTTTTGACTCTTGGGATGAAGTGGGAGAAACTGTCTGATTCTTGAGCAGCTTTATTTTGAAGGGAGAGAAATAGACTATTAAAAAAAAAGGTAAATAAATAGATAATTTCAGATAGTGCATTAAAAACAATAAAACAGGATAATGTGGCAGAGTGAACTCTACATAGGGGGCCCCTGTAGCTGGTATGGTTAGGGTAGGTCTTTTCTTAGAGAAAATAACATTTGAGATGAATTATTATTGCCAGTAGTCATGTAAATATTTCGGGAAGGGTATTCTGGGTAGACAACCGGAAGAAGAAAGACACAGGAATGAACCACTTTCAATGAGTTCAAGGAATGAAAAGAAGGTTAGTATGGTTGGAGTGTAGTTAGTTGGGGGAATGGGGTAGGGAGCCTGGGGATTATAGGATGTAAGTATGAAATACTAATCTCAGAGAGTGGGGAATTACTAAGTGGATATAAAAGGATTGTAGATCATGTTAAGTACTCACTTAAAATGTGTGGTCGTGACTTTCTTCACTAAAGAGTTCTTGTAGATGTGGAACCCATAACTGAGTTTAACCAACTGTGCTTTCTACAAAGGTATTAGGATGAAAATGAGGGGCGAGGTAGCTAAAAGTTTGTTGTATGACGACTGTATCAATGAGTCATGGAATCCAAGATGGGTTATGAGGACTGGTGTCTTTACCCCATTGGTGAGGGAGGGATTCCTGCCTTAGGGTTATGAGGATGGCTGAACACATGACCCTTAACACTGGACAGATGAGATTTACAGTAGTTTATTAGTGACGTATACTTATGGCCAAGAGAGGGAGAGGACGCTGAATGCTATGCAGGACCACACGGGGGTTGCACTTGGAAACAGAGTGAACAACCAGTGGTTGTTGGAAGCAGGTTTTGTGGTGCTAACAAGAGGATAAATTGCCCCCTGCTTCCTGCTGGAGGATGTGATTAGCCTGTTTTAATCATTTAGCAGGCTTGCAGGGAGCTAAAAGGTACTACTCAGGGTAAGCAGGAACTATACCCGGTTCCCATGATCAGGAGTGTTGCTTGGCTAGGGACCTTCTCTGCAGCAGCAGAGTGGAGAGGGGAACTTGTGGTTTAGGCCATTTGACGCCCGTCCTATACTGTCCCCAGATGTCAAAGCCACATACAGTATTGAACCTGAATTGTAGGTCTTATATCACAGCTGGGAAGATAGGAGAGGTGCTACACAGTAACAAAGTAATAATAGTGGATTGGAGATTTCCGTATGTTTGACAAACTCCTGGAATAAGAATAATAGCACAAGTGAGGTGGGAGGTTAGGAGACGGTTATCGGAATGGAATGATTGAAATTGTGTTCTCAGAGGGGTTTCAGTGGTTTGAGATAAAATGAAGGGCATGACCTTGGACATGGGTGGCTGAAGTGGAATTGGGTGGCAGTAGGTGATGACAGGTCTCGATGGGTGACCTTGGAGATGTGGAATTTTGGTGGCGACGGAGTTGGAAGGCATGATGGGGTTAGTTTTACAATCATTTAGATGTAGATAACCAATTAGGTTACTGTCCTAGATAGTCAGTGAGAAGATGTGAAGCCACTGGATGGTTCTTCTGGGGGAGAAATGATCTCAGGGGAGCACAAGACACTGTGATGCCTTCTGTGGAGGGCCAGATGGAGGCATGGTCTCACTAGCATCACTGCAAACCTCAGGCCACTTCTGCTGAGCTCCATGCTTGGCACAGCTCCTGCCATTAGATAGAGGATGCTCAATGAATGGAAGGTACCGATTACTTGAACTGAATGTGTTAATTAAATGGGACATTTCAAATGATGATTTCTGGAACCTCATCTTTACCCTTAGGGGTTTCTGGACTGGTTAAGGAACAGATTATTTCCTTTCAGCTCTATCGTATTATGGGATTCTCTTGGATACCAGGCTCAAGTTAATTCAAGTACTTAACATACATTTAATTCGTGTCCACTAGAGGCCAGACACTGTGCTAGGTGCTGAGGATATAATGGAGAATAAGATGGAGATTCCCCCGCCCATCCCCCACTCTTGGGGACCTTTTGGTGTCCTATATATTTGGAATATTTGGAAAAATATATTTGAAAATGGGTAACGATGACACAGTATGGTAAGTGCTATGATAGGACAAGTACAGATCTCAGGAGGAACCTTTAACCTAGAACTCGGGTAAGGGAAGTCTCTTTGGAAGGGATAGTACCTGAGCTGGGATCTGAAAGATGCATAGAGTTTGATTGCAGGGGTTAGGATCAGGGAGTAAGGAGCAGGCAAGTGTGATCCACAATAAGGAAACAGAATATATCCCTGTCCTCTTGTGTGCTTTCTTTGCCTCTCATCCTTAAAATGTTTTTTTTTCTTTGAAGATTTTATTTATTTATTTGACAGAGAGAGACACAGCGAGAGAAGGAACACAAGCAGGGGGAGTGGGAGAGGGAGAAGCAGGCTTCCCGTGGAACAGGGAGCCCGATGCGGGGCTCGATCCCAGGACGCTGGGATCATGACCTGAGCCAAAGGCAGATGCTTAACCGACTGAGCCACCCAGATGCCCCATCCTAAAATGTTTTAATCCTTGACCTTACCTAATTAAACGTATGCATTATATTCATTGCCATGATGATTTTACAGTTTTATTCCGCTGTTTATTTCATGTATGCCCTGTGCATTCATAAACTCTTGGGGGTCTGGCCCATCTAGTTCTTCAGAGAAATGTGGAATTGGGTGCTTACTAAATCAGGAGGCAAATAACTTCCCGTTCCTGTTGAAACTAGAATATGCACCTAACCAACAGCAGCACTAGTAAGAAATAGGAATACCTTTCCCATAAAAAGTGGATGTTTAAGAAAGGAAACCGACTCTGGGGGCGCCTGGGTGGCTCAGTTGGTTAAGCGACTGCCTTCGGCTCAGGTCATGATCCTGGAGTCCCGGGATCGAGTCCCGCATCGGGCTCCCTGCTCAGCAGGGAGTCTGCTTCTCCCTCTGACCCTCTTCCCTCTCGTGCTCTCTATCTCTCATTCTCTCTCAAATAAATAAATAAAATCTTTAAAAAAAAAAAACAAAACATACTACTTTAAAAAAAAAAAAAGAAAGGAAACCGACTCATGTACACCAATTCACAAGTAAATGCTCTAACTTAAGAGTGCGTCTGAACTACAATTCCTTGCGTTTCTAAAAAATGAAAACAAAATTCAGACTCTCAAGAATTCCTAGTTTCTACACAACGTGAAAACAGCAAGAAAAGAAGGACTTAATCACACAAGCTTGGAAATAGATCTTTTCCCAGTTTTCCTAGTCTGGAGTCTGGATGAGGATTTGGCCAGCTGACACTTGGATTTCAGCCTTGTGAAAGCTTGAGCAGAGAATCCAGCCAAAATGTGCCGGATCCTTGACCCACGGAAACAGTGAGACAATAAAATTTGTGTTGCGTTAAGCCCATAAGTTTGTGGTGACTTGTTATGCAGCAATAGAAAACGAATACCAAATGCTAATTACACTTTTCCCTAGGGTTGTTTAGAGGTACACATGAGATAATCCCTGTGAGATATTTAGGATAGCATCTGGCGCACAGTAAAGTATTAGTTCTTTAACGGTATTAGTTGATTTTAAGCACGTGATTGAATCTAGCTGGACCTTGGCCTCTCTCACCCCTGATTTGAGAATATTAAACTAGAGCTAAATTTTTGTAGTCTCTGAAATTTGATTCAAAGTGTCTAGGGATTTCTAAAAAGCCAAACCACTGCTCGGATCTAGTGTGAAGGAATTGGATGATGCTTCAGAAACAGGAACTGCTAATAGCATCCCTGGTTTCGTGGCCCCTAATGATATGCATTTTACCTTGCAACAGTTGGGACTTTGATCATTAAGCTGTGCTTTGCAGGCAATTTTATTTTATTTATTTATTTTTGTGATTGTTTATGGAGGAACAGAAATCAGAATACCTCATGTCCCTGGGATACTATGCTGTAAGCATTTAATAGTGGCGCATCATTTTTTTTTCCAGAAAATAGGGCCAATTTTAAAAAAGGTGAATTCAAAAGATTGAATTTCATTAGCCAACTCGTGCTGAGCAAAAACCAACCCAACTAAAAGAAAAAAGGTTATGGGATTTTTTAAAAAACTCTTTGAAAACACCAACTTACCAAAATAAGCCAGCTGGTCCTGTGCTGAAAGTAGGATGCACAATTTCAACTGTGAAAGTAAAATTCAGACAGTGTATCAACTAGCTGCTAATCTAGCTTTATTAGGGCCTATACGTTCAAAATTAAGTTTTCAGAAAGTGCTCCGACTGGATCTCATTGACCATTCTCCTGTTTTAGGATGAGACATTAGAAGTCAGTGAATTCTCATAACTGTTTAAAAGGAGGGCTCCTGGATTTTACAGGATTTGTTAACAATGTGCAAAGAGCAGCTATAAAGCCTAATAAAGCCTAATGTGTTTCGTCAAGTTAGTAGGACATCCCTGCCACAATGAAACATTTTTTGCCATATGCTCGTTTCGGAGCTCACATGCAGCATGCATGAGGAAGCAGTGATAAATATACCTTCCAGCAACCTGTAGTGGAAAATTCTGCTCCTTTTATGCTGGCAGCCTGGCAGAAATGGCTTCCTTAATTCCTTTGGTGGAGAATTTATGTAAGCTTTGATAACTGGAGAAAGAAATTAGGAAAAGAAGGCTTACTAAGGACGTAGTAAGATGCTTTTTTTTATTATTATTATTATGGGCACACACATTCCAAATTTGAGAGGACCACCAGCAGTCACCCCCTCCTTATTTTCCTGTTGTTAATTGAACTTTACTTGTAAAGGCTTATGGTTGTGTGCATGTATCTGCAGTCATATTTATCTCTGTAAAGGTTACAGCCTGATAAGTACTTATCTGTGCCTTCCTGTGGCATTCCATTGGCTGCTAAAGCCCGAGAGAGAACTGGCAGAAGTGTTAGTGGACAGAGATCCTTCACATGTGGAGTTGGGCCCTGGAGTACAGCCTGCCGTATTTAGTGGTCTAGCACTTGCACTTTTCTCCCCCCTAACTCAGCTCCTCTAAAGCAACTCTGATTTCTTCTTCTCCACCCCCCTCCTCCTGAGGGTAGAGAGGGGATGTAGGGTAGGCAAGAGCAACATTAGAGGGGGCATCTGGTAGCACTGTCCTGGGGCGGCCCATGCCAGCTTAAGAAAAACCTCAGATCAGAAGCATTTGAGACTACCGCACCTCTGATTTCTGATGCTACACAGGCTTATTTACTGCCTTCTTTGGCTGCTGTATGCTGCTTGAAGTGTCTTTCTTAAGTAACTAGGTGAGAGGTGGTAATTTTCTTCCAACTCTACTTGTACTCAACAGGCTCACTCTTCACTTAGCACCTGGCACCATGTATTTAACCTTTTGTTGCTCATAATAAAAAACTATGAAATCTGCATATGGAGACCACCCTGGGTTCTAAAATTAAGTGGTCTTTCTGGTTGGTGGTCTTCAGTTTAACAATGCTTCATAGAGTTCATGCTTCTAACACATGTAGAATTATTCTTCAGGGCTTTATAACCTATAATTATGCTAACGTCAATGTAGAGGGCCCTGCACATCCTCCAAATTATCCCCAAAACTTTCTGGGTGATCCTGTGTGGAGTGGGGTCTCTTAACTGACCCCAGGAAACCTGTAGCAAGATTGGTCATAGCCTCTCCACCAACCATAAGCCATTAAGTAGGGTCATTGCTGAGCATCACTTCAGCTTGTGGAACAGCTGAAAGCCTGTTTCAGTTCTCAGGGGTCTGAGGACACAGCAGGGGAGCTTGAGACTTCATGTGGGATAGTTTTAAGGAAAGCATTGCTTATGGAGACAGGCAAATGTGAAGCTGGAGCTGGCTAAGCAATGCATTTTGTTTAACTCCTTCTCTCAGAATTTCAAAAAATTTTTATTTATTTATTTATTTATTTATTTATTGCCTAATGCACTGGGTAAAGGGCCTGCATTCATGTTAGGCAGGTGGTCTCTTAAGGCAAGTTCAAAACACGTTACTCTGATGGGAAATAAACGATATGCTCAGAGCCCTTAGCTATTTTGAAAGGTGGCCTGTGGACATAGGTGGTCTCTGGCACTTTTATTGTATTCATTTAAAGTATGTATTTGATTAGTGCTGCTTCATTTGTCTGTGTGTGCTGTATTCATCTACAAACTTCTAATGGACAGTACCAGAATTAGCTTGCTTCTTTATAGACTGAGCTCAACTATCTTTCATTATGGCTATTTAATATATGTTTTTAATGATAAAATGTGCTGATTATGTTAAGCTTGTGGGTGATGTTGGAGGAAGGGGTTTACTGGGTAGATTGACTGGTTTAGGAAAGTCAAGTTACCTAGCTAAAGCATGGGGTAGGGAACTCAGATGGCCTATCCAGAGAGTTAGGGACCATCACATATTAGAAGTCAGGTACAAGATCTAAAATATAGGTAGGGGAAAAAAGGTAAGTCAAGGCTCCATTAATCAGATATCATACTGTGAACCAAAAACTGAAGCAAAGTCTGGCTTAACCAGGGTCAGGGTCATGCTCTAGTCCCATGGTATAACATAACCTTGGCCTTCAAGTAACCCTACATAAGGGGTTCCACCAGGCAGGGAGGAATATGGGAGTAACCCTACATAAGGGGTTCCACCAGGCAGGGAGGAATATGGGAGTAACCCTACATAAGGGGTTACACCAGGCAGGGAGGAATATGGGAGTAACCCTACATAAGGGGTTATATCAGGCAGGGAGGAATATGGGAGTGGAGGTATGTTCTTAGAATGTTTCTGCCACATTTTCCATTCTGCTTCACCTGCACTTAAGCAAGACCACCTTACTCTTTAACTTCAAGAGTAAACTGAGCTATCCATCTTCTTTAAATATTAACATGGAAGAAGCTTTGGTGTTAGGGGTGGACTGACAGACTGTGGCCTGACATCTTAATTGTGAATGATTGTGGCTGATATTTGATGATCACATTTTCCTGAAACTCAGAATGGCCAAACCTAAACTCACTGTTATTTTACTCCAAAGCTAATAGATGAATTCACTGTTTTAGGAAAGGAAACCACTATCCTCCTAGGAATTTGGGAGTCATTTATGATTCCCGCCTTTCCTTATCCTTTCTTCCTTCAGCCAATCAAGCACTAAAGTTGATTGCTCCTACTTTCTAATCCAGGTCCCATTCTCAAGCTACTACCCTCGCTTGCCTCTTGTTGTCTGCAACCTGGATTGTCCCAGGTATTGTCCTATGGCCTCCCTGCCTCTAGGTTGGATCCCTTAATTCTGGAGAACATCTTTGCTTACCTGGGAAGATTTACACATCTTTCCTTACCTAGTTCAAGTTACTTTCTTCGTGAAGCTGAAAATTCCTGAAACATTTCCTCACCTTCCTCATCCATCAACTGGAAGAACTAACTATTCTCTTCTTTATATTTCACTGCACCAACTTCTATCATAGCAGTTATATGACTTCATTTCTTCTATTTGTGTATGTCACTCTATCCTTTTACTAGACTGTACATTTCTTAAGGGCAAGGATTTTGTCTTATTCATCTTGCACAGTGCCTGGCACCTAGTAGTGATCACACATATTTGCTGAAAAAAAAAATAGATTTGTGGTATTTCTAGTCTTTTCAGGTATAAAAGTGATGCAGTGACAATTCTCTGGGCTAATAGGCTTCTTGCATTTTGATAGCACTTTCTTATCAATATCTTTATATAAAAATGGTAACAATAGATCCTTTTCCTCCAAGAGGTGAAGTGATTTGCCTTTACAAATTTAATGGGATCAGAATTATTATTATTTTTTTTAAGTTTAAATCCAGACTCCATGTTGAGGTCAGGCAATTGGAGCTCAGGTTGACACCTGAGCTGCACCTGGGCCATTAGAGGCTCCTCAGCTCCTCCCCTGTCCTTGGAACGTACCTTCTGCCCACCTTTCCCACAGCCAGAGCCATTTCAACGAGTAGCCTTGAGAGAGTAAGGTGTTGTTGAGACCATCTGGATGGTAACCGTGACTGAACCCAGTTAAGGCCTCTACACAAACTTTTAAGATTCTGACGGGTGGGGGTAGAGATCTGCCCATCTTGCAGCTGCCTGAGCAAGCCTTGTAAGTAAGTTCCCTTGCTTATTCAACCCACCGGGTCCAATCTGGAGTGGCCCACCTCCTTCTTCCTTTCTCCTTGCCCTCCACGGAGGGGGCGTGTTTGGGATTTCACCCGCAGAACTCCCCTGGTTAGGAACCAACACCTGGGGGCCCCCCAGGAGACTAAAAAAAGAGGACTGGCGAGTGAGCATGCGCGGGGGGAATCCTGAGTTGGTCGATGAGGTCTGTGTGCGGAGGAGCGGCCCCTATGTTGGCTGCTTGAGGAACCTTTGCGCAAGTCCGGGGCACCCAGAAGACATTGGCTGGGCTAATGCATTTGTTGGAGAAACTGTGGAGTGCAAGGGGGGTGGTGGGGAGGGGGAAGGAAAGAAAGCAAATGGCTGCCACTGTGGGCCGGCCTCTGCTGTGAGTGGTTAGGCTGGCCCGCAAGGCCCGGCTGGAGGCTGAAACTCGGGGTAGAAAGCTGGGAAGAAGAGCTGAGGTTAGAGAAGCACATGCTGGTGTCTGCCACTCTGCTAGCTTCTGGTCTGGCAGACAAGGTGGGAAAGCAGGGTAAGTTGAGAATCTTAGCGTGCTGTTTTGCCAAGCTGGAGTTGCGGGGCGTGGGCGTGGGGCGTGCATCAAACTGCAGAGGATTAAGGTCCTAGTGCTTGTGACCAAGGCTGATTAGAACGCTGCGAGGTAAGATCGCGCTGGGTGTTGTGGTGGGTGACAGTGAAATGGATGAAGTGCCCCATGCTGTCTGACCTCTAACACAGAAGTATGGAAGTCAGGAGAGACAGCCATTGCCCGACTCCAATAGTGGACCAACGTGCTATACTGCTAAGAACAGCAAGACCATCACACCTGACAAAGGTGTCATCTACCGGCATTTGTGATCGGGCGTCCCACCTGGATGGGTGAATTTCTTTGAACCCCTAGGTAAGGAGGAGCTACTCAGTCTCCACTGGGATCCTATTGTCCTGCTGCAAGCTGGACCTGTTGAAATACACTGTGTCTGGAATGAAACCTGCACCATGGGAAGAGGGAGAAGGTGAGGGTCCTGGTCTGGCATATCCTGCCCCCAGTCCACCTCCTCACACCTGCCAGTGCTGCCTCCAGCATGTAATGATGCCAACAACTTGGTCAAGTTCCTAAAGCTGCCAACCTCCCTCTTTTCAAAGCCAGGTAAGCACGTTGTTTTCCACCGATATGATCATTTGGCTGCCATCTTTGTTCCCTCCTGGAGTCTGGAGGATATGATACACATAGAAGCCCTTTCCAAATTCACTTAGGAAGACTTAAATGATAACCAACAAAGTCTGGCTTTACTGATCACTGGAATGTATCAATGAGAAAAGTTGTCCTCCAAAATAGGATGGCTTTGGACATTATTACTGCCTCACAAGGCACTTGGGCTATTATCCAAACAGAATGCTGTGTGTTCATACCTGATGAATCTGCTAATGTATCATTTATATTAAATCGTATGAGGACTCAAGGGAACACCCTGAGAGATCTGACACCCCCCCCCCCCCGCAGCCTGGGGGACTTAGTAAATCAATGGTTCAGGTGGTGGGGCTCTTGGTGGAACAAATGGTTACTTATATTGAGAATCATTATCTTAATTTGTGTTTCTCTTCTACATGCTTAAACTGTTGCTATGGCATCTTCCTCCAGTGTAGCAAGACAGCCATCAAATGGGCCACCTCCATGCTAATAAAACCCCTTTCTGACCACTCAGGACATATTCTGGAGGAGGAGGAGGACGTATAAGATTGTAAAAGCTGAGTGCCAGGGGTGGAGTGTTGGAAAAGGTCATTGAGAGGACGTGACCACCAGCTGACCCATGAACGGGACCCAGGCAATTGGAGGCTCCTTACTTCCTCCCCTGTCCTTGGAACATACATTCTGCCTATTTCCATGCTAGCAGCCATTGCAAGGGTGCAGCCTCAAGAGAGTTTAAGGTGTTAGACTGGATACGTGACTTCACCCAGGTAAGGCCTCTCTACAAACTTCGAAGAGTCTGGCACACAGGGGTGGAAATCTATTTGTCTTGTGGTGACCCAAGACAAACCTCCTAGGTAAGTTCCTTGGCTTATTAAACCCGTCACCTACCAGTCTGGAGTGGCCTGCTTCTTTCTTTGGTCTCTCCTTGCCCCCTGTGTCTGAGGGCCAATTTCAGATTTCACTTGGAGATGCTCCAGTGGTTTTGAACGAAGATTGTAGCCAAATGCTAAATGTCTTTCCAAATCCATTTTGAGTTCTTATTAGAACCTTAAATGTGTTGGTGCTAGGTTGTGCTGCCTTTCTGGATGTTGTTCTGATTTTCTAGGAAGCAAATGTTATATACTGAGAAAGAATGTTGTGATAAATTTAATTTTTTCCAAGGACATAATAATTTCATTTTCTCTTAGTATGTATTTTTTCATGTTATTAAGGTGTGCAATAAGAAGATGAAGTTTGAGGTATATGCTAATTCTTCTTAAAAAATAAATAAAGAAATAAAAAATGTTAGATAATATATGCTTGTTGAGTGAAATGCCTTATAGCTTTGTTTTTTCAGATAGCTTACTTTGCATGTCATGATTTTGCCTTGGCTCTTAGAACATTTTTAAACAAAGCTCCTCCCCCTCCATCATTTTCAGTGAAGCCCTTTAATTATATCATAAAATGAAAGTAAGTTTACTTGGGAAATGTGGACTGATTTTGTCACAAATACCAAGAATTAGCAGCAAAGACCCCATTTGTACATTGTGAGCAGAGGAAAGAATATTTCAAATTAGAACTCATTTCATCTCTTAGAGTATAAATTAATCAGTCATTTTGGACTTTAGGATTTGTTCATGAAGCTATTATTTCAATTGAAATGAAGTTGAACAAAAATAATAGGCCATCATTACGATTATATCAATTGTAGCCATTATAGTAAACAGTTTTCATACATTTAATTTGTTTCCATCCCAGAAATGAAATCTTTTCAGCTCTTGAATTCATAGCAAGTTTATTTTTATTCATAAAAAGCAGACATGCTTTTTCCCGACTTAGGAGTGATTTCTTCTGTTTTTCTCCATTCTCCCCTCTCCTCTACCCCACACTTTAAAAACTAAAGACCGTTATCCTTTGTTGACGAGGGCTTGAGAAGTCTCATTACGTGGCTGTCTAATGAGGAAACTGCCATAGGGATGTTGGTGGTAGTCACACGCCTTTGCCACCACAGGCTTATTCTACTTACGGGCCAAGAATTTGGGCTCTGTCTGTAGCACATATGTTCTTCTGATGGTCTCATTTGGGATAACATTTAAGAAAAGAAAAGCTTGCTATAGCAATACCCAATTGCATGACCCATAATTAGTCTGAATAATATTTTCCATTTTAAACCCTGATTTTACAGGGTTTACTACTTGGCCTATAAAATCTTGTTCCAAGCTTAGACTTGGCATAGTTTTTAGCATAAGCAGATTTACCATAGCAGTAAATCATGTGCTCAGTTCTTGAACCTATGGAATGAAGAGCGAACCCACGTTAACATGGGAAAAAGGCCCTGCAGCAGGTTTGTGGGGGGGGGGGGCAGCATCCTCCTTGTTGCTAGTTTTGCACACGAGCTGTACATCCAGGACAGACCTGGACTGGGGAGGTCCAAGGATGGGATTCAGAAAATGGATGCATAGGTGATGTTCTTGTCCTCAGGGGAATAAAGAAATGGCTAAAGGCTTCTTAAAGAAAGAGCAAGAATGACATGAATTAAGGGGAGTATCTCCCCTACAGATTTGATACGTGAAGACAGGAGACTCTCTGAAATAAATAAAAAAAAAAAATCTTACATAGGACTGGTATTTTTTTGTGTGATAAAACATGCCCCTTTGAGTACCAGTACCTGTTATATTTTTTTTCCTGCCAGAAGAACATGGGCCAACATCCACTAAAATAAATAAACATTTCTATTTCAAATTATGTTTTTGACAGGGCCATCTATGGGAGGAAGCATCAATATTTAAACATCGATTAGTGTATTGCTATGGTTCTCAAAGTGTGGTCCTTGAGCTTCATGAGTAACAGTTGGGAACTTGTTAGAAATGCAAATTCTTGGGACCCATCCCAGATGTACCAAATCAGAAATTGTGGGGTGAGGCCTAGAAATCTATATTTTTTATCAGTGATCCGATGCCAGCCAAAGTTTGAGAACCACTGGTGTATTGCTTAGTATAATGGGCTTTATGATCAGGTGGATCTGGCTTTCTCTGTTTCATCTTTTGCAAATTATTCAACGTCTCTGAGTCTATCTTATTTAGATTAATGATATCACAACAATAATAAAGATAATGATAATATCTACCTCATAGAGTTTTTATAATTACTAAATGAGTTAATGTACATAGAACCCATAGTAATTGTCTGGTAGATAGTAAGTGCTTAATAAATTATTATTATATTCATACAAATAGAGAATAAAGGGAGAAGTGGGAGAGGCATTTTGAATTTATTAAGATATGATACAAGAACCCCTTATTCCTGTTAACCCACATGACATATTTTATGGGGATGTGGGTTTGGTAGTAGTTGGACTAGCAGTTTATGTCCCACGTAGCTAAAGCAATTTGTCTCTCACTTTGGTTGTCAAAGGCGAATGACTCTCTCCTTATGTAACATAAGCCCAGACAATGAGGAGAGCGAAGGGTGGGGTCTGGAGAGTGTATTCCCTAAATGATAAAGGCAATTTAAGCAAAGAATAATAAACAAAGAAGTTGTCTTCCTAATGCCAGGAAAAATAATCTTCAGGTTTTATTTTCATGTTACGTGAGTTCTCAGATGTTTTTCAAGTTATTTAAATAAAAGTTAATCAGTTAATGGAAAGTATATAAAGCATCAATAGGGCATGAGGAATTTACGTGTTCTTACGGTTTGTGAGGATTTTTTTAAAGCGTTAATTAGCTAATGTTTTGAAGGTTAATGTTACTATAGAAGTTACAAAAATTATTATTATGTTAAAGATGATCAATCTGTCATTACCCATAAAAATTACAATCTGCAGCTCAGCTATTGCCCATAATTGCATATACTTATTTCACAACTTAGCACCAAAGGAAACTTAGAACATACTTTAAAGGTTTAAATATAACTTCAATTGAGAAAAACTACTCTAAATAAGTATACACTGTAATGGTAAATTCTTAAACAGTTATCTGTATTTGGCATGCCAAAGGTTTGTCATTACTACTCTGATTAAAAACAAGTGATTTTTCACTTTGAGCTTTTGTATTTATATTCTGAAGTCTTTTTGCATTGTGAAATTTGTGGATTGCCCCTTTCTCTGTGCACACACACACACGTGCACGCACAAACACACATTTCTTCCCAAGGTGAATTTTTTCATATATACAGTAATATTAAGGTGTTGTTTTTTAAAATAAGATGCAGCTGACCATTGAACAACATTTGAACTGTGTAGGTCCACTTACCTGTGGATTTTTTGAATAAATACAGTACGGTAATAGAAATGTATTTTCTCTTCCTTATGATTTTCTTAACACTTTCTTTTCTGTAGCTTAGTTCATTGTAGGAATATAGTATATAATACATGTAACATACAAAATATGTATTTATTGACTGTTTACGTTATTGGTAAGGCTTCTGGTCCACAGTAGGCTATGGGTATTTAAGTTTTTGGGGAGTCAAAAGTTCTAGGTGGATTTTGAACTGCACTGGAGTTGGCACTGCTAACCCCCACTTTGTTCAAGGGTCAACTCTAACTACATGGACACAATTCAGTTTTTCTTCCTCAGTTTGATCTGAGCGTGGAGATGAAAACTACTGCTAATAAGAGGATCTAAGCCATTTAATTTTGGGGTACAACATTATGAACTGGATATGACATAGTGATAGAAAATAATTTCATAGATAACTCCAGAAAGCATCATTCCCTGTGTGAACGAGAGTGGGGAGAATATTCAGGAAGGAGATGGCTGGCTTATATTGTAAAGTCCTTCCATATTGATGGTTGAAATGTAGGAAGCTGGAAAATATCCTCTTCCTGACGCATGGTAGAAAGGGTGGGGGGCAGTCTCTTAGCTGAAATATACCTCTTTTTCCCCTTCTCAATTTCTTGAGATACTAGGAAGTAGCATGATGTGTGGGATCACAAGAATGTGATGTGAAATCAGTTGGGTCTAGGTGTGGGTCTTCATTGCTTTCTAGCTGCATGACCTTGGGTGAGTCACTTAACACCTCTGACTTAGTTTTCTGAAAGTTGTAAAATGGACATGTTGAGCTCGGATGAGATAATATATCTGAAAACAGGTGGCAAAACTACATAATGTTAGTTGTTATTATCAAAGATGTCATCCAGCATTATGCTCATTTCCTCTTCCGGGAAACAATTAGTAGGCCAAGAAGCATGTTGCCTTTCTCTTACCCTTAACACTCCAAGGAAGGCAGACTGGACACCTGAGCCAGTTGAGTTCATAAGGTGACCATGACGCAGGATGCGGCCCTGGTTGCCCTGGATCTGAAATCATCGTATTTAAGGACACATATATATGCCAATTGGGTGACTTCATGAATTTTGAAATGCCCACGTCTACTCAAATATGTAAAGACTTCTATCTCTGGTGACTGGCAATATTCATTTTCTCTAACTCAGGAGATACTACTTAGGTACCTTCTAAATGCTATCTTTGGGGTCCATGCTGAAGGGGGAGGCAAAACATTTTGTAGAAAGGGTGTTTTGGAATCTTGCTCAGTCTCCTTCCTTAGATAGGATCCAAAGTGCCAGACCTTGATGTGACTTTTCTCTATTGGCATATGTATATTCTTAATTGAAGTATAGTTGACATTCTGTTGGCATCTTTCCGAAGATGAGTTTTCAACACATGTTGGTGATGTTGGTGTCTTCCTTTGATCTGTCTGGGGATTTAGCAGGGGTTTGGAAACCCTAGCCTAGCTACTTTTAGGAACAAATGTACAAAATAATGATATTCCACTTCCTCTCATTTTTTTTTCTTGGTCTCTCATTATGTGAATTCCAGAAAATTAATCATGCATTAGAATAGGACAAGCAGGACCTTGTTGGTCAGAGTCCTTGGTTCGTCTGTGTTAGATGCTCCAGCACATAGTCCAGTGTTGTATTTTAATGTCTTGAGAAGAAGGGGGATTGAATATATTCCAGAATATCTTTAGTAAGGGAAAAATATCAGGCCCAGAATGTTTCAGAATGAAGTTCTGAGAACAATAAAAGAAAATAAAAATTTAAAAAAAAATGCCCCCTCCAAACAAACAAACAAACCCCAGAATACAAGGCTGAGCACAAAATACTACAATTTGTCACTTTGGGAAAGATGGGGTTAGCCTTCTCATAGGAGTTTAAAGATGGAAACACTTTAAACAAGTGTATTAGAGAACTTTCCTTCTGGTGTTCTCATTTTTTAGTTTTCACTAACCCATGATGAAACTCTAGTTTTATGTAAATCTAATTCCTGATTTAATTATTTTTCTGAAAACCTTCTGCCAGGTAATTTTGGGATGAAATGGGCCAGCGATGCCCTCCTTCACTTCTTTTCTGTCTTCTCCTATTTATTTATTTATTTTTTTTTTAATTTTTTTTTTATTTTTTTTTTAAAGATTTTATTTATTTATTTGAGAGAGAGAGAGAGAGAATGAGAGATAGAAAGCACGAGAGGGAAGAGGGTCAGAGGGAGAAGCAGACTCCCTGCTGAGCAGGAAGCCCGATGTGGGACTCGATCCCGGGACTCCAGGATCATGACCTGAGCCGAAGGCAGTCGCTTAACCAACTGAGCCACCCAGGCGCCCTGTCTTCTCCTATTTAAAAACATTCCCCCCAAGCGCAGCTATTTGGCCCCCATCTACAACTATTAATTGTCAACCATGTAATATGAGCTGGCCATGGTATTAGAAGCACTTATCCCGCATTTATCCTATTTTAGTTTTGTAGCAATTCTGAGCGCAGATGCTATTATTATCCCTATTTTATAGAAAAGGAAATTGAGGTGTAGAGATTAAATAAATTGCTCAAGGTCCCTTGGCTAGTGGAACAGGGATCGACTGCTGCAGTGCTTTGTGCTCAAGATCCTAAGACCTACATGGTGCCTAAATAGGAGGAAACTACAGACCTGGTTTAATACTTCTGGTGACTCAGTTTCAACTCACTTTTGCTGTGGTTTCATTTCTTGCTTCAATTTTGCCTTTCTACATTGGTCGTGCGGTTAACTCCTATTCCCACATTTTGTGTCACAGTTTCTATGACTATGTTTTTATCTTATCCCCTATACTAGGGTTTCTCAACAGTTGCATTATTTTGGGCAGATAATTGTCTGTCGTGAAGGGCTGTTCTGTCGACTGTAGGATGTTTAGCTGCTGACTGGGTAACCTGCTGACTACTTTGTTCTGCCCAGATTGTGACCGTCTTGTTGGGTCACTCTTTGCTAAATCCTAACCCTGAGGGTCAAGGTTGTGCCTGTGCCGTCTTAGCTCCACGACTCCCTGGGGTCAGCTGCTTGCTGGCATCTCTGCACATTTTTCAGCTCTGGACTCCCCATCACCATGTATCTGTCCTAGGGACACACCTGTTGTCCACCCACAAGCAGCCATCCAACTGGATCACAAATTCTTGCTAGATTCTGTGGTCTCTGATTTTGCGCTAAATTCCCTGAATGCGCTCCCTCTGACTGTTGTCACCAGCTCCATCACACCTTGCCTGTCATCTCGCCCGGTGTGTTCTGTTGCATTGATGACTGAGCCTGTGTCTTTGTTCTGATATAGTTTGGTCTCCCTGAAGCCTGCTGCACCTGAGTTAGTTCAATTAACTCTCCACTTTGATCCTTGAACACATCTAAGCTTTCACCTTCTATGCATTTGGGATTGCATTTTCCATGGGAATTAGGTAGTTTTTCAAGTCAGTAGGATAAGCAGAAATTTACATTGTCAAATATTCTCTTGAAATTTTTGCTGATGACTGACATTTTCATGTTTCACTAAGGCCAAGCCAGTCATGATTTTCCCCACCAATGGGACACACTCCTGGAATTTAATTAGAAAAGGATGGGTTTTTAACTACTACAATTATATTCGTCATGGCAAGATACTTTTACCATGAGAATATTTGGGAACCAAGACTGAATAACATAGCATTTTCGCCTCTTGCCCCTCATGCTCACCGTGTGCAGGACCCTGGCTCCTCAGGGGAGTGGACAGGAGAATCACATGGCATTGTTCCTGTGATTCTTCACTCACTTCTTTTGTTTTTGTTGTTGTTGAATATGAATATGTTATTTAATGCGTATAGTGTCATTGTGTTGTAAAATAGTTGCTGGGAGCACTGAAAAGAAGGACGGGATAAAGGATTTGCTAGTGCCTACCAATATTAGCCAAATGTAGTAGTTCTCAGACCCTCTTCTGAGGAACTTCAGCGCTGTTGTGGGGAGTATGGCGCTTGATTCTATAATAGAAATTCTGCTTTTTTGTTTGTTCTGCTTTTTGAATTTTTGGGTAAGATCTAATTTGAAGAATACGTTCAATGGATAAAACAATATGAAACTGTGCAAAGCACTGACACTGAGAGCCACATTATTGATACTAATTTTCCTGTTTTTTATTCATAATTTGATTAACATGTACACACAGTAGTTTCTATGTATTTTATTTTTAAATTTTTATTGTTATGTTAATCACCATACATTACATCATTAGTTTTGGATGTAGTGTTCCATGATTCATTGTTTGTGCATAACACCCAGTGCTCCACGCAGAATGTGCCCTCTTTAATACCCATCACCAGGCTAACCCATCCCCCACCCCCCTCCCCTCTAGAACCCTCCGTTTGATTTTCAGAGTCCATAGTCTCTCATGGTTTATCTCCGCCTCTGATTTCCCCCCGTTCATTCTTCCCCTCCTGCTATCTTCTTCTTCTTCTTTTTTTTTTCTTAACATATGTTGCATTGTTTGTTTCAGAGGTACAGATCTGTGATTCAACAGTCTTACACAATTCACAGCGCTCACCATAGCACATACCCTCCCCAGTGTCTATCACCCAGCCACCCCATCCCTCCCACCCCCCACCACTCCAGCAACCCTCAGTTTGTTTCCTGAGATTAAGAATTCCTCATATCAATGAGGTCATATGATACATGTCTTTCTCTGATTGACTAATTTCACTCAGCATAACACCCTCCAGTTCCATCCACACCGTGGCAAATGGCAAGATCTCATTCCTTTTGATGGCTGCATAATATTCCATTGTGTGTACATATATATATATATGTATATATGTATGTACACACCACATCTTCTTTATCCATTCATCTCTTGATGGACATCTTGGCTCTTTCCACAGTTTGGCTATTGTGGACATTGCTGCTATAAACATTGGGGTGCATGTACCCCTTCAGATCCCTACAATTGTATCTTTGGGGTAAATACCCAGTAGTGCAATTGCTGGATCATATGGTAGCTCTATTTTCAACTTTTTGAGAAACTTCCATACTGTTTTCCAAATAACTGCACCAGCTTGCATTCCCACCAACAGTGTAGGAGGGTTCCCCTTTCTCCACATCCTTACCAACATCTGTCGTTTCCTGACTTGTTAATTTTAGCATTCTGACTGGTGTGAGGTGATATCTCATGGAGGTTTTGATTTGGATTTCCTGATGCCGAGCGATGTTGAGCACTTTTTCATGTGTCTGTTGGCCATTTGGATGTCTTCTTTGGAAAAATGTCTGTTCAGGTCTTCTGCCCATTTCTTGATTGGACTGTTTGTTCTTTGGGTGTTGAGTTTGATAAGTTCTTTATAGATTTTGGATACTAGTCCTTTATCTGATATGTCATTGCGAATATCTTCTCCCATTCTGTCGGTTGTCTTTTGGTTTTGTGGACTGTTTCTTTTGCTGTACAAAAGCTTTTTATCTTGATGAAATCCCAATAGTTCATTTTTGCCCTTGCTTCCCTTGCCTTTGGTGATGTTTCTAGGAAGAAGTTGCTGTGGCTGAGGTCGAAGAGGTTGCTGCCTGTGTTCTCCTTTAGGATTTTGATGGACTCCTGTCTCACGTTTAGGTCTTTCAAAAATTTGGAGTCTATTTTTGTGTGTGGTGTAAGGAAATGGTCCAGTTTCATTGTTCTGCATGTGGCTGTCCAATTTTCCCAACACCATTTGTTGAAGAGACTGTCTTTTTTCCATTGGACATTCTTTCCTGCTTTGTCAAAGATGAGTTGACCATAGAGTTGAG